>NC_132925.1:10653151-11287972 GCF_047675955.1 Chlorocebus sabaeus
GACATAAGAAATAATGGAGGAAAAATATAAAGAATGAGCATTTTTATGTGCTGAAGAAAAGAAAAAACTGCTAATTCTGAATTCTATATCCAAGAAAGTATTCCTTAAAAACGAATGTGAAGCAGACAATCTCAAAATTACAAAATCTAGAAGTGTATCTATAACAGTCCTATAACATAAGAAATGTTAAAAGTTAGTTCTAGACTGAAATAAATTGATAACAGAAACCAAGTTGGACAAGAAAATTTAATATTACATAAAGATGAATTACTCGAGAAAACAATAATCTTAAATGTGTGTGCCCCTAACAACAAAGTTCCCAACATGTATACCAAAAATGGACACACCTAAAAGTACAAAAAGAAAATGCAAGACCTAGCTTGAGACTTTTAACATCTTTTTCTACAGCAATTGATAAAACAAGTAGAAAAAGAAAAGTATAGAAACTGGAGCAACACTAATTGATATTTATAGAATATGACATGCCCAAACAGCAAGAAGCATATTCTTCTTAATTATAAATGGAAAATTCATGGAGAATGAACAATAAGTCTCAATAAGTTTAAAAGAGTCAAAGTTGTATAGATTATACTCTCTGATCATAGTGCTATTAAACTGTAAATAAGTGGCAAAAAGATACCTGAAAAATCTTCAAGTATTAGAAGTTAAGCAACTCATTTTCCAATAAATCATAGATTTATAGAACAAATCCAAGTAAGTGTTTTAAAAAATTTCTAAATGAATGATTATGTAAGCACAGCATTTCTAAATTAACAGGGTGCCAGAGAATGTTTCCAAGAAAATACATATTTTAAATGCTTATATTAGAAAAAGTGAAAGATGCAAAATAAATGATATGCTGCCATTTTAAGAAGATATACGAAGAAAAGCAAGTTAAAATTAAAAGAAAAATAAAATAATAAAACTAATAGCAGAAATGAATGAAACAGAAAATAAATAAACAATAGCTACATTGGCAGTCAAAAGTTAGTTAATTTTGTTCCTCACAACTTGACTTACAAAAAAAACTTAAGTCTTTGATATGGTTAATAAAATTGTTAAATCCATAGGAAGACTGAGTATTAAAGACAGAAAAAGATGCAAGGCACGAATATCATGATGAAAGAGGGGACATCTTTACAGATACTGCTGACATTCAAAGGATCATAACATTATGCCAATTAAATTGAAAACTGAGGTGAAATATGAATATTTTTTGAAGATCACAGATTGCCAAATTCAAATCAAGAAATGGAAAATTTTAGTAGCTCTCTATCTGATACTTTTGTAATTAAAAAAAAAAAAAAAATCCCACAAAGAAATTCCTGACACAAATAGTTTCAGTGGTGAATTCTGTAAATCGTTTACCAAGGACATAATACCAATATCAAACAAAGCTCTTCAGAACCTAAGGGAGGAAGGAGCATTTCCTAACCTGCTTTTATGAAGTAAATGTAAGCCTGATAGAAAACCAGACAAATATATTGTAATAAAATAAAACTGCAGACCAATATTCCTCATGAGCATAACAATATATTAGCAACTCCAATCCAACAATTCATAAAAAAGGATAATACAACATGACCCGTTGGTTTTATCTCCAGATTGTAAAATGGCTTAACATAAAAAATCAATATAATCTGCTACCATCTAAAGAAAAATCGTATGATGATGTAAATGACACAGAAAATATCATTTGACAAAATGCAACACTAATTCATGACAAAAGCTATAAGCAAACTAAAAAAAAAGAAAGAGGACTTCCTTATCTATAAGTGGGCAGCTACAAAAATCTACAAGGCTCATCATAGCTAATGGTAAAGTATTAAACACTCTTCCCACCTCAACATTGAGAACAAAAAAGGAATGTCTCCTTTCACGTTGCTACTGAACACTGTACTATACAAGTGGGAGTGGTGTCACGTCTGTCCAAAAGCATCTGAAGGGAGTGATGTTAGCCAGAGAGCTACTAGAGTGGGATACAGTATCCCACTATAGTCTACCAAAGAAACTGGATCCCACTGTGGTAGCTCCTTGGCTACAGATTATTTGTAGCCATAATATCCTATAGGGTATCGGTTGGTTTTATGCAGTTAATTTCTAAGCAATTTTAACCTGGATTTATGTCACACAGGTGAATCACAGCTTCCAGAGAACAAAAGCAACATAGATTCTCTGGTTTTCTGAAATCCATAATCATGTTAAAGGAACCACAATTTTAACACTCCCTGTTATTACAAGGCTGAATCAACAGGCCATCGCAAAGTACATTGAGATCATGTATTAACCATAACAGCACATAAAAGAAGGAGGTTAAAACCATAAAACCTCAATTTAATTTGCAATTTCTGAAGTACTTGGTGCAAGATGATAACTTTATAACGTACTTCAAGTATACCAGTTTTGAAAGCTATTACAGGATATTTTATCGTTTCAATAGTGTTCTACTAATCATAATTGTGCAAAATACTGTAGAAAGTTGCATAGAGATCTAAGAGCCAAAAGTGATTTTTATTTATTTTTCAATAGCAGAAAAAATCCCACTAATACTCTAGTAGGGTTCTAAATGGAAAGAAGACATTTTAATAACACTGTTCTCGGTCAAAAGAAAAAATAAATACCATACATGAGAAATAACCAATAAACACTAGTTGTAATGCCTTTAAATAAAATTTGAAGTATAAATTGAGTCACAAAATTTTATGCTAATAAATTGGAAAAGAGTGAATGGTTTAATTTTATGAATGTGCTTTTCCAATGATTAGAGTCATTCATCCACTTTCCCCTGAGCAATTACTAATGGAGAAACAATCAGATGCCTAATACTGTGTTCAGTAATGAAAATTAGAAATGGAAAAGTATGCAAGTCATGGCCTGTCTCCAATTTGGAATGAAATAGAAGAAAAAACTGATAGATTATTGTAATACCACTTTATTGTCACTATTACAAACATAAGAACAGTCAAAGTTAAATGTGACTTGAAGAGTTGAGGCCATGTTACCTTTCTCACTCATTTGCTTCCAAGTGAGGTTTGCACAGAAAACTAGGAGGAGTTTGCTATGTGAGAAAGGGGAGAAAGAACATTCCAGGTAGAGACTAAAGCATCAACGGGTTTAAATGATGCCTCGCTCATTTGGGAAACCTCAAAATATTGGGAGCCCAGTTACATCTTTCAGGAAGCAGGCAGCAGGTCTTGAGGAAGTGGGAAGGGAGAGATGGAGCTTGAAACAGAAGCTGCAGCAAAGTTGCAAATGAGGTGAAAGCCTAGGTTAAAGTGGGATTTAATCCTAGAGACAGGTAACAGAGAAGCAGCATTTTAAAGCCAGGAAGTTACACAGCAGATTATGTTCTTAGGGAGAACATTTTGTAGCAATTCATCAGATGGGTTTGACTAGGGAGAGTCTTGTGGGAGGATGGCCAGTCAGGGAGCTGAAGCAGTATTTCAAGTGAGAAATGAGGAATTGGACTTCTTCGGCAATATGGTGGCATCAAAATGAAATTCTATACTATTGCTATGTACATGTGCACTGTTGATAGTTAACATATATTTTGTTCAGTGCATCAGCAGTCCCTTTTCTGTCATTTTTTCTTTATTAATTCCATCTTTTCTTTCACCTCTACAGCCAAATACTCATCCTTTGCTGTAAGTGTTAAAATGATCTGTGCTTCATTTTCCATGTGAACATCTGAATGATTTACAACAACAGAATTTTAGCTAGAGATATTGGAATTTCTTCAGCATGTGCTAAAGCACTTTAAGAGATAAAAATCCCTAATAATGCCAATCTTCTTCCCATCCTCTTTCTATTTGATTCTGTCAAAAGAAGAAAATGATATAATAAGAGGATTATGATTTTTCTTGATCAGAATTATAACTGTGTTCTTTCAAAAACAATAGGATTCATGTGTCGATTTGAATGGGAAGCTGATGCACGCTACTGATCATTTTATCAACAGGGAAAAACAAACGAGATCAAAGATCCAAACATTAGATTTTTAATTTGCAGTTTCATAACAAGTTTTTCCAAATAATACATACATCTTAAATTGCTGAGGTCATTTTTTTTATTTTTTGCAAAACACAATGACTGGCAAAATAGAGTGTATAAACTTATGGTCATATTTGATAAAAACAGATGATTAATGATGGAATTTAAACAACACAATACTGTGCTCAAAATTTAAATGGCTCCCTCATCTTTTCTTCTCAAATTCAAGCAAATGTTCATGTCAGCACGGGACCTTGATCTGTTATTTTCCAAGGAACCACATTTAAGTCAGGTAAACCTATTTGTGTTCCCAGATAATGTATAATTGCTAGGGGTGTGTGCAGTGCTATAGGTATAAGCGTGAAGGATGAGGGAGAAAGAGGAACATTCACCCACTAGGGTTTGATGACAGGCTACTGTAACCTCCTACCAGAGAGAATTGGTCGGTCTGTGCAGCCTGGTGACAACCCTTAGCCTGAGCATACATATCAGCTGTGTGAGGGGCAGTGAAGAGCTTTCTCATGTATGTGTCTCACCACTAAACTCCGTAGATGCTTAATAACTACTTAATCAATCAAATTAGTCTACATGCTCATAGTCCCTCATGTATGGAGCTTTTTCCCCATCCTCCCAATGTCAAAGACAGTTTAAAAGGGCTGCCTTGAAGGAAAAATAAAATCTACATATTTTTAAAAAATAGTTGTGCTAGTCCGCTCCCGCATTGCTATGAAGAAATACCGGAAACCGGGTGATTTATAAAGAAAAGAGGTTTAAGTAGCTCATGGTTCTGCAGGCTGTACAGGAAGCAAGATTCTGGTATCTGCTCGACTTCATGATGGAAGGCAAAGGGGAGCAGGCTCATCACACGGCCAAAGCAGGAGCAAGAGAGCAAGGAGAGAGGTGCTACACAATTTCAAATCACCAGATCCACGAGAATGAACTTACCATCGCGAGGACAGCACCAAGTAGGATGGTGTTAAATCATGCATGAGAAACACACCTCCATGATTCAATCACCTCCTACCAGGCCAACATTGGGGATTACATGTCAATATGAGATTTGGGCAGGGACACACATCCAAACTATATCAGAAGTCTTGGAGGTGAGTGTGGAACAAAGGGGCACTTTATGGACCTTTATTTTGAATATGAGTCCTGTTGTAAACTAAGTGTAAACTGTAAGCAAGTTTCCTAGCCTCACTTCAGTGAATTCGTTTCTGCATCTGTCATAAAGCAGCAGATTCTTCCATCTCTTCAATGACACAACACTGATTCACTGAGATTGTGATAATGCTGAAAAGACAGGGAAAGAGAGAACAATAGTTGTGTTTGTGCACACACACACGCACACACGCAACTACATTTTTTTCTACTATCTCCCCTCTACTCTATTCCATGTAAGACATGATACTTTAGGAAGGCTGTGTTTGAGTTTATCTCTCACCTTGCAAGTGACGAAAAGCCAGCTCCGTGCAGGGGGATAAGCTTCCGTTTTCTTTGCTAGCTCTACATGATTTTTGCTCTTATGTCTGTCCATTTCATGTAATAATAAAGGTGAGATTGCTCAGGACATTGAAGATATAATTTGGCCAAGTATAAACAGCACCAAAAATTGCTGCATATGAGGATGATTACCCTGTCAGCAGAGCTATGAGTGCAGGTTTGTGGATAACAAGTAATCACAGTATTCCACAGGCTGAACCGCCTCCTCTCTTCATAAGGAGGGGCCGGTGACATTTAACTCATTCTCGGCTTTGTTATCTCAAAGTTTATGTACCGGGTGACATGAAGTTTCTTATCACTACCAGTGTAGTTTGACTTTGTATTGCATCACTATTGTAAACACTGCTTGTGTTACAGTGACTACTGAAACTGAAAAGTTTTGGAGATACATGAGGGGGAAAGCATGAAAAGAAATATGTGGAGAGTAGTCTTAGACGCATTTCTGATCAATTTTTTTTTCCATTGAAAAAGATAAAATAACGAATACATAGCTGCTCAGTGTTTTTTTTTTTTTTTTAATTATACTTTAAGTTCTGGGAAACATGTGCAGAACATACAGCTTTGTTACATAGGTTTACATGTGCCAAGGTGGTTTGCTGCACCCATCAACCTGTCATCTAGGTTTTAATATCTGCATGCATTAGGTATTCGCACTAATGCTCTCCTTGCCCTTGCTCCCCACCTCCCCTACAGGCCCCAGTATGTGATGTTCCCCTGCCTGTGTCCATGCATTCTCAACGTTCAACTCCCACTTATGAGTGAGGACATGCAGTGTTTGGTTTTCTGTTCCTGTGTTAGATTGCTGAGAATGATGGTTTCCAGCTTCATTCATGAACTCAGTGGTTTTAAGATTAAATCTAGCATGTAAAGGACATGAACTCAGTGGTTTTAAGATTAAATCTAGCATGTAAAACTACATAACAGGTCTATGTCTCACCCTCAAGTCATGATTTACAGTAGAATTCCTTGGGACTGACAGAACATCTAAGATCTAGAAAACTTTCTTGTAGTTTTTGAAAACTACCCAATTTCAAAGTTACAAACATTTATTACTAGAGAAACTAGAAGGTTAGAGGCATCCCGTGTCATGGAGAAATCTTTGCAAAGAGGTGGTGTGTGCTTTCCTGTGCTTTCCAAAATGTCATGTGTTTTTGAAGTACCTGGGACCTGGGGGATCTTATTAAAATGCAGATTTAGGTTCAGTAGCTCTGGCATGGAGCCTGAGACTTTAGAGTTGTAACAAGCTCCCAGGAGAGGCCAGTGCTGCTGGTTAGTGGAACACACTTTGAGTGGCAAGGGTATGGACGCCTCCCTTACCAAGGAACACTAATTTAGCTAATTTCTTACTACCTAAGCTGTGTTAAAGATGAAGTTGTGGGAGCTTGTTCTAGCAGGTGCTGTATCAACTGTTTATCTCTAGTAGCTCAGTGCTTGGTGTATGTCAGTGTTAATATATATTCACTGAACTACTAATGTCAACTGTGAAGGTTGATACAAAAAAGGGCCATGTTTGTGTAGCTCTCACAACTGTGATTGTAAGAACTGTGTTAAATAGTAAAGATATTGAAAACTGTGAAAAAAGTGAATCATTTACAATCTCTGGTGAAACACTATTTAAAGGTAAATAGTCACAGCATATTTTTCTTTGATTAATACAGGTGTTAATTCTTATATATTTATGGGAAGCAAATTGAGCATTTGGAATATGAGTGTGGAGACTTTTAATCACAAACTTATTTTGAGTCATGTTTAAAAATATGAAGGGTGAGTGTGTCAAGCTGTGCTATTCATATATTCACAAAAATATGTGAATAATTGTATGAGTTTTTGTGTATGATAATTTTTAAGTATCTTTTTAATAAATATACAAACTGTAAATATCACACCAATGTTATTAAATGTCAACATCTGGGCAAACACAGATTTCCTAACACTTGTCTGTAACAAACAAAAAATAGTTTATTACATAAATTATACTCTATCAAAACAGAATTCTTAATATACTCTTATAGTATATAAAAATATTTTTTAAAAATCCAATGAGAAAGTCAATTTTTTTTAGAAGATAGAACATGGCCTTTCATTTGACTACAAAATAAGAATATTGAAGATATATAGATAAATCTGCCACCTAATTTTATGTAGTTTGAACTTACGCAGTTTGGTAAACAATGAAGCTAAATAGCTATAATAATAATGTGAAGAGAAACATATGCTGGTATAATAGCTGTGTATATACTTACTTTAGTATTATTGACATTTAACACATTTGGGGAAAGGTTAAAAATTTCAGACATATTATAAAAGTTATTCATTTTACTATTGCCTCCAAAGAAGTTACAGTGAGCTTGATTTTTAATTTGTTTTGAAAACTAAAAACACATTAAATGCATACAGGTAGTTTATTTATTTTATATTTAGAAAAGGAATTGATATATTGACTGTAAGAATCTGCGATAGTTTCTTTCATGATTATAAAATACTTCATTTTCAAATTTAGACTATGTAGATAATGGTTCCCTCTACTGGTCAAACTATGTTGGTGACATGTATGTAAAGTACTTGAATAACCTAAATTTCACCACAATGAAAAAGAAAATATTTGGCACTCACAGGAATAACTGTTAACTACATTTCTCATACACTGTCATTGTCTGAAAACAAAAAAGAATTTGGTATGTAGTGAAAGTTTTATTCTTTGCTTTATGTGAAAGAAATTCTCTTCCTTGTGTATTAGCAATAAAAAAACCCAAAAACTAAATATATCTCTTAACTAGAAGACTAAAGTTATATCTTAACTAAAAGACTAAAGATATCTCTAAAAGTAGTGAAGATATAAGGATAATCAAAAGCATTTATTTGTTTACAAAAAAAGTCACTTTATCTTACAGCAATTATGACTCATTTCTAAGCTAAATATCATGGAATATTAGGTTTTTTTTCCTCCTTTAATTACAGATGTTGTCTAGATTGCTTCTAGCTGAACAATATTTCTTTTGGCCCCATATGGTTTATCTTTCCAGAAAAAAATATGCATTTTCTGAAAGGAAGGGACATATCTTATATTCTTAATTATATACTCAAAATTTTAATAAATTCAATTAATTTTTCTGATTTTATAAAACTTAATACTGCTAACTATTGCTTTTTCTTTCATTTCCAAGTTGTTCATAAATTAATTTAAGCCAGAGAGCATAGAAACTGTGTTTTGTTCCAATGCTAATATGTAACCTCATTTTAGACCATTTATAGAGCATACTAAGGTAATTTTAAATAATACTTGCATAGTATATTATCTGTTTCTTATTTATTTAGAATATTTTCATTAACAGTTTTTCTCCTTTTTAAAATCTGGTTTGCTACAATATCAGGACTTTCTATGATTTTAAAAATTAACAACTTGGCAAATCTCAAGCTTTTGTTCTACTTGCTGGTAACAGTTACCAAATTCTTCTATGTTGGAGCAGGGGTGGAGCACAAGCATGTGAAGTTATTGTCTCAGCAAAATTCACATGGTTATTACTTGGTAGATTGCCTCTTGAATGTCAAATCATAGCTCATTCAACTAGAGCCATCTCAGTGATGCCTTTTAAGGTTTATAGGACCAAATTTTTACTACACCTGGCATCCTCATCCTTTGACAAAAGATATTTCTGTACTCAAATTCAGATTGCGAATTCTGCCTATCATTGTGGAACTAATAATTTTCTTTTTGAATTACATTAATTTTTTATTCTTTTTTCTCTCACTATTCCTCAATCTATCAACAGTTGAGCTCCCAGAAGATTAATACATGCAATTTACAATTGAATTACAACATTTCCAATACAATCCTCTTGGAACTGTTAAATTCAGGGTTCTCCCTTTTGATGCTATTCTCTTAAAAATATTATTACAGACATTTTTGTAATCTTCTCTTGCAAATAAAACACAGGTAATAGTTCCAACGAGCATATTACATTAACTACAAAGTATACATCATTGTATGTATGTGTATGAACACATTTTGGGAAGTCAGGTTTGTAATACAAACTACAAAAAAATAAATACAAATTCCTCCATTCAAAATAAAGATTTGCTCTTTTGAATATCACCTTAACAAGATGATATGAAAAAAAAACTGTGTTTCTCTGTATATATTATAAATCCATTCAAAATTATAATGGCCTTTGAGCTTATCTAAATGTAAAAGTATTACCATAAATAGTTCACAAAGTAAAAAGTATTATGCAAATAAAATAGATCTCTAGAATTAGAACTTTGGGAGCAAGTGGTTAGTGGTATGAAAAAAGTTTAACTGAAGCTGAACATTTAACAAGAGAAGTGAATAATTTTACTTTTTACTAAGCTTTTCCTGATGGAAGAGCAGGTTCAATAGCCAAAAATGGCCTTTAATTTTTAATTAAATGTAAGCCTGAAAGACATGCGGTTTGAAGACACCTTTGGGCATGATTTAATAGCCCATTAATACTTGTCTAAATCTTGTTTTTCAGCATAACAAACATTACTGGAGCTCCAAAAAATTCTTAAGAATATATCTATATATAATACAAGTAATTCCATCTTAGAATTTTGAAGTATTCTGGAGGTCTCCTAATTCAATCTTTAGTCAGTGAGTTAATCCTGTACCATTTCTAATAAATAGTCATTTATCTTGTTCTTGAACATTTTTAGTATTGGGTAATTTACAGTTTTTCGAGGTTTTAATGAAGAGATATAACTTCAGTATTTATAAGTTATATGAAAAAGTGTCTCATTTTAAATTCTATCCATTGATCCTATTCTGCTTTTTGGGAAGAGTTGGTAGGTTTATTCCATACTTCTTCAACCATTTCTTATATGACATAATCACAAAATATTGTATTTTTCTGGTTTCCTATTTCTAAATGTTTCTTAGTTTGTTAATGTTTTCCTAAATGTCTACAGTCAAGAATTGGGCAAATTTTAAGTGCAGTAAATAAAAATAGATCATAGAGAAATAAGCAGATTCTTCATCATCACAAATAGATCTCTTAAATCTGTATATTTGAGATGATATCCATATATTCAAGTATTTTTATAACATTTTATTATAAACGAAAAACATTAAGTAATACTAGTATTTAGAACAGCTTATGCCTAACTGTTCATGGTCATATTTGTAACATTTCACAAAAATTATATATTGGGACAAAGTAGAAATTAATAACTAATCACAAAAGGTATTGTGTAAGATTATTATAAGAGATTCATAGATTTTTAAATTGAAAATGAGAAGACCCCAGACACTTGGCCTCCCTCCCTGAAGCAAGTCATTCTTACCAGTCTATGTACCTCCTAATTTTCTATTGCTTTTTAGAAATATTTTCTCTCATGACAATAAGTTTTAAACAATGCTTCATGTAAATAAAGTTATTGACAGGCAAAATGATAATGAAGAAGGAAGAAATGGAATTATCTTGGAGATCTGAATTGCTTTCACTTGGATATTTAATAATTTCTTTTACAAAAGAAATATGTTTACACTTTAGCCTTTTCAGTTTCAAAGATGGGAAGGATAAATCTGTTTCCTGCTGAGAAAATTTTCAAAGAAGTTATAGAGTTTTCAAAATAGTTATAGTCAACAATCCTAAAGCTTTCTTTCTCAAGTAATATGAAATGGTTTGCAAAGTAATCATTTGATAGAGATTGTAGACTTTTTTCCATAGGAAATGGGTTTTAGATCTAAATTGACAGTGCTGCACTGTGTTTACTTATTTCTCTGATTGTTTATAGATATTATGAGTCCCTTGGATGTAGAAATTTTAGGGAGAGTGATAATAGCTTTATGAGCAGTGGATGGACTCACAATTAGATCATCTAAAAAATTATATATGCTATAAAAATGCACTTTGCTGAATTGATTTCATCATTAAATAATTACTGCTGAACACAACTTCTTGAGTAAACAGGTTCCAAAGTTTACTAATTTTTTGTTATATCTCAAAAGAAAGCTAAAGTTCATTGCCATAATATGAACTTACTATATACTCACATGGTGGAGAGAAAGAGAGAGAGAGACTCCCTTCTTATAAGGGCACTAATCCCATCATAAGGGCTTCATCCTCATGAGATAATCATTTCCCGAAGTACACATCTTCAAATTCTATTATATTAGAAATGTATGTTTCAATATGATTTTGGGGTACACAAGCATTCCATGCATAGCATTCTTCAAAATAGATCATAAACCTAAATGTAAAATACAATTTTAAAACTCTTAGAAAATAACATAGCAGGAAACCTAGATGACTTTGCAGATGGGGATGACTTTTTAGTTACAACACCAAAGACACAACCTATGAAAGAAAAAATTGATGAGATAGATTTCATGACTTCATTAATATTCAAAAATTCTATATTACAAAAGTTACTGTCGAGAAAATAAGACAAGCTGCAAACTGGAAAAAAATATTTGCAAAAACACAGCCAATAGAGGACTGCTGTTCAAGATATACAAAGAACTTTTAAAATTCATCAACAACAAAATAAAAATTCCAATAGAAAATCAGCTGGAACCAGGCACAGGAGCACATACCTATAGTCCCAGCTACTTGAGCCCAGGAGTTTGAGGCCAGCCTAGACAATATGGCAAGACAAGATTTTAAGACACCTTACCAAAGAAGATACACATACAGATGGCCAATAAGCATATAGAAAGATGCTTCATATCACATGTCATTAGGGAAATGAAAATTAAAACTTCAATGTTATACCATTAGATACTTATTAGAATGGCCGAAATCCAGAACACTGACAAAACCAAATGCTGACCAGGATGGTGGAGCAACAGGAACTCTCATAGCTGGTGGGAATACAAAGTAGTATAGCCACTTTGAAAGAAAATTTCGCAGTTTCACACAAAACTAATCATAACACTTCACATATGACCCAACAATGGTACTTCCTGATGTTTCCCTAAACAGGCTGTAAATTTAAATTCTCACTAAAATCTGCACATACATTTTTATAGCAGCCTTATTCATAATTGCCAAAATCTGGAAGCAACCAAGATATTCTTCAGTAGGTGAATGGATAAACAAACTGTGATACATCTAGACGATGGAATACTTTTCAACACCAAAAGAAATAAACTATTAAGCCATGAAAAGACACAGAGGAAACTTAAATGTATATTGCTAAGTCAAAGAAACCAGTGTGAAAAATCTATATAGTGTATGATTACAACTATACAATTGTTCAAAAAAGCCAGTGTGAAAAATCTACGTGGTGCATGATTTCTACTATGTGACATTCTGGAAAAGGCAAAATTATGGAAAAGTAAAAATATTAGTGGTTGCCCAGGTATAGAGGGGATGGAGGAAGGGATGAATAGGCAGAGCACAGAGGATTTTTTTTTCTTTTTTTTTTTGAGACGGAGTCTCACTCTGTCCCCCAGGCTGGAGTGCAGTGGCGCGATCTCGGCCCACTGCAGGATCCGCCTCCCGGGTTCACACCATCCTCCTGCTTCAGCCTCCCGAGTAGTAGCTGGGACTACAGGCATCCGCCACCATGCCTGGCTAATTTTTTATATTATTAGTAGAGACGGGGTTTCACAGTGTTAGCCAGGATGGTCTCGATCTCCTGACCTTGTGATCCGCCCAACTCAGCCTCCCAAAGTGCTGGGATTACAGGTGTGAGCCACCGTGCCCGGCCACACAGAGGATTTTTAGGGCAGTGAAACTATCCTGTAGGTTACTATAATGGTGGATATATGTCTACATTTTCTAAAACCCATAGAATATACAAAAACAAATGAAACAGCTAATGTAAGCTGGATTTTGAATCATGATGTGTCAATATAGACTCATAATTGTAATAAATGTAGCACTGGGGGCTTGATGTTTATAGTGTGGAAGCTGTGCACATGTTGGGAGAGGGAGTACATGAAATTTTTCTGTATTTTCTGCTTAATCTTTCTGTGAATTTAACACCACTGTAAAAAACAAAATCTATTTAAAGGAATAAAAGAATAAATTATATAAACATAATTAAGTTGTATTAAAAAGTAGTAAGTACTGAAAATAAAAATAAATGTTCTATTTCTATATTTCCAGGAAGATAGTAAAACATTTAGTTAATTAGCATTTTGGAAATTATGATAAATCAATTGTGAGAAAGATATTACTGATGTGAAGCTATATAATTGTTACTGACAGAAATATTTCCTGTTAAGCCTTACTATTTCAAGATGGCAAATTAGAGACTTTTCCAATATACTTCAGCCACTTGGAAGAAGCAAAATAGTGTGCAGAGATTCAACTGTGAACTTTCATTCAAGAAGGACCATGAGAATTTAACAGAAAGCAAGAGAATATGTCAGATACTAGGGAAAAGAGGGTGGACAGGCAGTCTGCATTGAGGGACCTGGCTGAGGTCTGTGAGTGAAACCCCAAGGTGGGAGAGAGGGGAAGAGTGTGCCTCAATGATCCACCTTTCCCTTGGGGAACTCTCCACCCAAGCCACTGGTGAGCACCCTGTCCCTCTCAAGTCCTGGACCTAACCTGGGGAGAGGCTGGGAGACTATAAGATGGAATGTCACCCGGAAGTGCTTCAAGCATTGCTCCAGACTTGGGACCCAGTTGGAAGATGCCATTCTCAATTTTAGCTTATAACAAGCTGGCTGGGTCCATGCAAGCTAGCAGCTACAACAGCCACGGGGATTGAAGAGTTTCAAGATAGAATTTAGAGTGCTGGGTCTGCTGGGGAAGAGACCCCACAGCCGGAACTGACAGGCAAATGTGGTGTGTTTTCTAGTCATAAGCGCTGGAACTGGACTCTCCTGATGTAGACCAGAGCAGAAGGAGATTGGCTGGAAAGGTGTGGTTTTGCCCAAGCAGCAAGTTGTACAGTCAGAAACAGCTTTGCAAACTAAAAGACACACTGCATGTGACTTCACTGAGTGTCCTAACTTGCTCTTCCAGTCAGAATGAAGGAGTGAGTCTTGTTGGGTCCGCAGAGTGAGAAGAAAGCAGATCCCACACCCACCAGCTCATCTGGGCTAGAGACATGGGCCATGGGCTACCTCTCTTTTCATGCAGGGAATTGGTGTAGCAGTGGCAAATCCACACCTCACTTAGGCTTATCTCCAGCCAACTCACGGTGACCCTGAAAGATATTAAATGGCAATAGGACAGAATTTTATCAAAGCACAAAGACAGACAGATTTAAAAAGGAACAAAGAATCCACAAAACGACAAGATAGTGGTTAACATTATGACAGGAAAAAAAGGAAGCCTCACTTCAATATTAATCTTGAACACATATGGATTAAATGCTTCACTTAAAAAGTCTGTTGGCAGAATGAGCCAAAGAACATGAACCAACCGTACACTGTTTAGAAGAAACTCACCCTACTGGTAAAACATTTATACACTGAAGGTAAAGGGGTATAAAAAGATATTGCACACTTCACGTCTGTAGCAACACTGGGAACCAAAAATGAGCAGGGAAACTATGCTTATATCAGATAAAAGAAACATTGTTTGTATTTTTAATGTTTGTGGGTACAGAGTAGGTGTATATATTTATGGATTACATGACATATTTTCATACAGGCATGCAAAATGCAATAATCACATCAAAGAAAATGGGGTATCCATCCACTCAAGCACTTTCTTTTCTGTTAGAAGCAATCAACTTATATGCTTTGAGTTACTTAAAAATGTAAAATTAAATTATTTTGACTATAATCATTCTATTGTGATATCAAATACTACATATTATTTATTCTTTCAAACTATTGTTTTTGTACCCATTAACCATCTCACTTCCCATGACTTCTCACTACCCTTCCCAGCATCTGGTAACCATCCTTCTGTTCTCTATCTCCATGTGTTCATGTGTTTTGATTTTTACATATCACAAATAAGAAGACATAATGTTTGTCTTTCTGTACCTGACTTATTTCACTTAGCATAATGACCTACAGTTGCATCAATGTTGTTGCAAATAACAGGATCTCATTCTTGTTTAGGGCCAACTACTACTCCACTGTGTATAAGCACCATATTTTCTTTATCCATTCATCTGTCAGTTAACAATTAGGCTGCTTCCAAACTTGGTTATTGTGAACAGTGCTGCAACAAACATGGGAGTACAGTTATCTCTTTGACATACTGACTTCCCTTCTTTCGGTATCTAGCTAGTGGTGAGATTACTGGATCATGTGGTAGCTCCATTTTTAGTTTCTTGTGGAACTTCCAAACTGTTCTTCATAGCAGTTGCACTAATTTACATTCCTACCAATAACGTATGAGGGTTCCATTTTTCCACGTCCTGTCTGGCATTTGTTATCACCTGTCTTTTAGATAAAAGCCATTTCAACTAGGGTTAGATGATGTCATTGTAGTTTTGATTTGCACCTCTCTGATGATTGATGATGTTAAGCACCTTTTCACATACCTATTTGTCATTTGTATGTACTTTTTAGAAATGTCTATTCAAATCCTTTGCCGATTCTTAAATCAGATTGTTAGAATTTTTTTTCTATTGAGTTATTTTAGCTCATTATATATTTTAATTATGAAACCTTTGTCAGATGGAAAGTTTGAAAATATTCTCTACTATTCTGTACGTTGTTTATTCACTTTGATGATTGTTTTCTTTGTCATGCAGGTGCTTTTTAACTTGATGTGATCCCATTTGTCCATTTTTGCTTTGGTTGCCTGTGGCTGTGGGGTATTACTCAAGAAATTTTTGCCCAGACCAATGTGCTGAAGAGTTTCTCCAATGATTTCTTGTAGTAGTTTTGTAGTTTGAAACACTTAGATTTGAGTCTTTAATCCATTCTGATTTCTTTTTTAAAAAATATGGCAAAAGATAGGTGTCTAGCATCATTCTTGTGCTCATTGTTGGCATGTAGATATGCTACTGATTCTTATTTATTTTGTATCCTGAAATTTTCCTAAATTTGTTTATCAGTTCTCATAGTGCTTTGATGGAGTCTTTAGGTTTTCCCAAATATAGGATCATATCATCTCTAAAGAAGAATAATTTGAATTCTTCCTTTCCTATTTGGATGCCTTTATATCTTTGTCTTGTCTGATTGCTCTAGCTAGGACTTCTAGTAGTACCTTTATTAATGGTAATGAAAGTGAGCATGTACCCAATTTTGTGAGGGATTGTATCTTAAAGGGATGTTAAACTTTGTAAAATGTGTTTCCACCATAAATTAAAATGATCATATAGTTTTTGTCCTTCATTCTATTGATACATCATATTGATTAATTTGCACAGATTGAACCATCCTTGCATCGCAGGGATAAATCCCATTTGCCATAATGAATTATATTTTTAATGTATTGTTGAATTCAGTTTGCTACTATTTTTTTTGAGGACTTTTGCATGAATATTCATCAGACATATTGGCCTGTAGTTTTCTTTTTTGATGTGTCTTTGTCTGGTTTTCATATCATGGTAACATTAGACTTGTAGAATGAGTTTGGAATTACTGCCTCCTCTTCTATTTTTTGGAATACTTTGAATAGGATTGGTATTAGATCTTCTTTAAATGTTTGGTAGAATTCAGCAGTAAAGTCATCATGTCCCAGGCTTTTCTTTACTGAAATACTTTTTATTATGGCTTTGATCTCCCTACTTATTATTGGTCTGTTCGGTTCTGGATTTTTTCATAGTTCAATATTGGTAGGTTTTATGCGCCTAGGAATTCATCTATTTCCTCTAGATTTTCCAATTTAGTGGCATATAGTTCATATGTTGGCATATGATCTATATGCCATATGATCTCTATATGATCTCTATATTGATGTTCTCTTAAAGCCCGAGGACTTTTTCATCAGCCTCTGGGGAATGTTGCCAGGCCTGGGACTCATCCTTCAGGGAAGGAGTCTCACTGTAGCCATCACAGCTAGGAATGTGCATGGTTACACTTGTAATCAGCATGTGTCAGAGCATAAGCCCCACAGCATACTACCTGGGTATCGCTGCTGGTTATTCAAAGCCCAATGGCTCATTAGTCAGCAGATGATGAATCTTGCAGTGACTGGGTTTTTCCTTCAAGGTAGTGGGTTTCCTTTTGGGTAAGACTGTGTCTAGAAATGTCATCTAGGAGCCAGGGCTTGAAATTAGGACCTCACAACCCTTCCCAGTGCCCTATCCTACTGTGACTCAGTTGGTATCCAAGATGCAAGTCAGAATACTCTTTACTCTTCATTATCTACCCCTTAAGCAGAGGAAAAAAGAAATTTTCATTGCTGCTAACTACCCTGCCTGGGGATGGGGTAAGGATGGTGCAAGCATTCCTCTGGCTATGCTGGCTGGTGTCTCCCTAGGTCACATGCCATCCTAGACCTCTGGCTCTCAACCCCACCAAGCACTAAGAGATGCCTAGGAATTACAGTACTTGTGTCCTAGACTGCCTTTCAAGTTTACCTAGAACTCCAGAGCACTTCAGCCTGTGGTGGCAAGGCTTGCCAAAAAATTAGAGTTCTGACAAATGGGATGAGAGATTCCCATCTGGCTAGGTCTAGCAAGACTTGCCAAGGAGGGGAGAAAATATTCAAATGAACATAGTAAGAAATGAAAAAGGAGACATTACAACTGATATTGTAGAAATACAAAAGATCATCAGAGGCTACTATGAACAATTAAACACTCAAAAATAGAAAATACAGAGAAAAGGAAAAATTCCTGAAAGCATTTTCCTGAAATGTTTTCCTCATTTTTTTCATTTTCCTGAAATGAGGCTTCCTGAAAAGCCTCCTAATGTTGAACCATTAAGAAATAGAACAAACCAAAAATGAGTGGTGGATTGAACCGGTAATAAAAAATTTCACCAAAAAACAGACAAACAAACAAACAAAAAACAGCCCAGGACCATGTGGATTCACAGCTGAATTTGATCAAACATGCAAAAAAGAAGTGGTACCAATTCTACTGAAAATGTTTCAAAATTGAGGAGAAGTACGTGCTCCCTAATTTATTCTGTAAAGTCAATATCATCCTGATAGCAAAGCTCAAAAATGATACGACCAAATAAAGAAAACTACAGAGCAATATCATATATACACTATCATTATATTTTCAGTTGTTCCAGAACACAATACGTATCTTAATTATGCTTATTATCTATTAAAAGAGAATATTTTTCAAGGTAGAAAGTTTTGAAAATGTGAAATAAAAACTAATAGCAGCAAAGCAAAACCAAACAAAAGAGAATGTTTTAAGCACTTACTATAATTTTTTATTATACTGATTTCTTAACCATTTTTCTTCACTGAGGAATTTATATAGGTATACTTTTAAAAACTCATTTAAATAACAGTTAATTTAAAATGTCTCCAAATCACAGTAAGTGTTGTTCCAGATTGGGTCTGAAATTAGGGTATTTGTATGGGTTTTTCAACTCTTAAAAGAGAAAGTTGGGAAAGTATTGGTCTGAGGTAAACAAAGTTGTGAATTTTTTTCTCCAAAAATATTCTGACAGAACTTACAGTCAGTTCTTATTAATTACAACTACATTTTTATGCTGAAATTAACAGATTATTGATAGTCAAACTGAGTAATAACCAGAAAAATATTAACAGAGCTGATTTTTTAAAAATCACACTGCCAATGTATTTTGGTTAAAAGTCACAAGAAATAGATATGTTAATGCCAATAAACAGAATACAGTAGGCAAAGGTACAATCTTCCCAGCAGCTTTATGATGGGGGATTTGTAACTGGGGTGATTAGCTCTTTTTTTTCCCATATTCTACTACACAGTTGTTTGAGGGTTGACTGCACTTGTGATGAAAGAAGCTATTTTATAAGAAAATAATTTATTTACTTATGGGAAAGTTCTATATTTTCAAGAAATATTTTGAGCTCATTATATTCTCTGAAGGCACATTTACTTAAAAAGATACAGGAAAATGGTGTGTTGATGACCCTAAATTGCCTAAATAGTAAAAATCAAAAAGCAGATATGTGGAATTCCCACAGGACATGGATATTTTTTCCAGTCTCAGAAGATGGAATTAACTGTGGGACCAATATGAACCAGGATAATGGGATTCACACTTTAAGTGTGGGAAAACGGTGAGTTTTCAAGAAGAACAGTGGCTTGATCTCACAAAACAAAGTGGAGCCTGGAAGAACAGGACCCTAGAAATTCTAAGAAATGGTTCAGAATTAGAGAGATGACCAAGTGAGTGGCCATAGAGGAGCCAGAAGAGCAGTTTGAGGTTAGTTACACATTTACCCTATGTCTGAACTCTGGTTAGAAAATGGAATACTATGCAGCCATGAAAAGAAATGAGATCATGTCCTTTGCAGGGATATAAATGGGGTTGGAAGTCATTATTCTCAGGAAACTAATGCAGAAGCAGAAAACCAAACACTGCAGCAAACCACCACAGCACGTGTTTACTTATGTAACAAACCTGCACATCCTGTACATGTGCCCCTGAACTTAAAATGAAGGTTGCAGAAAAAAAAAAAGAAAGAAAATAAGATGTAATAAATACACAAGAAACAGAATTCACAAAGATAAAAATATTGGATAATGGAGACCTCAGAGGAAAAGAATTTATAGTGATTTTGTCATTAATCAATCTACTCTTCTTTTGCAGGCCTTTCATGCATACTTCAACCACCAAGACCTTATCAGTTGATTCAGCAAATATTGCTTATTCTGTATATCAGTATTTAAGTGAAAAGCTAGTCAAATGCCTGGTTATGTGAGATGGGCATTGTTCAGAGTATAGAACTTATTCATCCTTGGGAAAATCACATAGGTAAAGAAATTTTTCAAACGCTAAACCATTTAGTTAGCTAACTCAGACTTTGACAAATTAGTGGCTTAGATTAATATTTTTAAAAAGACACACTTTCTATTACATATTTGTGGTAAAATCTCATTAGTATTTGGTTACAAAGCTGTAGTTCCTTTAAACCCCAACCAAATATATTTCCTGGGATGAAGTAAATCTAACAATGAAATTTAATATAAATATCTTAAGGTCAGCCAGAGAGAAAGGTCAGGTTACCCACAAAGGGAAGCCCATCAGACTAACAGCAGATCTCTCTGCAGAAACCCTACAAGCCAGAAGAAAGTGGGGGCCAATATTCAACATTCTTAAAGGAAAAAAAAATTTCAACCCAGAATTTCATAACCAGCCAAACTAAGTTTCATAAGCGAAGGAGAAATAAAATCATTTACAGGCAAACAAGTACAGAGAGATTTTGTCACCACCAGGCCTGCCTTACAAGACCTCCTGAAGGAAGTGCTAAAGATAGAAAGGAAAAACTGGTACCAGACATTGAAAAAACATGCCAAATTGTAAAGACCATCAACACTATGAAGAAACTGCATCAACTAGCAGACAATATAACCAGTTGGCATCATAGTGACAGGATCAAATTCACACTAACAATATTAACCTTAAATGTAAATGGGCTAAATGCCCCAATTAAAAGACACAGGCTGGCAAACTGGATAAAGAGTCAAGACCCATCAGTGTGCTGTATTCAGGAGACCCATCTCACATGCAAAGACACACACAGGCTCAAAATAAAGGGATGGAGGGAGATTACTAAGCAAATGGAAAGCCAAAAAAAAAAAAAAAAAAAAGGCAGAGGTTGCAATCCTGGCAATCCTACTCTCTAATAAAATGGACTTTAAACCAACAAAGATTAAAAAAAAAAAAAAGACAAAGAAGGGCATTACATAATGATGAAGAGATCAATGCAACACGAAGAGCTAACTAGCTAACTATCCTAAACATATACGCACTCAATACAGGAGCATCAAGATTCATAAAGCAAGTCCTTAGAGATCTTCAAAGAGACTTAGACTCCCACACAATAATAGTGGGAGACTTTAGGGTTGGTCATGGTGGCTCATGCCTGTAATTCCAGCACTTTGGGACCCTGAGGCAGCCAGATCATGAGGTCAGGAGATCAAGACCATCCTGGCCAACATGGTGAAATCCTGTCTCTACTAAAATACAAAAAAAAATAGCCAAGCATGGAGGTGAATGCCTCAGGAGGCTGATGCTGGGAAATCGCTTGAACCTGGGAAGCCAAGGTTGCAGTGAGCCGAGATCGCGCCACTGCACTTCAGCCTGGCAACAGAGGAAGATTCTGTCTCAAAAAAAAAAAAAAAAAAAAAAAAATAGTGGGAAACTTTAATACCACCTATCAATATTAGACAGATCAATGAGACAGAAAATTAAAAAGGATATTCAGGACTTGAACTCAGCTCTGGACCAAGCAGACCTAATAGGATATACAGAACTCTCCACCCCAAATCAACAGAATATACTTGCTTCTCAGCACCACATCACACTTATTCTAAAATTGACCACATAGTTGGAAGTAAAACACTCCTGAGCAAATGCAAAATAAGGGAAATCATAATGAGCAGTCTCTCAGATCATAGCACAATCAAGTTAGAACTCAGGATTAAGATACTCAGTCAAAACCACACAACTACATGGAAGTTGAACCACCTGCTCTTGAATGGCTACTGGGTAAATAATGAAATTAAGGCAGGCAGAAATAAATAAGTTCTTTGAAACCAATGAGAACAAAGACACAATGTGCCAGAATCACTGGGACACAGCTGAAGCAGTGTTTAGAGGCAAATGTATAGCACTAAATGCCCACAGGAGAAAGCAGGAAAGATCTAAAATTGATACCCTAACATCACAATTAAAAGAACTAGAGTAGCAAGAGCAAACAAATTTGAAAGCCAGCAGAAGACAAGAAATAACTAGGATCAGACCAGAACTGAAGAGAGAGAGAGACACAAAAAACCCTTCAAAAAATCAATGAATCCAGGAGCTGTTTTTTTGAAAAGATTAACAAAATATATAGACCACTAGCTAGACTAATAAAGAAGAAAAGAGAGAAGAATCAAATAGACACAATAAAAAATGATAATGGGGATATCACCACTGATCCCATAGAAATACAAAGTACCATCAGAGAATACTTCTATGCAAATAAACTAGAAAATCTAGAAGAAATGGATAAATTCCTGGAGACATACACCTTCCAGAGACTAAACCATGAAGAAGTTGAATCCCTGAATAGACCAATAACAAGCTCTGAAATTTAGGCAGTAATTAATAGCCTACCAACCAAAAAAAAGCACAGGACCAGACGGATTCACAGTTGAATTCTACCAGAGGTACAAAGAGGAGAGGAGCTGGTATCATTCCTTCTGAAACTATTCCAAAAAATAGAAAAAGAGGGAATCCTCCCTAACTCATTTTATGATGCCAGCATCATCCTGATACCCAACCTCACAGAGACACAACAGAAAACGAAAATTTCAGGCCAATATTCTTGATGAACATCGATGTGAAAATCCTCAATAAAATACTGGCAAACCAAATACAGCAGCACATCAAAAAGTTTATCCACCATGATCAAATTGGCTTCATCCCTGGGATGCAAGGCTGGTTCATCAAATGCAAATCAATAAACGTAATCCATCACATAAACAACCAATGACAAAAACCACATGATTATCTCAATAAGATGCAGAAAACGCCTTCGATAAAGTTCAACAACCCTTCATGCTAAAAACTCTCAATAAACGAGGTATTGATGGAACATATCTGAAAATAATAAGAGCTATTTATGACCAACCCACAGCCAATATCATACTGAATGGGCAAAAACTGGAAGCACTCCCTTTGAAAACTGGCACAAGACAAGGATGCCCTCTCTCACCACTGTTATTCAACATAGTATTGGAAGTTCTGGCCAGGGCAATCAGGCAAGAGAAAGAAATAAAGCATATTCAAATAGGAAGAAAGGAAGTCAAATTGTCTCTGTTTGCAGATGACATGATTGTATGTTTAGAAAACCCCATCGTCTCAGCCCAAAATCTCCTTAAGCTGACAAGCAACTTCAACAAAGTCTCATGATACAAAACCAATATGCAAAAATTACAAGCATTCCTCTACACCAACAGACAGAGAGCCAAATCGTGAGTGAATTCCCATTCACAATTACTAAAAAGAGAATAAAATACTTAGGAATAAAACTTACAAGGGATGTATATATCTATGTTATTTTGAAAATAATATTTTGGGGTTTTGAAATTTGTCCAGAATACAAATATTTATATTTGATTTTTATTCTTTGTGAAATGGGGTCTCATTCTGTTGCCCAGGCTGTAATGAAGTGGCTCAAAAATTTATTTTACTTCCTTTACTTATACTAGCAAAAAATACATATTGACAAATCTAGCTATCATAAGAAAACTGGTAGGCTTTGACCAGTGTCTTCCCACAATTGGTAACTTTCCATAAATAGTTACTTATAAGGTTCAGAGACTATATTATATTACATTTTGAAATGATGAAACTTTTTATAACTTCAATTCATGAAGTATCCGCTTTAATGCTCTTCTGTGTGTTTGCATAAGCATCATTATCTCTTATCTAAAACTAATAGCAACTTTCAGAAATATAATAAATATCCATAAAAGATAAAATATCATTTTAAATGGAATTTTTCAATAACTGATGCTTATCAATATGCTATTAATGAAACAGTGATTGCTATTATTCATTATGAGAATCCCAAGCTTAGAACAAGAAGGTATAATAACCTTATGCTTTGCTTATTTTTTTTGTTTTTTGTTTTTTGTTTTTTTGAGACGGACTCTCGCTTTGTCGCCCAGGCTGGAGTGCAGTGGCCGGATCTCAGCTCACTGCAAGCTCCGCCTCCCGGGTTCCCGCCATTCTCCTGCCTCAGCCTCCCGAGTAGCTGGGACTACAGGCGCCGCCACCACGCCCGGCTAATTTTTTTGTATTTTTTGGTAGAGACGGGGTTTCACCGTGTTAGCCAGGATGGTCTCGATCTCCTGACCTCGTGATCTGCCCTTCTCGGCCTCCCAAAGTGTTGGGATTACAGGCGTGAGCCACTGCGCCCGGCCTGCATTGCTTATTTTTAAATGAGCTATCTCGCTCACAGTACTAATAACCTGGTTTCTAGTCATTATTTCCCAGAATGAGCAAGCCCTAGGTGATCATCAAAGGCCACTGCAGCGCTAACTTGAGGAAAAGATTTCACATACTGGTTGTTTCATTTGTTAGCTGAGTTCCTCATGAAACTGGTGTCATTCTCCAGGGTCTCTCCAGAAATTAATTCCACATTTTGCATTAGCATTTTGCATTAGCTGGGACATGCCCAAGAATGTTAATTGTGAAAATATGTATTACCTCTTTAAATTTAAATCGTTAACCTTTCCCTTTGGTGAAGTGAATACTGACTTGGCAGAATTCTCTTCTAGGGAACCTTAAAGGGTATTGCAGATGTATTTGGAACTCAGAAGTTGCTATTGCATCCTAGGAAGGTCAAATAAACTGAAGATAATAGGCTCATGACTCTAGCATTGAATATAAGGCAGTAGCTTGAATGAAGATAGTTTTGTTCACATGATTAAGTGACCTTATACAACAATATATCCACATGGATAATGAGTCTTCGAGTTACAAAAATGTTTATTTCTGCTCTGTTTGTTTGTTTTGGTTTGTTTTTATAATTACATCTTTTGGAAACATTACAAACATGGTTTAGAAAATTATTAGTGTGTAATTTTTAAAAACTTTGCATAGTCTATAACATAACGAGTTAAGTTTAGAAATGTCTTAAATATTTGAAGACAGGGGAATATTATAATTTATCTCATTTATCACCATGACAAAACATTCATGAATTCTCAGAAATGAAAATAAAATGTTCAAAAAATTTACAAAACAACAGAGTATAACTGAGAGACAGCAATGATAATATACAAATTAATTTTGCTTTTAAAATAAGGATATATATTTTCCTCAGACTTTTTTAACATGAAAAAGCATCAGACGTTTATGAGAAAAAATTTATGAAGATAATACTTCTTTGATAATGATAAACAACACTAATATTTCCTTAAAATGCTACTTTAGCTAATGATATAACAAATGTTTTATTAACATATTTTGTTCTGATATACATGATTTGCTTTACATGATATATGACCATACAAAGGAATAAGCCACATTTCAAGAGACATTTATTATGTTTCAAAAATAAGCATCGAATATAATGTGAAGATGGAGACTGATTTAGAGCTAACAGTCTAGCACAGACAAAATATTTATTTTGGCTGTACCACTTTCAAAGTATATGAAATAAGATTTGATGTTAGATATTTCATAAATTTAAAAGACTTCAAGAATGTTTTACAGACAAGAGAAATATTTTTGCATTTTCTTTTGCACATGTAATTTAGATATTTAATAGTGCATTAGTATATTCAGTATTTATATAGCAACATTCACTAATATTTTTAAATGTAATTTAATAGATTTAAAATCCTTTTGTTAATTACAGCAATAGAGCTGAAATGATTTCAGAACATTGTAAAGACAGCTTTATTTGTACAAAAGAGGATTTTCCAATATTAAAACATATTTGTGTCTTTAACTGACTTAATGGCATAAGAAATTACGTCTACTACAATAATATGTAAAATTGAAACACAGTAAAAAATCTCTAATCAATCCTGTTGTAATAAATTCTTACACAAAGGAATTACACACATTTCTTCTCTCTCTCTCTCTCTCTCTCTCTCTCTCGAAGCTGGGGAGACTTTGCTCTTCTCAGTAAAGCACACATACATCAAGATACTCTTATTTCTTATATGTTTAGATTACGGTGATGAGTAATGTAATTCCAAAAATTATGTATTTTCCAAATTGTTTTCTTATTCAAAAGTCAACTATCAGTTCTCTTCAACATAGTTTTAACTGAAGTATAATTGAAGTCTTTTAAATAGGGTGATACTTGTTTTATGCTGACTTGTTTGAATCTAATGTATTACAATAGTAAATCAAGAAATGAAGGCATGGAAAATAGAAATTATACTTGTCTTTCTTTACTTGTCTATACTACTTTTTTCCTCTTTAGACTGTTTTTTTTCACTAGCTAAGCTTTATGACATATTTGTTTCAAAATAGCATAAGAGAATATTATATAAGTCATGCCCTCTTTTGATGCCTGTTATTAACTGAGTACATAGTAGTCAGCTATGCTGTTGTACACAAGTCACAAATTATACTTCGTTTGAGAAATGGCATAGAATATCGTATCTTTCAAGGATGTTACTTATAAAGAGAGGTTCTGCCCACGCATACAAGGTAGAAAATTGTCCTCATTTTTGTCAGGTTTGTTTAAGATAACATAGTTGTAGGTGTACAGTGTTATTTCTGGGTTCTCTATTCTGTTCCCTTGTTCTATGTGTCTGTTTTTGTACCAGTACCATGCAGTTTTGGTTGCTGTAGCTCTCTAGTACAGTTTGAAGTCAAATAATGTGATGCCTCCAGCTTTGTTCTTTTTGCTTAGGATTGCCTTGGCCAATCGGGTTCATTTTTGGTTCCATGACTTTTGAAATAGTTGTTTCTAGTTCTGTGAAGAATGTCAATGGTAGTTTAATGGGAATAGCATTTAATCCATAAATTGCTTTGGGCAGTATGGACATTTTCACGATATTGATTCTTCCTATCCAGAAGCATGGAATGTTTTTCCATTTCTTTGTGTCCACTCTGATTTCTTTGAGCAGTAGTTTGCAGTTCTCTTTGTAGAAATCTTTTACTCCCTAGTTAGTTACAATCCTAGGCGTTTTATTCTTTTTATGGCAATTGTGAAAGGGAGTTCTTTCGTGATTTGGCTCTAGGCCTGATTATTGTTGATGTATAGGAATGCTAGAAATTTTTGCACATTGATTTTTTTACCTTGAGACTTTTCTGAAGTTGTTTATCAGCTTAAGAAGCTTTGGGGCTGAGACAATGGGGTTTTCTAGATATAAGGTGGTATCATCTGCAAACCGGAATAGTCTTACATCCTCTCTTCCTATTTAAATGCCCTTCCTTCCTTCCTTCCTTCCTTCCCTCTGGCCTGATTGCCCTGGCCAGAACTTCCAGTACCATGTTAACTAAGAGTGGTGAGAGAGGGCATTCATGTCTTGTGCCAGTTTTTAAGGGGAATGCTTCAAACTTTTGCCCATTCAGTATGATCTTGGCTGTGGGTTTGTCATGTGTTGCTCTTATTATTTTGAGGAGGAAGAAGGGAGAGAATCAGGAAAAAGCAACTAATGGGTGCTATGCTTAATACTTGGATGATGAAATAACCTGTACAACAAATCCCCATGAGACAGATTTACCTATGTAACAAACCTACACTTGTAACCTTGTAACCCTGAACTTAAAATAAAGCTTAAAAAAAGAAAATAAGTCCTTGTATCAAGAGTTTCCTTTAGAATAAAACAATTTGCAGAAAATAGTGATATTGACTTAAAAGTATAGTATGAGTAATGACAGAATACTCTAGATACAATCATTATAGTATGGTCTTAAAAACAAATCCTGCAGCAGTCTTCTTTGTTTCTGATCTCAGTTATTTCTTAGCTCTGTGACCACGGGCAGTCATGTAACCTAGTTGGACCTCAGTTCTCTCACTGGTAAATGGAAATAATTATAGTATATATTCTCATTCACATATATATAGTATATGAGTGATATATCATAGTATATATTATAGACTTGCTATGAAGATTACAAAGAATTAAGGAATTAATATCATTGAATATTTTTAAACATTCTTAAATACCTTCAACTTTTATCCATGACCTCCAGGTAATAGAATTTTGAATATGTTTGTAAGGAGTTTGAATCAATCAAGAACTATTTGATATACTTTTGGCAAAGTTTTTTGTTGTTGTTGCTTTGTTTTGTTTTGTTTTGTTTGAGACAGAGTCTTGTTTGGTCGACCAGACTGGAATACAGTGGCGATCTCGGCTTACTGCAAGCTCCGCCTCCCGAGTTCATGCCATTCTCCTACCTCAGCGTCCCGTGTAGCTGGGATTACAGGCACCTGCCACCACCACGCCGGGCTAATGTTTTTGTATTTTTAGTAGAGACAGGGTTTCACTGTGTTAGCCAGGATGGTCTCTATCTCCTGACCTCCTGATCTGCCTGCCTTACAAAGTTCTCTCTTTAGACAGGCTTAGCACTATTTTCTAAATTTTTTTAAAAATCTGAGTCACTGAAATAATTTCAAATACATAACCAATACTTTTATATATAATACAATATATGTAATATAACATATTTAATATCTTATATATATAAACTAAACTCTTGGATTAAAAGAAAACATTCTGAATATAAGCTCCATGATTGTGCATTATATGGATTAACTGTTTTTATAGGCTTGAAATGTAAAAATAAATTTACACAAAATGCAAATAAAGTTTATTATCTATACTAGGTTCACTGAAGTTAGAGTCTAGCTCACCTCAGTCAATAATGCCTGAACATATACCTAGATGGATCAATGAATACATACATTGCACACAGATAAAAGTGAGCAGCAATGGTCACTTGAGGTTACAAACATTAAAAGTCATATAAAAGTGTGTATCTTTGAAAAGTTACATCATACTTTTTCATACATTTTGATCACACTTGTACTGGAAAATTATCTCATTTAAAATATAAGGCTATGATAATCCAAGTTGATCTTGCAGCTTCAGATTGATGTGGTTTTAACCTGTAGTTTCTCTAAAGATTAGTTACTGTTTAATTAGTACAGCACAAACCAAGGTGTCTATTTAATGCAGTATATAATCAAGTAATTTATCTTCACTTTTAACATATATAACATTTTAATCACAGAATATTTGACCATGAAAATTCAAGATTTTGTGAGCATAACATATAACATCCTTTTCAACATAACACATATTCGAGCAGAGGTAAGGTAGAAGCCTCCTGTTTCTTTCCAATGCAATCTTCATGGATATATAGTATTCTAAACACTTGTAGAGCCAATAAACTTTTTAAGTGTTTACGGAGAACAGGGTATACTACTGCCAAATATAACAAGCTTCAAAATGACAGAAGTTGTAGTTGAGCATTTATTTTTTTTTTCAGGCAAATTTAGTCCTATAAAACTTAAAAATTATACATGGTGAGGCTGTGGTAAAAGCAGTCAAGGCATACATACACTTTTTACATACAGTGTCATGACCTGTTGGACCAATTGTAATCACAAAGCAGCACATTGTCATTTCCCTAGGAGAGCACCTCTATTTTGCCCCAGATAATATGATCTACTTTTTATTCGGGTTCTTGTGAGTTGGGTAATTTCTTTAGTGTAGTTTCTTCTTTGTCATTCTGAAATAGATCCTGATTTATATAGCAAAACATATCATCTCCCTGCCCATAGACAAGAAAATCATTACATATTTGTGTATATTTTTTCATTCAATACCTAACACAATCCCCTGGGTATTATTGTATTAAGAAAATACTATTTGAAGATTTCAGATTATGTAGATAAAAGTCACAGAGCAATTCCAATGTCAAAGTTGATATTTAACCACTCAAAACTTTTTTTATGCTGCATAGCATTTCCACGTATATTAGGTTTATTTAGTCTTCAGTTGTCACATAGGATCAACAAAATGCATGCTCTAAGCTGCCATGTGATATATGCTAACATAAGCATATTTTAAAACATTTTCTTGGGGAAGTAAATTATTCAATAAATGGCCTTCATTGAGTGTCAAAATAATTTTATTCCAGCCTTCTTCCATTCAATAAGTAGAGGCCTACTATGTGCTAGGCAGTGGAATATAAAGGATGACATATTTTTCTCTCAATAAATTTTCAGGCTAGGGTGACTAAAAAAACAACTTGGCATGAATATAATAAGTGCAATACGTTGATGGGTGCAGCACACCAACATGGCACAAGTATACATATGTAACAAACCTGCACATTATGCACATGTACCCTAGAACTTAAAGTATAATTAAAAAGAAAAAAAGTACAATACATGCTATGTCAGAAATACAAACAGGATATATAGGAGTGTATGAGGAACTTTAGCCAAGCCTTGGGTTATTAAGGTGTAAGCTCTGAGAGATTAATACTAAAATGCAATAGGAATTATATATATATAAAGGTGAGGGAGTAGCCATTCTGAAAAGAGATAAATGAAAATAATTTGCCACATTTAAAGAACATCAAGGAGCTTATGCTGTCTGGAATCCAGAATTTGAGGATAAGTATGACTTGACATAAAGATACAGTGGCATTTTGGGAAAAAAAGAAGAAAAAGGAGACAGCAATACCATTAAAATAGGGACTGCTTCTTATCTTGTCATAATATTCTCACTAGGAAATCAAAAGAATGTATCTGATAAAAGTTTTAAATACTCAACTTTATATAAACATATGGACTGGTTATCAAGTAGGAGGCAGTGCCTAGTATAATAGTTCTCAACCTGAGGGAATTTTGTCTCACAGGGAAGTTTTGACAATTGTTATAAATTGACTGTTGGGTAGAGTTGAAAGAGCACTAAAAAAAAATCCCTTTTCCAATGGGTGGTCTATGTATTCAAAAGCAATGTATTGATAACCCAGTATAGAACAGCTACTAGAGGTAAGAGAAGCAAGAAGCAAAACAACGTCTTGAGCAATGTACTAAAATAGAGGACAAAGACAATAAATAATTACAAGACATCTGGTGAATACTGAGTATCAGTTACCCCAACATCTTTTCCTCCTTCTCTCTTTCCCAATAGAACCACAATTTTTATTATCTGTTCCTTAATCTAATGCTTCTCAACTAGGAGATTGGTCCCCGGGGGACATTTGGCAATATCGAGAGCCATTGATTGTCATAATTAGCGGCATCTAATGGGCAGAGGACAGCATCCAACAATGCACAGTAACTTCCTCTACAGTAAAAAAATTACTTGATCCAAAATATCAATAGTGCTGAGGTTGAGAAACTCTGCTGTAGTGGTTAAGGGTATGAGTTCTCTGGTTTTGATTCTTAGCTCTACACATCCTGCCTGAATGATCTAGACAAACTTCTTTCTGTTGTTGTTATTTTGTTTCTGTTTTGAGACAGAGTTTCACTCTGTCACTCAGGCTGGAGTGCTGTGGCACGATCTCGGCTCACTGTAACCTCCGTCTCCCGGGTTCAAGCAATTCTGCTTCAGCCTCCCAAGTAGCTGGGATTACAGGTGTTCACCAACACATCCTGCTAATTTTTGTATTTTTAGTAGAGACAGGTTTTCACCATGTTGGTCAGGCTGGTCTTAAACTCCTGACCTCAGGTGATCTGCCCGCTTCGGCCTCCCAAAGTGCTGGGATTACAGGCGTGAGTCACCGTACCCAGCCCAGATTTCCTAACAATATACTTAATCTTTTAGTTGTTCAGTTTCTTCATATAAAAATGGTTAAGTATTTTTAATATAAATATTTTTGATATTTAATGTGTTTTATATACAATATTAATACTGAAATTCATAAATTTTTTTTAATATTTCACATAATCGTTGTAAGGGTTAAATATGCTCATGCATAAATTACCAAGACCAGCAACTGGCATAGAGAAAGTACTCAAAGAATGCTACCTCTCATTAAGTTCTTACTAAGATCTTCAAGGATTAAGAAGTTAGACTGTTTTTAGATACTGGATGAAGGTTGGTCAAAATGTGAATTACCATTGACAATTCAACTATTCTCATTTCCTTTTTTGGGGCACTCAGCAATGTACTTGCCTATATTTGAAATTTACTATTTGTTGTTACTCTATGTATCTAATTTTTTCTAGACTATGTTAGGTTCAGAAAAAAAAAAAATACTCTTCCAGTACCTAAGTTTGCAAACACAATAGAAGTCACCTAATTTGGACATTAAAAATTCTGAATTTGGCCAAAATTTATGTTTCTCAGTGTGGAAAAAATGTTTGCTACACATTCAAGATATTACAGGAGTTCTCAGGAGTTTTTAAAAAACTGCTAAAGCTCTTAAAATTGTATTCATATAAAATAATATTTTAATTACAGATACTTCATCTACTTTATTACGTTAAAGAAAAATATCTAAAGACCTTTGGAAAAAATAGCTGCATTCTTATTCTTCAATAATTCATTATTTTAAAAAAGTATTTTTCTGCATTGTAAATGAAATTGTGAATCTTTTCTTTACTTAACGAAACTGTAAACAGAAACTAAATATATATTCTTTATTACCAAATTCCAAAAAATTTTTTTAAAAAAGTTACCATGTGCAGCCAGATTTTAAATAGAATTATTGATATTCTTATTTGGACATTGAAACTAGTATAATTTTAAATTAGGATTCAGAAACTATCACAATTAGAAAATATTAAGGGAATTTATTTCTAAATATTTATCTGTGTTTGTTTCCTATGGACTATCATCATATTGTCCAGGAAATTTATTTTTAGAAATCATCCCAAATTACATTTACAAATTGAATTTGCCATTACTCTTGTAAGGTTGATGAAAGCAATTGAATGGAAATTCTTTTTGTAGTGAAGCACAAACCTCAAGAATGAAGAAAGGCTCTGTGTGGAGTATCAACTTATTATTTTCATCACTCTGAACCAGAATCATTTTCCTTGCAAATTCAAAAGTTCTTATTACACATAAACAAATATACAATGATACATACATATATAAACAATGTTGTCAAATCAATGCCTTTTTTTAAGGAACTGCTTTCCTGCTTTCCTTCTTTTTTCCTCCTTTTTGACTTTGATTTTCTGTTACATTTTTTTCTTATCTTCAAAACAGCACCACTCTGCACCTCCACTCCTCTTAGCAACCTATTAACCACCGAGTATGGACTCTTCTCTATTTTCTTCACGCTTATATAATTTTATATAGATTTTTATAAATGTTTGCATACATACACATATGTATTCAAAGAACTTGGGGTCCATTAGTGACTTTACAAAATTGTAATCATATTAATACTCTTCTGTACCTTGCTTTTTCACCTGCAAGAACCTCTTAGTTAACTCTTTGAGACTACTTTTTATAGATCATGTTTGTTATTTTTAATGGGTGCATAATATTTTGCAAGTACATGGACTCTATTTAACCTGTTCTCATAGATTATAATTTAGTCTGTCCTCAGTTTGATTGGTTTCTTTGATGACACCAACATAACATATGTATTTGTTTTCTCTGACATAGCAACCCAGGATTACAGTGAAATTGAATCCAGAGTTATATGGAAAAGATACTTACGAATAAAACACAAATAATGGCACTGTCCTCTGGAGTGAAAATGCTATACAACTGATCAGTAATAAGTGATATAAAAATAATTGTGTTCAAAATTAACAAATAACAAGCAGTAAAATTTTGAATTTAATTTCAACTTAACTTACTAAGAGACTAGGTAAAATTACTTGTTTGCTTTGTGGGTCTAGGAAATTTTCTTTCTCAGTTCTTTGTTATCCAAGTTCCACTAAAATGCTTTTGTGCAATTTATTTGTCTTTCTTCTTTCAGAATAATCTGCACGGATACTTCCTTTATTATTTGCAAAAAATTCTCAACCTTTGTTTATACAGTTGTTCAACATTTATATGAGGCATAGACTATTATTAGCTCTACACTGAGGTCTTGCTTTCCTTTAATAGGCTCAGCAAACTATATGGCTGGTGACATGTACTGAAGAAGAGCTGGTTTTCAGTTTCATCATGCTACTGCTCTATCCTGTACCTCTTTTGCTCACTGCCTCTATGATCTGAGTTTGCTAATGTAAAGGAAGAGATTCTTCCCTGCCAGCTTTTTGCACAAAGAGTACCTTTTGCAGACTGAGTCTGAAGTGAACACGTCGTTGGTTGAACACAAACATGGACTCATGCTTCCTGTGTACCCCATGGCACATGCTCCTTGGCTGTTTAACGAGTTTATGCTCACAAATTACGTTGGCTTCAATTTCATTAACTTTTATAAGGTTTCTATATCTTTCTAATAATTCTGCTTCTGTTGAATCTATTGGATATGAGTAATAAACACATACTGAATGGGTAAATGTTAAACAATTGCTTATTCACTCTTTTACATAAGCTTTACCTGAATTCTATACTAAACAGAATAAACCTGTGATGTAGTAAATTAAATGGCAACATTTAAACCTATAATACATTATAAATAATTAGAATTATAAAATAATGTCACAATTAGACACAAATTGAATTATCTTACATTTGGTGAATACAAGTAAAACCCATTAAGAATGCACTTTAAAGTTCTATTAAACGCTGACAATTTTTTCTTACCTTGTTAGAGAAGTGATTTATATATTTTATCTAAGGATGTCAAATATTTAGAATTATTAAGTATTATTCATAGATTTCAGGCTTTATAAATCTTTAACTGGAGCGTTTCTAAAATTGGAAATTAGAAAGCCCAGTAGTTAAGCAATTTCCTAAAAATATTAAAATAGATCATAGGGGAAATATTATTGAGCAGTTTAAATTATTTTATTTTAAGCATTGCTGATTTAAACCACAATTTTATTTTCAGTAGACAGGTCAGTATAGGCACAAGAGTAGGCATTCTATCAATGTTGACTGGAGAGTGAATGGATGGATGCTTTGTTTTTGAAGTATGGGTCACTTTTTGAAAGTGATTAGAAAGGTGTTTCAAGGATGGTGAAATATAGCTGCCATCGTCTCTATTCACTGTCTAAAGGCAATGCCAGACAAAATGAAATATACACATTTAATTCACTGTTCAACTGTTAACATCAATTTCTTTCTTAAAACATTCAAGTAATCTGCCATTTTTTGTTCTTGTGGGCAGACACTGAGGAGTGTCACAGGCAAATCAGAGACTGCTTCAAAAGAAGGGGTTTCCTTATGTCTTTTGTTTTTATTTATATATATATATATATATATATTTTTTTTTTTTTTTTTTTTTTTGAGACAGAGCCCCACTCTGTCGCCCAGGCTGGAGTGCAGTGGCGCGATCTCAGCTCACTGCAAGCTCCGCCTTCCGGGTTCACGCGATTCTCCTGCCTCAGCCTCCCGAGTAGCTGGGACCACAGGCGCTGACACCATACCCGGCTAATGTTTTGTATTTTTAGTAGAGACGGGGTTTCACCGTGTTAGCCAGGATGGTCTGATCTCCTGACCTCGTGATCCGCCCACCTCCACCTCCCAAAGTGCTGGGATTACAGGCGTGAGCCACCGCAACCAGCTACCTTATTTGAGCCAGTTTCAGTAGGTAGATTTTTTTTGTTGTTCGTTTTTTGTTTGTTTGTTTTTGTTTTTTTGACAGATACATAAACCTTTAAACCAGTACTAATTGGGCCAAAAATATTTCACAAGAATTTTGCAAGCCTAAGTGATACATCTTTTTTTGAACATTTATCATTTGAAAACTTCTTGATAGTTGTATTTGTAAATTTCAATATTTCCCCCCAAAGATATGAAATAAACAAGAAATTATTGATTGTTTTGTAAGAATCAGAGGTTTGTATAATCACAAAGAAAAAGTAGACCAAGAATATCACAGACAAGCAAATTTTATATGTACTTGTAAATAATATTGATGAAATTTACATACTTCTAAAACATAAATATGCACATCAAGGTTTTCTAAATTGAATTATATTTCTATGTGCTTAAGATTCCTATTATTGGAGGATAGCCAGGAATCTTTTTATAGTGCTAATTATTACTTAACATATCTTTGTTAAAAAGTGAGTGCATTTGTGTACTAGCTATCATTTAAAAAGACAAAACACACATGCATTATGTCTTGCACTCACTATGGAATACCATTGTGTTATATACTAGGTGTTTTTAAGTATAATCTCACTATAATCAAGTTAACTATTTGCTATTGTTTCTCCACTGATCTCATTATAACAATAACCTCTTTAGGAACCCATAATTTGAAAGCAAGTCAGAAGTCTAAAACTGACGGACTCTCCTAAGTCTAGATTTCGTATTGTGCGGTGTGACAGTCAAACTGTACCGTGAAGTGACTTATCTGATATTTAATCCATTCTTAATTTTCTCTTTAACAAAGTTTCTGGGTCTTTTCCTTATCTTGTAGAGTATGACTCACCTTTCAGAATATAAAGAAAAAGCAACCACATTCCAACAATTCTGAAAAAGGAGATGATTTTTCTTGAAACCACATTAAGGTCAAGAAAGAGCACTATTTGACTTTTAGACATCCTTGGTCAAAGCAGTGGTTCAAGCTGGCCAATTATGCCCTACATTAACAAGGACTCAGTGTAACCTGGCGATATAAAGTTGTCTGATATCTTCTATTTTAAAAAATCAAATAAAATTCTAATATAAAAGTTAAGATACACTAAGATATAGAAACCCTAAATATACTGCTAAAAACCTATAATAATTATGAGAACAGGTAGATCATTTCATATTAAAACAGACTCTGAGGGCTTATTGAAGCATTCATTTTTTTCCTACTGCCAAAGACAGGCAACTGAAAGCTCAGATTTCCAGAAACCACATCCTCCATGACACAAAACTGTAGGACACAAACCTAGAATCAACTCAGGTATTCTTTGGAATATTGGAATTGACCCAAGCCAGAGTACACTGTGGCAGGATGAAAATCCAAACTTGAGTTACAAAAGTAGGTCTAATAATTACTCAAGAAAATTATTGAAGGAAATCATTAAATGAAAGTTCATAAAAAAATAAAGGTATGTTACTCTCTTTGGTTGACTCTAGCAAGACTCATTATGCTATTTTTAAATTAAAGAATGAAAACAAGCAAATAAACAAATGAAGCAATACTTAGAATTAGGTGTTTATGAAACCACAGAAGTAAAGAAATAATTCATGGTATAATTTAGACAAAGCTTCTCTATAAAATATATGAGGTTTTTCTATCAAAATCTAAAAATCTATCCAAGATTAAAAAAAATAAGGATTACCTGTATTTTGAAAGAAAAAGTAGAGATATAATGCTAAACGTAACAAAAAGGGGCTATTGAAGTATGATGAGTTACAGCTTTATTAGTGTCCTTGGTATCTTCCAAGAAAGCTATATTCCTAACAATTGATTTATTTCCTTTAAACTCAAGTTTCCCTACAGTAGAGGCAAGTTGTTTTCAGTTAGGATACAGAAACTCTCAAAAAGTGGTCTATTCATTTTTCTATAACAGTATTCACTAGGCATCTTCCTAATCTTCATTTATGTATCTTAATAAGCTTGCATACTTGGAGTGGACTATGTTGAGCTGTGGCCAAAGTTCTTCTATCCAATTGTAATCCTGGGTTGCTATGTTAGAGAAAACAAATACATATGTTATGTTGGTTATGGCTTGTAAAACAATGTCTTTTAAATATGATCACTGAAACTCAAAGACTAGTTACACTTGGATGCACTGACAAAAAATTAGCATCGAAACGAGCAAAGGTGGGTCATGGTGAATCTGTAAAGGGTAACTCCCCAGTGAGCCTGGCCTAGTGCCGGTAACTGACCTTGCCTGTCTCATTTTTATCCAGAGGTCCATGGAGACTGATAATTTCAAAACCACGCTCTCAGATTGGAGAATGGTACTAAACGTTATCACAAGCTCTAAGCATTTATGGAGCCTGAATCCTATAGAATTAAGAAGTGAAGGGCTGAGTGAGGGAACTCGAGATCGAAGTGAATGGATGAATTAATAAAAATAAATATCCAAGGAATGTTTCAAATGACAGATTAATAAAAGCTCTTGGATATCTGTGGGTAGATGGTTTGTGCAAAGATTGAAAAGCACGTTATTGAGAACCAAGTAACAAAGAAAGCTGGCTTAATTGTAACAGAATTCTGTCAAATACTGAATTACCTAGAGTTTACATATTTTCCCCCTCAATTCCCTGATGAAGGCAACTGACAAAGTCCTACTGAATGACTTTACTATATTTAATTAGATTTTAAAAGCAAAGTGCTTTATTTTATTTTATGAGATTCTGCACCTGCAACTTCCTTCTACTTATATCCCTGCAAACAAGCAAGTTACTTTTTTTTTTTTTTTTTTTTTTTGAGACAGAGTCTGGCTCTGCCTCCCAGGCTGGAGTGCAGTGCCGAGATCTCGGCTCACTGCAAGCTCTGCCTCCCGGGTTCACGCCATTCTCCTGCCTCAGCCTCCCAAGTAGCTGGGACTACAGGCGCCCACCACCACTCCTGGCTAATTTTTTTGTATTTTTAGTAGAGACGGGGTTTCACCTTGTTAGAGGATGGTCTCCATCTCCTGACCCCATGACCCGCCCACCTTGGCCTCCCAAAGTGCTGAGATTACAGGCATGAGCCACCAGGCCCGGCCGCAAGTTACTCTTTTTAACATAAATGACAAGAAATTATGATATGTCTCCTTGCAGTTATTGACATTGTTTACATAAAACAAAACCGGATGTTTTATTTTGGGTTACAAAATCTAATTATGAGTGTGACTTATGAAGTGAGTGTGACATGCATTAGAAAAGTCCAGGTACGGTTTCTGAGTTAAATTCATGTAAAGAGTAATATCTGTGTTTCCTGTTACTTAGATAGAAATCGAACTTAATCTAGTAAAGTTGCTACAATTCCACATGCCAAATAAATATGCAAATAGTTAAGAGGTGTTCACACATGATCATTTAGTGCTGTTCGACTGTATATTTTGAGCTTTAACGAATTCTAATGCCTAAACCAAAGCCGTGGGAGACTGTTTTGAAATAAACATTATTTAACAATGACTCGAAAAGATGATTATCTTTTTATTCTATTTATTTAGAGTATGTACCTCAAAAACATAGCAATATAACACGAAAATGTTTTACCGTCTTCCAAGCATAAGTTAAGGATAAAATAAGTATAAATAAATGCTTATTGAATCGATATACACCTTATATTAGAATATTAATTGCTATTCTCTTTCTTTGTGACTTTGGGAATGCTTTTTCTCTCTAGAAGCTACAGTTCTTTCATCTCACGGTATATAGACTGGATGCAAGGGACAGATAAGTTCACAATGTTAAAGAGCCTTAAAAATTAGGACATATATCTCTATATATTTAAATATTTTTCATAATGGTGTACTTAAAATACTTTATATTTTAAAACAAACTTAAATATAACTATTTACCCACCCTGAAAACATAGATTCAAGGAAGCTCTGGGCATCTTACTTGTCAACCTGTTGATATTCAATATTGATTTGGAAGATTCAAATAGCTTAGTCCATATCTCCCTCCTCTCTCTTTCATGTACTTCTATGTAAAACTTCTCTTTTATTTGAAATAAACAGTATATTTTCTCTAAAAGATGATCCTTATACCTTCTTTATTTCTAGATTAGTTAGTAGAATTACGTTAAGTCATAATGGACATTTAGCTGGGTCCTGTTTACAAATGCAATTGACAAGTGTGTAGTCTCTGGCCTTGGAACAAAATTAAGGTAGCAATTAGCCCCTCTAGAATAAAATCTGTGCTGTTCTCTTTATTGACATAATGGTCTAAATTGTCATTTAATCAGTGAGTATATGGACATAGAAAGAGGAGCTCTGAAATTTTCAGCACAAAGACACAGCAAAAGAAAACAAATACCAAACTGCATCTTAGAAAATGGAGATTTTTAGTAAATTTTCTTAAAAGAAGTGAAAAGTGAGATGAACAGAGAGGAAGGCAGTAAGTTTGGTACACACCTGGTACGTATTTGACACTGCAAATAAATAATTTGTTTTTCCTCTTATGCTGGTGCAGGTAACTTGAGGCTGGTTGGTGATTCAGATGATCAAGATGTGAAAAAACAACAGGGCATCAAAAGGAAATGCTTTGGCTGGCATTTCTTATGTAGCTCATTTGGTTTTACTTGAAGACTCAGACACAATCAAGTGAGTAGAAAATGAAGTAAATTTTGTGGAGCTAAGTAATGCAATCAAAACTAGGGCAGGACATGAAGCTAAGCCCAGATGTGTAAGAGGGTGAGAATTAGGAGATTACCAAGTTCAGACCTTTGGATGGAGCTGAGTCTATAGGTACAGTCAAGTGGTCGCAGCAATACTAAGGGAAAAGTGCTAGAACTGTGATTACCTAAGAATGTTACATTCACCCTGCATCAAAAGCCCTTTCACTTTGAGTAAGGAGTTGGACAGGGTAAATTCAAAGATCCTTTCACACATATAAAGTATCTATAAACAACAAATAATTTCTTAGAAGATTTTTCCTCTAAAACACAACTCTATATCTGGAAGCTTGTTAAATTTCATCATTTATGATTAGGTATGTATACTATTTTTGTACATGTACCAACCCTGTTGACAAGAAAAAAGACACAGCACTATCATTAAGATTTCATGGATCCAATCTACTCATAAGAGATGCCTGTCTGTATGGCAGAAATGGTGCCCAAAAAATGAGGTCTCATCATGTCTAGTAAATATGAGGGGTGGACAAAATGAGATGATCTTTCATCTCTGAAATTATGCTACTGCTTAAGCCACATAAAATTGGTTTTTAAATTCTAAAATGTGGGGATCTCAACCAATATGACATTGTTTGTTTCCATCTACCTTTCTTAGTCTTCCTGAAGTGCTAACACTATGCCATGGAAGAAGATAATTGTGTATCTCCTGGTATCTCTTAATATCCTGTATAAGCTTTTTTCCCCAAGAGTACAGTGACAAAGTACAGTACCAAAAAACTGTATGACTTAAAACAAAACACATGTATTGCCGCATTATAGGAGGATTTGGAGGCTAGAAATCTAAAATCCAGATGTTGGAGGGGCTATGCTCTTTCTGATGGTTCTAGGGGAAAGATAAGTCAACCCATAAAAGCCTTCAATGTAGTTTTGGCAACTTAAATTGTATGCTGTTTTTCCACGCTGATGTCTCTCTTTGTAAGAGTTTTCCTGCAAGATTCCCGTATGTTAAAATAACTGTGATTGAGTTTAGTAAACTGCTGTTCTAAGCATTACATTTTTGAAGGCAATAGCTGAACAAATCTCTTTTTCATTTCATTTGTGAAGGCACAGAACATAGCCCTTGCTCAGTTGTTCAGTGTGCAGTGCCACCAACATATAAGTTGGTTGAAATAATATATGTTACTATTGTTAACGGAAAAAAACGAGTTCTGTAAAATATCTTAAAGAGGTTTACTTTGAGTCAATATGAGTGACCACAGCCTGAGGAAAACACAAACCTAAGAATCCTTGAATAAATGGTGCCAAGGTGGACAGATTACAGTTTAGCTTTATATGTTTCTGGAAGGCAGGAGTTACATGAAAAGACATAAATCAATATATAGAAGACATAAATTTGTATGGCTTAAAAAGTTGGGATATCTTGAAGCAGGGAATTAGAAGTTATAGGTGGATTTAGAAATTATTTACTTTGCAGTTGGTTAAAAAAGTAAGGCTCTATCTAAAACTGGGAGTCAGTAGAAATGTTTAAGATAAGGATGGTATGTCAGAGTCAGACACAATTTACTGGGCCAAATAACCTGTTTACCAAGATTTATGGCCTTGAGGCATTACTTAACCCTTGCCTTGAATGGCCTTAGGTTTTATTTATAATTTGGTATCTTATTGCCACCAATATAGTTTGATTGTGTTCCCACCCAACATCTTGAATTGTAGTTCCCATAATTTTCATGTGTGATGGGAGGAACACAGTGGGAGGTAATTGAATTCTGGAAGCAGTTTCCACCATGCTATTCTTGTGATCATGAGTAAGTTCTCACAAAATCTGATGGTTTTATAAGGAGCTTTCCCTTTTGCCTGGCTCTCATTCTTCTCCTTCCTACCACTATGTGAAGAAGAATGTGTTTGCTTCCCCTTCTGCCATGATTGTAAGTTTCCAGAGGCCTTCCCAGGCCTGAGGAACTGTGAGTCAATTGAACCTTTTCCTTTATAATTTACCTAGTCTCAGGCAGTTCTTTATAGCAGTGTAAGAATGGACTAACATGGTAAACTGGTACCAGTGAAGTGCTGCTATAAAGATACCGAAAATGTGGAAGTGATTTTGGAACTGGGTAACAGGCAGAGGTTGGAATAGTCTGGAGGACTCAGTAGAATACAGGAAGATGTGGGGAAGTATGGAACTTCCTAGAGACTCGTTGAATGGCTTTGACCAAATTGCTGATAGTAATATGGACAATGAAGTCCAGGCTGAGGTGTCTCAGAAGGAGATGAGGAACTTGCTGGAATCTGGAGAAAACGTGACTCTTGCTATGTTTTAGCAAAGAGATTGGCAGCATTTTTCCTCTTCCCTAGAGATCTATGGAACTTTGAATTTGAGAGGAATGATTTAGGGTATCCAGTGGAAGAACTTTCTAAGTGGCCAAACATTCAAGAGAAACCACAGCATAAAGGTTTGGACAATTTTCAGCCTGACAATGTGATAGAAAAGAAAAACCCATTTTCTGGGATGAAATTCAAGCCATCTGCAAGAAATTTGAATTAGTAATGAGAAGTCAAATGTTAATCACCAAGACAATGGGGAAAAGTCTTCAGGGCATGTCAGAGACCTTCACAGAAGTTCCTCCCATCACAGGTCTGAAGTTCTAGGAAGGAAAAATGGTTTCTGGGGCCCGCCAAGGATTCCCCTGATCTGTGCAGCCTCAGGACATAGTCCCCTGCATCCCAGCTGTTTCATATCCAACTGTGGCTAAAAGGGGCCAATGTACAGCTCAGGCTGTTACTTCATAGGATGCAATCCCCAAGCCTTGGTGGTTTCCATGTAATTTTGAGCCTGTGCATGCACAGAAGTCAAGAATTGAGATTTAGAAACCTCTGCCTAGGTTTCAGAAGATGTATGGAAACGCCTGGTTGTCCAGGCAGAAGTCTGCTGCAGGGATGTAGCCTTCATGGAGAATCTCTGCTAGTGCAGTGCAGAAGGGAAAAGTGGGGTTGAGGTCTCCACACAGAGTCCCCACTGGAGCACTGTTTCATGGAGTGTGAGAAGAGGGCTACTGTCCTCCAGATCCCAGAATGGTAGATCCACTGACAGCTTACAATGTGCACCTGGAAAAGCTGCAGGCACTCAACACCAGCCTGCGAAAGCAGCTAGGAGGGGGACTGTACCCTGCAAAGTCACAGGTGCAGAGTTTCCCAAGGCCCTGGGAGGCCACTTCTTGCATCAGTGTGACCTGGGTTTGAGACCGGGAGTCAAAGGAGATCATTTTGGAACTTTAAGGTTTAATGACTATTCTATTGGATTTTGTGCTTGTATGGGTCTGTAATCCATTTGTTTTGACCAATTTCTCCTATTTGAAATGGGTGTATTTACCCAATGCCTGTACCTCCATTTTATCTAGGAAGTTACTGACTTGCTTTTGATTTTACAGGGTCATAGGCAGAAAGGACTTGCCTTGTCTCAGATGAGACTTTTGACTTGGAATTTGGGTTAATGCTGGAATCAGCTCAGACCTTGGAGGATTGTTGCAAAGGCATGATTGTGTTTTGAAATGTGTGGACATGAGATTTGAGAGGAGCCAGGGGCAGAATGATATAGTTTGGCTGTGTCTCCACCCATATGTCACCACAAATCCCCACATGTGGTGAGAAGGGCCTGGTGGGAGGTAATTGAATCAGTTAGGTGGTTTTCCCTGTGCTGTTCTTGTGATAGTGACTAATTTCTCACAAGATCTGATTGTTTTGTAAGGGGCTTTCCCGTTCACTTGGTTCACATTCTTATCCCTCCTGCCACAATGTGAAGACGGACGTGTTTGCTTCCCCTTCTACCATGATTGTAAGTTTCCTGAGGCCTCCACAGCATTGTGGAACTGTGAGTCAATTAAACCTCTTTCCTTCAGAATTTACCCAGTCTTGGGCAGTTATAGTGGCATGAGAACAGAATAATACAGCCACAAAGAGTCTATTTTGTCTGTCTTATGTTCTCTATTTTAACTTTAATGCTGGTTAGTTGTTGTGTATATACTCCAAAAGAGATGAGGTGTAATGAGGCTAATCTGAATGCCCTTCAGGATATGGCCAGGAATTCAGTTTTTAAGTTTCACTCTGGCCTCCTTGGCTAAGAGGGAGCTGGTTCAGTTGGTAGGGGTCATAGAATTTTATTTTTGGTTTATATCACTTACGGTAAAATAAAAAAGGAGACAGATTGGGAAAGAGACTTTTGCAGGGAGTTACTCTGCTGGTCTGATCTTACTATGCTGCTTTTCAGACAGATTTTCTCTTTCCTTGCTGTCAATTTGCCAACTTTGCTCCAAAGGAAGTTTGATCTGACTTTTAATGTTGCTATGAAAAGAACTTTGTTTTATATTACAGAAAAAAAATGGCTCTAATATTAAAAGATTAATCCCTTTTGCCTCTAAACATATGATTAACCATAAATTATCACACCAGACCTGATCACGTCTTTCAAAAGCCTATTAAAAAACAAATTAACCTTTTCTCTCTAGGCTGAACTCCCTTGTTAATATGAAAATCAGGAGTAATTCAGGGCTCTTAGCTTTTGTTATCCCAGCCATATTCCTTTGTGTTTTTCAAGTTGAGTTGTGACTGGAGAGTGAGTCATACCAGCTTAATTAATTTAGTTAAGAACCAATTAAAAGCAGTATTTTGTGCATGAGAAAGCTTGCCTGAAATGTTTTGAATTTCGACAGGAGTTTCCTCATTACTCCAGCTTCTATATATATGGCTTGTGCCTTAGTGGAAGAAAGGAAAAGATACTTCCTTATTGAGTAAGACATTTCTTAATTTGTCATCAAAAGTGAATTCATATGAGTTTTCAGTTTTAAAGAAGGCATGATTTGCATTTACTCTCATAAATATACACTATCAACAAAAAATATTACCAAGGTTTCTTATTTTTATAGCAGTTTGTCTAGGTTTATGAATAGCTAACCCATACATTGTCTTTCTCCAGTAGACTAACTGATATAAACCAGCACTGCAGAAAGAAGATTAAATGGAGATTCATTCTTTCTGTATCTTTCCCATCCCATTAATTTGGAATTAAATAATATGACATAGTGTAATTTAAAAGTAGTGTGATCTAAAAGTAGTGGGGTCTTCAGATGCTTGCCTTCTGGAAGCAGATGTTATTTAGACAAGGCACTGGCACGTAAGTCTCATTATCAAGTTCTGTAGGTCCCTGTATGTTACTTGTACTTGTGTGTGGGTAAATCTAGCACATGGATAATATATATTAGGAAAGAGTGAGAGAAGTATCAAAATCAGCTTATCTAAGGCAGATGTCAGCAAATGTTTTCTGTAAAGGGACAGATAGTAAGTAGTTTAGGCTTTGAGGACCAGAAGTTCCTGTTTCTGGTCTCTGTTACAACCAATTAACTCTGCAGTAGTAACATGACAATAGTAATAGACAATACATAAACTAATGGACAAGATTGTGTTGCAATAAAACATTATTTACATAACAGAACGAATATTAAATTTGGCCTAGAGGCTATGACTCGCCAACCCGTGATGTAGTACATGGTGGTGGCACTGACACTTATTGGCTAGGCAAGACATTTACCAATCTGGGGCTCAGTTTCCTCATCCTAAAAGGAGGAGGTTAGATTAAGAAAGGCAGAAGGTTTTTCTAGCTTAGTATGTTTTAGTTCACATAGAGAGTTGGTTTCTAAAAAATATCCTGAAGCATAGCTATAGGGTCAGGCAGATGATTCTTCAATATCTTCTTTTTAAAAATCTTGATTAGAGATAATATAAGAACTTCTTTCTTTGTATATGGTTGTTTCCTAAACATAGAGAACTGAGAGCTATTATGACTGTTAGTCTGTTTTGCATTCCTATTAAAAAAAAAAAAAAAAAAACCTGAGCCTGTGTCATTTGTTGAAAAAAAAAGGTTTATTTGGCTCACAGTTCTGCAGGCTGTGCAATAAGCATAATACTACCATCTGCTTATGGTAAAGGACTCAGGGAACTTTCACTCATGATGAAAGGTGAAGGGAAGGCATGTCATATGGCAAGAGAGGCAGCAAAGGGGAGAGGAAGAGGTTACCAGGGTCCTTTCAACAAGCAGCTCTCATGTGACCTAACAGAATGAGAACTCAGTCATTACCATGGGGAGGGCACCAAGCCATTCATGAGGGATTCTAACCCATAACTGAAGCACCTCCCACCAGGCCCCACCTGAACATCGGGGATTACATTTCAATATGAAATTTGGAGAGGACACACATCCAAATCATAACATTCCACCCTGGCCCCCCAAATCTCATGTCCTAACATTTCAAAATATAATTACCTCTTTCCAATAGTCCCCCAAAGTCTTTTTTTTTTCTTTGAGATGGACTATCACTCTGTCACCCAGGCTGGAGTGCAATGGCATAATATAGGCTCACTGTAACCTCCACCTCCTGAGCTCAAGTGATTCTCCTGCCTCAGCCTCCTAAGTAGCTGGGATTACAGGCGTCCACCACCAAGCCTGGCTAATTTTTGTATTTTCAGTAGAGACAAGGTTTCACTATGTTGGTCAGGCTGTTCTCAAACTCCTGACCTTGTGATCCTCTCACCTTGGCCTCCCAAAGTGCTGGGATTACAGGCGTGAGTCACTGTGCCTGGCCCCAAAGTCTTAACTTCTTACAGCATTAACTGAAAAATCCAAAGTCTCATTCGTCTCATTTGAGACTCAAGGCATGTTTCTTCCACCTATGAAACCTACAAGATTAAAAAAAATATATTTACTTCCAAGATACAGTAGTGGTACCAGTATTGGGTAAACACTGCCATTCCAAAAGGCAGAAATCAGCCAAAAGAAAGGGGCAATAGGTCACATGCAAGTCCAAAACACAGCAGGTGTTTACATGCATTAAACCTTAAAGCTCCAAAATAATCCTTGACTCCATGTCTCACATCCTTGGCATATTGGTGTCGGGGTGGGCTCCCAAGACCTTGGGTAGCTCTGCCCCTGTGACTTTACAGGGTATATTCCCCATGGCTGCTTGCAAAGGTTGGAGCTGACTGCCTTTAGCTTTTCCAGGCTCAGGATACAAGCTACCATTTGCTCCACTGTCCTGGAGCTTGGAGGGCAGTGGCCACCTTCCCACAGCTCCACTAGGCAGTGCCTTGGTGGGAACTCTGTGTCTGGGCTTCAAGTTTATGTCTTCCCTCATCACTGCTTTATGATAGGGCTTTATGACAGGGCTTTTATAGTATAAGCTTTATGATAGGGCTTCCTCCCTGCAGCAGGCTTTTGCCATACATCCGTGAAATCCATCTAGAAGCCGTGAAGCCTCCTTCACTCGTGCATTCTGCACACCTGTAGGGTTAACACCACATGGAAGCAGCCAGGGGTTATGGTGACCTTAAGAATGGAAGCCTGAGCTATGTCTGTGGCCCTTTGAGCTGAGGCTGGAGTTGGAGTGGTCTTGATACAGGGAACAGTGTCCTGAAGCTGTATGTAGCAACAGGGTGTTGGTCTTGGCCCCCATAATGATTCTTTCCTTCTCAGTCTTTGAGCCTGTAATAGAAGGCGCTGCCTCAAACATCCCTGAAATGGCTTCTAAGTCTTTTCTCTATTGCCTTCGTTATTAGTACTTGGCTCAATTTTAGTCATGCTAATTAGTATAGGAAGTGGTTGCTCTGCAGCCCTCTTGTATTCCTTTCCTGAAAATGCTTTTTTTCTTTTCTATCACATGGCCAGATTGCAAATTTTACAAACTCGTACACTCTGCTTCCCTTTTAAATATCAGTTCCAATGTTAAGTCATTTCTTTGCATCTACATCTGATTATAAGTTGTTAGAAACAGCCAAACTACATCTTGAATGCTTTGCTACTTAGAATTGTTTTTCTTCCAGGTACCCCAGGTCATCACTCTCTCTCTCTTTTTTTTTTTTTTTTTTTTGAGACAGAATCTCACACTGTCGCCCAGGCTGGAGTGCAGTGGCACGATCTCGGCTCACTGCAAGCTCTGCCTTCCAGGTTCATGCCATTCTCCTGCCTCAGCCTCCCGAGTAGCTGGGACTACAGGTGCCCACCACCACGCCTGGCTAATTTTTTGTATTTTTAGTAGAGATGAGGTTTCACCGTATTAACCAGGATAGCCTTGATCTCCTGACCTCGTGATCCGCCCGCCTCAGCAGTCTTCCACACATTCTTAGGTCATGGACACAATGCAGTGAAGTTCTTTGCTAAGAATTAAGAAGGGAGACCTTTGCATCAGTTCCCAATAAATTCCTCATTTCCATCTGCAACCTTGTTAGCCTGGCGTTCACTGTTCATATTTCTATCAACATTTTAGTTAAAAGCACTTAACCAGTCTCTAAGAAGTTCCAAACATACCCTCACCTTGCTGTCTTCTTCTGACCCCTTCAAACTCCATCTAACCTCTACTCATTACCCAATTCTAAAGCTGGTACTGCATTTTCAATTCAATTATAACAATGTCCCACAATTCAGCACCAATTTTCTGTGTTAGTCTGTTTTGTGTTGCTGTAAAAAAAATACCTGAGGCTCAGTAATTTATAAACAAAAGAGTTGTATGCGGCTCATGGTTCTTCAGGATGTACAAGAGGCATAGTGCCAGCATCTGCTTCTTTTGAGGGCTTCAGGAAGCTCCCACTCATAACAAAAGGTGAAGGGACAGCAGGCATATCAATCACACGGTGAGAAAGGGAGCAAGAGAGAGGGGAGGAAGTACCAGGTTCCATTAAACAATGGTGTGAACTATCAGAATGTGAAACTCAGTCATTACCATGGTGAGGACACTAAGCTATTCATGTGGGATCTGCCCCTGTGACCCAAACATGTCCCACCAGACCTCACCTCCACCATTGAGGATCACATTTCAACATGAGATTTGGAGGGGACATACATCCAAACCATATCAAGGACAGTAAGACTTAATTACATAGTCTCTGGAAACTACTCTGTTAAAAGAAGAAGTTAAATATAACACTAGAAAAATTTTGAAGAACCATATACTTTTGAGTTGGAAATGGACTTTTTAAACTTGCAGAAGAGAATTTGAATATTAGAGGCACAAATGCTGGTAGAAAACTACAAGACTAGAAGACACAAGTGCTGGTAGAAAAAACTGGCTCCATAAAAACATTTTTTGAGGGTATAAAACTTCACTGGAAAAATTATCTTTGCTGGAATACCTCATTACCCAGCAATGTAGAATAAATGGGGCATTGCTCACTGTTGATTTGCCTCCATAGCCTCTGTAACTAAATGTGGCCTAAGGCAGTTCTGCAAACAGGAGGATTCCTGAATATTTAATTGTTGCTTGAAAAATTTTTCATTATCATTACTCAGGGATCAGAGTTTCTTCTTATACTTGATATTAATTTACTAAATGTAAACACTGAGAATAATTCTACTGCAGTTTGACTTGAAACTATAAGTATTCAAGTAATCAGTTCTCAAAAACTAAGCTGGATTTAAGTTTTTAAATGCATATATTTCATTAGTTTTTGCTGTCTCTTTTCACCTTTACTTTGAACACTATCCTTAATGAAGTTCCCTCTCATATCTCTGAATAACTATGATTCTATATACTATATCTGCAGGTCTCCACATGAGATGGAACTATTTTCAGTTAGATTATTGAAATATTGGTTCTACTGGAGTCCATGCATAGAAATTTTTTACCCTAGGCTTTTAGTTTTCCTTAAACATAAGACTTGTTATTAACGTGCTTTCAAGGAACATGAGAATTATATAATTTGATTTATTGAATTCTCCTTGTCAAAGTAGCTTATGTAAAAACAAGTCAATATTTAGTTATTACAGACTTTTCCAGGTGAATAAATGCTGCATGATGTCTTTACGTTATGCTATAAGGAGACACAGAGAATAACTTAATTACATGAATACTCAGTGGCATGCATTTTGCATAAGTTTTTGTGTGACTAAATTGCATGAGCCACAAAGTCTAGTTCACTGTCCCCATTCCCTATTATAAAATTTAATGTTATCGCCACTTTGTCAGATAACTGTCTTAGCCAAATGTAGGTTCCTACTCTACCAAAAACATCTGTCCACTGTAACTATTAGTTATCCTGCTGTAGTCTTCTGTCTGTGAGCACCTTAACTGATAATGCTTGAAGAACTGAAACAGATAAAAATATCTATTCAATCTTGTTTTGAAATGTATACCACTATTCAATGGCTAGGCTACAACACATTTAAAACTCCAATTTTTAATAACGTCCAGAAGTATTACAAAATACGGAGGAAGTTCCAAATATTGGGTGAAGATTTTTATCTCTGTAAAGAATATAAAGTTATTCGAATGCTCATTTAGGTCTTTGTTTCAGATGGTCTGAATGTTTTCAAACTTTTTAGTCTAATTTTGTAATCATTTATGACAGTTCCTCAAAGACTTAAAAATTATATGAGATAGTATACTATAAGACAAAATATTTTATATATACATACAACATCAAAATTCAATGTAGCTGACAAGCAGAAGATAGAATAATGATATAGTCGAGGCAAAGGGAGAAAATTCTCATTGATATTTGATGAAGAATGTCCATGGTATTGTCTATTAATGCAAATATATTTTAATTTACAAGTATATGGTACACTGTTCATTCTTTCTCCCATTCATAAAGGGTATTTGCCTTTGCCTGATTATAATATTTAAAAGTAGATCATATAATAATTAGTGTTTTATATCTTATATCTGTAAATAAACCACTTTCATAGCTTCAGAAATTTTGATAATATAGTATTTGAAAGAGGAATGACAATAAAACAAAGAAAAAGAGTGATTTAAAATTTTTATCTCCTAGATTTCTCCAACCTTATAGTGTTATTATATGTGTGCCTCTGTATGTCTATATGTTAATATTTTTCGAAATTTTTAGCTGGCAATCTTTAAGTATGATCGGATGAACCCAAAACTCTAATAGCCATAAATGGAGAGCACCAAAAGCAAAGTGAAATTTACAAACTTGATCTTGAAGAAAAAACGAAGATGATTGAGAAAAATATTATCTGTTAGGAAATAAATTATTTCCATTGGAGTATATCCTTTAAAAAAGTATTTTTATACTCTCTATTAAAATTGTTCATCACCAATGCTCTTTGGGATTGTATCACCCAGAAAAAGCAATGCTTAAGGCAAAAGGTTGAAGATTTTCTTAACAAGAAAAAAGCACTATGAGATTTTCAAAGAAAATACAGAATGTTTCTCTAATAAGCACATTAATAACTTGCAAATGTGTTGTCACATTTAGGGCAATAATTTATAGTACATTTCTCCCTAAGTATAAGAATATCTGTAATAATTTAAGGAAAAAATAAAGAAGAAATAGACTAAGCAAAAGCTTGTTGAAACAGTTTTAAATTTAAGACTTAGTTGATCCAATTCTTATACTGAATATGTGTTGACAGCTTTTCATAAACAATTCAGTCATATTATTTCACACATATGCTCATATTTGAATTCAGCTTATTGAGTTATTTGGGGTCTCTTTTTGTTCCTTTTTGTTGCTATAAAGAGGTAGATAGTTCATCACTCAATTTCATTTTAAATTTGCATAATAAAAACTTGCTTATAAGCAATTCAGAGTATTTTACATGTTGACATATATTACCATGTCACAGAGTAAACAATTCAATTGTAGTCATTATCATCATCATCATCATTGACACTGCTAGTAGGATTACTGCTGTAATGGTGATTCCTGCCATTTTTGGAAGGCATTTTAAATACTGTGTGAGATATACATTAGGAACACTGGTTGCAAATGTCACAAACAGAATTCACACAAGATTTAGCAGAAGTAATGTATACTGAAAGGATATCAGTATTGAATGAAATGTACATGATTGTGAAGAGCTGAATTAAGTCTTAACTCTTCCACTTGCTTTCTATATGACCTTAGACAAGTTACATGACCGCTCTGTGCTCCAGTTTTTTCCTCTGTAGACTTGAAATATTTATATCTCCTACTTCATAAGGTTACTGTGACCAGTAAATTTTTTTTAAGAAAATCTAGAACAGAGCCTATCATGAGTGACATCTGATTGCCTATAATACGTTACTGTTGTTACTGCAGTTGTCCTTATTAAGACATTTCTAAATCAAAGGGAAAGTATGCAGCTGGTCCTGAAAAAGAAAAGGAGGCTCAGGGATGATAAGAAAAATACAGGAAGTCCTCTCTTTCTGTCTCCCACTCTGTGTCACTCTGCACATTTATATTAATCTAGTAGATATTATTATTTCCATTTTAAAACTGGAAAATCTAAAGCTTAGAGAGGCAAAATACTTTTCCAAGTTCACACAGTAAGTGTCATAGATATGATTTTAAATCTAGTTGATATAACTCCAAGTCCATTATACTAAATGCTGTAATAGATATTGACTAAGATTATGGAAACCATTTTTAAGTACTCTCAAGTGATGATTTATGTAGTTTTTTAATTGGTTAATTTTTAATAAATCTATAAGCACTTACAGGTTCTATGATCAGACCTCCATAAGTAGAATATTCAATTTATTTGTTTTTTCAGGAAAGGAGATGGATTTGCATCAATGCATTTGTATTCTATTGTTTGGTTTCCATGATATCTATTGAGACAGCATAGACATTTCATTACCTAAAATAATGAAGAATATGAGGCTTTTAAAACGGAACACACATTGTCTACTATCTTAAAGCCACGTGATCTACCCTATTAATCTAAAGAGGCTAGGATACAGGAAACTGATAAACTAGTTAATGAAGGCATTACCATCAGAGAAATAACTGCAACAAAATGATTCCTGGCACCATTGACAATGGACAAAAGTGAATGGAAATATTAAAAACTATGAAGTGACCTGTCAGAATTTTTAATGAAAATAAAGGAAAATATAATTTTAGAACATCTCTGGAGTGGTGCTAGGCCAAAATTTTTTTACTTTAGTCTTAGGAAAATACTGGAAAGGGTATAAGTCTAGGAGACTCTTTATGTTCTAGAAGAAGACATATGATTATATTAGCCAGGATTCTCCTCGAAAAACAAAATACATATAAATAGATTTATTATGAGCTATTGGCTCATGCAATTATAGAAGCTGAAATATCCCGCAATCTGCTGTCTGCAACCTAGAAACCCTGGAAAGCCGGAGTTCTAGATGTAAGGCCTAACAACTGGAGGGATGATAGTATAGATTCCAGTTTGAGCCAGAAAGTCTGAGAACCAGGGATGCCAGGGTAAGAAGAGATCTATGTTCCAGCTCAAACAGGAAAGAATTCAACCTTTCTTTACCTTTTTGTTCTACTCAGGACCTTGAGAAATTGAATGATGCCTGTCAACAGTGCGGAGGGCCATCTGCTTTACTCAGCACCAATTCAAATGCTAATCTCTTCCAGAAACACCTTCCCAGACACATTCAAAAATAATGTTTAACCAGATATCTAAGTGTAACTTGGCGCAATCAAGTCACCACATAAAATTAACCATTACAATGGATTTCTCAATAATTATGTCTAAATCACTGGAAAGACTTGAAATCAGCTCATTTATTAGATGGCAGCTTCTTGGTGACACAAGGAATGATTCTTACTGACATAGTTTGAGGATTGTGGGGCAAAGACCTTCTCATGCTCACTTTTTCCCCGGTGCCTCCTACAGTAATAGTGAACAAAATCAATATTAGTTACTTTCTGGTTAATTGTAAATTATGTTGTGGCAATTATATACCAGAATTCTTTTTTTTTTTTTTAAGAGATGGGGGTCTCACTACATTGCCCAAGTTAATCTTGAACTCCTGTCCTCAAACAGTCTTCCAACTTTAGCCTCCAAGACTGCTAGGATTATAGGCATGAACCACCATGACTGGTCCAGAACTCGGTTACAATACAAACTTTATCATGCTGATTGAGTCCATTTAAGTTAATACACTTACTGGCTTAGGTTTAAAGAATTTGGAGGAAGTACAAATAAATGAAAAGGAAAGCTAAAAGTATATCTTAAAGGAGGACTGCTGTAAAAAAATACCTTAGACTGGTTGGCTTTTAAACAAAACAAATTTATTCCTCACAGTTCTGGAGGATAGGAAGCCTAAGACGAAAGCTCCAGCAGAGTCGGTGTCTGATGAGGACCTGCTCTCTGGTTTGAAGGTGAGACCTTCTGACCATGTTTTCACATGGTGGGAGGCATAAGGCAGCTCTCTGGGGCCTCTTTTGTAAGGGCATTAACCTCATTCATGAGGGCTCCACCATCATGATCTAATCGCTTCTCAAAAGACCTGCTTCCTACAGTGGTAATTATGTTTTAACATATAAATTTTGGGGGAACAAAAATATTCAGATTATAGCAACAGGAAATTAAAAAAATTGCAGTTGGGAAATGGACTAAGTTTGTTCATTTACCTTCTTTAATAAAGTAGAGTAATTTGCAAGTCCAAGTATAAAATGTATTAAAATTGGCCTGATAGCACTGTAATGCTTTGTTTTGTAGTTGTAGAGAATATTTTTGAAAGTATTAATAAATAGGTTGGGAAAATATTAAATATATAGTAATAATATCTATGTATTTTTAAAATTACATATTAGATTTTTGGAAAAGGAATATGTATACTTTATGAGTATTGGGAAATACAGACAAGGAATGTTTTAAGTTTCATTTAAACACTGAAAACAAGGAAAGCAAAGGGGAAATAATAGAAATTATACTATCTTGAAGATTATCAATGAAAAAATATCATTACTTAAATTTATGACAGATTTACTGTTTTATTAGCTAAGTGTGCTTATACCATAAATAACCATATTAAAATTAAAAGTTATTACACTTTAAAATTCCAGTTTTAAATATATTGATCTATCAAAATTTATCCTGTTATTTAAAAATGTACTAGCATGTTTTGGTTATGAGACTTGCACTTTTGATCAGTGCTACAAGATTTGGAGATTTAATATTTTAAAATGATTAAATCATATCTAAGCATATTTAAGCCTGTTTAATCATATTTAAACATATTTTAATGTCGTTTCAAATTTTTCTTTAAAATATATGCCAAGTAATATTTTTTAATGCAAAGATACCCATGAGGTTTTAAAACTTTATTAGTAATTTTACTCAACATTCTTTTATTACCAACTTGGTTCTACTGGAAATTCTGATATTTCTATATTTTCCTATATTTCATTTGCAAATTTAAAAAAAAATTGAAAGTAAACTGAATAGCAGCTTAATATAACCTTATTACTTGGTTTTATAGGCTCTACCTTATTCTCCAAAATTTATATGCTGAAATCCTAACCCCTAGTGCCTCAGAATGTAACCCTTTTTGGAGGTAGACTCTTTAAAGAGGTAAGTAAATTAAGTAAGGCCGTTAGGGTCATTAGGGTGAGCCCTAATTTAATGACTTGAATTCTTATGGAAAAAGAAATCTGGACACAAACATACACAGAAGGAAGATGATGTGAAGACCCAGAGAGAAGATAGTCATCTACAAGCCAAGGAGACAGACCTGGAGCAGGTTTGTCCCTTACATCCCTGTTTGTCCATGCCTAGGCTTCCAGTGACCAGAAATGTAAGAAAATAAATATCTGTTGTTGAAGCCACCCCATCTGTAGTACATTGTTACACCAGCCGTAGCAAATGAATGCATCTGGAATTAACAGCAAAGGTAATAATCTAGGGCAGTGGCACCTAGCAACTGGCATGCATACATTTTAGTAGTTTATGAATAGTTTACTCTCTATCATATGATTGTTCATCACAGATGTCTTATAATGCACAACCTACTTATCCTTTCACAAGTAGCAGAAACAGTAGAATTGACTATAGATTTTGAGTGCATTGCATATGAATATGTGGTATTGCTAAAAATATTACAGAACATAAACAAGGAGTTCCACATTCAGCATGGGAGTGTTAGGTGCTCTGACGACCCCTGCCCCAGTGAAATTAGTAAATATTACTAAAAATAGTGACCACTTAAACTTTCTGAAAATGGCCCTAAGGGCATACAGCAAGTGCAAAAAGAAAAAAATTATTCAAGACAATATGCAAACAGTTGTTAAGAAATGCAAAACTCTGTGCTATTTCAACCAAAACCCACAGCATCTGTCCAACCTCCCAGGTCACTGAGAGAGAAACTCCACATCATCTGTTACAGCCAAAAAAACAAGGTGCACTCTCCACCCAAATCCCTGTCAGAGGATAATCTTCCTGAGAGGGACAGTTATATAGGAGTTAATAAGAAATTATTGGCCAGGTGTGGTGGCTCACGCCTGTAGTCCCAGCACTTTGGGATGCTGAGGCAGGCAGATCATTAGGTCAAGAGATCAAGACCATTCTGGCCAACATGGTGAAATCCCATCTCTACTGAACATACAAAAATTACCTGGGCATGGTGGCATGCACCTGTAGTCCCAGCTACTTGGGAGGCTGAGGCAGAAGAATCACTTGAACCCTGGAGGCAGAGGTTGCAGTGAGCTGAGTTGGTGCCACTGTATTCCAGCCTGGCAAGATAATGAGATTCTGTCTCAAAAAAAGAAAGTATTTAGGCATTTAAAAGAGTTCTCAGTGGAATTTTCCTTTAATAAAAAGCAGCCACTGGATCATTTCCTTTCTAACAAAAAGTAGCCTGAAACATGAAGCTGCAAACATAGAAAAGCAAGCCAGAATTTTGCATAGGTGAATGCTGGCAGGTATGCCAGAAGCCAGGTATATCAAACATGGCAATTCCCTCTTCCCTTTTCCTTGCCACCATGTCTACAGGTGCCATGGTGCCGGCCAGGTAAAAGCCCCATTTGCATAAGAAAAGATTAAGCTGGAAAGCACAGCCTCTTTGTGGGCTATATAAATGTCACACCTGGTCAAACCAGTCCACTAAGCTTTATGTAAATCAAACACCACCTCCTCAAGCCCCTCTACACAATCAACCATATCTTGCCCCAAACCCAAAACTCACATGGGCATCTCCTTTCTCTGCATGGAGAAACTCTCTCCTCTTTTGCCTGTTAAACTTTCCACTCTTAAACTCACTTCGTGTGTGTGTGTGTTTGTGTGTTTGTGTCTTTGTCTTTGTGTGTGTGTGTCCACGTCTTTATTCTCCTTAATGCAAGAGAATGAACCCTCAGGTATTTCCCCAGACAGTGATGCCACTTCATTTTGGGGGCTTGTCCAGGATCTGAATCGGACCGGAAGTTATAATCATCACAGGGAGCAGTGAGTATAGGAGTGAACCTTAGCTTTCAACTGTCTTTTCATTTTGAGGCTCTTGGTCTCCATTTAAAATTAAATCAAATCAGTAAGAGGTATCCAACAGCCATTTAAATGCTGAAAAGGTGACTTCCATTCTTAAAGTCTCAGATGTAAGGCTTGCTGGGGAGAACATGGAGAACCCCCCCAATGCCTATAAGTCACTAGGCATGTTGGCCATGCTTCAAAACAGTTTCCTTTCAGGGAGGACCTAGCCATTATGTGGGGCTGGGAAAGGTGCTAAAGCAATGAAAGATTTCTACACCCTGGTGTTATCCAAAGGCTTCTGGACTAACCCCAGCCTTTGACCACCTGACCGGGTGCTGGCAAAAGGGTTTCCAACTATCCTGTCACAAAATGTCTTCCTTTCCTATTCATGATTGTCATGTCTCCTATCCTCCTATCCTCTCTGGGTATGCAATGTATGGGAATTGTTACAGTTCAGGCAAATAGTACTGTTAGGAAAAAATATCAAATGCTGTAGTAACTGGGAATCCTATCTATTTTCTGTGATTCTCTAGGAGTCTCTCCCAATAATCACTTCTCTTTCTACCCTTCCTCTAGTGAGCATATGGCATTTTTTCTCTCTCTCTCTCTTTTTTTTTTTTTTTTTTTTTGAGACGGAGTCTCATGCTGTCACCCAGGCTGGAGTGCAGTGGCATGATCTTGGCTCACTGCAACCTCTGCCTCCCAAGTTCAAGCTGTTCTCTGCCTCAGCCTCCCTAGTAACTGGGACTACAGGCGTGTGCCACCATGCCTAGCTAATTTTTGTATTTTGAGTACAGGTGGGGTTTCACCACGTTAAGCAGGCTGGTCTTGAACTCCTGACCTCAAGTGAGCTGCCCCGCCTCGAAATTGGAGGCATGAACCACTGTGCCTGGCTGAGCACATGGTATTTCTAAGCCAACACCACCACCTAGTGGAATAGAAATCCTCTCCATGAGGCAGGATTTCAGTCTGTGCTTTGCCCGAACACTCTAGCTTCCCAATTCTCTTCCCTTTTTGTGACACTATACTAGAGAGACCAGGCTGTATGCCTCTTCTGTGAACAGGAAAACTCTGCTTTCAACAATTAGGAGTAAAATTCTTCCAAAGCCAAATTTTAGTCTGATACTGTCCTGTCATCAGGAAAACTGTCATTAGGTCCCTACGTTCTTTTAAGGCATCCATTCTGCCCCCAATTAAAACAGTACTTAATTAGTAAGGGGCTTTAAAGTCCAGAAGTTAACCAGAACAATTTTCTAAGGGTCAATGCTTTAGCATGGGCTATAATAGTAGGATATAGAGTTCAATCTAGCACACTTCTGATCCATCTTTTGGGGATGCACACAGATCACATGAATCTAGGAATTCAAAGAGGAATCACAGGAGGAGAACTAGGGCTGCATGGGTACACGTGACTAATCCCATCATCTGGTTTCTCTAGTTCTGTTGCTTGGAGGGTCACGCCTACAACCATGGATGGCACATTTAACAAGGGGCTGGGGTCCCTTGTTAGGACCCAGGAGGGAAAACAGTATGGGGGATACTCCTACTGTCTTCCTTTCTGCCCTAGGTCACACTGAAAGGAGGGAGACTAAGGGAAAGCCTCTTCTCCTCTCTTAACTTTCTAGATTGGTGACAGGCCAACTTCACCTTGCACCTGTCTGGAGTGTATTCTGAAACACTGGAACTTCTTTAACCCGAGGACTTTGAAGAGAAAAGCGACTCATTTTCTTTTGCACAATGTTGTGACCTTTGCAAGCATTGTAAAACCAACTCACCTGTTTTTAGTAGTCATATCAGGCAGTCCTATAAAGAATTAGAAAAGCAATTTTTGGGAGAACCATCTGAGAATCCCCCATATTTAGGGATCCCTCCAGTTCTCTTCTCATTACAGGACCTTAGGCAAATAAAGGAAGACTTAGTTGGATTTTCTGACAACCCCTACAAGTATATAAAAGCTTTCCAAAATTTTACTCAGGTGTTTAACCTCACATGGAGGGATGTTATGCTCCTCCCAAGCGAAACCGTAACTGTTGCTGAAAAGCAGGCATCTCTACAGGCAGCAGAGAATTTTGGAGATGAGAAATGTGTTTCCTATAATAAACTGAAAAAGAAGAAAGGAGATAGGGAAGACAAATAAATAATAGAAAAACATTTCAAATAGGAAGTATTTCCTCTTGACAACCCTGATTGGAACCCCAATAGCTCTGCAGATGAATGGAAAAGGAAACACTTTTTAAGATGCATATTAGAGGGCCTATGAAGAAAGAGGGCCAAACCTCTTAATTACTCTAAACTGTCCATGGAAGAAAAAAAAAGTCAGATGAGAATTCCACAGCCTAAATGAAAAGGCTGAGAGGCACTAATAAAACACACCTTCTCATTCCCTGATTCAGTCGAGGGACAGCTCATTCTAAAGGACAATTTTTATTACACAGACAGCTCCCAGTATTAGAAAAAAACTACAGAAGCAGGCTATAGGAACAGATAGCATCTTGGAGAACCTTCTGAAGGTGGCCACTTTGGTCGTTTATAATAGGGGTGAGGAGGAGGCCCAAGAGAAAGAGAGGAAACTCAGGAGAAGGACAGAGGCTGTAGTAGCTACTTTGCAGGCTTGCAAAGTCCAGGATCCCTGAGATGCATCTCCTAATTGCTATTGGTGTGGCAAGTCAGGGCACTTTAAAAAAAAAGTGTCCAGGTAGCAAAAAGAAGCCAATTCAACCCTGTCCAGCCTGTGGCAGAGACCACTGGGGATCAAACTGCCCCCCTGGAGATGGAGGTCACTGAGTTCAGAACCAGTCTCACAGCTGGTCCAGCAGGAGGAGGGTCCCAGTGCTCAAACTCCTGGCTCCAATAGCTCAAACTGTCATTACAGCACAGGAGCCTAGGGTAATTCTGAAAATTAAAGGAAGGAACACTAGAGCCAGTCTCTCTCTCTTCTCCTCTCTAATCCAGACCTCTCCTCTTTCCACAGCCTGATCATAAGGGCCATCTCAGGAAAAACTCCACTCTAATCCAATATTTTTCTCAACCCCTTAGTTGCAGCTGGGGGGACCTATTATTTACAGATGCCTCCAGGCTATTGCCACAGTGGCTATACTAGTCAGATAAGCCTCCAAGTTGACCCTAAGGAATAACAGTTTACACTCCACGTAATGCGCAGGATCAACAGCCAGCCAGTAAAGCAAGAAATTCATAAGGCAGGATATGCAATAGTCACTCTAACTGATGTCACCGGAAGTGTGTCTCCTTCTCTAGGCACAAGCGCTCAATTAGCTGAACTGATAACCCTTGAAACAACACTTAAATTAAGCAAGTGGTAGGTAGCTAACATTTACACTGACTCCAAGTATGCTTTCTTAGTTCTCCACACTCATGCTGCCATTTGAACGGAAAGACATTTTCTTATCACCAATGGATGTCCTATAAAATATCACCAGGAAATTAACAGGTTATTATCCTCAGTTTTCCTTCCACAAGAAGTAGCAGTAATGCATTGTAGGGGACATCAAAATGGAACAGATGAAGTAGCAGAAGGATTTAGGTTAGCTGATCAGGCAGCTAAGTAAGTGGCAAGGAAGCCTCAAGGCATCAACACACTTCAATCCCCTTTAATCCGGGAAGGCTCTGTAAAAGAAATTAACCCGCAGCACTCCCCTGTAAAAATAAAATGCACCACTTCTTGAGGGTGTACTTTCCAGCCTTCAGGATGGCTACAGTCAGAGGCTGGCAAATTTCATTTGTCAGCCTCCAGCCAATGGAAAATCCTTAAAATCCTTCGCCAGACTTTTCACTTGGGAAAGGATAAAACTTACCAATGTGCTCAGAGATTGTTTTCAGAAGAAAACTTACCAAAAAACAGTCAAACAGGTTGTAAATGCCTGTAAGGTCTGTCTTAAAAATAATCCTCTAAACAGATGGTTCTTTTCTCCTCAAACCCAAAGGATAGAAAGCTATCCAGTGGAAGAATAGCAGGTAGACTTCATCCACATGCCAAAATCAAAGGGCATGCAATGCTTCCTGGTATGGGTAGATACTTTCACTAACTGGGTAGAAGTATTTCCATAATGTATGGAAAAGGCCTCTGAGATAATAAAATTACTAGTTAATAAAATAACTCCCCACTTCGGCCTACCTAAGTACCTTCAAAGTGACAGTGGCCCCTCATTTCATCAGACGTCACACAGGGGATCTCAAAAAGCACTAGGCATGCACTGTTATCTCCATTGTGCTTGGAGACCCCAGTCCTCAGGAAAGGTAAAGAAAACAAATGATATTATCAAGAGACTCCTCAGAAAACTCTCCCAGGAAACTCACCTTCCTTGGGTCACTTTTCTTCCCATGGCCTTACTATGGGTAAGAAACACACTTTACAAAATGCTGTATAGATGGGCTTCATTACCAATGATTTCTTATTAGATCAGGAAACCTCTAAGTTGATTAAGCATATTACCTCTCTGGTTCACTTCCAACAGGAATTAACACAACAATTAGCAAAAGCCCAAACCCAAGAAATAGAACCAACTTTATTTAACCCAGGATACTTGGTATTAGTATAAACACTGCTCTTTCCCTCGTCTTCCCTAAGCCTGAGCTGGGGAGTGCCCTACACTGTTCTTCTTTCAATGCCCTTAGCAATAAAATTACAGGAATCAACTCTTGGATACATCGCACTCGAGTCAAAGCCTGGAGAGCTAAGGGAGCACCTCTGGCAGCCCAGAGGAATGTCCTAAGTATCAACGTGAAGAAATAGAAGATCCTAAGCTGAAAATCATAAAAGATAAGTAACTGAGTGAGGGCTACTCATCTTACTGAGTCCTACCTTTGCCTCACCAAATACTTTTCATCATGTAGACGTTTCCTCTCAAAATTCACCACCAAATATTAGAACTTTGTTTTAACATACATTTATAAGGAAATTTTTAATCATTCATGGGATTGCATTTGTAACTTTGTAGAACCCCAAAGGGAAATTCCATATCTTAGCAAGTAAAATTTTAAATAGAAATTATCTACGACACCACCCTTGCAGGAATTGATATACTCAGTCTATGATTTGCAGTAGAACTATACACTGTGACACCCTCAATGTGGAATTCTGGTTGTAAAATTCTAATTGCTGTAATATTCTGCCTAATTATCATCTTTTTAACAGGATTAACAATTGTAGAAAAGATTTAGCCAAGGTTGTTTTGCTTAATTATTATCCTTATAGCAGGGGTAATAGTTACAGAAAAGATGTAAGCATGAAAGATTTACTGTCACTGAGCTTGCTAGGACATTTTATTGATATTGGTAATATGGTGCACTCTAGCTATGAAAAGTTTATAAAGAATATAGATTTTTTATAAGCAAGGATCTTGTATGGTAAATTCTTGTCCTAAAAGGAAACAACTGGAGGAAGGATGTTTAGGAGAAGTCAGAAAGTTTAAGAATGTTGTCAGATGGTCTGTGAAAGTCATGAAAGGATGAATAATTGAAGAAAAGAAATTGCCAAGCTTAACACTAAAGTTACTTTAGCCACCCAACAAAATATTTCTCCCAATCATATTACAAATTTTAAAAAGTAGCCTAGACCAAAAATTATCTTCTAATGGTGAGTCTGGGGGAGGGGGAATATATGTATTTTCTCAAAGAAAAATATTACTTATATGTTAACACTTCTGGTAAAATACAGCAAAATCTGGTGGAAGCAAGCTAGTTTTAAAATCCATTAAAATAGTTAACTGGTATCTAACTTCACTGTCATAGTTATGGCCTACAGTACCTGCACTAATAATAGTAATCTTAATACTCGTGTTCAAGTCCTATATTCTAAACCTTCTTGTAAAATTTATCTCCTTTTGCCTAGAAGCAATCAAACTCTAAATGATGCTGCAAACAGGACCATGCATGAACACGCCATTCTTCTGAGGACCCTTAGCTCAACCCCAGGAGGAGCCCTAGCTGCTGTTCCCCCAAACAATGCCCCTTTTTAACAGGAAGTAGCCTGAAAGAGTCGTTGTCCAACATGCCCCAAAACAGTTAGAAATACTTCTCCTGAGAAGGGAAATGATACAGGTATTAATAAGACGTTATTTAGGCAGTTAGTGAGGATAAAAGAGTTCTTGGTGGAATTTTCCTTTAATAAAAAGAAGCCCCCAAACCATTTCTTTTCTAACAAAAAGTAGCCTGAAAAATCAAGCTGCAAGCAGAGATAAGCAAGCTAAAACCTTGCATAGGTAAATCCTGGCAGCTATGCCAGAAGCCAGCTGTAGCCAACATGGCGATTCCTCCTTCCCTTATACTGCCCATCCCAATGTGTGCAGGTGTCATGGCAACAGCCAGGTAAAAGCTCCATTTGCATAATAAAAGATTAAGGTGGATGGCCAGCCTCTTAGCAGGCTATGTAAATGGCACACCTGATCAAACCAATCCTGTATACCCTATGTAAATCAAACACCGCCTCCTCAAGCCCCTCTATAAAATCAACCAAATCTCACCCGAGATTTGAAATCAACTTGGGCATCCCCTTCCTCTGCACAAGGAAGCTCCCTCTTCTTTTGCCTATTAAGCTTTCTACTCTTGAACCCACTTCGTGTGTGTGTGTGTGTGTGTGTGTGTATGTGTATGTGTTTGCATCTTTGTTCTCCTTAGCACAAGACAACAAACCCTGGGTATATTCCCAGACAACGAGGCCCGATGCCACTTTGACAGAACACCAGCATTTTCCATTTGCCCCTAGCTGCCTCCTTCTGAGGTTAACATCTGCACAATTGAGGCCTAGAGGTAGGATGTCCCTTCACCCTCCCAACCTCCAGCTACCTAAAGAACAACACTGCTGAGACTGGTGGGACCCTAATTTCTCCTGCCTTGGCTCCTGGGGTGTGTGAAGCCTGGATGTCTGAGACACATCTCAGTTAATTTAGAAAGTTTATTTTGCCAAAGTTGAGGATGCAGGCTCATGACACAGCCTCAGAAGGTCTTGACAACATGTGCCCGAGGTGGTCAGAACACAGTTTGGTTTTATACTTTTAGGGATACATGAGACATCAATCAACATATGTAAGATGAACATTGATTTGGTCCAAAAAAGGCGGGACAACTCGAAGCAAAGGCAGGACAACTTGAAGTGGGGAACAGGCTTCCAGGTAAGTCATAGGTAGATAAGAGACAAATGGTTGCATTCTTTTGAGTTTCTGATGAGCCTCTCCAAAGGAGGCAATCAGATATGCATTGATCACAGTGAGCGCAGGGACGACCGAATAGAATGGGAGGCAGGTTGGCCCTAAGCAGTTCCTAGCCTGATTTTCCCCTTTAGCTTAGTGATGTGGGGGCCCCAGGATTTATTTTAGTTTTACAGGAAGAAGTGACACATCGAGAGAATCCAACTGAAAACACTTGGGTTGGCTGCCCTGCCCATCTGCTAAGCACACAGCTCCTAAAGTGGGAATGTCTATTCAGAAAGAAGTGAATAATTATCCCTGCTCCCAGATACTACCAGGGCAGTAGCTCAGAGATTTTGGGGCAAAGCAAACTGTAGAAGAGAGCCCTAATACTGCCTCCAGAGGAAATGACATAATTTAGAACAGTTCTTGGAGAAAAGCAAGCCCAGAGGTACTCTCAAAAATAGTGAAGGTTGTGCTAAAGGGAATTGGGAGATTAACTCATTGCAGATGTAAGTCTGCTAGGTGTTTTTTGTTGTTTTGTTTTGTTGTTATTTTTGAGACAGAAGAGTTGCCCAGGCTGGAGTGCAGTGGCGCGATCTCGGCTCACCACCTCTGCCTCCAGGGTTCAAGCAATTCTCCTGCTTCAGCCTCCTGAGTAGCTGGGTAGGTGCTCGCTACCACATCCAGCTAATCTTTGTATTTTTTAGTAGAGACAGAGGCTCACCATGTTGGCCAGGCTGGTCTCCAACTCCTGACCTTGGGTGATCCGCCTGCCTCAGCCTCCCAAAGTGCTGAGATTACAGGCGCGAGCCCCCGCGCCCGGTCAGGTCTGCTAGTTTTTAAAGAGGAACAGGGAAAGAGGTTGGAAATAACTACTTCTGGTCACGACACATCTTAAACACTGTACTCAGGAGCTATCTCCTCAAATAAGCTGGATTAGTCATTAAGTTATTTTGTGTCTAAAGGCATTGCTAAAAACAATTGATTAATCAGCCAGCAATTAATGGAGTTTACACTTGAGTGTGGTTAAGAAAGAGACAGCCAGAGAAAGAGAATCCCACCATACCCCCATCATCCCAGGTGACTGTGTGCAAACCCAAGGCTGTGGCCTCTGGTGAGCAGCATCAGAAGCTTCACACGGCAGAGTAACGTTGAGATAGGGGTGAGTGTGTATGGCAGTAGGAGGAGTCGTTAGCAAAATAATCCAGGCAGTCACTAAACTAGACAACTAAGTAACAATAACAAACTCTGGATGTGTGGGAAGGTGAAAACCAATACACTGAGTTGCGGCAATATACAGTTAATTCTTATTACTGTAGGCAGTTATGTTCTATAAGTTACCACAAACACTGAATTAATAAATACTAAACTATTTACTCTTGGGGAAAATACAAAGATAGGCTCCAGCGAGCCAAATTTTTGTCAACTAATCAATGTATAACCTTGTTATTTGTATGTTTTTGTTCTGTTTGAAGAAACTTCATGTAATATATATTCTTGATTCATTAGCATTAAACTCAAGGCCAACGGCACTATTACTCACATCTCAACAAAGTTTATCTAACACACATATTTTCTCCATAGAGCCTCCTTGCACTTGGGACAAAAGACAGAACTTTAGCACTATGCTTGGGGATCATTTTAAACAGTGAAATAGCACAAAAAAAGTGGCTCTGACAGACTGTGAAAAGACACTTGTTTATAATGTGAGATTGCCATGTTTGACCTCAGTTGAGAACATGTGCATTGGGTGACTAAAATATGTCACGTCCCTTCTCCTATCCATGAAAGACCACAAAGGCACAGTGAATATTGATTTGGGCGGGGGAGCAGGGGGTGTCAAATTTTAGCAAGTAGGTAAATTCACAAATATGGAATTTGTGAATAATGAAAACCAGCCATATGATCTAAATGGCCCAATTTCCAACAAAAAACGTTACTAGACATTCAAAGAAACAGGAAAATATGACCCATATAGATTTTAAAAAGCAGACAACAAAAATGATGAAAGCAAATAGAATTCACATTTGAAATACAAAGCCTTTAAAGTAGCCACTGTAAATAAGCTTAAAAAACTAAATGAAACCATGATTAAACAAGTAAAGGAAGATATGATGACAGTGTTCAGTGTTGATTGTGATTGGACTGATGATGCATACTTGCCCAGATATAAATGCTCATTTTGTTTAGTAAGAATAAGATGCAGTTAATTGTTGGAACAAGTCACTGAAAAACTGGTGACTGACATAAATTCATGTCATAAAATATATGAGCTATTTATATGACATATGTAAATGATGCTTTTATATTAAGCCCAATGAAATAAAGTTTAAAAATTCAGAATGTTATAAGAAAGCATGATGAAACTGTTTTTCATCTTTACATTTTTATACTTCCCGTGTCCTTTTATTGCTTATTTAAGGTATATCTTTTGTAAGCAACATATACCTGAGGTTTTTTAAAGATAATATTTAATCTGTGCATTTTAACAAGTGACTTAAAATCTGTTTATAATTTTGACTATTACTGATATATTTGAACTCATGTCTACTATTGCCTAATAGGTTTAGTCTTTATTATGATTTTATCTTTTTCTTCAAATTCTTTCTGAATTTCTCATATTATTTCTTCTTGTGCTAATTTGGAAATTATATTAACATTATGTTATTAATTACTTCAATATTTTATCAACCATACTTACCTTCATAATTTCCTGAGTCTAATGTAAATTAGTGCTTTAATACTACCCTTCCTCAAAAGAGGTGAATCTCAATGCTAAGTCTTCTATGAATTATTTTATTACCTAGCTGTATTGTTGAGTCCATTGTGTCTTGTTTAATATGTTTTCTATTTTATTCCCATTTTCCAGCATGTTCTGAGAAACTTAGATTGTATATTCTGTGACTTATTTTTTTTTAGCTTCAGGCTATTTCTTTTCATGCTGATAGGTTTATATCTTAATTTTTTTTTACTAGAATCTATGCAATATAAATTATTGTCTCTCTACCCCAAAATATCTCTATCTACTGTGTTCTTATTTTAACTGATCGTTTAGCTAGGTTTAGAATTCAGCATTGACAGTTATTTTCCTTCATTTCTTTGAAGATATTAATTCAATTTATGTCTGAAATAAATTTTTACAGATAGTTAGATCGTGCAATGCCATTTATCTGTTGATCATCTGTTTTATCTCCTGAGTAATCTTTATTTTTGCTTTATCACTGTAATTATTTATTTTAGGTATAAAATTTCTTGATTTGGATGTGTTTTACTTTCCTCTTCAGCGCTAGATATTTATTTTATTTTTAAGGATTTGTATATTCCTTCAAGTCTTAAAAATCGTCAGACATCTTTTTTTTGTTTTTTGACAATGTCTCTGAACTGTGTGTTCTTTGATTGTCTGGAACTTTTGCTAGACATCTGTTGGAGCATCTGAATAGGTTCCCCATTTCTCAAATTCATTTTTATGTTCTAATTTTCATGTATCTTTTTGTCATTCATTCTACATTCTGTTTTGTCCATACTACCTGTTTTTTCCATCATATTAGCAATATATATGTGTGTATATTTATATCTATATCTATATAATGTGTGTAAATTTATATCTGTATGCTCCTATTTGGTCTTTTCAGTTCTCTTAGGCCTTGAATGTGTCTGCTTCTCACTGCTTCATAAATTGTTATTCTTTCTTTTTGGCTATTTCTACTTTTAGTCCTTTGAGTTCTTCATAATATTTATCTTAGGTCTTTTTCAAATTGCTCATTGGACTTAATTCATTGGAATGGATTAACCCATTTATTGAAATTATTAATTTAGTTTTTCTGTTATGTTGTGAAATTTAGGCTGCAGGCTCATCTTAAGAGCTGCTTCTCTTCATTTTTCTCCTTCCTTCTCTTTCTTCTTAAATCTGCTTTCCTCTAAACCCATAATATCATGACCTCCCTTTCCTGTCTGAAATTATGTTTTACTCTACCTGATAAAACAGGTTTTTCATTTCAAACTCTGCAATTGTATTGGTAATCCAGGGCTGCCATTCTGTGGAGGCAGTATTGATCCATTTTGATGGTCAGTGCTTGTCTTGCTCACGGTCCTGGTCATGTGGCTCCCCCAGCTGCAACAACAATTCAATGCCAAATGCAGACCTATGCAGTCATTGTGGGTATTTAACCCCCTTTCCCAGGAATAGAGAATATACCATTGCTTTAGTCATATACAGTGAGCCTGGTTCTCCATCTTGCCATTTCTGAAACACATTTGCTTCCTTTTTCGTCCCTGTAGCCTGGAATTCAGGTCTATGCCTTCTACTTCTGCCCATTTCTCTGTGTTTTGGGTGAACAGACCTTTTATACGGTCTCTGACCATGGTTTCGTCATTTTAATTTGTTTTGACATATATTTAGCCCATACTTTTTCTAAATTTAATTAGGGGTATTGGCTATTTCTCTGTGATTTCACAGTACAACCTTGACATGAAGAGAATATACTTCGATAATCAAAGTCGGATAGAGATGGCTGAAGAGACAACTAAAAAATGCACGCTGTATTATCAGAAGGTGCAAATAGTCATAAAGTTTACTTTTCTACACGTTTCCTCTTTTAAACTGAAGATAATCTACCAGGGTAATTACACGTTATTCTTCTGATTTTAAATTTTATTATTAAATTATCATTATTTCCTTTTACAATATGCAATCTTTTAAATTTTAATGCCATAAAGTTCCAGAATATGTCATTGCATTGTCTTCTGTATTTGAGTCTTTGTGCTTTTATTACTTATCTGCCTATCCTATTTAATGATATAGAAATACAGAAATCTGCTTTAGAAATTCAAAACATGTTTTCTCAACTTATCATGTGTTAAGTAATAACATACATATATATATATGTCTTTGCCCCAAGTTCCTGACACAGAGCACCTAAAACTCTGCTTGACAGGGATGGTAGGAGAGTAATTGTTCTAATATTTGAACTTTGACTGCAGTTCCTGACACAGGACTCCTAAATAACCGTGGAATTTAGTGCTGTGTAATCCCAGCACTTTGGGAAGGCGAAAGAATCACTTGAAGCCAGGAGTTCAAGACCAGCCTAAGCAACGTAGTGAAACCCCCACCTCAAAAAAAAAAAAAAAAAAAATTTAAAAAAAAGCTTAGAACTTTCAACCTCATCAAGTAGAACAAAAATTTCAGTCATTAGCTAACACATTTCTTTCTGATTGGGAAGCAAAATTAAGATAAAAAGAGGATTGAAGCAGTAAGTATTTATCAAAGAAAATTGATATTTTTATTTCTTTTGATTGCTCAACTGCCAAGCACATAACAGATGCTCAACAAATGTTTTTTCATTGTTCTTCTCTTGTAATTCATTCATTTAGTGTTTGGAGTTTATATAAATTTCACATAATAATTTTATGGGTCATCTGATTTAACAACTAAGAGAATAACACTAAGGATGTTGAGAGAGTTTTGAAAGATGGTCTGTGTATCATGCATTATGATTTGCATCCTGAAATGAAATGCCAACCAAAACATTTTTTACAGACATATTTAGTAAACATTAGTAACGTTTTAATAAACTTTTGTGCTGTGTAGGCTGCAGAGATAATATAAATGCTCCTTATGAAGTCCACAATTAATAAGTCCAGGAGTTAAACCTGAAAAAAAACAGGATGTTCTAAGAGGAATATGGTGGCACAATGAATTATCCTTCCTCATCTCATTCATTAGCTATTCTTATAAGATTATATATGTACCTTGTTTCTTCTTTGGGTACTGTTAAAGTAAAAACATAACACAACAAAAACAAAAACTAATTTTTTTTCTTTATGTGCTTACAGATGAAATTCAAAAACAGCAGATAAACTAGTCACTATCATCATTTAAGTTAACTGTCAGCCTTTGGAATGTGCTGATTTTACAAAAACATGGCTCTTCTCTAAACTTTTCTTCATTTCTTTTTTGTATGCTTTGTTATCCTTAGAATTAATCCCATGAAGTCCTTCTGTCATCTTAGTTTATCAACACCATTCCTTAGAAGTGTTTGCAAGTATAATCCCATTGCGACACACAATTTGTGATACACTATGGGACCAAATCATGCTTCTTAATGAAATAATACATTTGCATGGATTGAAGCTGATACACAAAACATGTCTGCAAACAGCTTGATACTAGCTAAGTTTTGTTGATTCCCACAATAAAATTGTACTTGTATTGTATTTGTATTGCAGCTTGAAAATTCGAATGGAAATAGTCTGACGTATTTACACCAGAAGAAAACTTTAAATGCAATGTAAAATTAAAATAAATTTTATTTTGTTAATTCGTATTAATAAAACAATTATCTTAACATTGGCATGATTCCCTCGTTTGATCTTCCAGTTTCGTATTTTTGACTCAGCAATCTTTATCTTTATCGAGTTGACTACTTATAATTTCATAGAGCCAAGATTCCTGGGAACGCATCGCTGAAAATGAAGTATGAATTGTATGTTTTTTAATATAAATTCAGTCTGAGGGATTTGTGGTGATTGCTAATGCAAATCCCAACAAGGGAATATTTTATTTTGCTCCTTTGAACCAAGAGATAAGATTTTACAGTTTAAATGGTTATCAGTGTTGGTGCATTAATACATTTATAGAAAATAGATGTACCATTTTCTTAATATATACATTATTAGATAGAAAAACAAATCCTAATTTTCTTTGCAAACCCATAATATTCTCTAAAAGAAAGACAAAGAGTCCTCTTTATAAGGAACCCATAAACTATTCAAGTAGAATAAGCACTTAAAATTTGTCTAAATAATTTCTTCTTCAGGTTTGTTAGATAATCATTCGGTGTCTACTGGAGGAATTTCAAAGATGTGAGCCCACTAGTCTCTTTCAACTAATACTTTCAACATTTTTTCTTTATTTTGTAGTTTTCTTCCCTGTAAAATATATTCTGTTCCTCAACCAATATTTATGGAACACAGTGCTAGGAATAAATAATTAAACTGAGCTTGCCTTTAAGAACCTGTCGTCAATTGGAAAAACACACCAACAGCTGCTAATTCCTACCTCAGCTCAGATGAAGCATTTGAAGAGAAGTGTGTCCCTCAGTTTCTCTTTCTAGGTTAGAAATCTGTGAGTGAGTACATAGTAGCTCAGGTGACTGTGTCCAGACAGTATCCCCCTTTTCACCTTCCCTTAATGCTCTCTAGTTCAGCAATACTCTTTCATAATATGGAACCAATACTTACTATTAGACCTTTAGATATGTATGCCCATAGCAAAGAAAAAAAAATATGACCAACATTATTTATTCCTTTGATAATTTTAATTTAAATATACACCATTTATCATATTTTCCCCTGTCTTATATTCATTATTTTGAGTCTATTGTCTCAGGTTACCAAACATACTTTATGTTATTTTTCATAGCATGGTGGCATCCATAATTTTTTCAATTTTCTTTTCTATATTGTAATCTGATTATTCGATAAAAATAAGGTGGGGTCAATGACAAAACTCTAAACTATACGATTATAGACCTCTCTTGATTGGGACATGAAGTCTGTAGAAAAAGCAACGGTGTATACATTTTTTAAGAAGGTTATTCAGTTTTAATGTGATATTCAAATAGGTCTTGAGACTTCATCCTTCCCTAATATATTTAAGAATTAGTCCTCAAAAATAAATTAATAATGTCAAAATGCATTAAATCTGAATTTAGACTAATATTATTTCGTCTACAGTATGTATGATACAGCCTTCCTTTAAGGCATGATTTTGGTGTTACATTTATAATCCACAGTAAGCAAATTCCTTACTTAACATTAACATGTTTCACAAAAAGATAAACACCAAAGAGAATACATTTCTTAAAAAAAAAACAAAATAAAGCACTTATTTCCATAAGGTGCAAATATATTTTAATTACTCTAATAAAATATCTTGAATTAATGCATTTATTTATGCATTTTGAAGAACCCATGCCCCCTTAATCACAAAAATCGGCAGTTGAAAAATATTTTGTTGGAGTTTTGTGATGTACTTTCAAGGAGATACACAATGTCTAAGTAATCATGTAATCTCAGTAATCTCTGCATGTTTTGATAAATAAAATTTACAAATATCTCTATATTTTAATTTAAAATTTTGTTTTAATAAATTAATAAACAAAACAACCATGACTGTGATGCTAATCTAAGTTACTCACACTCTTTTGACACTATTTGTTTCCATAGTAACACTTTCTTCTCTTATCCAAACACTTACTACTTGTTTTTATTTTCTGCCCTTAACTTCTAAGTTTACAAAGGACTATTTCTATCTCATTCTCTGTAATATCAGAAATTCTAGCATGGGGTCTGGCATACAATGCCTGGGCACTGACTGTCTTTGACTGAATTATAAAACAAAGTGAAGGTAAAAGTTCTGGGAAACAGAAGATTGAGAACTTCAACTAAATATTGCTTAACTTTGGCCACATTTCACCCTTGAGAAAAGCAAGCGGATACAACTTATTATTTCTAAAGTCCAACTCAGCTATGGGGTTTTCATTATTTCATTTGTAGGCTAAGAATTGGCAAGAACTAAAAATATATGTAGAATGTTCTTTCCCAGAGGGCCTTATTAAATTTTAAGCCAGGCTCGACAGGCATGGATGTTAGGGCAGTCCAGGTGCTGTTTTAAACACCACATCCTTTCCAACAATGTAGAAGCTGCTTTCCCCTGCTAGGAAACATACTACAACCCTTCACACTCGTCTTCCCACAGTGGAGGGGCAGCCATGCACTTCCTGGAGAATAAGCACATACTCTGCAGTGCGCACAAGGAGCTGGCTCAATTCTATGGGAATGAGGAGTAGCTACAATCTCACTGTGTTAGGGCATAATAGAGTCCTTTAACTACACATCTACAGGGCTTCCTTAGCTGCTAGGAGACCCCACTCAAGTGTTCAATGAAGGAAACCCTCTTGATTCAAAGATTCAGGATATGCGGATTTGAATATCCACTGCATCCTGCCCCCCTGGTGCCACTCTAGCCCTCTGTTGCCTGCAGATGGCCCGGCCTGGCAAACACTCTCCTTGTTCAAAGAGAGATTAGCAGGTGTTAAAGACCACTGGCTCCCAATCAAGTATTTCCCCTAATGTAATCAGAAAACTGAAAGAACATGGAAAAGGAAAGTTACAGATAGAAAGTTAGCAGCTGTTTGAAGCATTTTTATGTAGAAAATGGATACTCATGGATTTTTAATGCAAAGAACCCTTAGAAACCCCCCTACAGAAACAGACTTCCTGTAATCTGACCATGAGATTTCACTTGCCAAGTCCTTTTGTTACCCTGAATCGAACGATTGTATATTTTGTATATACTACCATTCATGCATATATAAATTAGCAATGGAAAAATCAGCCTAATTATTATCCACTTCAGATATCAGAATTGAATCTCTAAGCATGGATAAGGAAATGCAAAGTTATTCAAAGTAGATACCTTTACTGGGTGTATTTTATTTGAATCTGAATTATCTGGGATTGTTAGGATGATTGCCCACAATGACAATTTGCAATCATACCCAAGCAAAATGAAAGTTATCTATACCTTGCATTAGTTTCTGTTCGTTTACTTTTAAAATATTATTAAGACTTTTTTTCTCACTATGTTTTTCACATGCATCGATGCACACTAGAAGGATTTTTTGGTAGAAAAACAACATTTGTCTTGGTTTAAGATAGGAGGCAAGTCTATTTTCTGAGAGTAGCACCTATTTCTAAGACTCACAATTATATAATAGAATGAATGGAAAAAACAGAATTCAGAATCCATACCACCCACAGCTGGATTAATGTACCTCAGGTATTCTTCACTATGGTGTTCTCTAGCCTATTCCTTTTTTTTCTGCAGTATTTCTCTAGTGACAGTGCCATCAAACTAATCTCATCTCTTTAGCCCTCAAAATTCTCTGTAATCTGAATTATAGCCAGATTTTTAACCTTAGTCCTAATACATTTCCAATATTATGTTTTTGCTCTAATGAAATCTGGTTATTTGCTACTCATGCCACACTTTAAAGTCATAAATTAACCAAGATAATTCAAGAATGCTTGTGGCATAGCTGAGTGTATTTTTTTCATAAATAAAACATTTAAAATCAAATACATTTTTTCTAACATATCATGTTTGATCCTAAAACCACATATAAAGAATATTAAGACAAAGAGTAAGAAAAAAATCTACTTTGAGCTGAAGTTCCTGTCTTAAAGTGCGTGATAGAATGTTTTCCAAAACCTGACTGAATCTCACATACATAGTGCCTCACAGAGAACTGCAAAATAGCAACTCAAATGTCACTTGTTTACTTAGGGAGGCTTATGTGACAGAGTTAAATAAATTGTGTGCATTATACTTTTTATGAACTATGCTTATAAGCACAAATTGTAGTTTAAAGTCATTTTAAAACCATTTTAAAGACTAAAACATGATAACATTTCCTGTGAAAAATACATTTTGTATTTAGTACTACAGATTTTGGGATTATGTGCATTGTTTTAGAAATATATTATACAACATTTCTGTATTGTCAATAAAAGGGTCAATTATTTTAGTGTGTGCTAAATCTCAGGCAGTACTTTGCATGGGTAAACATTTTATTTTATTGAACTCATTTTAGTACTCATTTTTTTGAGGTTGTGTGTATTATTATAGTAATTTTATAGATGAGAAATCAGGTTCTAACAGGTGAGTTAGATTGTACGTATTTGCCTATTCAGTAAGTGTAAGGCCATGATTAAATGAAGTCGATATAACTCCAAAGAGTGTGCTTTGTTTTCAATGTTAGCAGTATCTCAATCTTGGTTTTAAAACACAGTTAATTTAGCATCATCGATAGATAGTGTTTATCTCAAGTCTGTGGAGCAGTAATTTTTACATTTCAGAGCCCAGCTTCTTTTTTTTTTAATTCTTTTCTAATGCTCTCCCTCATCCTACCCTACTCTCCAACAAGCCCCAGTGTGTGTTGTTACCCAGCCTGTGTCCATTTGTTCTCATTGTTCACCTTCTACTTACAAATGAGACCATGCGTTGTTTGGTTTTCTGCTCCTTCTTTAGTTTGCTGAGGATAATGGCTTCCAATTCTATCCATGTCCCTGCAAATGACAAGATATTCCTTTTTATGGCTTCATAGTCTTCCATGTTGTATATGTACATCATTTTCTTTATCAAGTTTATTATTGATGGGCCTTTGGGATGATTACACCTCTTTGTTATTGTGAATAATGCTGCAATGAACATACACATGCATGTATCTTTGTCATAGAATGATTTATATTCCTTTGGGTATATACCCAATAATGGGATTGCTAGGTCAAATGATATTTCTGGTCTTAGATTTTTGAAGAATTGCCACATTGTCTTCCACAATGGTTGAACTAATTTACATTCCCAACAACAGTGTAAAAGTGTTTCTATTTCTCTGCAACCTCACCAGCATCTTTTGCTTCTCCAATTTTTAATAATCGCCTCATTCTGACTGGCATGAGATGGTATCTCATTGTGGTTTTGATAGATCAGTGATGTTGAGCTTTTTTTCATGTGTTTGTTGGCTACATGACTGTTTTCTTTTGAGAAGTGTCTGTTCATATTCTTTGCCCACTTTTTAATTTTTTTTTTTGTAAATTTGTTTAAGATCCTTGTAGATTTGGATATTAGAATATTAGACATTTGTCAGTTGGATAGATTGCAGAAATTTTCTCTCACTCTTTAGGTTGCCTGCTCTCTTTGATAATCATTTATTTTGCTCTGTAGAAGCTCATTAGCTTAATTAGATCCCATTTGTCAATTTTTGCTTTTGTGGAGATTGCTTTTGGTAATTTTGTCATGAAATCTTTGCCCGTGCCTATGTCCTGAATGGTATTACCTTGTTTTTCTTTTAGAGTTTTTATAGTTTTGGGTTTTCCATTTAAGTCTTTAATCTATCTGGAGTTAATTTTTGTATAAGGTGTGAGGAAGGGGGGTTCAGTTTCCATTTTCTGCATATGGCTAGCCAGTTCTCTCAACACCACTTATTAAACAGGTAATCTTTTCCTCGTTGCTTGTTTTCATTACGTTTGTCAAAAATCAGATGGTTTTAGATGGATGGTCTTATTTCTGTGTTCTTTATTCTGTTCCATTGGTCTATGTGTCTTTTCTTTTTTTTCTTTCTTTTTCTTTTTCTTTTTTTTTTGGGGGTACAGTATCATGCTGTTTTGGTTATTGTAACTTTGTAGTATAGTTTGAAGTCTGGTAGTGTGATGCCTCCAGCTTCATTATTTTTGCTTAGGATTGTCTTGACTATACAAGCTACTTTCTGGTTCCATATGGATTTTAAAATACTTTCTTCTAAATCTGTGAAGAATGTCAGTGGTAGATAAATAGGGATAGCATTGAATCTATAAATTACTTTGGGCAGTATGGCCATTTTCATGAGATTGATTCTTCCCTTCCATGATCATGGAATGTTTTTCTATTTGTTTGTGTCCTTTCTGATTTCCTTGAGCAGTGGTCTGTAGTTCTCCTTGAAGAAGTCCTTCACTTCCCTTGTTAGCTATATTCCTAGGTATTTTGTTCTCTTTGTGGCAATTGTGAATGAGAGTTCATTCATAACTTGGCTCTCTGCTTGCCTGTTGTTGGTATGTAGGAATGCTTGTGACTTTTGCACATTGATTTTGTATCCTGAGACTTTGTTGAAGTGGCTTATCAGCTTAAGAAGCTTTTGAGATGAGAGGATGGGGTTTTCTAGATATACGATCATGTCATCTGCAAACGAAGACAATTTGACTTCCTCCCTTCCTATCTGAATAACCTTTATTTCTTTCTCTTGACTGATTGCCCTGGCCAGAACATCCAATACTATGTTGAATAGGAGTGTTGAGAGAGGTGATTCTTGTTTTGTGCTGGTTTTCAAAAGGGATGCTTTCAGCTTTTGGCCATTCAAGTATGATATTGGCTGTGGGTTTGTCATAAAAGGTTCTTATTATTTTTAAGTATGTTCCTTCAATACCTAGTTTATTGAGAGTTCTTAACATAAAGGGATGTTAAATTTTATCAAAGGCCTTACCTGCATCTATTGAGATAATCATGGTTTTTGTCTTTAAATCTGTTTATGTGATGGATTACATGTATTGATTTGTGTATATTGAAGCATCCTTGCATCCCACAGATGAAGTCAACTTTATTGTGGTGGATAAGCTTTTTGATGTGCTGTTGTATTCAGTTTGCCAGTATTTTATTGAAAATTTTTGCATTAATATTCATTAGGGATATTGGCCTGAAGTTTTCTTTTCTTTTTTGTTTTTGTATGTCTGCCAGATTTTGGTATCAAGATCATCCTGGCCTCATAAAATGCTAAAGGAATTTCTCCTTTTTGATTGTTTGGAATCATTTCAGAAGAAAGGGTGCCAGTTCCTCTTTTTATTTCTGGTAGAATTCAGCTGTAAATCTATCTGGTTCTGGGCTTTTTTTTTGGTTGGTAGACTATTTATTATTGCCTTAGTTTCAGAACTTGTTATTGGTCTCTTCAGGGATTCAACTTCTTCCTGGTTCAGTCTTGGGATGGTGTATATGTCCATGAATTTACCCTTTTCTTCTAGATTTTCTAGTTTATTTGCATATAAGTGTTTATAGTATTTTCTGATGGTTGCTTGTATTTCTGTGGGGTCAGTGGTGATATTTCCTTTAGCATTTTTTACTGTGTTGATCGGATTCTTCTCTCTTTTCTTCTTTATTAGTCTAGCTAGTGGTCTATATATTTTGTTAATTTTTTCAAAAAAACAGCTCCTGAATATATAGGCACCCAATACAGGAGCACTCAGATATGTAATACAAGTTCTTAGAGACCTACAAAGAGACTTAGACTCCCACACAATAATAGTGGAAGACTTTAATACCCCATTGTCAATATAAGACAGATCATCAAGACAGATAATTTAAAAAGACTTTCAAGACCTGAACTCAGTACTGGATCAAGTTGACCTGATACATATCTACAGAACTCTTCATCCCAGAATAACAGAATATATAGTCTTCTCAGCACCACATGACACTTACTCTAAAATTGATCACATAATTGGAAGTAAATCATTCCTCAGAAAATGCAAAAGAACTGAAATCATGAAAAAAGTCTCTCAGCCCACAGTGTAATCAAATTATAAATTGAGATTAAGAAAATCACTCAAAACCACACAACTACATGTAAATTGAACAAATTGAATGACTCCTGAGTAAATAATGAAACGAAGGCAGAAATCAAGAAGTTATTTGAAACCAATGAGAACAAAGAGACAATAAACCAGAATCTCTGATACACAACTAAAACAGTGTTAAGATGGAAATTTATAGCACTAAATCACCATATCAGAAAGCTAGAAAGATCTCGGATTGACACCCTAACATCACAACTAAAAGAACTGGAGAACCAAGAGCAAACAAACCCCAAAGCTAGCAGAAGGCAAGAAATAATCAAGATCAGAGCAGAACTGAAGGAGATAGAGACACAAAAGTCCTTAGAGTCCAATTCTACTTCCTGGTCTTTATTTCTAAAGGAAGAAATATCATGGTCCCACAGAATGCAATGTGATCTCGTGATGATTAAAGAAGGGACTTGTGAAATGCCAGTGTCTCAGAAATTAACTAAGCATCTCCCATGCATACTCTGTGTCTTCTTGTACCTAAAGGCATTATATATTACTTGTTCTTCAAAAGGATCATTTATAATATTGCCTGCTACCACATGCAATTCATATAAAGACAGAGAATAAGGTAAATAAATTTAGAAAACATTACTTCTTTAAAAATAGCATGCTTGAGATATTTAGACATTGTCAAAGAAATATTTAAAATAATATAATACATAAATCCATTACAAATTACCTATTTTTCAAAGGAGGTTGCCAAACTATAAAGTCGCTTTATAGCTTTTACTGCACTTGTAATTATCCACTGTGTAATTAACCCTTTCACACGACAAAGAATGACAGCTTTATAGTTATTCTCATAGTGCATGTGCTAAAAATTTCTATTTTTGGAGATAGTTTTATAAATTATGTGCCAGTTGTTGCTAATGTTGAATTGAAGGCAAGTCTTGCCTCCCTAGAAAGTCTTACTTAGGCAGATTATGTAACTCAACATGATGACTATCATCTGTTTAAATATATGTGTGTATATATGTATATATCCACACACAAATACGTGTACATGTATACATATATGCAGCTGCTCTTAGAGATTCTATAGGCACTATTTGAGAACTATGCAAATACAGAAGCCCTAGAAAATATGCTTACCTTATACAATGTCAGAGTAGAAATTCCCCCTACAACCTGCTCAAACTGGATTTTAAATATGTTTTTCTTTATTGAAAGTAATATAAAATGTAAATAATGGAACATTGGGTTTTTTAAGAAAATCAAGAGCAAAAATTAGTCATTGATTAATAAATCTAATTATTTACAATATCTGTAGTAAAAATGTGTGAGTATCTAATTCAAAGAAAAGGAAGGTCATTTTTAAAAATGTGCTATGTACATAGCAAAAACGTTAGAGGATGTCTGTCAATGCTGATGTCCCTGCAATTTCTGACTTTTTGATCTTCATCTATACTCATACACCTTGTTAGTAGCTAATAAGCTGACATTTTAAATATATTTCAATAAAGCTAGTGAAATGTCTAGATCTCACCGTATTAGGTAGTTGTGCTGCTTTGTAGTCTATTTATTCTCTTTTTTCTTATTTGTAAGACAGTATTCTTTTAAATAAATCACGATTGTTTGTACATTCTGAGTGGATGAATTTCTACATTCAAATCAGATGACTTTTAATGCTCTAATCTTAAACAACAGAGAATAGCTAATGTGTCAGACATGAGATTATTGTGATGGCTGAACAAAGCCCAACTGTGGTATGCCAGTACCGGAGTAAAGACAGTGACATGCAAATTCAAACAGTATGGCCTACAGGTAGATATCAGTCTGAAGGAAAAAGATGAACGTGAATGTCAGCAAATGAAATAAAGCGTTGGTCAAAGATTCACAACTGTATTTCAGAGTGAGCCAGGAAAGTTTTAACTAAGGGTTACATCACCTGACAAAACTGTCTAAAGTTGTAACAAGGATAAAATAATAAAAACACTATTACCTAGATTTTCTGTATCTCACTAGGAGTCCTACACTGAATTAAGCACTTGCTTTTCGTTCAATATCTAAATCTATCTTTCCAGCAAGTCTATGAGATTGGCATCTAATAGATTATAAAACCAAAGCTCACCGTAGGTAAATGGTGAAAGTCAGATTAAAATACAAATTAATCCTGACTCCAAACTATCCTAGATAGTTTAGGACCACATGTGGAAATAAAAAAGGGATGTTAGTTGGATAGGTCAGTTTTCAATAATGCCATCTAACAGGTGATAAGCTCGGGAAGGTTAATATGATCACTCAGTAAGCAGAACACTGGAATTGTGAGTGTATTTGTTTCCTATTGCTATGGTAAAAAATTACTACAAATATATTGATCTAAAACCACACAAAGTATTTTATAGTTCTGAATGTCTGAACTCTGAAACAGTCTCACCAGTCTAAAATCAAGGTACAAACAGTGCTGGGTTTTTTCTGGAGACTCAAGGAACGAATTCATCTTCTTGCCTTTTCTAGCTCCTAGAGACTGCCTTCATTCCTGTGTCATGACCCCCTTCCACCCTTAGAGACAGCAACGGCCAGATGAGTCTTTCTTACACCTCCTCACTCTAATACAAACTCTTCTTTCCTTCTCTTCCACATTTAAGGATCCTGTGATTACCTTTGATCCTGAAAATCCACGGTAATCTCCATTTTTTAAGGTCAGTTGATTAGAAACCTTGACTTAACCTGCTACCTTTAGTATCTTTTTCTATTTAACATATTCACACACTCCAGGGATTAACCCATTTATGCCTGAGGTTGCAATATTTTGAATTTTGAAATTAGACGTTGACGATGACCCTGAGCAGTAGGATATAAATAAATCCTACATGCTTAGCATTCCAATAATGAAACACTAGGAATAAATGGGTTTTAAGATGTAGACATCTTTGGGAAGCCATGAGTCTGACAGAACAGTAAGGAAGTCATTACATAGTCTAAACAGCAACTGTCAGGGCCCAGGAACCATGAAACTGAGATGCAAGATTGAAATTCAGCAATGTAAAACCAGGTTACGCAGGTCAGTGTTGGATACGCTAAGGGTTCTTGAATATTTTTCTGTGGTGAATGATTGAAAAAATTTCTTTGGGGATCCAAGAAAATATGTGCAAACCAAAAGTCCGTAAACACGTTTTGATGGACGATATTAACCCTCCTACAGTCAAGTTTCTGAATGTTTTGCATAAGTGGCAGCTTTGTGCCTGGAATTCTCCCAAAACACTGTAGATAAATAGTGGCTGCCTGTTTCCTATGATACATACACTTCCCCTGAATTCTTACTGCTCTCACTGTTTCCTGACACAGTGGTTTGTGTCTATTGTTATTTGTGATAACTCATCAAACGTTTACATTTTTATATAGGAAAAAATTCTCTTTAAGGATGGAGAAATAAAAGGTGAACCAAAAAGGACACGCATCTTTGGAAATATCGAGCATGTTTCTCTAACAATAAAATCAATAGTAAGTTCATCTTACAGCCAGTCAGTTTCATTCATTTATGTGACCTGTTTGTCCCCTATGGAATTTTGAGTTTGCGACCCTCAATCTCTGTGTGGTAGGTGCATAAGCATGCGTTCTGGGGATTTAGGAGAAAGTTGGTATGATACTATACCTGGCTGCAATCTAGCTTTTCCAATTATAGGCAAATTTTGTTAAGAACATTCATGTAATGATTTTAGCTGGAAACTTTCCCCAGCAAAGTAGAATTAAATGTTTTTATCAAATATATACCGTGGTGAAATCACACTACATTTCTTTATTGAGAACTTCTCATAGACTTTTAAAATGTTTTTATAATTGTGTCTTATAAAGTAAAAGTAATGTCTAGGTCAAAAGCTAGACTATGAAATTGGAAATATAGCCAAGGGAAATATTTAATGAGTGAATTTAAGAATTTGATGCAAATTAGAAATGAAGCCAATTTTAGATATCAGGAAATAAAGGCCAAAAGTTATCAAAAGTGATGAAATGGATTAAAAATAACTCTATTAAAAATAAATTCATCACAAAGTATCATACTACTGATTGTTAGGCATAGAGTTTTATCCTATCTGTTCGCTAACTTTTTAAGCATATGCCCATTCATCCATCTATTTATTTAAGACTTATTGAATATTCTGAAAGACATATAGATTAGTATGAAGTTGGAAGTTCTAATAAACATGTGGTAGATATGTTTTCTTTTTTGTTCATTATATTCTTTAGCTTCTTTAACATTTTCCACACCTATATATATCCCAATATGTCATTCTGGATGATATAGCCACTGAGGACACAATTTTATTTTTTTAACTGTAATTAAATCATAGGATTTTGAAAATAACGAATCATTTGTTTCTAAAATATATTTGCAATTTTGCTTAGCTGTCTTTCAAAGGTACTTGTTCTTATTTCATGTTCTATATTTTGTTGACACATCTATTTTATATATTCAGTCATCTAAAACATATATGTTATGATGTTTTTCAAATGGTTCCATCATTTCTGATTATTTAAAAGCAAATGTCAATTTTTCTATTTTTATTCACCACCTTCCTTTGATTTTTTAATTCTAATTTTAATTTTTGGTCATCTTTTTTTTAGGCAATATTGCTAGTTCTCTTTCAATGAGATTTGTTTTCTCTCAGACTGCTATGATCCATGAGTTGTGAAAAATTTTAAAGAGATGATTTTGGCCGGGCATGGTGGCTCATGCTTGTAATCTCAGCACTTTGGGAGGCGAAGGCAGGAAGATCACAAGGTCAGGAGATCGAGACTATCCTGGCTAACAAAGTCAAACCCCATCTCTACTGAAAAAAAAAAAAATGCCAGGCGTGGTGGTGGGCGCCTGTAGTCCCAGCTACTGGGGAGGCTGAGGCAGGAGAATGGCCCGAACCCGGGAGGCAGAGCTTGCAGTGAGCCGAGATCCCGCCACCGCACTCCAGCCTGGGCGAAAGAGCAAGACTCCATCTCAAAAAAAAGAGAGAGAGGTGATTATTTTTCCTCCTCAAGAGCTCTAAGGATGTCAACCATTCTGTTTTATGCTAATCGATTGGCTTGGGCTCCTACATCATGCTGCAGTATTAATTTGGATTCTGCAACTACGCATGAGGCAGGACTAAGACTTCTATTTTTTACCAGTGATTTATTTCCCCTATGCATGGTTATGACAGATTTCAAATATCCTTGTTCACCTGGCCTATAGGCAAGAATAACAGGTCACTTTTCATTGATGGGGTAGCTCCTCAGAGTGGAGTTGAGTGGTTAAGGCCTGGCAACTATTTGCCAAGTCGTGCATGCATGCTTCTGTCTTGAGCTCGATCCAACAGGGCCTAGACAAGTATAAAACCCATTCAAGCCTCCCCAGCATTAGCACTTTTCTGATAATTACTTCATTATTCATTGTGAAAGCTGTGTATTTCCATGTATTTCTTCTGAAAGAAGGTGCATTTAAATATTGATTTAAAATACCTGTCATAAACAACTATGTGCTTTTTCTATATGTTTCCAGAGAGGCAAGTTTACAGAAGATACAATTGCTCCTATTGCTGAAGTACCTAAACCTGTGGATTCTTATTAATTTAGATACTTTTTTGAGCTACTTCTAGTAGGTTAAAGGATTCTGGTTATCAAATTTATATAATATATATAATAATTATATAATATACTTAAATAAAATTATATAATATATATAATAATATAGTAATTTATATACTACTATTACAACTATTTTAGGGAAAAGTTAACATAATTCAAAAAAATAAAGCAGTTATCTTCTTAAAGTCTGTACAAATGATTTCTTAACTGTATTGTGATGTCCCTGGAGACAAATATATAATTATATATCGTTTCTGTATTAACTCAGTTCTCTAACCTATTGTGAAATTTGCTTTGATATTTCCAGACCAATGAAGTTCCATGTGAGTTAGTAGTGGTAAAGCGTTAGTGACATGTAGGTCACTCAGTTGACTTAAAACAGCAGAAAATTCTGGTTTACTGATCACAGACAGAAACGCAAACTGTAGCTCTTCTTAAAAAAAAAAAAAAAGACATAAATATGTGCACATACATATATCTCCATGTAGGCTTCAGATATACAATGAAATAGCCCTAAATCAGCATTAATTTGGGGGGAGTTTTGGAAATATTGAAAATACTGAATTTGATACTATTACAATTTTATTTTCATTGGTCTCATTATAAAACTTTCCTTCAATTCAGTTTCAAATTCTATCCAATTCTTAATAAAAATGCCTTTCATTTAGAAGCAATGACATGTATCATATAATTAAACTAAGTTCCACATAGTCAAATTATGAGATGATTTAAGTCAAGTGTACTGACAGTTAATTGTAATATATTTTGTTAAGTAAGAGTGTTCTTTTTTTCCTCTCTCTACTTTCCCACAAGTTTAGGCAAGATTAAAGGCTCCAAAAAAACACTCCAAAAGCTAATTGGAAGAACTATAAAGTAAACCAAATCCAACATTCTTATTAAGTTAGAAGTAGTCAAATCTCTCCATCTAGAGAAAAGATTAAAGGCTAAGTAGAAGGATTTTGAAGGGCTCTTGACACCAGAATGCCCTCAAGTCCCAAGCACCAAGGCTAGATCCATGTATGGAGCTGTGAATGTAAGATTTTAACAAAAAAGATTTCTTGCCACACAAGAAAAATATTCTACATCACTTGACACTCACACTCTTTATACAACCCTAAATGCTTTCCACACCAAGAAAAGATTCAAGGCTGAATTAAAAGGCCATGTATTCTTCAAATCTGGAGAATGAATAGGGATTAGACTAAGTAGTTAAAAATGACTGAGATAAGTACATACATATACATGATTATTTGGATTTCTTTAACTCTCAGTCTAATCATGCATGATTTTACAAACAGAGTGATTAAAATGTCACTCAGCTCTTTTTAAAGGTTTTATTTTTATAAAAAACTGTCAATGAAGACAATGATATGGATGTTTAACTCGGTTAAACAAATAGTTTTTTCCATATTACTCTTAATAATTTCCACCCATCACATCTATTAGTCTTCAGATTTCTGAAATAAAACTACAGTACCTCCTATATGCATATGCAAATTAATAAGCTTAAATAAATCATGGCTTCTTTGAGCCTTATGTTTTGTATCTACAGAAGAATAATGGCAGTATCTGAATCAAAGGGTTATTGCGGAAAAAGAAAAAAGTGAGATTGTGTATGGGGTACTGTAAAAACCATAAAAGTACCAGGCTTTAAAACTGTCTCTAGGAAGACAAACTTCAGTTTTTCCCTCTTTACAGTTCACTTTGTATACTGTTAGGAAAGTATCAACAACACTGTAATGGTTCTCAAGATATGAGATGCACAGAAGAATGAGATCAGGTTGAACTTTACCCAGAATGCGGTGGGGCACCGAGGAGTACACAAGGTGGGCAGTCTTCATCCAAAGTATCCAGAAGAAAGATTGTTGCACAGAGACTTAACGGCAAGTACAAGTGTCCTAAATAACGCACAGAAGGAGAAACAGAGTTTGACGCAAATGAAACGGTCATAGGAAATGAAAAGTCAAATCAGTTTCTGTAAAAGATTCGAAGTAATTAGAGTGCAGAGAGAAGGTTGAAAACCTATGAACAATGAGATTAGAATCATAGGCAAGTGGCCAATCAGAAAAAAGCTGATAGAGATAATACATGGAAATTTGCATATTACCCTTAGGTGATTTTAGACAAGGGAGTGCCAAGAGTTTTTTACCTTATAAAAGAGATAACTGTTGCTGCAAAATAGAGATATTGGATATTGGATTGAGGGGGAACAAAACTAGAAATGGGAAGTAGCAGGTGTTGAAATAATCTTGACAAGAAATGACAAGAGCGTGAACTAAGGTAGTGGCAGTAGAGATAGTACCTGTGTCGGTTTCTTGAGGAATCAGGGAAAAAGAAAAGGCTCTGTTTTGCATACCTGAATGACTAGTGGTGCCATTCAAAGTTTAAAAAATGTAATTCAATATATTGTATTAATTAGAATTATTTTTTTGCTGGATAGTGACAGGAGACCCCAAATAATAGTAACTTAACGAAGACACAGGCTTGTCTCACATTAAAGTTCAATTATATGTCCATAGCTGGGAGAGTCCATCACAGTGTCAGGAGCTAAGACTCCTTTGATCTTGTTGCTCTGTTTTCATGGCCTCGGCTCTCAGATCAATCTCATAATCTAGTATCACTTAGTCAGCTCCAAATTCAACTACAGTATCTGTATTCCAGACAGCCAGAAAACAGGATAGAGTAGAAGATGGCTTGCTTGTTTTATTTACGTATACGTACGGGAAGCTGCACATTCCTGCTTCCACCCCCTTGGCCAATACTTAGTCAGGAGGCTACAATGACTTGCCAGTGGGAATGAAAAACGTAGATTTTATTCCTGTTGCTTTTGAGCCCGGAAATATTTTGGGTGTTTTATTACTAAGGAACAAGAGATAACTAGCTATCTCTGCCACAGCCAAGTTCAGTCAAGTTTGATATCGTTGGAAGACAAGCACAAGATATCTGGAAAGTAGCTGATCATGCAGGTTCACAAGTCGGAAAAGAGACCTGAAGTGAAGAGGACAATATGTGGTGATTAAAGAATGTGGATTAAAGACATCACAAAGAAAAGTGTATAGAGTGAAAGAGACCTATTGAGAAAGCTAGAGAAATATCCACTGATGAATTTCTTTGAAATTCTCTGTCAGTTCCTGGGCTTCTGTTCTCTGCCAGCTTTTTCTCAGCTTCGTTTTTTGTGTTTTTTTTTTGTTTTTTTGTTTTTGTTTTTTCCCTTAAATCCTACTTTGCTTGTTGAGAGTGATTGTCCCAGAACTTTGGTACTTGACTCTCTAATCATCTTTAATTACATTCATTCTGGTAATGTGTGTACTCAAGTGGATTTAACCACCACCAATCTGCTGATGTCCCTCCGATTCATATCCTGCTTCCGATGATCCACTCTTCAGAGGATATGCAACATCTGCCTAGAATATCCCTATTCAGATCCCTCATTCACATATGAAATCTAATATGCCTTTTTAGAATATCTTCATTTTTGTCTGAGCACATGGCATCATTTCCCTGAACTATTTGTAGACCCAAGAACAATTATTCACTATCTTTGTGCTTCAGATAATCACAACATTTTCTTAGATGTTAATTTTTATCGTATAAAAGTTGAAATTCCCTGGAGAAATAATTACAATTCTAAGTTCTTTCTAGCCTTAAATGTGCTGAGTACATAGTATATTATATAAAATAAATATTTATAAATATAAAATAAAAGGATACAAATATGGACCCTAAGAAGTGATATATAGAAAAGTAATATTGGCCGGGTGTGGTGGCTCATGCCTGTAATCCCAGCACTTTGGGAGGCCAAGACAGATGGATTACCTGAGGTCAGGAGTTCAAGACCAGCCTGGCCAACATGGTGAAACCCCGTGTCTACTACAAATACAAAATTAGCTGGGCATGGTCATGGGTGCCTGTAATCCCAGCTACTCAAGAGGCTGAGGCAGGAAAATCGCTTGAACCCAGCAGGCAGAAGTTGTAGTGAGCCAAGATCACACTATTGCACTCCAGCTTGAATGAAAAGAGCGAAATTTCATCTCAAAAAATATATATATTTGAAATTTTTCATTTGAAAACACTGGACTTCAGTAGCAGAAATAACAGTATATGTGTGTATATATATGTGTATATATATGTACATATATAGACTTTTTTCTCTCTATATGTACATATATACATATATATCAGCAACTGTTAGATATCATATGTATCAGCAGTTGGTATACATATATATCAGCAACTAGTTTGTTTTTCAATAAATTGATATATGAGGAGTATGTATGGTAGTATTCTTCATCTTACAGAAATTATATTTAGACAGGAAAACAGTGCTTGGTATTGCTAGCCAGATTAAGTGCATCACACTAGTACCTTATATAGAATTCATATTCATACCAATTCATTTTGCATCAATATAAATAAAACACTCTGAATGATTCTTTTCTAAACACCTCCTGAACACTATTTACTAAATAAGGACCTAAGAAGAAACCCTGAATGTAAGAACACATCTTGTGCTTAAGGAACTTTCAATTTGAATAACAAAACAAGGGACACAGACATCGGATATAATCTCAGTTTGTTCTAAGTAAACTACACGTAATAAGTGAGGAATCAATTTAATGGAAAGAGTAACCTCTGTAGGTTTGGAAAGACTGCATGTGAGTCAAGACCTAAACTCTACAAATTCTGTGTAAAAGAAATTGAAGAAAGAGTATTCCAAGAGAGACAAACAATGAAAGGGTTTTCCAAGAGAGACAAACAATGTATATGGGCGTGTAAACACAGAAAAGGAAAGCAGTACTGTGAGGGTGACTAAATTCAAGCAGGGCAGCCATGCCTGCATTTCTGTTTACCCCAATTTTTTTTTTTTTTTTTACTAAGAATAATGTCTCTAAAAATTTTAGTACTTACATTATTAAACTGATAACTATATTTCTTTTCAAAAGGGCATACCCTTGCCTTTCAGATTCCACAGGGATTTTGCAAAAACAATATTTTGTCCATTAACAAGTTTTCTTAAATTTATACACTATGTGTGTATTAATATGCTGCTACCACATTTGTAATAAAAATTAGGAGATAAGACTTTAGAAATATTTTTTACCTAATTTTATAGCATCAGGGGAAATACTGATGACACATCTGAAATACAATGAATGCATATCAAAAATAATTAATTATATAAGAAGGCAATCCAAGGTAATAAAGAGTCTTTAAATGGAAAAAGCAAAGAGAGTGCCAGCCAAATTTCATTATTAGTTAATTCCACATGACTCTATAGCAAAATTTGCTACTCATGTGGAATATCTATTAACTTTAGCAGGTGTTATGCATAACTATCTGAGGGCAGTTTCTAGTCCACTGAGTACAAGTATAACTCTTAAACTGAGAAGCCTGAGTGGAACTCCTTGCCATATTCAAAGGAATTTATCAAAATTAATTAGAAATTTTATAAAAGGACTCCAGAGTCCAAAAGATTGTTTTCTTTTTTCCTCGTTCAAACAAACTACATGTACATATAATATTTTTAATAAAAATGCATACCTCTTTTCTAAACAGCAATATATTTCTATTCCTATTTGGCCATAAAATTCTCCAGAGATAATCTAAGTTAAAACTTCGTGTCTTTTTAAGACTTTGTTTCACTATTACAGTGGCAGTTGTTGTATGAATTTCTATCAAATTTCACCACCCAACACGTTAGCTTTACTCCTTACAATTGTTAAAGCAAACTAAATACAACCGGAGAAGGACTCCATACTTTTATGTTTGAGTCCTTGTGGATGAACTCTAACCTAGCTTAATAGACAAGATTGGAAACTGAATTTAGGAGTATGCACCTGTAACAACAGCTAAGTCTTGGCCAATCCCAGTGGCCATACTTCAATCATTCATACACTGTTGAGTGTTTAAGCTGTGCTCAAATAAGGCATATGCTGAGTTGTAACCAATCCAACAGTTCTGCACCTCACTTCCAATTTATGAGCATCATTTCCCTTTTTTTGGTCTACAAATTATCTTCCACCATGTGGCTGCACTGGAGTCTCTGTGAATCTCCTGTGATTCTGAGGGCTGCCCGATTAGTGAATTGTTCATTGCTCAATTAAACTCCTTTAAATTTAATTCAACTGAAGTTTTCCTTTTAACACAATTATTAAAGAGTTTTGGTCAAACATGAAAGTAGGGTTTGCTTGCCTGCAGTTGAGCAGCTTCAGCTATTGTTTATATCCAATGTTTAATTGCGAAAAACACTTAACAAAATCTGCTAACACAGGTAGATATATCAAAGAACAAAATTATGATATGAAAAGATAGATTGTATATGTAACAAGGCATACCTAGTAGACCAGGTATTTGCTTTGTAGTGTAATTAGATCCAGTGTTATATGTTATTGGCTACAGTGTTAAAAATATTCTATGCTATTTTTTTTTATTGCTAGGAGTTAGCATATTTATGGAATACTAAGTAGCTATAAGGCCATTTTGAAAGAAACTTGGAATCAATGAAATAAATATAATACATAAGCCATGGTTTCTGGAAGCTCAGAAATAAATGGGGAAATATGACAGATGTGAATAACTGAATTTTGTTGTTGTTTATTATAAGTGTCATGAGAGATACAGTTAAAAAGGTATAAACGTTTTATGAATATACATATATAAAATCTTGTTTTTATACCATTTTATTAATTTAAAGACAATTGACTATTTGTTATTTTATAAATTTTGTTCGATTTTATATTATTTATCTAGATTGTATTAGTGAAATAATTTAGGGACGGTTATTTATAAATCTGAATTTTAAAACACCAGGTTAAATAGCCCCTTTAAATATTTCAGGCATTTTTCCTAGTGTTTAAAAATTGAACTTCCTAAAACTAATTGCAACCTCATTTTTATTTGACCATCTTCATTTGCTGTAATAATTTTAGAGTTGCTATGCTTCAACGTTAACTTACTTTTCATCTGAAGGGAAGGGTTGAGCTACCCTGTTAATGATAAAACAACTATGATTATTTTGCATTTTTAAAAACGCATATAAATCTTTTAATCTCTGCCTACACCCATCAGAACAATTGCCTTCCAATGTAATTATATTCAAAATGCAAGTGAGATAATAAGTATCTTGGAATTTTACTTGATAAATATTCATTTGCCTTATAGGAAGAAGAGATGAACATTCTCATATAATTAGCTGCATATTTTTAAATCATGCTTTCGTTGAGTTTTTTGAGATATATTTTATGTATGCAAATCTGCTAATTTATACAGTAAAGGAGGTAAGGAGGATGGAAAAAGTGAGAAATCAGAAATATGCATTCCCATTCTGCCCTTCTTTCTGGGAAACAGGTTTCCTAATTATAAGAGAGAAATCATTTCTTCCTCCCAACTCAGATTCTTTGTTTTATTGAACCTAAGCTGTGAGCGCCCTTAATTATAAAACCAGACTTATCTATCTTTGTTGCTTTAGAAAATCCTTGTCTTTTTTTTTTAAAGCCCTACAGCAGAGAACTAAGGCACTAGTAAGAGAATACGTTTCCAATCTTAGGAGATGCGCTGGGCTTCTTCACCGCTTTGAGGTCTCACACCACGGACAAGCACACCAAGATCTGCAATTGAGCCAAGTTGCACATTCTTTAACTCGGCACACGACAACTAAAACGCACATTTATTCATTCCAATGGGCTGAGTACTTGACACACAATAATTCGTACTTACATTTTTAACACGTCGTTTACAAATTGCATGGGTGCGTATCATTGCAGGCAATGTCCAACCAGCACCTCTGGTGTTCTTACGCCATTTTGAGGATGAGGATGCCCGGATGTTAGATGATTGGCCTAGGAACCGACAACACGCATAACTGAACTGAGACGTGATATCCAGTGGTTTTCTCTCTACAACGACTGCTCTGAAGTATTCTGTGAGATAATAGCTTTGACAAAAATTGCATCTACAATTAATCAATTTCCAATGAAATTGTGAAAAAGTGTTTTCATGAGAAGAAAATGAGTCATTTTCTTTACTGTTTCTGTATCTCCACCTTCCATGAACTTTATAATTGCCTCAATTCGTTGTACTAATTTTCCATTTCATTGGTCCTCAGATTTTATTTTGTTTTCACTTCAGAGTTATGGTTTATAACATTTTTACCACTGTCAAAATTTGATCAGAGTTATCATAATAAGATAAGCCAACAGACATGATGCACACCAGTATTCTAATTATGTTTATGCCTAAAGTATATTTTAAAAGTTGAATATATCAGTTATTAATAAAATAATTTAACAAGTATGATACATGCATACATTATTGATTCATTTTAGTGCTAAAATTATAATTTGAAGAATGTGTACCATAAGGATTTTTTTTTTTTTTGAGAGGGAGCCTCGCTCTGTCGCCCAGGCTGGAGTGAGTGGCGCGAGCTCGGCTCACTGCAAGCTCCGCCTCCCGGGTTCCCGCCATTCTCCTGCCTCAGCCTCCCGAGGAGCTGGGACCACAGGCGCCGCCACCACGCCCGGCTAGTTTTTTGTATTTTTAGTAGAGACGGGGTTTCACCGTGTTAGCCAGGATGGTCTCGATCTCCTGACCCCATGATCCGCCCGCCTCGGCCTCCCAAAGTGCTGGGATTACAGGCCTGAACCACCGCGCCAGGCGTACCATCAGGATATTTTATGAAGCTGTTTTTATTTGAAGAAATAGAATTTTGTTACCAGGCCACAGTATTTCACTGTGAAAAGCTAAATACCCTCCAGCCTGAGTGACCAGAAAACTAGCCCCAGAGAGAAGATTCCACTCCCCTATTATAAAGCGTCTGACTTCAGAGGATTGCACTTTCAAATTCCAAACTTAAACTTAGAGATGGTCGGCTTTCACTTTTAATGACAAAGTCCTTAGAAGGCTTGTTTGTAGTGGCAGTAAAAACCAGATTGCACTAAACGTATTTTATTCCTGCAGAGCTGAGATCAGCACATGCATTACTCTGTCTATCTATCCAGAAAATGATATGTCATACTCTATGCTGCAACTTAATAACATTCTTCACTTCCCCCACCCTCCCCTTTCTGTGAAACCCTCAGCACCTGGGAAGGTTTCATGCTTCTTTTTATCAGACTCTGAAGTACCTGTATTTTGGTCAGACCTCTCGAAGCCTAATGAGCCTGTGGAGGAGCTGAGATACTGGGTCGAGATAAATGGAAATATTTTCAGACTACGAGTTCCAGTCAGAGTAAATGCTGAAAATGAACAAAAGAGTCTTCAAATTGACAATCTTCAGGGTGGGAAAGAATATACTTGAAGGGTGAGATTTCATTTCTACTACTACTTAGATCTGCTTCATTTTCTCTGACATTTTCTCACAGTCTACAGTGACATCTGGTTGTTGCAGTGATAACAATGGTTCCTGAACTGATCAGTTAAATTGCACAAGCCAGTCATTGCTTTCATTCACTTTTCAAGTAACCCAGCTGGAATCCGGCGGACCTCAATAGATTGCTGCTATTACAATTATCGTTATTTTATGTTAAAAGTCCTATCTTTCAAATGCTATGCATAGAAAACACAAACTGAGTGTCATCTGGACCAGAATAATGTAGGCGGCTTTATTTATTTATTTATTTTTACATCTAAACAGTGCCTAAGCATTTACACTTCTGGCATAAAGGTTTTTGAGTTATTTGTTCTTACTTTTTGTTTTTTTTTTGGTACTCATTTTGGAGAAATTTGACAAGCAAAAGCACAGAGGAGGAAAATCATTACAAGTGCCACCACCCCAAAGATAGCCACTCTTAACATGTTGTTTTTAATTTTCAGCCTTCTAACCAAACATTATTTTTCAATGTGGGCTTTTTATTTATTTAAGTAAATATAATTTGAGGCTTCTGTTTTATACAGATTATTTAATAAATTTTATAAAGACTAGAAAAATTTAAACCTATTAAATGGGATACTAATTATTATAATATCAGGAGGAACAGGTATTTTACCTGTAAGCCAGTCTCCTAGCACAGATAACAATTCTCTATTGCAGAGCAGTTTTGTGAGCTATTTTATGGTAAGATAAAATGTTCATCTCTCCTTTCCTTTTTATGATAATACCACATACAACTGTATTAAATAATCCTTATATCACTACATAAATACCAAGCTGAAACAGCCTTTGAGAAAACTCACTCCCTTGCCACTTACCAGCTATTCTATTTATTTTTCCTGTTTCCCTCCCTTAAAAAGACAACATTCTGCATATGTAAAGGAAGATCCTATAAACAACTTGAGAAGGTAGGAAACAAGATGTTTCATCTATTTTTGGTAACAAGACATGTATGTGCATATAGGGAAATTAAAAACAAACAGAAATCTCTGGGCTGGTGATGGAAAGTGTACCATGTGAGTCTCTATGTGGTCTTGGCAGGCATTCTCTAATTGCAGACTGAAGCTTTCTCTTCCTGGCACCAGCTATGAATTAAGGTAGGCAGATAACAAAGATTGGTAGCTTAGGGACTCCTACAAAGGCTGCAGACTTAAGCATATCCTTCTGGAATATTCATCATTCTAAACACATCAGACACATGCTTTACTGAAGGTTTGGCACTTGCAGCTCTCTCTTCCTAGAACAACTTTTCTCAGAGATTCACACAACTACTCGCTCACCTCCTTCAGGTCTCTACTGAAATGTCACCTTCTCTGCGAGGCCTTCCCAGAACCTCCATCTAAAATTGCAGCACCTCACTGCTATGTCATATCCTGCTAACCATCTGTTACTCTTAATCACTTAAATCCATCTATCCTATACCATGTTTAAGTATTTCTTAAATATTGCTTTCTTCCAGAAAAAAAATGTTATAAGAGCATAGATTTTTGCCTACGATTTTAGTGCTACATGCTTAAAGTTTAGAAAAGTATTGGACAAACACAACAGTCACCTAATAAAGAGCTTTATAATAATTGAATAAATAAATTGAATTTTATACCTCATTAAGAGGAGCTCTGAATTCAGATCTGTTGACTGATTGCCACAAAAGTGCTTAATGTAAACTTTCTCTTTCATTTTTTTAGTAGAGCCGAGATTAGCCAAAGAATTAGCAATGTAATTTGTCATATGCTCTTCTTACAAGTCTTGTAAAAAATTCTAGGCTTGTAAAAAATTCTAGGCTAGGCATTATGGCTCATACCTGTAAATCTCGGCACTTTCTGAATCCAAGGCAAGAGGATCATTTTGGAAGCAACATGGCAAGACCCTGTCTCTTTGAAAAATACAAAAATTAGCTGGATGTGCTGCTGGCACACACTTGTAGTCCCAGCTACTTGGGAGGCTGAGGCATCTTTGGCCCAGGAGTTCAAGGATGCATTGAACTATTATTGCACCACTTCATTCCAGTCTGAGCCACAAAGTGAGACCCTGTATCTAAAAAATTTAAAAAATAATAAATTTCTAAAAGATTTTTCATATTTTGTTATTGCCTCTCGAAGACCAAGACACATATTTGGCTTCAGTAACCCAGAATAATGAGTACTTTAAAATAATTTTAATGTAAATTTGTCAGTATTCATGCTATTCATTGTGTATTCCTTCTCCAAATATTAAAACTTCATCTTTCCCCTAAAATTGAAATGTTAGCAACCAGTAGGGTCATTTAATTTTATTATCATCAAGTGAATCATAGAAATGAAAATAACTGATTATAAAATAAAAGTTAACCTAAATTGAATGTTATGGTATGCTATTTAGGATGCAAATTCACTCCCTAACCCAAACAACAGCACACCATATTGGGTGATACTATTATCTCCATTTGCCAACTGAGGAAAATGGAATTGAGAAAAATTAAATAGCTTCCTCTAAATTACCAAAATGCACAAGAGGTAGACTGATAATTTGATCCCAAAAGTCCAATTCTGTAAATTCATACTAACTCATTAGGAGCTATAAGAAGTAATTAGCATGCATTAATTTATTTAATATACCCATCATCCCTAGGATGTCGTTATTTAACACAGAAAACCAAGAATTTGGAAACATTCATTTATTTGCACACAATTACACAGATGAGTCTGCTTCACATTTGTGTTCTTTGCACTGCACCACACTAGCTCTAAAGGTAAGGGAAGGTTTCTGACACAGTCACAACTTCATGAATTGGAAACCAAAAGAAAAGATTCTCTTAATTATCTTTTGCAAAATTCTCTAATCCTACCCTATTGAGTTTCCCCAGCATGTCGTGATGGGACACTGGTGCCATCAAAATGTCAGCATGAAACATCATTATCCCAGCCTTTTGCAGTTGCTATGAAGAGTCCATAGGGGTGAGGACACTCAGGAGCAAGTGCCTTGTTTCTATGTCACAAGAGGTGTGTCTAGAAGTCACTATTTCATTCTTAACCTGCAGAGAGAAAAGAAATACATTTTTCTGACCCGGATGCTCTCTTCCTGTTCATCACAGATTTATATTGACTTTTTCAACTTAAAATTGCACACTTTGGGGAATGTTATTTTTAGAATTATGTATTATGAATGTTTAACTGACTTCAGGTAGATGTTCAAAACCTTTGTGAATTAGTAATATTCCGTGAAGTTAATGCATCTCTGGGCAACAGTAAATAATTCATGCCTTGATTTAATAGTTCTCATTTTAGCATGAATATTCATATTGTTTATGATAGGGAAAGCAAACGCTTAGAATTGCCTAAACCCGTAGGAAAAGTAGATACGATGATTGTTAGAAAGTAAAGTATTAATTTCTTGACCACTTAAAATAATTATAGAAGTTTATATTTCGATGCTGCCATCATTATTGTAAATCATGTCTGTCACTGTGAGTGGTTGGTTGTTCATACCTAAATTTTTATCAACCTTAATTTTTTCACATAAAAAGGAATAATACATGTTATTTTAAACTCACTTTATTTCCATAAAATAATTTTCTGAAATAAAGTGTCATAAGAATATCATTTTAGATTGAGCTTTGTAAAATGTAACAAATAAATAAGTTTATTTATATATTATTGTACACACACACACACACACACACACACACATGGTAATAGTGTGAAGCCCTTACATCTATAGAGTTAAGAGTTCACTGGGCCGGGCGCGGAGGCTCACGCCTGTAATCCCAGCACTTTGGGAGGTCGAGGCGGGCGGATCACGAGGTCAGGAGACCCTGACCATCCTGACTAACGTGGTGAAACCCTGTCTCTACTGAAAATACAAAAAATCAGCTGGGCGTGGTGGCAGGTGCCTGTAGTTCCAGCTACTCTGGAGGCTGAGGCAGGAGAATCGCTTGAACCCGTGAGGAGGAGGTTGCAGTGAGCCGAGATCCCGCCACTGCACCCTAGCCTGGACGACAAAGTGAGACTCTGTCAAAAAAAAAAAAAAAAAAAAAAAAAGAGTTAAGAGTTCCCTGGTCAATACCACAACAGTAAATTTGTTGAGAAAACAAACAAACAAAAAAAAAACTCTGTGATTTGATCAGCAATTAACAATAGGTAAAAAGTTTTCATTTGAAATTTGATCAAATGGAAATTCATTGACTATTTACTATCTGTAAGGTTCTTTGTTAAACAATGAGGAGAACACACACATGAATAACAAACACCATCTATCCAAAAACCTGCTTGTGTCTATTACTGCTCATCGATCCAGTCAAGAAGATCACCCAGTAAAACTTGAAAAAGCCATGACTGTGTGTGAATTATAGATTTATCACAGTTTACAAATTCTGCAGTCCTTTTTTTAAGGATTTAAGAAGCTTGCTTTTAAAAGTTTTCTTATTTGACTTAAAAAACACTTCACATTTTTGCCCCTTTATTTACTCCAGCCTTTTTAAAATCACACGGGAAGCAATCTCAGATGCAAGATTTAAATGACATGATGTCATATTAGTCTGTTAATTACTTTTATGAAACAAACTCAAATGCTCTCATTTATCATTTGAAAACTCTTGCTAACACTATTCTTCTTTGACTGATCCTTATAAAATTTATTTCAAAGCTCATGTCACTAGTCTTTCCTTTGTTAGTCTTAAAAGCAAAATGTTTTTAAAAATAAAAAAAGCTGATGCTAATTCCTGTTTCTTATTAGTTATTATTATTGGCATTGTATGAATTATAAAAAATATCTGCAAGATTTTAAAATAAATGTTAACTAAAATTATAATGAATGGTTACTTTTAAACTATGCAGTCCTTAAATAAAATTGAACAAAACATGGCTGTGGTGAGGCTCTTGAAGATGTCATGAGAAGGGTATAATTATCCTTTGTCTAATAGTAGAATTGCCAGGCAGCATTAAGTCGTTTGAGATGGTGACAGAATTCTGAATTCTCTAAAAGTAACACAAATGACTCTATTAGGGGGCGCTTATGGAATGACCTTTTGTGCCGAGCACCTAAATATAGTATTCACGTAAAAAGCATTCATCCAAAACTAATCCGAAAATCTATTCAATGGCGCACAGAACGTCTGTGCTCAGTCTTCCTGTTTCACTTTGAAACTCACTTGGGGAAACTTACTTGGACATTAAAATCAGGAGAGACTGAGGAAGAAGCTGGATGGTCATAAATAGGATCCTTTTTACTTTAAAAGTGTGACCTCATTCTCCATTGTATATCTGTGCTTTGTAAAAACTTCCTTGTGTACCAATTACACAATGTTTTATTTAATTAAATGAATACATATAAAATATATGCACACTACCATTCCAATATTGTTTTCACTTAAGTATTTTATACATACTTCTATTGTGACATCTGATTGTGACATCTGCTATTGGGACATTTGCCTGCACCATCTGGCCCCCTGGGAGGCCAGTGCAGGGTTGCTCCATTTTGACATGAGTAAATTCTAGGTTAGGTATTTGGCAGCTAACTCATCTGGATATAACGGAACAGAAGTGCCAGACACGTAGATAATATTTGGAGAACAGGAGCATTCTTGGAACATGCTGAATAGAGGACAAGGAGATGAGTAAAGAACTATGAACAAATCCATTAAGTAGTCAAGATTTAAGCATTTAGATAGTAAATAGAGCAAACAGGGTGACAGATATCAGCCACTGATGTGTCTAGAGCAGTACTAATTGACAACTTGAGGTAAAAAACTCTCACTTAACTACAAGGGCATATAAAAGTATCCACTAACTGGTTTAACTGGTTTAAAAAGATATATTTCACTAGTGAAAACAACTGAGAAATAAGGGGCACTTTTGGGAATTCTATATACCCTTTTTAAAATTTCCTTGCAATTTCTTAACATCTAGACATCGTGTGTGTAATGATTCAAGAGAACACATATCTGGGTGTCTGTCCCCCCAAATTCTAGATCTCCAATTGTGTTTTCACCAGTGAGTAATTTCGTTGTTTTCTTCTCCGAAAATAAATTACCTTTTATACATGGCTCACAGCTTGGTCCAGAATGATGAGAAAGCTCTTATTCTTCCATCAAGAAAGCTTTGTTTCATTTCTCTTTTCACCTGGGTCACTGGCCTGAGGTCTGTAAAAATGATTTTTTTTTTTTTTGCTTTTGTATTTGATGTACTTGGAAACAAGAAATCTGACAGAAAGCTTCTAGAATCAGGAAACAGAAGTGATATATATCTATATGTGTGTACATAAATATATCTAATAACATATGTACATATTTATATAGTTTTATACATATTTTATTTATGTAGTATGGAGAGATTAGAATTTAATGTAATTTAATTATTGAATTTAATTGTTCCTAATTAGAATATTTATGATAGAACCAGTAATTTCAGATTCTTTTTCTAGATGGCCATTAACCCAAATTATGAAAAAAATAAATATAGTCCAATTTCCATTATAATTATCTTTTCTAAGTCAACTTTTCAAAGATGATTTTGAGTTATACAATAATACTATGGCGGCCGGACGCAGTGGCTCAAGCCTGTAATCCCAGCACTTTAGGAGGCCGAGACGGGCGGATCACAAGGTCAGGAGATCGAGACTATCCTGGCTAACACGGTGAAACCCCGTCTCTACTAAAAAATACAAAAACCTAGCCGGGCGAGGTGGCGGGCGTCTGTAGTCCCAGCTACTCGGGAGGCTGAGGCAGGAGAATGGCGTGAACCCGGGAGACGGAGCTTGCAGTGAGCTGAGATCCGGCCACTGCACTCCAGTCTGGGTGACAAAGCGAGACTCTGTCTCAACAAAACAAAACAAACAAACAAACAATAATGCTATGGCATTATTATTTCTGTTTTTATTTTGTCTAATTTTTAAGAGTTCTACTTCTGTATTTTCTGTAAAACAATAAATTTCAGGGTGCTTTTTATTTATAATTACTAAGAAATCATTACTCTCTTAGGAAAAAGTCCCATAGAAGCAGATCCTATTTGTTATTACAGAGCTAAGTCTTCTAAATTAAATTTCCTCCATTGATTTATCTTTTAGGCTTAAAGTGAAGCAATATCAATGACATTCTACTAGGATACAAATTCCATTTTGGCAGGAAATTTGTCTCCAAGTTTCTAAATCTCAGCACCTAGAATGGACATTTGCACACAAAAAACTTATAATAAATACTTGTTATATGTTTAAATGAACTTTCAGAATAAAGGCCTTATAATAAAAAGGATAAAATGAAGCTAGGACCAATTTGTTGCCCAAATTTCCAAATTTTTTCGTTTTCTCTTTGGCACATTGATTTTATGTGTATGTGCTTCTGTGTGTGCCTGCATGTGTTTGTATTGAGTGTTTTCAATTTGTCCTTGGTAGTGAAAGCAAGCTTACATCTGCTATAGTCTCATACCTCCTTTCATAGTCTTCAATATGTTTACTTCCTGCACTAGACTCTTTACCTCCATGGACTTCATCTCCCTTCTGGGCTATCAAAATAGCTTCCTATCTACTTTTTCTGCCTTTAGACTCATTTCTCCTGTTGTCAAAATACATTTATTTTGAAAAATGACTAATTACATAAACTTCCTCGTTAAAAACCCTCTCTCGTTCTCCAGTGACCCAGTATTAAGTCCAAAATGCAGATCACATTGAAACGTTTCTTTCCAGATTGTCCCCCTGTCAATCTTAACCCTTAATGACAGCTAACTAATTACAGTTTCTAAATGTGGCATGAATATGTTACTCTTCCTTTATTTGATAGCTTGGAGATCTACTAGGTACCCTTTAAAACCTCAGCTCTAATACCACCTCATCTCTGAGATCTCTGACCATCACTTCTAACTCTCCCAAATATTTCTAGAAAACCTCTGCTAGCACATGTAGTATTTATTGCTCTTTTACACGTATCCTCATGCCCCAGATTGTGTGATGAGTCTTTAGAGCAACATTCTGGTCTATACCTGGTCTCATAGCTGATAAATGTTACATACTTGTGATATGGATAAAAATATATTTCAAACATATATGGGTAAATTTTGTGTTTGCATATTGTGTGCGGTATATCAAATTCATTCATATAAAATACATACTTTTATAAAACCATCATGAATGACTTATAGTGTTGACACTTTGTTAATTTACTTACATTTAGGCACAAAGAAGAGATCGAGAAAAGTCAACCACTCCTTGCTTGATGATGCAAATCGCATCAAGACCCTTTGCCTTCAAAAATTCACATGCTGAAGACGGCCTTAGCTTCCGAACTAATACTTCTGACACTTCCTCTGAGATAGTTTTTAAGTCCAAAGGTATTACTGACTTGGTAATAATATGGGAGAAAATCTATGATTTTAATTTTCCACTCCAAGTAATAGTCCGGGAAAGTGTTCATGAGTCTATTGTGTGTAAGATGGGGAACCAAGGTAAACAAGCGGAGGAGCAGAGATAATCATCAGGAGATATTTGTTTTGAGAATTTGTAGTTTTCTAAAATGCCTACAAACATACACACACAGTGCACACATGCATGCAATGATTAACTAACTTATCCAAATGCAAGTTTCAGTCAAATGGACTTGAGGGTAGATTAAATATTCAATTCTATTTTCCTTTCATTTACAGATAGCAAATTCACCCTTAGTTACTATTAGCGTCTGCCCCTCCCTCAACACAGACTCAGCAAAATTATCTTATGCTACAGTGGTTCATGAGTTAGCAGCCTCCACAGATTAAAAGGGAACATCTGCAGGGCAGGGCCTGAAATAATGTGAAGTAGAATCATTACTTTATCACAGCTATGATTCAGTCTCCCTGAGGGTACGCTGGGAGAGGGGCTCACGGTGAGCATTCATTCATTCTAGTGGCCATTCCATGAAAAGCTCAAGTTGCTGTAGCCATTTTAATATTTTTCCCTCCAGGCAGGAGTGGTCTGTGTAGCTGAGGAAAGCAAGGAAGCTTTAAAGAGAATCAAAAACTGATAAATTAATCTTTGAAAAATTGTTGACAACTTTGCAAAAATTACCAGTTCATAGACTATGTTCATTTTAAATGAACGGCTTGACATTTTATCAAATGACAGTTTTCCTAAAGACTTATTATTCAGTATGGATAGAAATTTACTTTTCTGTCTGTCACCACAGTGATATTTATTTATGGAAAGTGGATGAAGTTTCTCAATTTCAATGAGTAAATTCTCAGTGGTAAACCATGTCCTGTGTGTTTAATGTCCTTGAACATTTTCTTTGGAGTTAGTTGTTAACATATTTGGTAAATTATATCAGTTTCTTGTGATTATACTTCAGAAATTATTACAAAAATTCATCTTAATTCTCTGAGATAATTAGTTTAAGATAGCTGAGCTCACACGTAATCATGCATGGATGGCATATTAAATATGCATTCATGCTGAAATCTACATTTGATGGTATACTCCTCAACTGCTATATATTTATTGCTGTACAAATAACCAGCAGGTCAAGACCTTTAGCACGAAAGCAGGCTGTCTGAGAGAAGAGATAGTCAGGGGAGCCAGTTGCTAAGAATCGCTAGTGCACTACTGAATGTGTCCTACTAAGATTTCACAAACTGAGAATCACCCTGTGTTATGATTTGTTAGGTTGTATCTCATCGCAATTTGTTACACATTATTTTCAATGTACAATTTCAAACCACACACTACCACCAAATTCTAAAATGATCACTGATTATTCTGATTATTAAAAAGTCCAGAAACAACAGATGCTGGTGAGCTGCAGAGAAAAAGAAATGCTTTTACACTGTTGATGGAAGTGTAAACTAGTTCAACCACTGTGGAAGACAATCTGGTGATTCCTCAAATATCCAGAGGCAGAAATACCATTAGATCCAGCAATCTAATTACTGGGTATATACCCAAAAGAATATAAAACATTCTATTATGAAGATACAGGCACATGTATGTTCATTGCAGCGCTATTCACAATAGCAAAGACATGAAATCAACCCAAATGCCCATCAGTGATACACTGGATAAAGAAAATGTGGTGCATATACACCATAGAAGACTATGCAGCCATAAAAAGGTATGAGATCATGTCCTTTGCAGGGACATAGATGGAGCTGAAAGCCATCATCCTCAACAAACTTATGTAGGAACAGGAAACCAAACACTGTATGTTCTCACTTATAAATGGGAGCTGAACAGTGACAACACATGGACTTATTGCAGGGAACAACACACACTGCGGCCTGTCCATGGGGGTTGGGGAAGGGAGATCATCAGGAAGAACAGCTAACGGATGCTGGGCTTAACACCTAGGTGATGGGATGATCTTTGCAGCAAATTGCCATGGCACACGTTTACCTATGTAACAAACCTGCATATCCTGCACATGTACCCCAGAACTTAAAATAAAAGTTGAAGGAAAAGAAAGAGTCCAAGTCAACAGCAATCAACAGAAATTTTCTATGCAACAAACACATTCTAGGCTCCAGGGAATCAAATTTTGTATTCATGCATAAGAATTTGACATGTTAGTGAGCCACTCAAATTTATCTCAAGATTCCAGTAAATTCATGAAGTATATGTTTAGGAAAAGATGAAATTTCTAAACTCAGATAGTTCTGAATAAAAATCAGTGGGCCCAAATTTTAACAATGATGTACAAATCTGATGTCTTCTTTTACAGAAATATTATAGGCTGACAACTGAGATTTTGGCTGAAACATTGATGGCTGTAAGTCAGTATTTTTCTATTTTAAAATTAATAAGAGTCTTTTTGTTTCATAATTATATACACAATATAAAAATAATGTTATACAATATAAAAATAATGTTATACAATATAAAAATAGTGTCCTTCAAAATTGCCTTTCATAGAAAGATTTTCAGGTAAATTTGGAACATCTAAGCCTCACATTTAACAAAATTTCATCACTTGATCTTCAGCAGAAAATAACTGGATTTTTATTAGCAGCTACATTCTTCTAACAATTTAAATCATTCAAGACAAAATAAAAATGTTTAATTAATTCTGTTCTAAATAATTTCAGAATTTTCTAAAAGTTCATTTTAAGTTTTGTGTTCAATATTTGAAAGTTATGCAATTATTTTAGAGCAAATTAGGAGTAAAAAATGTGAACAGCAATAATCATAGTATCTATATACTTCTAGTAATTTAAAGTCTAATAATTTATTATATTTTATGAACAAATTTTAATTGTATCTTTAGTACAGACACAAACGTCCTGTCCTTTGACATGGTAACAACATCCTTTCACAAACACTAAGGAATTATCAGTTTAAATCTGTCTTGCTCTGCAATTGCCAAATACCTGAAAGCATTGATGTTGGACATATAAGCCATTTACCTATTTGTTTGTCTATTTATATGTATACCTATCTACTTTTTTTAAATGTACAGATTGTCACCTCAATAAAATTGAGGCAGATTGAATTAGTTAATGGGCAGCACCAAATCTGTTTAGTGGTCTCATCCTTTTGCTTCTTTGAACCTGAAACAAAGAGAAGCACATCTGTAAAGTTTAATAGGTACAATAATGATCTAAAGCATGCGAAAAATGCCGATATTTTCATCATAGACAGAATAGATGCATATGTTTTTCTTGTTTTTATTTACGGGAGAAAAGACTTATAAAAGGCCATGTTTAAGATTTTCCTGCTACTTACGTGTCTGAAATGGAAAACGGGGAAGAGCATTTAATTCATTCAAGCTACCCTTGTGAGGTTAAAAAGAAAGTTGATTGTGGCTTATTAGTCCTTTCCAATAAGCACTCAAAGGTTCAGCTAACTGAAAGCAATTGATAGCAGTGGAATCAATGGTGCAGTAGAATACCCTAATGGGTATTGTTGAAACTTTTAATTCTCATTATGCAGTTTATTCTTTCAGTGGTTATTTGGTGGAGTTTTTGTTGTTGAGTATCTTTAAAGCTTTGCTGCTTAAATAATTGGTTTATTGAACAGCCCTGCCCTATTTTAAGTCAATTTACAGATACATGCATTGTGATTCATGCAAACATATAAGCATGTTAAAAATGAAAAATTTACATAGCCTACATAGTATTTATATTTCTTCCATTCCTTTCTAATTGATGGAGTGCATCCAACCTCCAATGACGTTGTTTCATTAAAAGTAATTGTAATTAAAAATTTCAGTAGGCTAATTTGTGATTGAATCATCAATGAGTTGCTGATGTGTCATGTCAGATTAAATCTGAACTGTATTTCATTGTACCTTTTCTGTTTGCATTTTCACTGCCAGTTTTTAAATATAAATTAGAAAATGTTATCTTATATGATTCACAAATGCACACCTAAACCTGGTCTTTCTGTTTTAAAGAGACTATAACTGTAGCAAAGAGAGCTATAGGAGGGGGAAAACCCTAAACCTTCTGTATCAGAGCAGGCAAGGACTAAATTACAGGAGTAGCCATCTGCTTCCAATACTTACAGGATGGGAAAGGTCAGTTTGAACTCACTGCTTTAAGTTAAATCTCCCCCCCTCCTCCTCTCCTCTTTCCTTTTTTTTTCTTGGATTGTTTGTTTTCCTTTTCTACCTCCTCTAAGGCTAGCCTTAGTCTACTTCCAAGAATTTTGTGTCCCCTGAGTAATTGCTGGTGCGCACGTGTCGCCTCTCTCCTTGGACTAATAATGCTGTTTTTCTTTAAATATCTCCCTTGCAATTAGCTTAAATTGTTTATTTCTCATCCACATGTTTCTAGCAAATACGTGGCTATGTACACACATGCACACACGTACACACATTGACACATATATCCACTCATTGCCTTGTTTAAGGTAATCCATTAACCTAAGTAAATATTTCTGAACATATTTTTGTAAAGAAAATATGTATTGAAAATGTTCAGTTCCAACTTTTAATTATAACTATAGTAAAATCAATAAAAGTTGGAAAATCCTTATGAATACCCAAAGATATGCATAATTTATTCTTTCTGTCAATATATTTTATGTAAAAGTAAAGATACATACATGCTTATGTATATACAATGCATTTTTTTGTAAAAGTAAAGATATATACATACTTAAGTGTATATTTTTTCAAATAAAGATTAGAAGCATTATCATTTTACCAGATTGACCCCAGCAATTTAATCTAATGTATTCTTAGTATTTATCCTTCCATCAATTCAAAGATAATCGGAGAATATCAGTATGAAACTACAGGTATCGTTTGAAGTAGGCTAATAAAGTTTGCAATTTTGTTAAGATGTATCTCCCTCAGATTTCTTTCCATGCAGAATATGAAGTCTATTGTACCTATCCTTACATGATGCCAAATATTTTCTTTCACATGGGAAGTAGAAGTAATATGGCAGGGTAGAAAGAAACTCAGATAAGGAGTCAGAAGATAGAGGCTTCTATGTTAGAGCTACTGGCTATTACCTGCTCAAATTTGGGCTACTCCCCTAATGACTAAGAAACTAGGGTACTTGAATACTGAGAATGGTAGATGACATGGCTTGGATCTCTGTCCCTGCCCAAATCTCATGTCAAACTGTAATCCCCAATATTGGAGGTAGGGCCTGGTGGGAGGTCATTGGATCATGGAGGCAGATTTCTCATTAATGGTTTAACAGCATCTCTTTGGCACTGCCCTTGTGCTCGTGAGTGAGTTCTCATGACATCTGGTCTTTTAAAAGCGTGTAACATCTCCCCACTCCTTGCTCCTGCTCCTGCCATGTGAGATGACTCGCTCACAATGATTGGAAGCTTCCTGTGGCCTCCCTAGAAGCAGAAGCCACTGTGCTTCCTTTGCAGCCTGCAGATCCATGAGCCAACTAAACCTTTTTCTTTATAAATTACCCAGTTTCAGGTATTTCTTTATAGCAGAGTGAGAATGCACTAATAATACAACAGAGTTCCTGTAAAAATCAAATAAAACCATAAATGTGAAAGTGCCCTGAAAACTCTTAATTCATATTAAATAGTATCATCTTGTTGTTATTAATATTACCAATAATTTATAGGGAAAAGTAAAAACCTTGGTATTGCTGAAGTGTGAAGTTTGACCCAGCATGAAAGCAAAACACAACTTCTAAACTTCTAATGAGGTTGAGATACTGTCCCTCTTTGGCCACAGTTTCCTTTGCTGAAAATTTAAGATGTAGTTCAGGTACCAATATGTTGTTAGTACAATTTATGTTGTGTAAATGGAGAAGAACATAAAACTAGTGTCATATTTCTGAAAAATACTTGAATATGTTCAATAATTAAAATAAAGATGTCTAATGTGTAAAAGCAAACTCAATGTTTAGCAAGCAAGACATTTGTTAATTATCACAGCTAGCAATTACTGAGTGCCCATCAACTGAAGGCACTCATAACATTAGACATGTTGAAATAGGTCTTAAAAAATTCCTTACTAAAAATAATTACATAAAACCATCATTGTGGTGATTATTTATATATAGTTCTTTCAATTAATCTTTATCATATACTATTGAAGTATATAGTATCTATATATTTTGTATTAATCCAATGAACTTGATAGTTATAACCCATTCTAATTATTATAAGACTACTACGTAAAGAGGTTAAATTACTTTCACAAGATTGTAAGGCGAAAGTGTAATTAGAGTGTAGGAATCTGATCCAAAAGCCTCTAGTCATTTCTAGAACTAACGCCATGAGAACTCATCACACTCAAATAAATTAACAACTAAATTTAAGTTAGGATAAAGCTGAGATAAAACCTAGGTGGTTTCCAGAAATTTCACCTTACGTTCTGTGACCTGCATGTGGGAAATGTCAGCTAATTTTACCATCTATGAAAGCATTTTGAGATGCTGCAGTGAAATAAAAATATAGAATTTTTTAAATTTTTCTATTACTCTAGTCTTCAAAAAAATGCTTTGCTAAAAATAATGATATAAAATATATGACATGAAAAAGAAAATCTAGTATTTAGCTGGTCAACTCTCAAAATACTTGAAAGACTATATAATTGTTTTACAGTCAATTTCTCAACAGTATTTATATTAATAGAAGAAAAAATTTGAAATAACATAAAAGTAAAGTTCCAACATTTTTGCGAAATCTCAAATAACATTTTAATTTTCTGCATTTTATCCAGTTTTAAATCTTCTGAGGTTTCATTCCAGATTCAATTGTAGAACAAAACAGAATTTGCTGCCAAGTGTTTTTTTTTTTTTTTAATATAGTCAGCAGTCAGCTTATCTAAGGAGGCTATCTACTCTTGATCTACTGACTGTATCTTTGGTGATATCTGGCATCCGTGGAATTCTGAAAACTGGTCCAGAGATTCTACTCTGGAATAGCATTTCTAGGAGCAAAATGATGTGGTTTAGATAGCAAATAATCCTAGGGGATTTTCTAGGCCAGTTCTGAGAGTCTGGTGAATATGGAAAACGTTCTGAAACCATGCCCACTTTACACCTTTTGACGTGTTCCTGTCTACCTTATCAATGGGGAATAGAAAATTCAAGAAGGGGAATATGCGAAAGGCAGTAATGGATTGAATCTCTCATTTCTCCCTCTGGCTTCCTCTGCACTGGTTATTAATAACAACTTCCCGCGTTCTTATTCATCTGGAAATTTCTTTATTTTCTTTTCAATTTTGAAATGTGGATTTGATGAACATGAGATTATTGATGGATTTTTTGGTTGTTTGTGTCAGCATTTTGATTGTATTAGCTCACTGCATTCTGGCCCCCTTTGTTTTTCATGGGAAGTTAGTTGTTAGTCTTACTGTGGTTCTCTTGTACACAATGAGTCATTTTACTTTTGTTCCTTTCAAAATTTTCTTTGTCTTTGGCATAAAACAATTGTACTGTGATATTCTGAGTATTAATCTTTGAGTTTACTCTACCTTAATTTAGTTGAGATTTTTGAGTATATTTACAGTATAACATTTACATCATGCTTCTCAGCAAATTTGGAGTTTTCAAGCATTATTAATTTGGCCTTCTTCATGTTTCTTTTCTTTTTTTTTAGTAATCCTTTTATATGTACATTAATGTACTTAATGGTATCCCATATTTGTTTGAGGCACTGTTTATTTTTTATTTATTTTACACTGTTTTTTAGATTGCGTGGTTTTTGTTGATCTATAATCAAGTTGGCTGATTTTTTTAACTTTTCACTTCAAATCTATCATTAATTTCTCTAGTGCATTATTGTTTCAGTCATTATATATTGGAACTTCAGAATTTCCATTTGGTTTCTTTTTCTATTAATACATTAGCCTCCTTTCTGCTCCTTGAACACTCCAGGCCTCCTCCTGCCTGACAGCTTTTGTACTTGCTTTTCTTTCTAATATGTGTTTATCCCAGAAATACATGTTACTTGCTCTCATATTTCTTTTAGGTGTTTTCCAAGTATCCTCTTGATCATTTTATTTCAAATATATCCTATATTATTTCTATGCTTCCTATTATTATTCTTATATGTTAATTTTTCCATCTATTACCGTGTTATACACTGTGCATTCTTCCAATGCCTTTGTCTGTTATCCTACTTCCTCCACTAGACTCCAAGCTTCCTTAGAGCAGGAATTTGTCTCTGTTTTATTGGCTTCTATTTCTTCACCACCACAAATAGTACTTGGAACTTCTTAGGATTTTATAAATATATTTTGAAGGAATAATATAACCTTTCTAAATATAAAGAACATTTGAGTAGATCACTATTTTCCTTTTTGAAAGTCTGTTACCATATTTAATAAACTGACTCTCATTACTACAAACAGAAGTGAAACATCATATTCTGAACTGTTTCTTCCTTTTTGGTCTTCTTAACTTTTACCTCTAATATAGATTTAAAAACAATAGAAAATTGGAAATAGAACTAAAACCTTAGAAATACTTACAAAAGTTATCAAACTATCCAACGTTTTAAAATGACTTCCTAATTTTCCTCTGTTATCTACAGTGTCTTAAATGTTACCTAGATATTTATAGAAATTAAGCATATATATACATACATATACAAGTTAATAAATATTCCCTTTGCCAGCACTAAACTTATAGTAAATACATTTGTTTTCTGCCTAAGACTCTGTCACAAATTAACTATCCACAGAACAGTCACTTAATGTCTCTAGATTTCGAATAACTCATGAAGACAATACAGAAGAAACAAAGAAAAAATGTATAATATTTTCCATTCCAAGATGCTTTGAGTCTATTCAGATGATTTGTGAGTGACTGTATCTTATCATTCCTTATTCTTGAGCAAGAAAGAAAATCTAATTGAAAGCACTGTAGTTTGATATATTTTACATAAGTATATACTGACATGGAGAATAAAGGCTTCTGTTTCTGTTCTTGTTTGGTTTGATTTGATTTATATTTTTCAATAGCAACAGAAACATAAAATAGTTTATTGATTACATTTTGAAAAGGCTTTCCAGTGTAAAATTATCTAATTAATCATTATGAAACAGGAATTAGTAACAGGATGTCGACCATAGTATTCAATGTGACACTGTTCTTTCAATTTGCTCTTAATGCATTTACCTTTTTAAGCAATGCTTACAAAGCAATCGAGAGGACAAGAAGCCAGAACAAATTTGTGAATAAGAAAACAAACAAAGGCAGCAATTGAAACCCATAAATACTGATAACCAGTTATGGAAAAATAAAATTATTGTTATAATTTATGTTATGACTGACTCACTGATCCAGATGTCCAAGAAATGCCTGAATCAATAAAGCAGACTGGGTTTTCTTCTACTTTCTGAGTTCATAATTGTCATTTCTCATTCCTTATCTGAATTTTGTTGCTAATTAATAGCTCTAAAACTGTTCTATAACAACTTTCTCCATCATTTGCATAGATAAGTTGATAAATTACTGAATTAAGGTCCTGGCTTCTGAATTTTTATCAGTTATTGAACTCAGCCTGATGTCTTATAAAGAATAATGGAAGTGGGCAAATAAATTAAGTCAACTTGCAAATTTTAAACATAAATTTAAAACATAAATATAAAAAAATTTCTTATTGAATCTCCAGAAAACATCCCAATTAGCACCAGCAGAAGTGTAAGCCATAGCCATACCCTGAAGAATAATGAAAAACAAGTTATCTTATCAGTAATATGCTAGAGTTTTCTATCTGTGGCCCAGTTATGTTGTAAAACCAACCCATTCCCTACAGACATCTACTGTATAGAGTCGTCTGGAACCTCAGTAGGCATCAGAAGCACTTGGAGGGCTTATTAAAACGCAGGTCACTGGGCACTCCCCCCGAGTTTCTGAACCAGTAGGTCTAGTACAAGGCCCAAGGACTTGCTTTTCTTTTCCCCCCCCCCTTTTTTTTTCTTTTTTCTTTTTTTTTCTTTTTTGAGACGGAGTCTTGCTCTCCCAGGCTGGAGTGCAGTGGCGCATCTCGGCTCACGGCAAGCTCCGCCTCCCAGGTTCACACCATTCTCCTGCCTCAGCCTCCCCAGTAGCTGGGACTACAGGCGCCTGCCACCACACTCGGCTAGATTTTTTGTACTTTTAGTAGAGATGGTGTTTCACCGTGTTAGCCAGGATTGTCTAGATCTCCTCACCTCGTGATCCACCTGCCTCAGCCTCCCAAAGTGCTGGGATTACAGGCGTGAGCCACGGTGCCCAACCCAGTACTTGCTTTTCTTAGCAAGTTCCCAGGTAACTCTGATGCTGCTGATCCAGGGATCAAATTATGGTTATTGACAATTTGAGTTGTGTAGTTATAGTTTGGAAAAAATGTTAAAGGTATTAAATCCATTTCTCTGTGTCAAATGTTAATCATCTTTAAATTTATTATTAAGTTGGAGCAACTACCATGTGTCAGACATGGAGGTAGATGCTAGTAATATGCTGGTTAGATAATCTCCCTCAAGAGGTTCATGGTGAGGAAAGGCATGTGACAAGATAATTACTGTGCAATGTTTTCATAGGAGGATGCACAGGATCTTTAGTCTGATGGTCTATTGGATGCTGTCAAATAGCACAGCATGTGCAAGATTGGGTATTTAAATGTATTACTCTGCCCTGACAGAAAGTATGTTAGTAAGTGATTACAGGAACTCAAACCAGAAACAGTGATGATTCTATTTTTTTTTTTTTTTTTTTTTTCTTTTTTTTGAGATGGAGTCTCGCTCTGTTCCCCAGGCTGGAGTGAGTGGCGCGATCTCGGCTCACTGCAAGCTCCGCCTCCCGGGTTCCCGCCATTCTCCTGCCTCAGCCTCCCGAGTAGCTGGGACCACAGGCGCCGCCACCATGCTCCGCTAATTTTTTTGTGTTTTTTAGTAGAGACGGAGTTTCACCACATTAGCCAGGATGGTCTCGATTTCCTGACCTTGTGGTCCGCCTGCCTCGGCCTCGCAAAGTGCTGGGATTGCAGGAGCGAGCCACCGCGCCTGGCCAACAGTGATGATTCTTAATACCTTTCCGTTTTCCCAGATTGCTTTGAGTTTAAAATCCAAATGCCTTAAATTGGTGAAAAATAACTCTCAATGATTGGCCAACTACTGACTTGCACAAGATCAGAGCACCAGCTCCCCCTCTTGCCCCCCCATCCCCCAGCTCTTGTTTTCTTACACATTGTTACATTTCTTCCGTGCCATATAAAACCCTAGTTTTAGTCAGTCAGGGAGATAGATTTGAGGCTGAGTTCTCATCTCCTGGGCTGCAGCACCTGATCAAAGCCTTTTTCTTCTGCAATACTCTTCATAGTCGTTGGCTTTCTGTGCAGGGAGCAGCAGTACCTAGACCAAACCCTGGTGAAACAAACTTCAATTTAATGATCTGTCCTAGCTATATACATTAAATGAGTGAATAAATGAAAGAAAGGAAAAACAAATAAGTCGAGCCTGCTATGCAGCATGCCTTGTGGTATCTACGGGTTCCCATTATTTGCTTTTCTTCTCTTTGACAGTATTGATTTAAACTTATCCCATTAAATACTACTGACATTGAAAAATTTATCTTCATTTTACTGAATTTAATTTCACTGTAACATTTTTGTTATCGTTGTTGAAATACTATCTACTACATTCCACCTGTCCACAAAATGGTATCATCAGCAGTTTAATGGCTGTCCCTTAGAATCACTACTGATTGTATTAAACCATGAGAATGAGCTCAAAGATGAAAAACTGACTTACATTTGGTGTCTGTATTCACATTTTGCTTTTTCAGGAAAAAGAGAGGCCATTGCAGTGGGGATCAGTTCAACTTGTTTATTTAGAGGGCTACAGTTTAAACTTTTAACATATTTGATCTCAAATTTGGAGTTAAGTGTGGTATATATCAGACATTTGCAATGGGAGCAGGGCTGGAGAGTCACTCCACAGAAAACGTGGTTAAATAGACCTCCACTTTTGAGAAACAAAATGGCTATTGTGGGTGTTAGCAAATAAGGATGATCTTTCCATTTATTCTCTTCTTTTATTTGCCAAATAAAATAAGCAAACAAAAAATACCTAAATTTAGGAAGCTTTTCAGCATCCGTCTGTTGCAATGATTTTAGATAAACGTCAGTCCTATTCACACAAGGAAGATGTTCAAGAAAAAGCTGGGAGAAAATGTGAAGACAAGCATGAAGGCCTTTTTGTACTCTGATCTTTCAGCTAGAGGTCCAGAGATAATATTTAGAAAAATGAGACTGAGTTTTAAAATAATCTTGATAAGTGATCTTTAAAAAAAAAAAAAAAAAAGATAGGTGGAGGGAGTTGAGAAGAAATTTTTCAAATCCCTTGAAAAACTACTGATTTTAGGTGGATATTTGGACAAATACAACCAGTGACCAGAACATAGCAGATGCCAATAACATTAAGACCCTGAAAGCAGAGGACGCAGCCCATGAGCTCTGGAAGATGAAAGGTTTGCTCTAATCCCCCTTCATGAAAGCAGACTTTCTACAGAGAGGAGATTTTAGTCCTGGGAGCATGAAACTTATAAAAAAAAAAAAAGGTTGTTATTTTCTTTTATTTTCTTCCACACCATCTTTCCCCACTGTACCCTGAAGACAGATAAGATCTGTGAGAGTCTAGTGAGAAAATAAGTAATATCCAGCATGATATAAGGAAGGAAAGTGATAAAAAAAGAATTAATAACTCTGCTTTACATTAAAAAAAAAATGACACTTTTGCAAAAGTGTGTTCCGTTGTGCCCACCATTCAATAAGTAATTGATACTTTGACTAAAATAATACATGAGGCTGGAAAGACAGAGAATTGCTAAAACTAGAATATTTCAGCATCTATTTTTAATAATGTTTTGCAGACTTAATTTCCCACTGTTCTTAACATGAACTATGTTCACGAGTATGATTGTTATCACTTACAGCCCTACAAACAAAATGTAGCAGAACATCATCTGCATGATCTTAGAATTCCTCTTACCTATTTAATAGTATTCCTTTCAAATAATCCCTTAATCTTCCAAGAAGTCTTTTGAGATCACAAATACTTTGTATTTTTTCTCTAAAAGTCATGCTACTCACTTCCAGGACTAGTTGCTGGGCAAACAGAACACAGGACTCATGTCATTGGATACTTTCCAATGTACATAGCCCACATTCCAGTGAGAAACTTTCAACCCCAATTTCATTCGTTGGTTAGCAACTTAGAGTTTAAGTAAAGAGTAATAAATTGCCAGGCGCGGTTGCTCAGGCTTGTAATCCCAGCACTTTGGGAGGCTGAGATGTGTGGATCACGAGGTCAGGAAATCGAGACCATCCTGGCTAACCCGGTGAAACCCCGTCTCTACTAAAAAATACAAAAAACTAGCCGGGCGAGGTGGCGCCACCTGTAGTCCCAGCTACTCGGGAGGCTGAGACAGGAGAATGGCGGGAAACCGGGGCGGAGCTTGCAGTGAGCCGAGATGGCGCCACTGCACTCCAGCCTGGGAGATAGAGTGAGACTCCGTCTCAAAAAAAAAAAAAAAAAAAAGTAATAAATTATAGTTGTTTTACTTTCAATTTGATTTTAAGAAATGGTTCCTTTGCTGACTTGCTTTCCCTTTCTGCCCTAGAGGAAGGATTCAAAAGTATACTTTCTCAGCTTTTATTTATATACTTTTTTACATGCCACCTATAAAAAGCATGTTTAAGTTTTTATTTTGGTGCCAATCTCCAACAGCCTAAGGAACATTTTTTGGGGGGATACTAGAACATCATCTTAAGAACGACTTATTTAAATCCATCACTTCAATATATTCCTGAACTGTCTTTTTTTCTCAAAAAACATTTGTCTTAATGCACTACCTCTGCCACACCGTCATATAACATTTGACTCACTTTCTCTTCAATAGAAGTAAATGCTTGCCAGGTTTTCTAGGCACACAATACTTACATTCATTTAATTTTAAAGTATTTTAAGTAAAGTATAATATAGCATAGCATTGTTCACATTTATGGTATGTAACCACTACCCCAGGCCAGTAATGAAATTTACTATATTTCTAGAAGTCCCTTTGGGATTTCTTTCAATCATTATTTTCTACCTCTTCATAGTGGTTAAAAAAATCTGACATTAAAATCCATAGATTGGTTTTCTCTGTGTTTATATCATACACAAACTATGCAGTATGTATTATTTAGTTTTATGTCCTCCTTTTCTCAACAATACATTTGTGAGACTAATCCACATCATTATGGATAGCAATAGAAAATAAAATTACATTTTTAAACGTGTTTTTAAAACCTATTTCTAGATTTACCTCCTCAGTATCGTCTTTTGGATTTTTCATTTCATATTATGAAAAAGATTGGTCAATGTTTTTTCTTACTTGTAATGTCCTCATCAGGTTCTGTTATTGGTTATACTTGCCTCATGAATTAAGTTGAAAATTATGCAACATTTTTTATATCCTGGAAAAATGATGTATATTTTTGTTTCTTTTTTTATTTTTATGCTACATAGTAAGTGTATATATTTATGGGCACAGGAGATATTTTGTTGCAGGCATGCAGTGCATAATAACATCAGGATAAATGGGATACCCATCACCTCCAGCGTTTATTATTTGTGTTACAATCATTCCAATTACACTCTTCTAGTTATTTTTAAAGGTACAATAAATTATTGTTGACTATAGTCACCCTACTGTATTATTAAATACTAGATCTTACTTTTTTATTCTATTTATAGCCATCGGTATTGTTTGAATCTGTGTCCCCACCCAAATCTCCTGTTTAAATGTAATTCCCAATGCTGGAGGTGGAGCTTGGAGGGAGGTAATTGGATTATGGGGACAGTTTCTAAGGGTTTACCACCATTCCCCTAGCACTATTCTCATGATAGAGCTCTCACAAGATCTGATAGGTTAAAAGTGTATAGCGCCTCCCTGCTCTTGACTCTTCCTCCTTCTCCAGCCACATAAGACATGCATGCTACTTCTTTGCCTTCCACCATGATTGAAAATTTCCTGAGGCCTCCCCAGAAGCCATCATGATTTCTGCACAGCCTGAGGAAACATGAAGCATGAAACAATTAAACCTTGCATTTCTTTATAGCAATGCAAGAATAGACTAATATAGAAAATTGGTACTGAGGACAGGGAATTGTTATAAAGATACTTGAAAATATAGAATTGACTTTGGAACTTGGTAACAGGCAGAGATTGGAAGAGTGTGGAGGGCTCAGAAGAAGACAGGAAGATGAAGAAAAGTTTGGAACTTCCTAGAAACTTGTTGAATAGTTGTGACCAAACTGCTGATAGCGATATGGACAGAGATGGCCAGTCTGATGAAGTCTCAGATGGAAATGAGGAACTTACTGGGAACTTATAGCAATGTGAGAACAGATGAATACATCCATTAACCATTCCTACTTCTCTCCACTTCAGCTCATTATCCTTTCCTGCTTCTGGTAATCATCATTCTACTTTCTATCTCCATGAGTTCAATTGTTTTAATTTTTAGCTTCCATATATGAGTGATAACATACAAAGATTACCTTTGTGTGCCTAGCTTATTTCACTTAACATAGTGTCCTCCACTTCCATCCACGTTGTTGCAAATGGTAGGATCTCATTGTTTGCTGTGGCTGGATCATATTCTATTGTGCATATGTACCACACTTTCTCTTTTATTTTAAAATTTATTTTAGATACAGGGGGTTCAAGTTCAGGTTTGTTACATGGGTATATTGTATGATGCTCAGGTTTGGGGTGCAGATCCCAAAACCCATGTAGTGAGCATAGTACCCAATAGGTAATTTTTCAACCCACAGACCTGTACCTCCCTCTCTCCCCAAGAGTCGTCAGTGTCTTATTCCCTTGTTTATGTCCATATGTGCTCAATAGTTAGCTCCCACTTATAAGGGAGAACATATGGTATTTGGTTTTCTGTTCCTGTATTAGTTTGTTTAAAATGGGCTCTAACTGGATCAATGTTGCTGAAAAATGACACAATTTATATTTCATGACTGTGTAGTATTTCATGGTGTATATGTATCACATTTTCTTTATCCAATCCAACATTAATTGGCACCTAGGTTGATTCCACATCTTTGCTATTGTGAACAGCACTACCATGAAAACACAAGTGCATGTATTTTTTGGGTATAATGATTATTTTCCTTCGAGTACATACCCAGTAATGGGATTGCTCAGTCTAATGGTAGTTCTAAATTGTTTGAGACATCTTTGCACTACTTTTTACAGTGGCTGGACTAATGTACATTCCCAACAACACTGTGTAAGCATTGTCTTTTCTCTGTAGCATATCCAGCAACTGTTAGTTTTTGACTTTCCAAGATTAACCATGTCACTGGCATGAGATGGTATTTCATTGTGGTTTTGATTTACATTTCTCTAGTGATTAGTCATGTTGGGCATTTTTTCCTGTTTCTTGACTTCTTGTACATCTTCTTTTGAGAAGTGTCTGTTCATGTCCTTTGTCCATTTTTTGTTTCATTTTGTTTTGTTTGGTTTGTTTGTTTTTTGAGATGGAGTTTTGCTCTGTCACCCAGGCTGGGGTGCAGTGGTGCAATTTTGGCTCACTGCAACCTCTGCTTCCCAGGTCTGAGTAATTCTCCTGCCTCAGTCTCCCAAGTAGCTGGGACTACAGGTGCCCAACACCAAGCCCAGTTAATTTTTGTATTTTTAGTAGAGACAGTGTTTTACCATATTGGCCAGGCTGGTCTTAGACTCCTGACCTTGTGATCCACTTGCCTCAGTCTCCCTAAGTGCTGAGATTACAGGCGTCAGCCACTGCACCTGGCCCCATTTTTAATAAGATTGTTTTTTGCTTCTTGATTTGTTTAAGATCCTTATAGATTCTGGATATTAAGCCTGGTCAGATATGAAGTTTGTAAATATTTTCTTGCATTCTATAGGTTGTTTATTTTGTTAATAGTTTTGCTGTGCAGAGGCTCTTTAGTTTAATTAAGTCCCACTTGTAAATTTTTGGTGTTGTTGCAATTGCCTTTGGGGATTTAGCCAAAAACTCTTTCCCAAGGCCAATGTCAGGAAAGATACTACCTAGGTTTTCTTCTAGGATTTATATCGTTTGTGATCTTACATCTAAATTTGACATTCATCTTTAGTTAATTTCTGTATATGGTGAAAGGTAGGGATCCAGTTTCAATCTGCATATGGCTAGCCAGTTATCTCAGTGCCATTTATAGAATACAGTGTTCTTTCCCTGTTGTCAGGGGAAATCAGCCACTGATATTTCATGTGGGTTTTTTTCTATTTCCCTAAGTGTCAGCTGGTCTGAGAAATAAAACAAAAGAGTGCAAAAGAGAAATTTTAAAGCTGGGTGTCCAGGGGAGACATCACATGTCAGCAGGTTCCATGATGCCCCCTAAGCCACAAAACCAGCAAGCTTTTATTAGTGATTTTCAAACGAGGAGGGAGTGTACGAATAGGGTGTGGGTCACAGAGATCACATGTTTCACAAGGTAATAAAATATCACAAGGCAAATGGAGGAAGGGTGAGATCACAGGACCAGGGCGAAATTAAAATTGCTAATGAAGTTTCAGGCACACATTGTCATTGATAACATCTTATCAAGAGACAGGGTTTGAGAGCAGACAACCAGTTTGACCAAAATTTATTAGGTGAGAATTTCCTCATCCTAATAGACCTGCGAGGGATACAGGAGACTGAGGCTTATTTCATCCCTTATCTGCAGCCATTAAAGACAGATGTTCCCAAAGCGGCCATTTCAGAGGCCTCCCCTTAGGAACACATTCCTTTCTCAGGGATGTACCTTGCTGAGAAAAAGAACTCAGTGATATTTCTCCTATTTGCTTTTGAAAGAAGAGAAATATGGCTCTCTTCCACCCGGTCCACAGGCAGCCAAACTTTAAGGTTATCTCCTTTGTTCCCTGAAAATCGCTGTTATCCTGTTCTTTTTCAAGGTGCCTAGACTTCATATTGTTCAAATACACATGATCTACAAACAATCTGTGCAGTTAACACAATCATCACAGGGTCCTGAAGTGACATTCATCCTCAGCTTACAAAGATGATGGGATTAAGAGATTAAACTAAAGACAGGCATAGGAAATCACAAGAGTATTGATTGGGGAAGTGATTAGTGTCCAAGAAATCTTCACAATTTATGTTCAGAGATTGCAGTAAAGACAGGCATAACAAATTATAAAAGTATTAATTTGGGGAACTAATAAATGTCCATGAAATCTTCACAATTTATGTTCATCTAGTCTCTCCATTCAGGGTCCCTGACTTCCCGCAACATCTCTCCCTTTCCTTTTATGTAAATGTGCCATGGCAATGAAGGTTTGCTCATTCTCTCAATTTTGACACAGGATTCTTTTACTTGTCTGGCACACTAAAAACAAGCTGATTAAACAGAGAAACATAATTCCAAAATTTACTACAATGTAGCCCCCAGTAGACTTAATCCAAGTCGTGGGGTTTAGTCCAGAAAGATTTTCTGCCACCTGATCTAATGCCTCAGCTCCAGACACAATGGATAAGTGAGCTTGAGAGGTTTCAAAAATTTGTTTCTTTAATTTAGTTATGTCCAATGATGAATTATTTTCCCTACCCAGAAGGTGTCCTTTGACCATTTCCCATGAATGCTCAGTCTTGTTATAGGAATACGGGGTGACGCAGAAATCTGAAGTGTTCCAATCTCACTGCATTTGCATGTGGTGTTCGAGAATCACTACCTGATCTCCAAGCCAAATAACAGACTGTCTTAAATCATCAATTTGATTAGCCAAGTTTTGATCAATGCCTTGTTGAGAATTCCACATTTGCATGGAATTGGCTTGCCAATTATTAACAAAATGAGTCGTTTGAATAGATTGATGTAATGCCATTCCGGCAGTAGTGGCCATTGCAGTGACTATAATTAGACCCAAGATCACAGCAATTAAAGTGAAAACAAATCTCTTAGATCTTTTTAGAATTCGCTGTAACACTTCATTAATTAAATGTATTGAGGGGGAGGATTCCCAAGGTCTGGGCAAAGTTACTGGAATCCAGATTCCTTCTCGAGCTCAAACCTACATTACACTTTTCCTGGAGTCAAAATGGGAGTTAATACAAGTGTATAAATGACAATTAATGCATTGGACAGTTTGATTGTTCATCCAAATTGTGATATTTGCCACTAGCAGCATGTAAGGAGGCTTAACACAACTCTGTATGTGAACAGTCAGGTTGGAGCTAAGTAAAGCAGAATGTCTGGATCTACGTTGATACTGAGGGAGGGGGACGGTAGTGGGGACAACAGACAGAATAATTTCCCCTTCCCATACTCGCCGTCCAGACATGGTAATAGCCAATTTCCAAAGTTCTGGGTGTTCTGGGCTCAGAATGGGGAGTATCATACGAGGCCTCGGCAGGGGGGTAATGCCCTTATCTTCCCATTTTAAAGGAAAGAATGAGCTGAACCTCCTCTGCAAAGTAAAATGATAATTCTCCTTCTCCTGATAAGAAATACAATAACTAGCCTCCCGGCATTACTTTCCACCAGAGGAGCAATTGTTTCTTTAAATGGCCGTTTGGTGCCCATTCATTACTAAACAATATGAGCCATTTTTTAATATTACTGCATGGGAGTTGACACAGTCTTCCCAAATTAAAGTTTTAGATGGACCCTCAACATTTTTAGGGCATGGTTTTCCTGCATGTTTACATTGAAAGTATGGGGTATCTCCCATTACTCCCCCTTTCATTTGCTTTGAAGGAGAAAGGGAGAGGCCAGAGACCAAATATCCAGGTTCCCCTCTAGCTGTTCTCTCTGGAAGATAAGCAACCCCGACTTGAGTTTCTGGATGGATACAACCAGGTGCATATCCAAGGCACAGAGAAGGGTATTTATAACCCATGGTAACATTAAATGCAGTGCCTTCTTCTCCTAGTTGAGCAGGGCAATGGTCATCTGTAGCTCCAGGCATCCACACACTATCGTTAGTGTAGATTTCTGCAGGAGCATCAATACAGGTGAGAGGTTGAATAAGTGGAGGAAAAGGCACATAAGCCCAACAAGAATAATTTTGTATAGCAGGTAAATCGGTTTGAGAGGAAACTGGTGAGACAGGAAGCATAGGAAGAGAATCATTAAATAAAACCCGTTGTAAGTGAGATTGAGTAGTGAAAGAGGAAAAGAGCAGAGGAATGTTATTTTCAGGCTAATAGAAATGGTGAGATATTTAGGTGTGTAAGGAGAAAAAGGTAATCAGGAGAAGTGGGATTAGTTAGATGGGTCGCCACTGCCAACAGAGAGGACTGAATGAGACACATTGTGATTTGGTGTGCCTGCTTTTGAGGAGTTGGCACAGATCTTACCATGTCTGAGGGCGGTCTCTGACATGGATGTCTTTTCTCTGTGGTTTTCTTTTGATGATCTCCTGGTGAAACACAAGCATATCCTCTTTCCCACATTAAGTAGAATCAGAGACAATATTTAAAGGTTTGGGGAAATCCTGTAACACAGTAATCAGAGCAATTAATTCTGCCTTTTGAGCAGAGGTATAAGAGGTAGAAATAAGCTTGTCTATAGGACCTACATAACCAGCATCACCATTACTGGAGTCATCAGTGAACACTGTAATGGCCTCAGGAATGGGTTGATCTTTGATTAATTGAGGGACCACCCAAGACGTCATTTTTATAAAATCAAACAATTCGTTCTTTGGATAATGATTGTCAATAACACCAATGAGATCAGCCAAGTGAATTTGTCACAGTATAGAATATTGAAAGGCGGCTTGAACTTCAAGCCGATTTAAAGGAATTACAATTAAGTTTGGACCAAATCAGGAAATTTGAAGTATTCTACACTGAGCCTGTCCAATTAAGATGGGGTATTTGGTCCAAATAAACAGACAAAGTTTTTGACACAGAATGAGGAAGAAAACACCACTCTACTAAATCATTACGTTGAACTATTAGTCCAGCAGGGGAGTGTAATGAAGCAAAAACCAGAAGCTGAAAAGGCTGAAATGACTGTACTCTAGATAACTGGCCGGTCTGGATTTTTTCCTCTACGAATTCCAGTTCTAGTCAAGCCTCAGGGGTCGAAGTCCTGGGACTGCGGAGATCGAGATCTCCCAGCAGCACAGAAAACAAGTTAGACAGCGCGTAGGTCGGAATGCCTAAAGTAGGTCTTAAATAATTAATGTTACCCAAGAGTTTTTGGAAGTCATTTAAAGTTCTCAAAGAATCTCTCCTAATTTGAACTTTTGGAGGTTGAATACATGTTTATCCACCACCATTCCTAAGTGTAGAACGGGAGTGGTCTGTTGAATTTTATCCTGAGCGATGTGTAATCAAGCCTCTGTAACATGGCGGCTTAACATTTGATAACAGTCAATTAATTCTTTATCATTGGGGGCAGCAATTAAAATGTCATCAATATAATGACGAATATAGGCCTGGGGAAATTGGGCTCGAACTGGTGAAAGCACTTGTCCAGTATAAAGCTGGCAGACTGTAGGGCTCTTCGGCATTCCCTGAGGAAGTACTTTCCATTGATAATGAGCTGCAGGCTCCTGATTATTGAGAGATGGTACAGTAAAGGCAAATTTTTCACAATCTGATTCATGTAAAGCAATATGAAAAAACAATCTTTAAGATCAATAACTATGAGAGGCCAATTTTTAGGTATTAAATCAGGGGCAGGCATGCCGTGTTGGACAGCCCCAATAGGTTTAATTTCAGCGTTAATGGCCTTTAAATAGGTTACCATCCGCCACTTGCTTGATTTCTTTTTTACTAGAAACACAGGAGAATTCCAGGAGGAAAGAGAAGGTTCCACATTTCCAAGTTGTAACTGTTCAGAAACCAATTGAGTTAAAGCCTCCAGTTTCTCTTTAGAAAGCAGCCACTGCTGAATCCAAATGGGTGTGTCAGATTTCCATTGTAAGGGGATAGGACCAGGAGATGTGGCAGCGGTTGCCACTAAAAAGGATAACCTAAACCATTACTGTCTTATTTTATAGTAATTGGGAGGGGTTTAGTAATGTCTTCATGCTTTGGACCAAGGCCGAGCCCAGGAACAAACCCCATGTTTTACATAATATGCTGACTGGAAGCACTATAAGAGTTATGTGGAATATTAGTTTCATCCCCCCATTGTGCCAGTAAATCTCTACCCCAAAGATTAATGGGGATTGGCATGATATAAGGCTGAATTGTACGCTTTGGACCATCAGGGCCAGTGTAAGTCAAGATAAATGTGCTCTCACAAACTTCATTGGCTTTTCCAACACCTACTAGTGCCATATTAGCAGGATGTTTAAGCCAGGAGGAAGGCCATAAACAAGAGGAAATAACAGAAGCATCAGTGACCTTATTTAACAGTAGTAAAAGAAACAGGAGCTTGGCCTGGGGCATGTTAATTTATCCTAAGCTCTCATACACACCTTTGTTACTTGTTTCTTGGTAAGTGCATGAAAGCCTAATTGAGCATAAGTATCAGAGAAACTATCAGACACTGTGAACTGAGCCTGAGTAACTAGAATGCCATTAGTCCGATTTAGCTGAGCCTGCAAACAAGCCTCTTCTGACCACCAAGTTCGAAACTGTAAATTCTGAGATGGGGTCAGAACAGCTTTTGCCAAAAGGTCCCAGTCTAAAGGAAGTAAAGTGATGTCCGTACAAAAAGTTTGAATACCATTTTAACATAAGGAGAAGAAGGACCATACTAAGTACAAACATCCTTAAATTATTTTAAAAAGGTAAGATTAAGAGGTACATAATGACACATTTGTACCCCTTGGAAGTTAGGTGGGTCTAGCACAATCAGATAAGTCCATGTATCAAATCCACTTGTTTCTTTGTTTTGGTGTAATAAGCATTGCATTGAAGTTTCAAGAGTAGGCATCTGAGACGGAGTCAGCATAGAAGTGACAAAAAAAGCATGTGTAGATAAGGGAAACTGAGGGTGAGAGGGTCAGACTGGAATAAGAGTGTGAGAAAGGGGCATTGGGGGAGCAGAAGGAGCAGAAGTATACTGGTGATTACTGGTGTTCATGTGTGAAGAAAGGTACAGAGAAGCAGGCTGAGTTGATGGCAAAGTGACTGGTTTAGGAACCAAAACGACAGGAGGGTGCGGGGCTAAAGTGGACGGGGGAGCGCCTGAAGAATTATAAGTAAATTGTAGTTTGGTCCCGGAGCCATTAGGTGACTCCAGAGGTTTGAAAACAGAAGAATCAGCATATATATGGTCCTAGACTGTGTGAATCGGGGCTGCTGGAGCTACAAGTACTGGATCTTCGTGAAAAGAAATAAGATCATCAGGGGGTGACCGTAATCCAAAGTCACCGGAGTTAGACATTGAATTCTCAACATCATCAGGTGGGGAAGGAGTAGCCCAAGGGTGAAGCTGATTAGATAATGAAGGTTGTGTGGGAGAGGAAGAGGTGGTGGATTATCAGATTCAGAAAATTGTGGTAACTGTAGGGGGTCAAGCGAATGTTATGTCATCAGGATGGCATGTACCAAGGCCCAATCACCCCAAACAGTGACGGGAACATAATTCCCTGTGGAGACCAGTTCCCAGAATGTTGTACCAACACGATCCCATAGTTCTACACCTAAGGTTCCTTTTCCAGGAAACCAAGGACAGTATTCTTTCACTGCCCTGAATAGAGTGACCATATTTTGCATAGGCACTCAAACACCACCCTGTTTTAAAGGGAGTTTAATACAGCAGAGATAAGCATGATGTTTGGACTCCGTGTGACCCATAGTTAAACTGGACCATACAGAGACTACTCATCTGTCATCAGGGAGTCAAACACGCATATCTGTGGAACAAAACAATGATGTTTCTCCACACCTACCAAAGGGAATTGGGTTCCCACATGTACTTTGGAAAAAAGAAAGACCATGTGGGCACCAGATATCGGGGGAATCCAGACCCCGATACTTTACATAGGTTCTTTTCTATTTCTCTAAGTGTCAGCCAGTCTCAGAAATAAAGGGAAAGAGTACAAAAGAGAGACATTTTAAAGCTGGATGTTCGCAGGAGACATCACATGTCGGTAGGTTCCATGATGCCCCCCAAGCCCCAAAACCAGCAAGTTTTTATTAGTGATTTTCAAAGGGGAGGGAGTGTACAAATAGGGTGTAGGTCACAGAGATCACATGCTTCACAAGGTAATAAAATACCACAAGGCAAATGGAGGCAGGGTGAGATCACAGGACTGGGGCAAAATTAAAATTGCTAATGAAGTTTTGGGCACACATTGTCACTGATGATATCTTATCAGGAGACAGGGTTTGAGAGCAGACAACCAGTTTGACCAAAATTTATTAGATGAGAATTTCCTCATCCTAATAGGCCTGTGAGCGCTACAGGAGACTGGGGCTTATTTCATCCCTTATCTGCAACCATAAAAGACAGACATTCCCAAAGCGGCTATTTCAGAGGCCTCCCTTGGGAATGCATTCTCTTTCTCAGGGATGTTCCTTGCTGAGAAAAAGAATTCAGCAATATTTCTCCTATTTGCTTTTGAAAGAAGAGAAATATGGCTTTGTTCTGTGTGGCCCACAGGCAGCCAGACTTTAAGGTTATCTCCCTTGTTCCCTGAAATCGCTGTTATCCTGTTCTCTTTCCAAGGTGCCCAGATTTTATATTGTTCAAATACACATGCTCTACAAACAATTTGTGAAGTTAATACATCTCCACAGCTTACGAAGATGATGGGATTAAGAGATTAAAGTAAAGACAGGCATAGGGAATCACAAGAATATTGATTGGGAAGTGATAAGTGTCCATGAAATCTTCACAATTTATATTCAGAGATTGCAGTAAAGACAGGCATAGCAAATTTTAAAAGTGTTAATTTGGGGAACTAATAAATGTCCATGAAATCTTCACAATTTACATTCTTCTGCCATGGCTTCAGCCAGTCCCTCTGTTTGGGGTCCCTGAGTTCCTGCAACACCCTATTGTTTGTTTTTTTAGGTCTTATTGAAGATCGAATGGGTGTGGGTGTAGAGCTTTGTGAGTTTTTTTTCTCTCTTTCATTGGTCTATGTGTCTGTTTTTGTATCACTATGATGCTGTTTTGGTTACTGTAGCTTTATAGTATAGTTTGAAGTTGGGTATTGTGATGCCTCCAGGTTGTTTCCTTTTGCTTAGGATTTCTTTGCTTATTTGGGCTCTGTTTGGAGTCATATGAATTTTAGAATAGTGTCTTTCTCATTCTGTGAAGAATGACATTGGTAGTTTGAAAGAAATAGCATTGAACCTATAAATTGCTCTGGGTAGTATGGCCATTTTAATGGTATTGATTCATCCAATCCATGAACATGAAATGTTTTTTTCATTTGTCCACTTCATCTCTGATTTATTTCAACAGTGGCTTATAGTTCTCCTTGTAGAGATCTTTCACCTACTTTGTTAGCTCTGTTCCTATGTATTTCATTTTCTTTGTGGCTATTGTAAATAAGATTGTGTCCTTGATTTGACTCTTAGCCTGGATGTTATGTACATTAATTTTGTATCCTGAAATTTTACTATAGTTGTTTATACGTTCTAGGAGCCTTTTGCTGAAGTCTTTTGGGTCTTCTAGGTGTAAAATTGTGTCAGTCATGAAGAGAGATAGTTTGACTTCTTCTTTCCTAATTGGATGCTTTTTATATCTTTCTTTTGCCTGATTTCTCTGGGTAGTAGTTCGAGTACTATGTTGAATCAGAATGGTGAGAGTGGGCATCCTTGTCTTGTTCCAGTTTTCAAGGGGAATGTTTCCAGATTTTGCTCATTTAGTATAATGGTGGCTATGGGTATGCTATAGATGACTCATTATTTCAAGATATGTTTCTAAATGCCTAGTTTGTTTAGGGTTATTTTTTTATAATCATAAATGGATGGTGGATTTTATCAAAAGGTTTTTCTATGTCTATTGAGATGATCATATGATTTTTGCTTTTAATTCTCTTCATGTGGGGAGTCACATTTATTGATTTGTGTATGTTGAACTTGCCTTGCATCCCAGGAATAAACCCTATTTGATGGTGCTTTATTAAGTTTTTGATGTGCTGCTGGATTTGGTTTGCCAGTATTTTGTGGAGGATTTTTGTGTCTGTGTTCATTGGGGATATAGGCCTGAAGTTTTCTTTTCTTATTGTGTCTCTGCCAGACTTTGTTGTCAGGATGATGTTGGCTTCAAAAAATGAGTTGAATAGGAACCATTCTTTCTCAATTTTTTGGAGTAGTTTCAGTAGAATTGGTACCAAGTCTTCTTTGTATGTCAGGTAGAATTCATCTGTGAATCCAAATGGTCCAGGTCCTTTTTTGGTTAGTGTAATTTTTAATGGCTGATTCAATTTCAGAACTTGATATTGGTGTATTCAGTGTTTCAGTGTCTTCCTTATCCAATCTTGGGATATTGTGTGTTTCCAGGAATTCATCCATTCCCTCTAGATTGTTGAATTTTTGTGCACCGAGTTGTTCAGAGTAGTCTCTGAGGAACTTTTGTATTTCTGTAGGATCAGTTGTAATGCCATCTTTTGCCATTTCTGATTGTACTTAATGGATCTTCTCTCTTTTTTTTCTTTGTTAATCTAGCTAGCAGTATATTAATCTAGTTTATCCTTTTGAAAAAAGTATGTTTCTTGGTTTCATTGATCTTGTGTATGTATTTTTGCATCTCAAATTCATTCAGATCATCTCTAATTTTTGTTATTTCTTTTCTTCTGCTAGCTTTGTTTTTTTTTTCCTAGTTCATTTACGTGCAAAGTTAGATTGTTAATTTGAGATCTTTCTAACTTTTTGATGAAGCTGTTTAGTGCTATAAACTTTCCTCTTAACACTACTTTAGCTGCATCCCCCAAATTTTGTTAAGTTGTATTCCTATTTTTATTCATTACAAAGAATTTTCTGATTTCTGCTCAATTTCAATGTTCACCCAAAAGTTTTTCAGGAGCAAGTTGTTTAATTTCCATGATTTTGAGTAGTGTGATAAATATTCTTGATATTGATTTCTGTTTTCATTGAACTGTGGTCCAAGAGTGTGCCTGGTATAATTTCAATGTATTTGAATTTATTGAGACTTGCTTTATGACTGAGCATGTGGTTGATATTAGAATATGTTCTGTGTGCACATGAGAAGAATGTATATTCTGTGATTGTTGGATGAAGTGATCTGTAGGTGTCTATCAGGTCCAATTGGGTAAGTGTCAAATTTAAAATTTTTTTGTTAGTCATTTGCCTCACTGATTTGTCTAACACTGTAGGTGGAGTGCCAAAGTCTCCCAGTATATTGTGTGATTGTTTAAGTCTTTTCTGGTCAAGATGAACTTGTTTTATGAATCTGGGTGCTCCATTATTGGATGCATATATATTTAGGATAGTTAAGTCTTCATGTTGGATTGTATCCTTTATCATTATATAATGTCCTTCTTTGTTCATCTTAATTGTTACTGGTTTAAAGTTTGTTTTATGTGATATAAGAAAAGTGACTGCTGCTACTTTTTCCTTTCTGTTGGTGTGGTAAATCTTTCTCTATCACTTTACTTTGAGCCTGTGGATTTGTTACATGTGAGATGGGTCTCTTGAAGACACCAAATGGTTGTTGGGTCTTCTCTTTTTATCAGATTTGTCACTCTGTCTTGTTAGTGGGGTATTTAGCCTGTTTAAATTCAGAGTTAGTATTGATATATGAGATTTTGATTGTGTTTTTAGCTCATTGTTATGGAGGCTTGTGTAGTTGCTTTATAGTGTCTGTGGGGTATGTGCGTGAGTGTTTTTGTGGTTGCAGATGTTATTCTTCTGATTCCATGTTTAGCATTCCCTTAAGGACTTCTTAAAGGAGAGATCCTAGGCAGAGGTATTAGGTAAAAATGGTCTAGTTGCAATGAATTTCCTCCGTGTTTGCTTGTCTAAGAAGGATTTTATTTATCCTTCAGTTACGAAGCTTGGTTTCGCAGAAAATGAAATTCTTGGTTCGAATTTCTTTTCTTTAAGAACACTGAAAATAGGCCTTTAATGTCTTACTAGACATTAGAGGTAAAGTTTCTGCTGAGACCTCTGCTTCTATCCTGATAGGCATTACTCTATACATGACCTGACTCGTCTTCTCTTTAGCTGCGTTTAAGATTATTTATTTTGCATTGACCCTGGCTAATCTGATGTCTTGGGGATGGTTGTCTTGTATAATATCTAGTTGGGGTCCTCTGTATTTCTTGAATTTGCATGTCACCCTCTCTAGTGAGATTAAGGAAATTTTCCTGGATGATGTTCTCAAATATGTTTTTCAAGCTGCTTATTCTCTCTCCTCTCTGAGGGATGTCAATGAGTCCTACACTTGATTCCTGTACATGATCCCATATTTTTCAGATATTCTGTTTCATTTTAAAATTCTGTTTTCTTTATTATTGTCTAATATTATCTGAAGGTCTAGTCTTTAAGCTCTGAGATTCTTTCCTCAGTTTGGCATATTGTGCTGTTAATACCTCCAATTGTATAATGAAATGCTTATAGTAGATATCTTGGCTCTAGAAGTTCAGTTTTGTTCTTGTTTGTTTGATACAGGATCTCTCTCTGTTGCCCAGGCTGGTGTGCTGTGGCATGACAATAGCTCACTACAGCCTCAACTTCCTGGGCTCAAGTGATTCACCCACCTTAGTCTCCTGAGTAGCTGGAACCACAGGCATAATCCGCTATACCCATCTAGCTTTTACAAAATTTTCTGTAGAGAGGGAGTCTCACGATATTTCCCAGGAAGGTCTCAAACTCTTGGGCTCAGGTGATCCTTTGACCTCAGCCTCCTAAAGTGCTGGGATTACAAGCATGAACCATTGCACCCTTAGTTTGATTCTTCTTAAAATGGCTGTTTCATCATTCAGCTCTTGGATTATTTTACTGGATTTCTTGGATTGCGTTTCAACCTTCTCCTGAATATTGATATACTTCTTTTACATCCAGATTCCAGACAGAATTCTATGCCTGTCATTTTCATTATTTCCAACTGCTTAAGAATCATTGCTGGGGACCTAGTGAACTTGTTCAGAAGTAAGAAGACACTCTGGGTTTTTTAATTTCCAGAGTTCTTGAGGTGATTCTGTCTCACCTGGGAAGGGTGTTATTTCTTTAACTGGAGTGTAAGTTGAATAAAGTCAGTTAAAGTCACTTCTCGATGTTTTCAGCTGGCCAAGGCTCTGTACAAGGTTTTTATTTGTGATTGAATTATTGTCCTTGTTTTCGCAGGGGGCTATATAAGCAAAATATTTTTAGTGTTGGGCCTTAGGCTGCAATCCAGTAGATGGCACTTAGGAGTAATGGGTGGTTGATATGCTCTTACTCACCTACATGGCTTCTTTGTATTTCCTCATGTTTGCAGTTGTGCTCTGGAAGTTCAGAGGAGAGAGAAGTGACCCCCTCACAGATCTACTCCTGCACTTTGCATGAGGTCCCTCCAATCGCTAGCAATGTTCCCACAATCCTTTTGGTAGGTGTTCAAGGCCACAGGGTTCCCTCAGGCAGAGGCTGCAGCAGAGATAGGTCTTACCCTTTCCAGACCATCCGTATGGAGGGAGGCATGCCCCACTCCTGTGCCAGCCAACAGACCTATGCATCTCACTCTTCTCAGAACTCTGAGAATGTGGTCTCATCCTCTGCTTGAGTGATGGCTGCAGATCTTGGCTTAGCATTCCTGACCTATTCACTGCATCCCTGGGGCACCAGGACTGGCATGCAGTTCTACCATCTAGACTCTCAGGGTTAGGTTCCAGGTAAACTGTGGGATCTGAAATTTTTCCAGGCCACCAAAGATGTATTCAGCTAGAAGAGTTCACCCAAGCTGGGCAGCAGAGGCTGCCTTGTCCACACATTCCTGATGGGAGGCATACAGGGACCCTGGGAGAGAACACTGAGCAGGAGAGCCTGCAGAACAAATGTGCTTCAGTCTCATGGAGGAACTAGGCCCACTTCCTCTTGGCCTAGTGATTAGTTGGGGCTAGAGTTTCTTAGAGGGAAATGAGGAGCCCTGTGGGATGGGTGCCTCTGGATTCAAAGGCCCCTGTCTCCACACCAGTTGAAGCCCTGTCTCCACACCAGTTGAAGCCCTGTCTTTATCTGCTCTCCTGGAAGATCCTCCAGCCAGATCAAATGTCCATTGGGGTTATGCAGTCACATCTAACTAGATTCCCAGAAATCCTTGGCAAGAATGGGAAGCCCCACAGTTCATTCATTCACCCCTTCCTTACGAATTTGGACCTTGGAACTAGCCCTAGTGTTTGGGTACCCCATGGAGGGTTCCCGGCTTCCTCCCTCTTCAGCCTCAGTGTCCGTGCTGTGTCTCCATCCCCTCTTGCCAATTTCTCTCTGAAGATCTATTCAAATTATATTGGTTTATTCAAATTTTTGCTCTCTCTTTTTGGAGCAGTACTTCCTGTCTGTGTCTAGTCATAGCCATCTTTTCCCTCCATCTATGTTTTATGTTATAATTAGTCAAATTTATCAGTGAAGCCAGTTGATCATAACATTTTACCTGTTAAAATGCTTTCTATTAGACATTTCAATTTCCTCTTAGATCCAAGACTATTCAGGTTCTTTAATTATCTTCTTGTGTCATTTTAAGTAAGTTGAGTTTTTCTAAGAATGCTTCTTCACTAATGTGTGGCATCAAGTTGCTCATTATGTCTCTTTATTATATTATTAACATTTAGACTATATGTAGTAATGTTCCTGTTTTTAATTCCTAATATTGACTTTGTATTTTTTTAAATTCTTGATCAGTCTTAACAAAATTTTATAAATCCATTGTGTATCAGAGAAGCAACTTTTGCTAATTTTGATTCTTTCTGCTATGCTCTGGTTGTTGTTATTTTTTGATCAATCACTATTGTAAACTTTGTTTTCATTTCTATCTTTTCACTTGGTTTTCTTTTCTCTTTTTAAATTACTGTCTTTCTATATTTTATTTCTATATTTTTCTGTATTTTTATTCTGTGTGTGTATTATTTCATTTCGAAATAATTATTGATTTACACACAACTTTAAGAAATAATACATGGAGGATTCCTGTACTTGTTACACAGTTTATCCCAGTGCTAACATCTAATATAGCAATAGTAAAATATTACTATTAGAAAACTGACATTGGTATAGTACACCAACTTTATTAGTATTTTCTCAAATTGACTTGCATGAATATGCACATTTAGTTCTACACAAATTTGTTACATGTATAATCTATGTAACTGCCTGAGTTAAGATAGAGCACTGTACAATCTTTACAAGGATTATTTTTGATAGCCACATCAATCTTTGCCTCTATCCCTTGGTCCTTAGTTCCTGGCAACCACTAATTTTCTCAGCATCTCTATAATTTTGTCAGTTCAAGAATGTTATATAAATGGAATTACACAGTATGTAACTTTTTAAAATAGACTTTTGTCACTTGGTGCAAAGTCTTTGAGATTTATCAGGTCATTTTATATATTAATAGTCCTTTCCTTTCTATTACTAGTATTCTGTAGTATGGATGTAGCAGAGTTGGTTAATCATTCACCCACTGAAGGACATTTGAATTGTTTCCAGTGTGGTGCTTTTATAATAAAACTACAATGAACGTTTGTATGTGAGTTTTCCAGTAAACATAAGTTTTCATTTTCCTGGAAAAAAATACTTATTATGGACTGAATGTTTGTGTCCTCTCAAAGTTCATATTAGGAGGTGGCACCTGTGAGACATAATCATGTTTAGATCATACCATGAGAATGGATACCTCATGATAGAATCAGTTCTCTTATAAGAACAGACAACAAAGCACTTGCTTTCTCTCTCTGTGCCATGTGAAGGTACATGTGCCATGTGAAGAAGCTGGTCGCCAGTAAGCCAGGAGGAGAGTCCCACCGGGGATCTGAAGTGGCTGGCATCTTGATTGTAGACTTCACAATCCTCAGAACAGTAAGAAATAAATCCTTTTGATTAAGTCACCAAGTCCCTGATATTTTGTTATGGCAGCCTAAGCTGACTGAAATAATGCCAAAAGTTGGAAAAATGCAACTGCTATGTCATACGGTAAGTTGTAAAAGAGCCCTAACTTCAACCTCACACTCTATACAAAAATTAACTGAAAATTCATCATAGACTTAAATTTAAAAATGTTAAAGTACATGTCTTTTTAGGAAAACTCTAAAGAAAATCTTTGGGAACTAAGACTTAATGAAGAAATCTTGAACTTAACACCAAAAGAATGATTCTTAAAAGAAAATTAGGCCAGCCATGGTGGCTTATGCCTGTAATTCCAACACTTTGGAGGCTGAAGCGGGCAAATCATGAGGTCAGGAGATCAACCATCCTGGCTAACATGGTGAAATACCGTCATTACTAAAAATACAAAAATACTAGCCGGGCGTGGTGGCAGGCACTTACAGTCTTAGCTACTCGGGAGGCTGAGGCAGGAGAGCATGAACCTGGGAGGCAGAGCTTGCAGTGAGCTAAGATTGCACCACTGCACTCTAGCCTGTGTGACAGAGCAAGACTCTGTCTAAAAAAAAAAAAGGGGGGGGGGGAATTTGGTTCCTATCTAAGTTAAACCCTATCTAAATTAAAAATTTTCTTCTGCAAAACCCTTGCGAAGACGACAGAACAACAAGGTACAGACTAGGCAAAAATATGCAAAAATCACATAATTGGCAAAGGACTTGTACTTTATTAAAGCATTATGAAAACTCAACAATAAACAAGCCAATTAGAAAACAACAAATTACAGAAACAGACATATTAGTGGAGAAGTTATAAAAGTGGCAACAAAAATATACATGAAAAGATATTTAATAACAGTTACAATTAGGGAAATAAAATGTAAACCACAATGAGATACTACTGCATACCTATCAGAATGACAAAAGTAGAAAACAGGGATGACATCAAATGTTGACTACGATGCAGAGAAACAGTATCGCTTATACACTAATGGACGAAACAAAGTGGTACTCTTAAAAGTACCACTCTTGAAAATAGTTTGGAGGTTTCTTATTCTATAGATTTTAAACAACATGAAATATTAATATTATCCTTTAGGGCTTAATAGTCAGTTGATATCAATTCATATTTACTCTTCTATTTACCTTTTCAGTTGCTTTTCATTTGTTTCTACAAATTTTGTTTTTTGTATACAATAATTTTCCTTTTGCCTAGAGATTTCATTTAGTATTCCTTAGTGCCTATGAGCTGGTGGAAAATTCTCTCATATTTTGAACTTATTGTCTTTAAATATATTTACTATCTTAACTTATGAAATTTATTTTAGGCCTGGTGCAGTGGCTCATGCCTGTAATGTTAGCACTTTGGGATGCCAAGGCAGGTGGATCACGAGATCAGGAGTTCAAGAACAGCCTGGCCAAGATAGTGAAACCTCATTTCTACTAAAAATAAAAAAAAAAATAAAATAAAAAAAATTAGCTTTGCATGATAGCAGGTGCCTGTAATCTCAGCTACTTGGGAGGCTGAGGCAGGGGAATCGCTTGATCCCAGGCAGCAGAGGTTGTAGTGAGCTGAGATAGAGTCACTGCACTCCAACCTGGGTGACAGAGTAGGACTCAGTCTCAAAAAAAAAAAAGAAAAAAAAAAGGCGGGGGGGAAAGAAAGCTATGTTAAAGGATATAATATCCTGTATTGGTAGTTGGTTTCTTTTATAATACTTTAAGTATCAGATCAGCTTTTAAAAACTATTCATTAGACCATTTCAGAAAATTCTCAGTCTCTCTAGCTCCCAGACAACATTTTTAGACACACTCGGGGCCAGAAGGAAACCCATTGCCTTGAAGGAATGGACCCAGTCTTGCTAGCATTTATCACCTGCTAACCCGAATAGCCCTTGGGCCCTAAATGACCATCAGTGATACCCAGGTACTACATTAAGGGCTTGGTGAGCTTCTGAGACTTTCTGGCTTCAGATAAGAGTCAGAACATTACCAGCCATGATGACTATAGGCAAAATTCCTTCTGCTTGAGAAGAGCAGATGGAAAAGTAAAAGGGACTTTGTATTGCACTTTGGGTACCAACACTGCCACAGGAGGGTGCCACACCAAGCAGACTCTTGGGGTTCTCAATTTCAAGACTTGATACTTGGATGGCATTTCTGCACCTGCTGTAGGCCAGAGGGAAGCCCAGTACCCTGAATGGTGAGTCCCAGGCCAGGCAACATTCACTACAACCTGACATAAGAGAGGCTTTGGGCCTTAAGGGAACATAGATATAATCTGACAGTACTCCTCATGGCCAGGGATGGCAGTGGATATGGGGTAAGTCTCCTTTGCCCTTGGAAAGGGGAGAGAAGAGTAGGAAGAACTGCATCTTCTGGTTTGAGTGTCAGTTCAGTCGTAGTACAATAGAACACCAGGCAGGCTTCTAAGGTTTTTGACTATAGTCCCCGACTCCTGAACAACACTTCTGGGCCAACCTGGGGCCTGGGGGGACCTCACTGTCTTAAAGGGAAGAACATTAACTTGGTTGGCTTTGCCACCTGGGGCTGATTGTAGAGCCCCAGGGCCTTGAGTAAACATGGGCAGTAGCCAGGGAGTGGTTACAGCAGGCCTTGGGTGAGACCCAGGGCTGCACTGGCTTCAGATCTGATCCATGCAGTAATAGTAGTGGTGACCACAGGGGTTCTTGTGTCACTCCATCCCCAGCTTTAGGTGGCTTAGAACAGAGACAGAGACTGAATGCTTGGGAGCAAGTAAGAGAAGCGAACAAGAGTCTCTTCCTGGTAATCCAGAGAATTCTCCTGGGTCTTGTCCATGACCATCAAGAAGGTACCTCTATGAGTCTGCAAGAACCACAACATTACCGGGCTTTGGGTGCCCTCTAAAGCAGAAATAGCTTAGATCACAACACCTAAGTCATTTCAAATATCTGAAAAGCCTTCAAAAGAAGGATGGCTACAAATAAGGCCACACAGAGAAGTCTACAATAAACACCTAACTCTTCAATGCTCAGACACTGAAGAACATATACTAACATCAACACCATTGATGAAAAAATAACAGCAACAAATGAAATAAATAAGACACCAGGGACCAATCTGGAGAAACAGAGATATCTGACCTTTCTGGCAGATAATTCAAAATAGCTGCATTGAGGAAACTCAAGGAAATTCAAGATAACACAAAGAAGGAATTCAGAATTCTATAAGACAAACTTAACAAAGATATGGAAATAAATTTTCAAAAATAAACAGAAATTCTGGAGCTGAAAAGAAAATTGGCATGCTGTAGAATGTATCAGAGTCCTTTAATTGCAGAATGGATCAAGCAAAAGAAAGAATGAGTGAGCTTGAGCTTGAAGACAGGCTATTTGAGAACACACAGTCAGTGGAGACAAAAGAAAAAGACTAAAAAGTAATTAAATTTGCCTACAGAATTTAGAAAGTAGCCTCAAATGGGCATATCTAAGAGTTATCAGCCTTAAAGAATAGGTAGAAAAAGAGATAGATTTAGAAAGTTTATTCAAAAAGATAAAAAATGAACTTCCCAAGCCTAGAGAAGGATATCAATATCCAAGTACAAGAAGGTTATAGAACAACAAGCAGATTTCACCCCAAGAAGACTACCTCAAAGCATTTAATAATCAAAATCTCAAAGATGAAGGATAAAGAAAGGACCCTAAAAGCAGCAAGAGAAAAGAAACAAATAACATGTAATGGAGCTGCAACGTGTCTGGCAGCAGACTTTTCAGCAGAAACCTTACAGGCCAGGAGAGAGTGGCACTACACACTTAAAGTGCTGAAGGAAATAAACTTTTACCCTGGAATAGTATAGCCAGTGAACATGTCTTTCAAATATGAAGGAGAAATAAAGAATTTCCCAGACAAACAATTGATTATCAGACAAACAATTGATTCCCAGACAAACTGAGGGATTTCATCAATACCAGACCAGTCTTACAAGAAATGCTAAGGGAGCATTTCGATAGAAAGAAAAAGAAGAAAGAGAAGACCACAAAACAACCAGAAAACAAATAACAAAATGGCAAGAGTAAGCTCCATAGACTGGCTGAATGGATAAAATAACAAGACTCATTGATCTGTTGCCCATAAGAAATACACTTCACTTGTAAAGACATACATAGATTGAAAATGAAGGGATTGAAAAAGATATTCCATGCCAATGAAAACCAAAAAAGATCAGGGATCACTATATTTAGACAAAATAGAGTACAAGACAAAAACAACAAGAAGAGATGAAGAAGGTCACTATATACTGGTAAAGTATCAATTCAGCAAAAAGATATAACAATTTTAAATATATACGCACCCAAGACAGGAGCACACAGATATATAAAGGAAATATTATTAGAGCTAAAGAGAGAGACAGGTCCCAATACAATAATAGCTGGAGACTTCAGCACCCCACTTTCACCACTGGACAGATCTTCCAGAAAGAATCAACGAAGAAATGTTGGACTTCATCTGCAGTATAGACCAAACAGATCTAATAGGTATTTACAGAACATGTATCCAACAGTTGTGGAATACACATTATTTTTCTCAGCATGTAGATTATTCTCAAGGAAGACTATATGTTGGGTCACAAAATAAGTCTTAAGACATTAAAAGAAATAAAGTAACATCCAGCATCTTCTCTGACCACAATGGAACAAAACTAGAAATCATTAAAAGAGGAATTTAGGATAATATACAAATACATGAAAATCAAACAATATACTCATGAATATCCAGTGGGTCAATGAAAATATTAAGAAGTAAATTGAAAAATGATAATGGAAACATAACACACCAAAATGTATGAGATACAGCAAAAACAGTAATAAGAGGAAAATTTATATGTATAAGAGCTTACCTATAAAAGGAGGAAAAATTTCAAATAAACAATGTAATGATGCATCTAAAAGATATAGAAAAGCAAGAACAAACCAAGCTCAAAATTAGCAGAAGAAAAGAAATAATAAAGATCAGAGGTGAAAGAAATGAAATTTACATGAAAAGAAAATACAAAAGATTAATGAAACAAAAAGTTGGTTTTTGAAAAGTTAAACAAAAGTGACAAACTTTTAGCCAGACTAAGAAAAAAAGTGAGAAGATCCAAATAAACAAAATCAGAAAGGAAAAAGGAGACATTACAAATGTTACGGCAGAAATTCAAGGATCATTACGGGCTACGTGAGCAACTATATGCCAAAAAATTGAAAAATCTAGAAGAAATGGGCAAACTCCTAGATATATACAATCTACCAAGACTGAATCGGAAAAAAAAAAAAAAAAAATCCACAACCTGAACAGACCAGTAACAAGTAATGTGATCAAAGCCATGATAAAAAGTCTTCCAGTAAAGAAAAGCCCAGGACCTGATGGCTTCATTGCTAAATTCTACCAAACGTTTAAAAAATATCTAATACTAATACGTTCAAACTATTCCAAAAAATAGAGAGAACACTTCCAAACTCATTTTATGAGGCCCGTATTACCCTGATACTAAAACCAGACAAAGACACATGAATGAAATAAATCTGCAGTGCAATAACACTGATGAATATTGATGCAGAAATCCCCAACAAAGTACTAACAAACAAAATTAAACAATGTATTAGAAAGAGCATCCATCATGACCAAGTGGGATTTATCCCTGGGATGCAAAGGTAATTACACATGCACAAATCAATCAACATGATACATCATATCAACAGAATGAAGGATAAAAACCATGTGATGCATCTAAAATACCTAGAAAAGCAAAAGCAAAGCTCAAAATCAACTATACACTGTATCAACAGAATAAAGGATAAAAACCATATGATCATTTTAATTGATGATGAAAAAGTATTTGATAAATTTCAACATAACTTCATGAAAAATACCCTCAAGAAACTGGGGATAGAAAGAACATGCCTCAACATAGTGAAAGCCATATATGACAGACCCACCAGTAGTACCATACTGAATGGGGAAAAACTCAACGCCTTTTCTCTAAGATCTGGAACATGACAAGGATGCCCACTGCCATCAATATTACTCGACGTACTACTGGAAGTTCTAGCTAGAACAATCAGACAAGAGAAGGAAATAAAGGGCATCCAAATTGGAAAGAAATAAGTCAAATTATCCTTGCTTGCAGATGATATGATCTTACATTTAGAAAAACCTAAATACTCCACAAGAAAAACTGTAAGGATTGATAGACAAATTCAGTAAAGTTTATGGATGCAAAATCAGCATACAAAAATCCATACCATCTATATATGTTAACAGTAAACAACGTGAAAAAGAAATAAAAAAGTAATCCCATTTACAATAGCCACACATAAAACTAAATAGCTAGGAATTGACCAAAGAAGTGAAAGATCTCTATAATGGAAAGTATAAAACACTAACAAGGGAAATTGAAGAGGGAACCAAAAATGGAAAAATATTTTATATTCATGGATTGGAAGAATTAACATTGTTAAAATGTTTATAATACCCAAAGCAACCTTTGGGATTTGATGCAATGTCTATCAAAATATCAATGGCATTCTTTAGAAAAATAGAAAAATAATACATTTTAGTATTTGGAGCTAAATTAGTTCCAAATTTAGTATATGGAACCTCAAAAGACCCGGAATAATCAAAGATATCCTAAGCAAAAAGAACAAAATTCGAAGAATTGTAATGGTAAAGGTTCTTGCATTAGCCACGCCAAAGAATTGGTGTGGTGGCTGCCTGTGGTGAGTGATGGAGACATGGACTAAGAGAAAAAAATCTGTAGGCTTTATTGAGCAGAGTGACAGTACAAAGCTTCTACAGCGTGGAAGGGGTCCTGAGCGGGTAACCACTGTTTGTTTTGGGAGATTGTCTTTTAAACCCTTCAAGGCAGAAATACGAGCTGGGGCGGGAAGATGTTACTAGAATGAGAAACAAAGGCAGTAAATTATTTTGTGACATGTCTTGGATTTTGAAGAAAACTGGAATTGCAACTTAGGCTTTATTTACTTTATGACTTTGCAGCAGCGTGGCAAAGGAGACAGGTTCTTACAGGACTTTACAAAGTATGTTTACAAGGAATTGGAATAGGGAGCATAGATAAGGTCTGCTGGTCACGGAGAAACGGGCAATTAACATTGTTTTGAGTTTCAGGGGAGAGGGAAGGGAGAGAGGGAGAGAGGACACATGGATGCTCGGAGCAAAATATTCGCTGTTTATAGCTTCCTTGGGGAAGAAAACACGTGCACAAATCCTGGTGTTAGGAATATTTTAAGCATGTATCTTCAATATTATTCCTCCAGGAACGAAGGAAGTCCTGATGCAGGAAATGAGTGAGTTGCACAGTTTTCTGAGCCCCTACTCGACCCAGGGAGCCCAGCTAGCACCTCCTCTCAGTCCCGCTTCTAAACAGAACACCTTAACCCTTAACTGCTGTTGGGAACTGGGTGGCAGTCTTTCTGGCTACTTCCTGCAGGTTAGGGGCAAAGAAGGGGCCTTTCAGCTGTGGTGTCTTTCAGAGGGGAACTTTCTAGGCTAGTGAAAAACCAACGGGTCAATTCAGAGGTTCTCCATAGAAGCCATGAGTTGAGCCCTTTTGAGTTTCCATTTGTGAGACTATTTATATCTGGATGGCCTCGATCTTGGAGGAAACAAATTTGACAAGGAGGTTAAAAATCCAAGGCCACAGGTGAGTAATAGTAGGATGGTTGTCACAGGGCCTAGAAAGGGGAGGAGCCACGGTATCTATTGGTTTAACATATTATAGGGTCTTGAGTGTTTAAGCTCCTTTTTTTTTAACTTTCTATCCGTTTTCTTATTTCTTTGACCTTTTTAGTAATGACCTCTGACTGGTTAATTAAATAGCAACATGAACTGGGAGTTAGAGTGCAGGGGAAAGCAGGAGAAGGCATCTTTGAGGTCTAGAACCATTAACTATTTTGCTTTTCTTGGTGTCTGAGAGACCAGTGTATAGAGGTTGGGTACAGCAGGATATAAAGGAATTACTGCTTCTTTGATGATTCTGAGGTCTTGCACTAGTCTCTACTGACTATTCACTGTTTGTTTTCTTAGGATTGGGGTGTTGCAAGGACTGCTACTTTTTTTTTTTTAACTAAACCTTGAGCTTTTAAATGTCTAACAATATATTGTAATCCTTTGTGAGCTTCAGGCCTTAAGGGATATTACCTTTGATAAGGAAAAGTGCTGGGGTCTTTTAGCCTGATTTGAGCTGGATGGGCATTCTTTGCCTTTCTAAATTGTCCTTTTAAGGCCTAGACTTCAGAGTTGATTCTTTTTTTAAGTAGCAGACAACAAATGGGTAGTTTGTTCTTTATATTTATGTAGCTAATAGCCTCCACTTTGGCTAATATGTTCTTTCTTAATAAGGGTGTGGGACTTTCGGGCATGATAAGAAAGGCGTGTGAAAAGAGCAAAGTCTCTGAATTGCAGCTGAGGAAGCAAGAGAAATACCTGGTTACAGGCTGTCTTAAGGTTCCTCGGATAGTAACGGACTTTGAGGACAGTCGTTTGGGGCAGGAGATTAAAACTGAGAAGGCGGTGCTAGTGTTTAAGGGAAGTCTACTTCTTGGCCTTTAACGTTCAAATTACCTGCGTCTCTGTGAGGATGATGGCATGAGCTGGCACTTGCCTTGGGCACCTTTAGTCCTGTTGCTGAATCATCTGGTTGGGTGCTTCTGGCCTAGAGGGCCTTTGTCTGAGGGCCTTTGCCTTTTGAGACAGTGAGCCTTCTAGCAATTGCCTTGGCATATTGGACATGGGCAAGGGTCAGTTTGTTTCCAGTTGGACGATCTTTCTTAAAGTGTCCTTGCAAATCACACTGATGACAAGTCTTGCTAGGCAGCTGGCCTGCTCCTCTCTTGGTTCCCTCTGAGCCACCGAGGTGTGCACGTCTGAAGGCCGTAACTAAGGTTGCAGCCTTTCTCTTATCTCACTTTTCCTTTTTGGCCTGTTCTTCTTGGTCCGTGTCATAGAACACCAAGGTTGCCAGGTTTAATAATGTATCCAAATTTTGTTCTGGGCTTAAAGCAGACTTTTCTCCTAATGTGACCTGCTGATTGGGTGATAAATTTATTATTTAAAATAAGTTGGCCTTTTACAGAATCTGGAGTTAGGGAGGTGTACTTTCTTAGGGCCTCTTTTAGCTTTTCTAGAAAAGTGGAGGGGTTTTCTTTTTTTCCTTGCATAATTGTGGATAGCATTGAGTAGTTCATAGACTTTTCCTTAGTCTTTCTCAACCTTTCTAAAATGCAAGTTAGCAAATGCCTGCGGCTCTAATCTCTATGATCTGAGTCAGTATCCTAATGAGGGTCTATAGTGGGGACTGCCTGTTGCCCTGTGGGGAATTTTTTCCTTTTCCTCTAGGGCCATTCGATTGTTTACCTGACTAAGGTACTACAGATCTTTAAATTGCTGGGCTGCTGCTAAAGTCGCTTTTTTAGTAGGACTTAAGGTCTGATCACGAAGTAACATGATATCTCTCTGTGTTAGATTAAAGGACTGCCTTAAGCCTTGCAGGACATCTATGTAGTTAACAGGATCATCTGAGAATTTCTTTAAATCTGTCTTTATTTGTTTTAAATCTGAGAGAGAGAAGGGAGCATGCACGTGAATGGGCTTAAATTCTCCTCCTACTGCTCGTAAGGAACATAATTTGGGTGCCTGACTTGCGGAGTTTATGTTCTCTTTCCGGTGTGCCTTTAACACTTTGGTGGGGCTGGATGGAGGAGAGTCAGTAGGGGAGGAGAGTGGGGCTGAGGGAAGAGGCCCTGAGTATGGAGGCAGTCGTGGTCCTCTGTCATGTGGGCAAAGCCTGCACGCTTGGCACAGGGCAGTATTGTTACGAAGGGTAAAGAAAGCCTGTACATTAGGGACTTTATTTACCTTTCTGTTTACAGAAAAGATCTAGTTGTAGAAGGGGGTTATAATGAATATTTCTTTTAGAGGCCAAGGTTCTCTATTTTGTAAGGAATACTGTGGCCAGGCAGTGGTTCGGAAGAAAATTAGTCGCTTTTTTTTTTTTTTTTTAAGGTTTCAGGGTCGAATTTGTCCCAGTTATTCAGGATACATCTTTAAAGAAGTGTCCGGTTTTGAAGGTGTGGTGCTTATCTGGAATTTTAAACGCAGGGATACCCACACCCCTGGTTCGTCTTGGGACTCGTTTTTCCCTGGGGCATCCTCTAAGGCTCAGGTCTAATTGTGCTCAAAGCTCATGGCTGCTTTTCCTGAGCTCTCCATATACCGGATTTAACCATGCTTACCGGCAGGATGGAAACTTCCCTTGCCCCTGCCATGTGCCTATTGACCACTAAATGGGGCACAAGGACTATTGGATTTATTGTGATCCTATAACTAATGCATCCTACCTGTTCTAGGGTGGCAAGTCCTCGGTCTGGGGCTCCACTGATGCTTGCATGGTAAGGCCTCATTTACGTGGGTCTGGCCATGAAACTGTCCTTTAAGGAGAAATCTCTGAAATAGCGACAGGAGGTATAGTAAGCTTAAAGGGGGTGGTGGATGTCCTCTAGGCCAGAGCTGAGAGAACAGCTGCTATAGTCTAGCCTTTTGTCCTCCCTTGCCTTTAAAGGAGTAAACCCCTCTCTCAAGGCAGTACTAGTATCCTGTGTCCTAACTGACTGTATTTTCTTCCTTCCAATACTAATGATTGAATGATTGAAATAACAATTTAACGGCTCTACGAGCTGTACCAATGCACCACAGATTGTACTTGAGAGGCCCAAGGAAGGGGAAAGTCTGTCTGGGGAGCAGTGGAGGAAATGCCTTAAGGCTTCTACCATCCACATGAAAATTACAGACCTGTCTTTAAATTGTCCTGATGTGGGGGACCATACACTATGGTGGGGAACTGACCCTTCAAAATAGCCATCAAATGGCCACACTTGCCTAAACCTTGGAGGGCACCATGAACAGGGATCTTCTGCTTGCCACCTCTAGAATTTAAGACTTCTAGACTAGGGAATCTTGATCCCGCCTAGCGGGAAGAATCTGGCTTATCAGATGAGAAAAGAAGTCTAACTGGCGGACATTAGGACCTAGGAGGCAGGGGTCAGAATATGTGGCTGTCTTAGGCTCAGCAACCCCTGCAGGGGGAGCCTCCAGTGGGGCCATCGTCTCCACCAGGATCTCTGGGAGACTAAGATGTCCCCTGATTACTTCGGAGTGTACCTCGGTACTGCTGTGGAACGCGAAAGAGTTAGAACTGGGTCCAGGCTAACTAATGCTTCTAGCTCGGAAGAGTCAGGGGTTGTTAAAGAGCCCTTTTCCAGACAGCCTGACACCTGTATCTTTAGCCAGGCGGCCATGCTAATCGCCTTTAAATGGTCGTCAAGGGCCTGGTATTTAGCCTGTTAATTCTAAGGAAGGACAGGATAGAATAGCAAGTGAATGAGGTCCAATTTTACTCACCGTGTGACGATCTAGATGCCTTTCCTGGATCTCCTGGCTGGCTTGCCAAATTGTAACGCTAAAGGTTCTTGCCTTAGCCATGCCAAAGAATTGGTGTGGCAGCTGCTTGGGGCAAGGGATGGAGACAGGGACTAAGAAAAAAAAAGCTGTAGGCTTAGTGAGCAGAGTGACAGTACAAAGCTTCTACAGCGTGGAAGGGGTCCTGAGCAGGTAGCCACTGTTGGTTTGGGTCTTTGCCTATTAAACTCTTTAAGGCGGGAAATACGTGGGGCGGGAAGATGTTGCTAGAGCAAGAAACAAAGGCAGTAAATTATTTTGTGACATGTCTTAGATTTTGAAGAAAACTGGAATTACAACTTAGGTTTTATCTACTTTATGACTTTGCAGCGACATGGCAAAGGAGACAGGATCTTACAGGACTTCACAAAGTATGTTTATAAGGAATTGGAATCGGGAGCATAGATAAAGTCCGCTGGTCACAGAAAAACGGTCATTTAACATTCTTTCGTTTCAGGGGAGGGGGAAGGGAGAGGGGGAGAGGACACAGGGAAGCTTACAGCAAAATTTTCGCTGTTTATAGCTTTTTTGAGAAAGAAAACACATGCACAAATCCCAGTGTTAAGAATATTTGAAGCATATATCTTTAATATTATTTATCTAGGACTGAAAGAAATCCTGATGCAAGAAGTTTCACAGTTTCCAAGCCCCTACTCGACTCAGGAAGCCTAGCTAGCACCTCCTCGCAGAATCACATTCTGGAACAGAACAGAGAACCTAGAAACAAATCCACACACTTACGGTGAACTCGTTTTTGCCAAAGTGCCAAAAACGTAAACTAGGGAAAAGACCGGCTCTTCAATAAATGGCGCTGAAAAAAATGATAGCCGTATACAAAAGAATGACGCTAGACCCCAGTCTCTCACTATCTACAAAAATCAAATCAAAATGGATTAAAGACTTAAATCTAAGACCTCAAACTATGAAACTTCTGCAAGAAAACATTGAAGAAACTCTCTAGCACATTGGTCTGGGCAAGGACTTCTTGAGCAATTCCCAAAAAGCACCGGCAACCAAAACAAGAATGGGCAAAGGGGATCACATCAAGTTAAAAAAACAACTGTGTAGCAAAGGATACAATCAACAAAGTGAAGAGACAATGCACAGAATGGGAGAAGATATTTGCAAACTACACATCTGACAAGGGATTAATAACCAGAATATATAAGGAGCTTGAACAACTCTAGAGTAAAAAAATCTAATTATCCAATTAACAAATGGGCAAAAGATTTGAATTGACATTTCTCAAAATAAGACATACAAATAGCAAAGAGGCATACGAAAAGGTGCTCAGCATCACTGGATCATCTGAGAAATGCAAATCAAACACAATAAAACACAAACACAATCAAACAACCTCACCGTTGTAAAAAATGGCTTATATCCAAAAGACAGACAAAAGCAAATGCAGGCAAGGATGTGGGAGAAAATGGAACCCCTGTACATTGTTGATGGAAATATAAATTAGTACAACCACTAGGGAGAACAGTTTGGAGGTTCCTCAAAACACTGAAAATTAAGCTCCCATATGATTCAGCAATCCCACTGCTGAGTATATACCCCAAATAAAGGAAATCGGTATATCAAAGAGATAAGTGCACTGCTGTTTGCTGCAGCACTGTTTACAATGGCCAAGATTTGAAAGCAGCATACGTGTCCATCAACAGATGAATGAATCAAGAGAATGTAGTACATGTACACACAATAGAGTACTATTTAGTCATAAAAAAGAATGAGATCCAGCCATTTGCCACAACAGGGATGGAACTGGAGATACTAAGTGAAGTAAACCAGGCACAGAAAGACAAACACATGTTCTCATTCACTTGTGGGATATAAAAATCAAAACAATTGAACTCATGTACATATTAATAGAGAGTAGAAGAACAGTTACCAGAGGCTGGGAAAAGTAGTAGGGGATTGGAGGGGAAGTGGGGATGGTTAAAGGGTACCAAAAAAAAAAAAAAGCTAGAAAGAATGAATAAGACCTGCTATTTGATAGCACAATAGGGTGAATATAATCAATAATAGCTTAATTGTACATTCTAAAATAAAGAGTGTAATTGGATTGTTTGTAACTCAAAGGGCATATGCTTGGGGGGATGGATACTTCACTCTCCATATATGTTTATTTCACATTGCTTGTCTGTATCAAATCATCTCATATACACCATAAACATACACACCTATATACCCCACATACATTTTAAAAAACAATTTAGTTAAAAAAATAATAATTCTCAGTCTTTTCTTTAAATATTGACTGCTCCTCTTCCAGTCCTCCCTTCTAGGACTCCATTTGCATATGTGTTCAATATTTTCACCCGTATGCTGCATATACTATTTTATTTGTTCTATATTTCTTTGTTTCATTATGCTTTTGCTATTTTGTTTTTACATATTTTATACTATATCTAATCTGCTACTGAAGCCATTTATCCTGTTTTAATTTCAGCTACTGTACTTTTTATTTCTAGATTTTGTTTGATATTTCTAGTGTTTCCATTTTCCCCCCAATTCTCTATCTTGCTATTTAATTATTTGAACATTTATTTTTAAATACTGTCTCAGGTAACTTAAATATCTTGCCCTACTCCTGGTCCTCTCCTATTATATAAGTTTCCTCTTAATTTTTATTGAAAGTTTATCTAGTTTTTAACTTATATTTCTGTGTACTTCAATGAACAGAATATACTGTAGATTGAAAGTTACAGAGGTAATTTAAGGCTCTGTAGAATGTAATTGTCTCTTCCTTTTAGGAAGATATCAAATTTTGATTTTCCTTTTCTTTTCTTTTTCTTTTTATTTATTTATTTATTCATTCTGAGATAGGGTCTCACTCTGTCACCCATGCTAGAGTGCTGTGGTATGATCTCAGCTCACTGCAACCTCCGCCTCCTAGGTTCAAGCGATTCTCCCATCTCAGCCTCCTGAGTAACTGGGATTACAGATGCACACTACCATGCCCAGCGAATTTTTGTATTTTTTGGTAGAGACAGGGTTTCACCAAATTGGCCAGGCTGGTCTCAAACTCCTGACGTCTGATGATCTAAGTATTGGGATTAGAGACCTGAGCCACCAAGCCTGGCCGATTTTTCTTTCGACATATGTCAAACTTCTGCTCAGGTTCTAACCCTGTAAACTGACCCTCAAACAATAACTTTTGTTGAATCTCCTCCATATTTTCTAGTTGTTCTCAGTAAGAAGTTTGGTTCAAAATGATATACTTCACTATCTCTAGAAGAAGATACTAAGAACAGCTTGTTCTGAGTATTCTTACTATGTTTGATCAACCTTTATGAATCTCATCTCACCTCCCCAGTCTATTTTACAAATAACCTGTAAGCATGTGAGGAAGACTTTGCCAGTCAGACTTGTCCACGTGAAACCTTAATTTGGAAATCCACATTATGAAATAAAATACTGTAATGTACTCATTTTGCTGGAGAAAGGCAACATAGCAAGCTCTGTTCTCCAGTGCTCACAGCGTAACACCAATAGCAATGATTTCTTCAAACACCATTTTTTTAGATATTGCTCCTGGAAGCTTTGGATTGAGTCTACTTCCAGGTTTCTAAATGATCCTGTGAGCTACACAGAAGCAGTTTAATTAACTCTTGACTAATTAATCAGCGATAATTTCATTTTGCGATTTCAAATAAAAACCTATGTTGATAGAATTGCAACTAGTCTTAGAGTTTTATTAAGCTTCTTCTTGAAATGTCTGTTTTCTATCCTGCCTTCTCTAAACTGACCACTCTGCATCTTAGACAAGGCTCACCAGGATTTCAGACCTGGGCCTGTGTGATGCTTGTTTAATGATCTCCCAATCTATTGGTTTATTTTCTCCAATATGTACCATGATCAGCTTTATGGCATTTAATAGTACTTTGATCAAGTTATTTCACCTTCTAAAAACTGTTAGTGGCCCCTTGGTAAAAATAATAATGACCACATTTACTACTTATGATTTTTTTTCTCCTGATGCTAAAATTTTCATCGTTTCAAGTACTTTCATGATATTTGTTTGTCTGTTTTATTTTTTGTTGTTGTTGTTTACTCCCCATATATGCTTCTGGGTTTAATTAAGTTGTTTGCTACACCTTTCTTCAGGCACATTCTATTTTCTTCTCCCCTTGGTCTTATGTTTGCCCTGAATTCTATGAGCTCACTAGTTTCCTCTCTTTTCTCTGTAAGTTCACTGATATCTTCCCTTCTCTCCAATCACTATTCAGATATTCAAACTTTAAAAATGGGAACCTAATTATCAAGACATCTAAAATTTATGTTATTGTTTTATGTAATCTAAGACAAGGAATATTAACATCACATCAAATGTTTAGAATGCTAGAAAATGACAATGAACTTTGCTTCATTCTTTCTTAATTATTTTTACTGTAAAATATTCTTAAATACAAGTTTATTATTCATCTATTATTTATTTACATGTTAAAAGACATAAAATTAATACTATGGAAGTAGGATTTATGGGGGTAAGCATTTATTTATAAGAAAATATAGGTAACTATGAAAAACAAATAAATTATACATGTTTTATTTCTATTTTCAAGTGATTTAAAGACTGTCCATTTAGATTGCTAGCTGCTGTAATAAAACGCTGTAAACTGGATAGCTTTGTATAACAGAAATTTATTTCTTGTAGTTTTAAAGGCCAGGAAGTCCAAGATCAAGGTGCCTGCACATTTGGTTTCTAGTGAGAGCCCACTTTCTTGTTTAAAAAGGGCAGTTTCTTGCTGTGTAGAAACATGGTGAAAGCGATAAGGAAACCCTCTGGAGCCTCTTTATAAAGGAATTCATTCTATTCATGAGAATTTCACCTTCATGGTCTGGGCATTTTCTGAGAGTCTCCCTGCTTTCTAATTCAATCACCTCAGGGGTTAGGATTTCAACGTAGACATTTAAGGAGGATACAAACATTAAAATGATAGCAAGTAAGTTCTACTCTTTCCATGAGTTCCTTAACACCACGCTTTCCTTCTTGTTCTCTACCTTCTCTAAATTTTTAACATAGCACTTATGTTAATACTACAACATTTAGCACTGATTATTTATTATCTTCTTTGCTGTTGCTTCACATGTGATGTCATTAGATTAATCATTTCAGGGCATAGACAACAAGCTATATTTCCTCAGTAACCCTAAAAGAACTTGAATTTGCTAATTTCAGAAATGGTGATAAAGCTAGTTAAGGAAATTCCCTTAAGCGAATATCAATATTCTTAAAGTGAAGTATTAAAATTAATTTTTTAATTACTCAATGATCACCTTAGGAACCTCAGGAAAGTGGATATGACAAATGAGTAAACAGTGTTTGAATAGAGAGAAAAGGATTTATTAAGGAAAATAATTAAAGTTCACAACTTGTTCTCTCTTGTGAGAGTGTTAGGATTAGAGGCAAACATTTAAACTGACAGAGACAGTATTAAGGTGATAAGAACAATGCAAGGCAGTTTAGAATACATCAGAAGGTACACGAACTAAACGACACAGAAAGGAAAATTCTGATGAGATGAACAGGGTTGTAGAAAGCATACAAAAAACAGAATTGAGAGGAAATTTTACAAAGTGATACTGAAACAAAATGAAGGTCAAGCACCAAATCTCTTACCAATAGATATACTATGAATGGAGATGAAAAAACACAACAATACAAGATCAGTGTGGCCTCAAAGGCAAAGAGCTAAATAGAAATAAAGCAATGGAAATCACACATAATATTCTTATGTTATATATTACTGAAAAAGGATAGTCAAGGAACAATGAGAAAATGTGTCAATGTTCCTCTATTAACAAAAGACTACAACTTTGCATTTCAAATGATCACAAATGAAATTATACAGCAAGAATAAATGTTTCTGGTAAACTAAATTAGCTTCTTAATTTAGCAATAAAACAAAAATTTAAAGATCCCAAGATTGAGGTTTTAGAGTAAAAATATAGAGTATATATTTTTATTTACTGAAAATAGACATCTCAACTATTAGTGGCACTCAAAAGTATTAAAAACATTTTTCCAATAATAGTATACTACAACATAAGCAATTATACATATAGGAAATTTTTAAAATTTAAGAGTTTCTTTTTTCCATTTATAGTTTTTCTGAGTCATCTGTAATTTCCCTTTGAGAATAATTTTACGGCTTACATAAAGCTTGAGTAGATTATTATTTTACTTGCACAAATACAAAGTGTTAAGGTGTTACAGCTACTCTATCTGTAGTAGCTTCAACTTTAAAAAATGTGTACCCTCTGAATCTAAAATAAAAGTTGAAATTATTAAAAAATAAAGGATCCATTAAAAATGTCATTTTGCAGCAGTCCACTAGATGTCACTCAAGATAAGGTTCCCCCTCTAACAGTCCAAACTCCCCTCATCTTTGTAAAAAATAAACTCTTAATTAACCATTAGCTCATTATTCTTATTTCACAGATAGTATATGGGTTGGTATTAATTTAATTTTTGTTATTTTCCACTGAAGCTTCAGGTGGATGTCTGTTGCATATATAGAAAACTATAATACTTTAGGATTAATAATAATTTTGGTTTATATGAAGTACAGGAAATACTAGAGAAAAAAATAAGATAGATGTCTTTATTAGAGCGAAGGTTCTGCGAACAAAGCAATTATCTGGAGTATACCCTTTAATTTCCAGTTAGGTCTGTGCAGTTAATAGAAATCAGTTTAAAAAATCAGTCTTACCAATTGTTTTGTATTGATGGGCAAGTTTTGTTGATGAGTGACTCATGATGTCATATTTGAGCTTGAACCTGTTTATGTTTTTAAATAGAGATCATGCTAGCAAGATATTTTCTATTGTGAAGAAATTACAGAATTGGTGTAGATTGATACCGTTTTCATCAAAAACGTATAAAATCATCTGCTTAACATTGTACAAGGTCTCCACTTTCTGGTTTCATAGCAGAACTCATTACTTGTTCCTCAAGAAGTCTGGGGAGCCATGCTTACAATCTGACATACTGGTATGCAACAGAGAGGACTTAAGTAATAATCAACTGTGCTTCATTTGTCTCTTTAAAATAAATTGCATATCACTTTTTAAAATTGTAGTTTGTGAAAACTTTTTTTTTCCTATTATCCTTTAAATTCTATGGTACATGTGCACAATACGCAGGTTTGTTACATAGGTATACATGTGCCATGTTGGTTTGCTGCATCCATCAACTAGTCCTTTACATGACGTATTTCTCCTAATACTATCTTTCCCTCAGCCCCCTCTCCGACAGGCCCTGATGTGTGGTATTTCCTGCCCTGTGTCCATGTGTTCTCGTTGTTCACCTCCCACCTATGAGTGAGAACACGACGTGTCTGGTTTTCTGTCTTTGTGATAGTTTGCTGAGAATGATGGTTTCCAGCTTCATCCATGTCCCTGCAAAGGACATGAGCTAATCCTTTTTTATGGCTGCATAGTATTCCATGGTGTATATGTGCCACATTTTCTTAATCCAGTCTATCACTGATGGACATGTAGGTTGGTTCCAAGTCTTTGCTGTTGTGAATAGTGCTGCAATAAACATACGTGTGCATGTGTCTTATAGTAGCATGATTTATAATCCTTTGGGTATATACCCAGTAATACGATCACTGGGTCAAATGGTATTCCTAGTTCTAGACCCTTGAGGAATCACCATATTGTCCTCCACGATGGTTGAACTAATTTACACTGCCATCAACAGTGTAAAAGTGTCCCTATTTTTCCAAATCCTCTCCAGCATCTGTTATTTCCTGACTTTTTAATGATTATCATTCTAACTGGCGTGTGATGGCATCTCCTTGTGCTTTTGATTCGTATTTTTCTAATGACCAGTGATGATGAGCATTTTTTCATGTGTCTGTTGGCTGCATAAATGTTTTCTTTTGAGAAATGTCTGTTCATACCCTTTGCTCACTTTTTGATGGGGTTGTTTGTTTGTTTTTTTCTTGTAAATTTCTTTAAGTTCTTTGTAGATTCTGGATATTAGCCCTTTGTCAGATGGTAGACTGCAAAAATTTTCTCCCATTCTGTAGGTTGCCTATTCACTCTGATGGTAGTTTCTTTTGCTGTGCAGAAGCTCTTTAGTTTAATTAGATCCCATTTGTCTATTTTGGTGTTTGTTGCCATTGCTTTTGGTGTTTTAGTCAGGAAGTTCTTGCCCATACCTATGTCCTGAATGTTATTGCCTAGGTTTTCTTCGAGGGTTTTTTGTGGTTTGAGGTCTTACATTTAAGTCTTTAATTCATCTTGAGTTAATTTTTGTATAAGGTATAAGGAAGGGATCCAGTTTCAGCTTTCTACACATGGCAAGTCAGTTTTCCCAGCATCATTTATTACATAAAGAACCCTTTCCCCATTTCTTGTATTTGTCAAGTTTGTCAAAGATCAGATGGTTGTAGATGTGTAGTGTTATTTCTGAGGCCTCTGTTCTGTTCCTTTGGTCTACATATCTGTTTTGGTGCCGGTACCATGCTGTTTTGGTTATTGTAGCTGTGTAGTATAGTTTGAAGTCAGGTAGCATGATGCCTCCAGCTTTGTTCTTTTTGCTTAGGACTGTGTTGGCTATGAGGGCTCTTTTTTGGTTCCATATGAGTTTTAAAGTAGTTTTTTCCAATTCTGTGAAGAAAATCAGTGGTAACTTGATGTGGATGGCATTGAATCTATAAATTACCTTGGGCCATATGGCCATTTTCACCATATTGATTCTTACTATCCACGAACATGGAATGTCCTTCCATTTGTGTCCTCTTTTATTTTGTTGAGCAGTGGTTTGTAGCTCTCCTTGAAGAGGTCCTTCACATCCCTTGTAAGTTGGATTCCTAGGTATTTTATTCTCATTTTAGCAATTGAATGTGAGTTCACTCATGATTTGGCTCTCTAGTGGTCTGTTATTGTTGTACAAAAATGCTTGTGATTTTTGCATATTGATTTTTTATCCTGAAACTTTGCTGAAGTTGCTTATCAACTTAAGGAGATTTTGGGCTGAGAAAACGGGGTTTTCTAAGTATACAATCATGTCATTTGCAAACAGAGACAATTTGACTTCCTCTTTTCCTAATTGAATATCCTTTATTTCTTTTTCTTGCCTAATTACCCTCGCCAGAACTTACAACACTATGTTGAATAGGAGTGGTGAGAGAGGGCATCCTTGTCTTGCGCCAGTTTTCAAAGGGATTGCTTCCAGTTTTTGCCCATTCAGTATGATATTGGTTGTGGGTTTGTCATAAGTAGCTCTTATGATTTTGAGATACATTCCATCAATACCTAGTTTATTGAGAGTTTTTAGCATGAAGGATTGTTGAATTTTGTTGAAGATGTTTTCTGCATCTATCAAGATAATCATGCAGTTTTTATCTTTGGTTCTGTTTATGTGATGGATTACATTTATTGATTTGTGTATGTTGAACCAGCTTTGCAACACAGGGATGAACCCCATTTGATCATGGTGGATAAACTGTTTGATGTGCTGCTGGATTTGGTTTGCCAGTATTTTATTGAGGATTTTCGCATCAACGTTCATCAGGGATATTGGTCTAAAATTCTCTTTTTTGTTGTTGTGTTGCTGCCAGGGTGTCAGGATGATACTGGCCTCATAAAATGAGTTAGGGAGGGGTCCCTCTTCTTCTATTTATTGGAACAACTTCAGAAGGAATGGTATCAGCTCCTCTTTGTACCTCTAGTAGAATTCGACTGTGAATCCATCTGGTCCTGGACGTTTGTTGGTTGGTAGGCTATCAAATATTGCCTCAATTTCAGAATCTGTTATTGGTCTATTCAGAGATTCAATTTCTTCCTGGTTTAGTCTTGGGGGGGTGGTTTGTGACCAGGAATTTATCTATTTCTTCTAGATTTTCTAGTTTATTTGTGTAAAGGTGTTTATAGTATTCTCTGATGGTACTTTGTATTTCTGTGGGATCAGTGGTGATGCCCCCTTTATCATTTTTTATTGTGTCTATTTCATTCTTCTCTCTTTTCTTCTTGATTAGGCTTTCTAGCAGTCTATCTATTTTGTTGATCTTCTCAAAAAACAAGCTCCTGGATTCATTGATCTTTTTTTTAAGAGTTTTTTCTGTCTTGATCTCCTTCAGTTCTGCTCTGATCTTAGTTATTTCTTGACTTCTGCTAACTTTTGAATTTGTTTGATCTTGCTTTTCTGTAAAGATTTTATTTTTCCTTCACTTATGGAGCTTAGTTTGGCTGTATATGGGATTCTGGGTAGAAAATTCTTTTCTTTAAAAATGTTGAATATTGGCCCTCACTGTCTTCTGGCTTGAAGGGTTTCTGCTGAGAGATCTGCTATTAGTCTGATGGGCTTCCCTTTGTGGGTAACCTGAACTTTCTCTCTGGCTGCCCTTAACATTTTTTCCTTCATTTCAACCTTAGCAAATCTGGCAATTACGTATCTTGGGGTTGCTTTTCTCAAGGAGTATCTTCTTGGTGTTCTTTGTATTTCCTGAATTTGAATGTTGGCCTGCTTTCCTAGGTCGGGGAAGTTCTCCTGGATAATATCCTGAAGAGTGTTTTCTAACTTGGTTCCATTCTCCTCGTCAATTTTGGGTACACCAATCAAATGTAGATTTGGTCTTTTCACATAGTCCCATATTTCTTGGAGGCTTTGTTTCTTTTTACTCTTTTTTCTCTAAACCGGTCTTCTTGATTTATTTCATTTATTTGTTCTTCAATCACTGATATCCTTTCTTCCACTTGATCAAATTGGCTATTGAAGCTTGTGCATGTATCACAAAGTTCTCATGCTGTGGTTTTCAGCTCCATCAGGTCATTTAAGGTCTTCTCTACACTGTTTATTCTATTTAGTCATTCATCTAAGCTTTTTTTTCAAGGTTTTTAGCTTCCTAGCAATGGGTTAAAACATGCTTCTTTAGCTCGGAGAAGTTTGTTATTACCAACCTCCTGAAGCCTACTTGTGTCAGCTCATCAAACTTATTCTCCGTCCAGTTTTATTCCATTGCTGATAAGGAGATGCAATCCTTTGGAGGAGAAGAAGCACTCTGGTTTTTGAAATTTTCAACTTTTCTGCTCCGGTTTCTCTCCATCTTTGTGGTTTTATATACCTTTGGTCTTTGATGTTGGTGACCTACAGATGGGGTTTTGGTGTGGATGTCCTTTTTGTTGATGTTGATGCTATTCCTTTCTGTTTGTTAGTTTTCCTTCTAACAGTCAGGTCCCTCAGCTGCAAGTCTGTTGGAGTTTACTGGAGGTCCACTCCAAACCCTGTTTGCCTGGGTATCACCAGCGGAGACTGAAGAACAGCAAATATTGCAGAACAGCAAAATATTGTTGCCTGATCTTTCCTCTGGAAGCTTTGTCTCAGAGGGGCACCCACCTGTATGAGGTGTCTGTTGGCCCCTACTGGGAGGTGTTTCCCAGTCAAGCTACACAGGGGTCAGGGACCCACTTCAGGAGGTAGCCTGTCCATTCTCAGAGCTTGAATGCCATGCTGGGAGAACCACTACTCTCTTCAGAGCTGTCAGACAGGGACGTTTAAGTCTGGAGAATTTGTCTGCTTCCTTTTGTTCAGCTATGCCCTGCCCGTGGAGGTGGAGTCTAGAGAGGCAGTAGGCCTTGCTGAACTGCTTCTGCTCACCCTTCACGGGCTGCACCCACTGTCCAACCAGTCCCAGTGAGATGAACCAGGTACCTCAGTTGGAAATGCAGAAATCACCCATCTTCTGCATTGATCTCGCTGGGAGCGGCAGACCGGAGCTGTTCTTATTCAGCCATCTTGGAAGAGCCCAATACTTTTCTTAACAGTAAGTGTGAAACTAGCCCTAGAGCATACTATAATTGATAAATTGTCACTATTATTCAACAAACTTCTCTTGGAAAAAATAAATTTTTTGCTTAGGGATATATTTTATTTCTATTTTTCATAAACTACTTATTTTGTGTGCCAATACCAAGTTGTTTTTCTCAAATTGAACTACATTCCCCCAAAACATGATCTAATACATGGGATTATATTTGGCACTTAAGAAATGTATTAATTCTTCAATTCACTAGGGCATTAAGCAAAGTGAGTGTTTCATTGTGTGATATGGTACTCTGGGGCCTGAGTTAGTACTTCACATTGTTTAGCTCAAGGAAATGCCCAGTACATAATTAGTTTTACTTGTACAGGGTCAATTTTTTACTAGGGAAATGGAAGTTGAACGAGTAATCTGATTTTACCTGTAAATTTTGGATCCAAACCACAGAGATAAAGGAACTTAGAAAGAAAAGCAGGCTACAGCCAACAGCAACTTGGAGAAAACATTTTTATATACATGAGACCATAGCTTTATTACATTAATAAAGTTTTCTAAGGCCAAGAGTAAAAATATAATATAGATTTATAAACAAAAGATAGGAAATAAATACCTTTTAAATTTAGGATCAATGATTTAAGTTTTGTAATACATTAAGCTGACCAAATTTTAAAGCTTTTCCCATACACCGCCCTTTTGAATAGTAAAATAAACATACATGTGCGTCCTCAAGGAACATTTTTAAAGATGTGTCACAACCAATAAAAATTATTAACAAATTAACCTATTGGTGTGAAATAGAGTTTGGCATAATGTAACATGGAGTTTGAAAGTCGTTGAGTCTTCCTTCATGAAGATAAGATGATTATGTAAGGCTGAAGTTCCTACATGGCAGTAGTTTGTGATTATCCTTCTACTTATCCCATAGTGTACGAGGGTTTCTTTCTTTTTTTAAAAAAATCTCAGTAAGTTATTCTTTCTGTACTTTCTAGAAACTACTATGTAATAATGGAAGGGAGGCGACAATCTTAGGGAAAAAAAAGGAAGGAGTACATCTTCCTTCTTCAGTATTCCTCTCTTTTCAGGGGCCACTATTCCACGATTTGTGGTTTGGTTTGGTTTAATTTGGTCTGGGTTTTGCACTTCGGCCTATCTCATCAAAGACACTTCGTTGGCTGCCTGGTTCTGTTAGTCACTGAAGGAGATGAATTTGATGAACTCATATACAGAGAATGGCTGAAGAAAGAACGCTATTTTTCTTTGTTACCTTTTTTTAACAAGAGTGGAATTTTGAATGTCACTAGAGAAAATATTCTGTGCAGACAGCGATTCGAAAGCTCGTATGCAGCTTAACATAGGCAGGCTCTGCTACTTCTTTTTCCTGCAAATTTATTAAATTATTTGTAACAACCAAGTTTTCAAAAATGACTTAAGATGGTTTCCACAGAATAGCTTAAAGATAAAACAATTAAAATTTAGATAAAAATATAAGAATCAAATAAGAAACAAAGAAAATTATCTTTAAAAATCCAGGAGCAAAGAATAATGGAGAATAAAATTTAGCTTTGGACATCTCACAGCTATGGTAAAATGAGGGCAAAGCAATAAAGCTTCCACTCTATGATGTGAGACAGAGCATTTCTGTCTCTGGACTTGTAGAGGAATTTTTCCTTAGGGACTAGACATACCTGTAAGGCCAGCGATAATGAAGGAAAAGGAACCAATATCTCTTGCTTAGGTGCTGGATAGTTCATGCGAAATGGATAAACACAGCAGAGAAAGTTAAAATCCTTAACCCATGAACGACATCACTGTAGTCCACATACGCAAAGAACTAATTATAATTACTGTTATTGTTCCACTTTTAGTGAAAAAGTAAAATGGGAAGTGTATTTTACCATTTGTTTGACTGAAGTGCTTAAAAACCTTATTGTTGAAGCATACTATTATATTTTTAAATGAAATTCAAAATAGCGCTTTGAGATTTTTTACTGTTTGTTTTCTATTTAAAGATTTACTTTCTACCACTTTAGAGTTAGATCAGGATTTTTAGGCTTTTCCTATAATCTAACACATAAAGGAATATAGTATTTTTGAGGTTTGAACTAAGATGCTTTAATTAATTTGAGATGTCTTTGAAATGGTTTGTCAAGTTCCAGTGTTTCCTGAAAGTACATGTAGCTATCTTCTACAATTGTTTTTACTTTCCTCAGATTTTACAGAATGACACATTGGGGAAGTCCAGTAATTCAAGTGTTTGGCTAACAATCATCAAGGCCACAGAAACCCAGCCTCTGCTCTTGGCAGTATCAGGAACTTCATGGAATACATCACTTTCAAATTGCAGCTGCAAATGGTCTTGTTAAAGGTAATTCAGCAACATCAGTCAAGATGTTTCTTGACACACAATGGAGGAGATTAGAAATAATGCATTCCTTCAGTAAACCATTTTGCCTGTTTTTACTAATGATGCAGTCCTTTCTCAGGCAATTTTCCAGAGTTACGTAGACAACTAAATTCACACGGACCAAAAGAGAAAAAAAAAAATCTAATTGGAATAAAATCAGTTGAACTTATTATACTGAGACTGAAAGATAGAAGAAAGAATAGGGAGAAATTTTTAGAAATATGTATGTCAAAGAATGATCTAGTTACCAGCATAATTAGAATCCAAAAGAAAAAAGAAAAAACACAAAAGTAATGAAACTAAGTGTGTTAAGATTCTAAGAATGTGTTAAAATTCTAGTGTTACTCATGAATTGCAGATATACTTCTAATGGATGTAGAATACTACAAAGGGCTTGAAATGTGTGAAAAGAGCCTTGGTCATTATAACTTCATATAAGTGTAGAGTTAAGAGTTTTGAATAATTTTATTTAGTCCCCATGTGTGTCTCCAGAAAAATGCACAAGCATACAAGATATACAGAAAATAGCTTAGAGCATACATTTCTAATTAGTTTCCGGATTTGTTTATACAAAATAAATACAAATGTATTGAAGGTGTCTTTGTATGCATCCCACAGAGCCTCAAAGGATTTCATCCTACAAATGCGTCGACCCATCGCTGTGACTCTTTTGTCTGTCCTCTATATCTTGCTAGTAATATACAATTATTATAATTTATGGATATTCACAAAGCCATATTTTAATATAATTTAGAGAAAAAAATTACAGATGCATGATGCAATCTATTTCTTGGTATGGAAAATAATATCTATTTTAAGTATTTTAAATACCATGATATTAATTATGCCAATATACCTGCTGTTAATTTTAAATACAAGTCAAAGTCATATTTTAGCTAATAGTGGATAATCTCTTCATCCTTGATGAGGAGGATTTTAAAAACTTTTTGTAATTATTTATTAGGAAGATACCTTGACATGCTAATGAAAATATGAAAATAAGTTATAATTATCATCCTTATAAATATGTAGTGAATTTTAAAGTTCATATTTTAATTATGGGATACATCCATGGTGGATTGAAATGTATTGCTAAAGAAGACTAACAACAGCACTGACTATTTTATAAAAATAGTTCAATTTACCTCAATAGAGTTTATGAACACTTACTAAGAACTAGGTACTGGGGATACAAAATTGAATAAAACTGGGATCTTGCTTCAAGTTGCTTTTTTCAATCATGGGTAATGTCATGTAACAATTGAATGAATGACAAAGGGAGAAATATACAGAATATAGCGTGAGATTACAAAAGAGTAAAAATTAGTTCTGTTGTTGGTGTCAGAGAAAAGCTATTTATGGCAGGCTTCAGAAAATGGCTCAGAATGAGCTAGGAAGATAAGACTGTTAAAGGCATTCCAGACAGAGAACTCCGATCAAGGCATCTTGTCATTCTACAAAGAAAGATAAATCTATTTAGTAAAAGGCTGGGGAGAAATCAAGTTGAGGCTGAAGAAATAGGTTAGAAATAAGTTGCGTAAGATCTTCTGTGCTCTGTTAGGGAATTTTGAATTAATTCAAAATTAATTAAGAAGTGGGAAATTACTAAAGATTTTAGTGTTGTTAAATGACCTACAGCAGCTGGTGAGAAATTGTGGTGCTGTGCTATGGGGGAAAAAAAGTTGATGAATGGTAATATATTTATTGTGAAAAGTTTCAGTCTGGAGAGAGACCATCTAAAAGAAAATGAAGGAATTTCTAGTTGAGGGGTCTTGAGTTTGCAAGTTGGTATAATAGTTGACTAATAATGTAAACTTGGGCAAGGTTATTTGTGCTTCCAAGCGTCACATCCTCACGTAAAAAATAATGGTGAGTGAGAGCTACCTAAAAGGTTGTTGTGAGGATTAGATGAAGAAAAATAATGTTCACATATAGGAGAGCTATTAATTATTAGTTCTGTTTCCTAAAATTGATCTGGACAGTTTAACTCCTAATCTGTAACTAAAATGATAATACTTAGTCTTTGTTTTAAAAGATTGCTAAACTGGGACATCCATAACCATAGATATCCAGTATTTGATTTCTGCATTTTTACTCTTTAAATGTTTTTTTTAAATTTCTGATAGCTAAGATAAAATTCCTGAACGAGTCTATTAATTTTATTTCTTCACTTTTAGTTGTAAGAAAGAATGGAAAAAACAATGACAATACTACTCAGTGAGATATTATTTGTGAATGTGAAGGTAGTGATAAAAATTCCTTTTTTAGTTTTCTTTTCAGAGTAAACGATCCTTCCTTAAGTGTTTATGTAGGAATGGTCTAAGTGAACTAAATATCAAAATCACAGGAGAAATTTAAGAGTATGTTTCTGGACCTAACCCCAGACTTCCTGAATCAAAGTATCTGGGTCTAGGATGCCAAAATTGTGTGTTTATCACCTCAACAATTTTAATACTCACCAATATTTGGAAGATGTTGCTGTATTTTTTTCTCCCCGTTTCTTCTTTTTCTATCTCAGAACTTAGTATCAACTTTAAATTAGTTTTAGTGATTCTCCTGGATCTCCTTTTGTTATAACTCCTCCCTTGTTTTAATTTGTATCATATAAAAATGTTACATCTGCACCACTATAATCAGGTAAGAGAATAAAATGATGGCTGTGAGTGTGGAATTTCACACTATTTAAATTTTGTAGTCTGGCATATGCATTTAAAAAAAAAAAAAAAAAAAAAAGCCTCAGATTTTGTTTCTTTTTTTTTTCCACGTGGAGTCTCGCTCTTTTACCCAGGCTGGAGTGCAGTGATGTGATCTCGGCTCACTGCAACCTCCACCTCTCAGGTTCAAGCGATTCTCCTGCCTCAGCCTCCAGAGTAGCTGCGACTACAGGCGCGTGCCATCACGTCCGGCTGATTTTTTGTATCTTTAGTAGAGACACGGTTTCACCGTGTTAGCCAGGATGGTCTCGATCTTCTGACTTGGTGATCCACCCGCCTCAGCCTCCCAAAGTGCTGGGATTACAGGCGTGAGCCATGTTTCTTTGTTAATGATAACTACAATAGCAAAGAGTTATTGAGTGAACACTGACAACGACCCTGTGTGGTAGGGATGTTAGGTGAGGAGACTGAGAAAGGATAACTTAAATAATTCACCTTAGGTCAAAGAGCTAAACTAATATATTTAGGATTCAACCTCCCCAAAAATCTTCTCTTTTACTCTTTACATTACATCATGTTACCTCCCTATTCTGTCCTGAGAGGGACATTATATTATTTCCAATCCTCTGACGCTGTGACTAGATCAAGATCTGCGAGCGTACTGTCATCTGTGACCAGCATGATGCTAGTATAGGCATAGGAAGAAGAAAGAGATTGGCTGGCAGGATTTAACTAGCCATCTTATTAAATATCTCTACTCAGTGAGAGATGAGACAGATAAATATCAAAGAGTGAGAGTCACTTTTAACCAATTAGAAATATCAAAGGCTTATCTCAGAAGAGGATTATGCCTCTGTTAGAATACTCTAGGATGGCTACGTGCTTGGGACAGAGGGATGAGAGAAAATTGTTGCATCACTAAAATACACACACACACACACACATATAAATAAATTGTATATGGTTTCATGATTAAGGAGGTATATGGACACAAAAAGTAAAAATGTTGCCTGTTGTATCCTAGCCACCCTGTGCTTGAAATGCCAACTAAATGTGACATGGGAGATTGGTGCTTAGGACAATGTCTACCTTATCCTCTCTCCCTTTGTAATGACAGGGATTTCTGGTTGTTTTCTCCATGGAGAAACCACTTACTAAATATTATGATGCTTGGCAAGTTGCCTCACTGGAAGATATTTGACTAGTCCCTTTCATTCTCTGTAAAAGCAGAGTAACAATAATAACTCTGTGTTTGGGGGTACTGTTCTCAATTTTAGTTTTTACTGTTTTTATTGTTATTTTTATGTTTATTTAAACTTGTCAGCCAATGAGCACAACCATCTGGTTCACAAATGTGAAATAGTACAGAGGCTCCTTGACTTGCAATGGGGTCTATAAATCAACCGTGAGTTCAGAATATCAAAATACCCTGTGTCAAAAATGCGCTTAATACGACTAACCTACCAAACATCACAGCTTAGCTTAGCCTACCTTAAATGTGCTCAGAAAACTTACATTAGCCTGCAGTTGGGCAAAAGCACCTAACAAAAAATATTTTTTATTATAAAGTGTTGAATCTCTCATGTAATTTACTGAACACTGAAAGTGAAAAACAGAATGGTTATATGAGTACTTGAAGAAAGGTTTCTACTAAAGGTGTATTGATTTTTGATGTGGTTTGGCTGTGTCCCCACCCAAATATCATCTTGAACTGTAGTTCCCATAATTCCCACGAGTTGTGGGAGAAACCTAGTGGGAGATAATTGAATCATGGGGGTGATTTCCCCCATACTGTTCTCATGATAGTGAGTAAGTGTCATGAGATCTGATGGTTTTACAAGGGGAAACCTTGTAAAGGTTTCTCTTGCATCTCATTCTCTCTTGTCTGCCACCACGTAAGAAGTGTCTTTTGCTTTCCACCATGATCATGAAACCTCCCCCAATATGTGGAACTGTGAGTCCATTAAACCTCTGTCTCTTTATAGATCACCCATTCTTGAGTATGTCTTTATCAGTTGCATGAGAAAGGTAAATACACTTCTGCACCATCATAGAATTGAAAAATTGTAACTTTAGGCTGGGTGCAGTGGTTCACACCTGTAATTCCAGTACTTTGGGAGGCCGAGGCGGGTGGATCATGAGGTCAGGACTTCAAGACTGGCCTGGCCAAGATGCTGAAACCCCGTCTCTGCTAAAAATACAAATTTTAGCCTGGTGTGATGGCAGGTGCCTGTAATCCCAGCTACTTGGGAGGCTGAGGCAGAGATTGGTTGAACCTGGAAGGCAGAGGTTTCAGTGAGCCGGGATCGTGCCACTGCACTCCAGTCTGTAGAACAGAGCGAGACTCTGTCTCAAAAAAAAAAAAAAAAAAATGTAATTTAAACCATCACAAGTCAGGGACCACCTATATTTACTTACTCTTCCACTGTATAGACTATTCACACTAAAGAGGATGATCCAATAGTCAAATACCATTTATTTGAAAAGGAAAATGTAAAGGGTAGGACCTTGACTACATTCACTGAAATGATGCTAATTTTATACGAAACTGATGTTTTATTCTTTATTAGTGTTTTAATCTACCTTAGTGTTTATAACATCAACCTTATAACCATGAGCCTGAAACCACGTGAAGCCTTCTTTAAAAGGCCTTGGGTCCTCTTTACTACAGAATCTGCGTCTCTTGGAGGAAAACCTCATATTAAAAAGTACGTTTATTTCAGATAATTCCTACTAACATAAAGTTTGATTAATGACCATTGGTTCAATCTCTATGAATATTTTACTGTGTGTGTGTGTGTGTATATATGTATATATATAAAATGTGTGTGTATATATATTTTAAAAAGTGTGTGTGTATATGTATATATAGAGTGTGTGTGTGTGTGTATATATATATATGGTGTGCACCTAAAGTAATTTTTACTCAAATAATAGCTTGTTTTATTTTCTCAAAATACTTTTATTTTCAGGTCTGATCTGTATTAAACAGTGTAACATTCTCCCTTTACAAATAGGTATCATCAGGCAAACTTAAAGATGATCTGACAATGTCATTTTCCAAGGGACTGATAGAAAGATTGAGTATCATGGAATCTGAACAGACAACAGAGAATCGGGTATCTATCTTTAGAACCAATGACAGACTTGGAGGCTATTTATTCATTACCAAAAATCTGAATAAAATGTCAGACTTCAAAGGTATTGATAAATCTCTGTATCAGTGGGAAAAACTTCAAACAGGCTGCATCAGGTCCATAAACACATTTTGTTTGGCAATTTGTTTATTAGAAAACATAATTTTTTTAACTTAATTAGTTATTGGTACTTAAAAATCAGAAGACTGCAATTACAATGTCAGATTTCCAATCTCTTATAAAAAATGATAAATCTGGAAAAACTGTGCCCACATAACCATACTGAAGCTGAAGACAACCTGTCCCGTTTTGGTGGACGCTCACACTCCAGGGAACCTCATTCCACACAGGCCAACTTTGATCATTTACATTACTCCTTTGGGCACTCATGTTTGTAACCCTTACTCTAGACATTTTGTATAAGGTCAACTATACCATCTGAAAAAGCAGCAATTAATAAATGTTTGTTAGAATGAATACATGATATATGATTAAATCTGGAAAACTAAATTTTAAAATTTAAAATCCCAAATCTGAGATTTTATTGTCACATTTTTGGTTAAGGACCTTGATATAGTTTGGCTGTGTCCCCATCCAAATCTTATCTTGAATTGTAGCTCCCATAATCCCCTTGTGTCATGGGAGGGATCCAGTGGGAGTTTATTGAATCACGGGGGCAGGTTTTTTCGTGTTGTTCTCGTGATAGTGAGTAAGTCTCACAAGATCTGATGGTTTTATAAAGGACAGTTCCCCTGCACATACTGTCTTGCCTGCTGCCGTGTAAGACATGCTTTTGCTCCTACTTCACCTTCTGCCATGTGGAACTGCTCATCCATTCAACTTCTTTTTCTTTATACAGTACACAGTCTCAGATTTTTCTTCATAGCAGTATGAAAATGAACTAATACAGACCTCTAATTGCTTAGCCACCTAATAATTAGATAACCTAGAACATATAGTTTTTATTTATTATGAAGTTTAATATAAAAGAGAACCCACAGTTATGTCTTTTACACTTTTACAGATGTAAATTGTGTTATAAATTTGCTAAACCAAGGTAAGAATTATTCTGTAATCCCCAAACTCTTATACTATCTATTTTTATTGTCCTGTATTTTCCTAATTAGAAAAAGTAAACTTGTAGACTTGTATGTTCTAGAGTCAGCTTGTTCTCAGTTTGAGGAATAAGAAATTCTATTCTGTGGTAATGACAGGTTATGTCTCTTTCCACTGCCATAGCTTGCCATGTCTTTTAGTATAATTTAAAATTTGTTAAACTAATTTCAGTTACAAAATGTGTATTTACCATCCAAATTCAATACTTTTTCCAAAAGGATTTGTTTGAACCACTGTGCTTGTCAATATATAAGAGCAGTTTGATGATGTGTTGAAACAATGCCTTCAATGATGCTTCTCCTTTTCTTTCTACTCAGTGAGATATTCCGGCGAAAGCTCATAAAACATGTGGTCTCATCAAAATGGATATTCCAGCAAAAAGAGTGAAATTTATTTTTTAACTTTAAGAGTGTTAGCTTTTTACAGAGTATTTTTTCCAGGTTCTAGTGATTCTTTTAACATAAAATGCTACCAAATATATCACTGGCTTAGGTCTTAAGGAATTGCAGAAGTTTTTTTTTGTGAAAGTAGGTCATACTGACTTAATTCTGTCTTTGGTTTTTTAAAACATTTGGACTGAATCGGAATAAACAGGCAATGCAGACACTTTTTCTCTGAATCACAATCCAGACTCGGTGCTGGAACAGATTTGAGGAATGTGTACAATTCTTATCCAAACTAATGTCTGGTATTTAACCAGGTTAAAGTTTTTTCTTTTCTTTTAATGTGAGAAAAATTTAATAAATAATAAATTTTCCCTTCACCACTCAATGTCTCAGTTAGAAGTTCATTTGAATTGTATTCATTCAATTCATTTATTTCTTGACTTGGGGGATTTAATGTTCCTGGCATGCCTTGAAAACATGGCTGAATGCATTTGTGAATGAAAATCGACAAATCCTACTTCTATTTCTTACATACACTATTTTTCACAAGGTTGAGAAGAAAATCAATCGCAAATTATTTAATAATGTTGTATTTTCAAATCCCTGAAAAGTGTTAAGTGCTATGTACCAAACATATATTGTCATATTAAATGTTGTCAAAGAGTCAAGCATAACTTTTATTAGAAGCTGCAAGGAAAGATTGAAAATATTTGTAAAAATGAATATTTTGTCACTCCTTAAGAACCAGAATGCTTTGATCTACATTTGTGGATTTCTAGTTTGGATAACTTATTTGGAGAAATAAACAAATTTATGTATCTTTCCACTGCCATAGTTTACCATTTCTTTTAGTATAATTTAAAATTTGTTAAAATAGTTTCAGTTACAAAATGTGTATTTACCATCCAAATTCAATACTTTTTCCAAAAGGATTTGTTTGAACCACTATCTTGTCAATATATAAGAGCAGTTTGGTAATGTATTGAAACAATGCCTTCAATGAGGCTTCTCCTTTTCTTTCTACTCAGTGAGATAAATCTACTCAGTGAGATTTGAAAAAACAATTTGTTTTATTGAAAAAGTTTTATGTTAATTGCATGGTTGACTGTTTCCTATGGAAAATAGAAACGTTCTTGACTCTTACCATAAACTCTTATATCTAATATCACATTGGGTTGTTTATCTGTACATATCTTCCTATTCAATCTCCAGACATATCTCCAAATATATCACAGAATAAAAAGTAGAAAATACTGTAGAATAATTTTCTCCACTTATTTTACAGGATTTTATGAATGTCACATAATCTTTGTCAAACACTTTTATTTTACTTAAAAAGGCAAATACACAGCAAACAAAATTTTATATGGGCTCTGTGTGATCAAAGGTAAAGCCATTCAGAATCATTGGAGATTAGTGTTAAAGATGATGTGAAAAATTAAAACGTATATGCATTTTTGTCTATTCATATTGTGAAATATTGTTGATGATTTGCAAACCTTAACCATATTATTAGTTACTTTATGTTGTGGACTGAATTGTGTCGTCCCAAAATTTATATGTTGAAACTTTGAACCCCAATGTGACTGTATTTGGAGATAGGGACTTTAGGGAGGAAACTAAGGTTAAATGAGGTCATGAGTTTGGGGCCCTAGGACAGTATTCCTACAAGAAGAGAAAGAGACACAAGAGATTTCTCTCTCTGTTTTCCCCAACACACACAAAGAAAGGGCTATGTGAGAGACTCTATACTAAAAATACAAAAATTAGCTGGGTGTGGTGTGCACCTATAGTCCCAGCTACTTGGGAGGCTAAGACAGGAGAATTGCTCAAACCCAGGTGGCGAAATTTGCAGTGAGCCGGGATCGTGCCATAGCACCCCAGCCTAGGTGACACAGCGAAACTCCGTCTCAAAAAAAAAAAAAAAAAAAAAAAAAAAAGAGAAAAAAAAAAGTGTTACAAAAGACCAAACTACCAAACGTAGGCACTGGAAATCTGTGGAACACAAAGCTGTTACTTTTATCTTCGGTGTAACAAACTACAATCTACCCGGTAGAGTACTCAGCTATACTATCTAGCCATTGAGTGGACATCATAGTAGTTTCACAGAAGCTTTTACTTGAACCTATAAGAGACTCAGTGGTTTAAATGAAAATCAGCCTGATTGAATTACCACTTTTCTAACATACCTAGAAAGAGTTGATCACGATTGTGTGGTTAGGGTTGGGCTTTGAGCTATGGATTGTTACTACTAGACCCATATTCACGTCTTTCAAATAGAGTTCATTACTTAGAATTCAATCAATATCATTTGACTTTTTGTATTTTCACTAGCAACTGTAATAAAACTTATCCTTAAAGTGTAGGATATCTGACTAATTGAAAAACAGGGTAAAGTGTTAAAACCTACTTAGGAAGATAAGCCTTAAAGCACAACATCGAAGTGAGAACATGAAAATGACAGCATTTTACCACTCCCCCTAAACTGCTGAAATTCACTTTCAAAAATATAATAAAATAGAAATAACTGGTTCAAAAATATTAACAAGCATCTATTTTCTCAGTTTGGAGAAACAATGTTTTTTTTACCTACAGCTCGTGAATATTTTATAAATAGCATTTTATACTAATTAGGCCCACCGGCAGCAATAGATTCCTTTTCTTTGGAAATACTGTTAAAGTCTATTTAAAGTATAGGAACATTTTACGGGGCCGGGAGGAATCAGACGGTGTATATTTAGTTTCCTTATTCCACACACACTGTTATCATTACTGATAAAATCACATTGACTGTATCTAAAATACTTAGGGCAACCTACTTGACTGTCGCTTATTAGTGTATAGAAAAAAATATCCTTTCGTTTCTTAAGTTTTCTTCTCATCTTTAAACAGTGTGAATTAGGTTGAGTCTTAAAATGAGAACATTGCCCAGAACAAGCCCTCAGAAAAATGTAGGATAAATGTAAAGTTTTTCTCTCCCCCTTCCTTCTCTGATACTCTATTCAATAATTTGACATGCCTTTTCTTAAACAGACCTTTAGCTTCAGTTCCAGCTCTAGGTATATTGTCCCTTGATGTTCTTTATTTTCTGAAAGGACTATTCCTTCCTTCTCTTTTCTACCCATAACCTCCATTAAAATGCTCGTATTTTTCAGTGAAATGAAGAAAAAAGTAATCACATTTTAAAAGGTGAATAAGAATCTTTTAAAGTATTTGATTTTTTTAAGAACAGATTTTCTTTGCACAAATGACCTATCATCAATAATAATTGTCTTAACAAAGAGTTAAACTAAATTGCTTTTAAATGTCCTTTTCTCCTCAAAATACTAGAAAAGAATAAACTAAAATGAACCATTAAGAGGTTTGCAAAGATCAATTTGTATAAAAGATCAGATAAATTTTATTAACGGTCATCAGTTTTAACAGTTAGACAACTACACAGTTTTCTTACAATATTATCCCTACTTGGTGTTTTGGGGTAAGTAATAAGACATGAAATGGTCACATTCTGAAATAGAAAAATGAAAGCTACAGCGCTGAGTAAAAACTTAATAGGAACACAAATAGCCTCCATAAAAGTAAGAGCCATTTTAGTCTTGCATTACCAAGGCTTTATTTTATCTAAGCTCTGAATTTGGATTCTAAAGGTATGATTTCAGTTTTAAAATTGTTTTGTTTATATACCCCTCAAATATGCCCTTCAAAAAGTTAACACAACATATGTATCATATTGGAGTCTGTAGTATATTTAAAGCATGCTGACTAGTCCACCTTAATTTAGTATAACAAGTGTATTTTAGTATAACTTGTTCTTATTAATAAACATTTTTCATAGTAAAGAATCCTACTATACGAATTCTGGGTAGAAATAAAGCATAAAAATTGCTGTTTATAAGCTTATTATTTAACTCTGCAACCACTGTGACACTATATGTACAAAAGAATAGTGAAATATTGTATTATCAAATCTCTCAGAAACCAGTGACACAGAGTAGATTATTGCTTTTTAGACATAAGAAATAGCAAACCCATGACTTTAGTTATAAACTTTGTAAGCAGATCATCGTATCTCATACAAAATCCACAGTTGAATTAATTTGCTTTTCTATTTTCAGATTCTGCTACCCCTCTACCATCTATGCTGGTCTGCTGAAAAAACAAAGCACACTTGAAATAGCATATAGAAAATAAAATTTGCAACTTGTAGTCACAATTTGCTTTGACACTCTATTAAATATTGGAGTTAAAAACCGTTCTCCACAGATATGAATAAACATTTACTTTACATTAGCTTCCAGTTATTAGATTTTGGAACAAAAAATTTTAGTAAATTTGATTATTTGAGTTCTAAACAATGGCCTAGTCATGTAAAAATACTATAGAGATAAATGATGATTATTACTTCAGTATATCTTGGTGTTAGTTCAAAGTTACTCTTTCAAATAATGTTGATAGAACTTTCCAGAAGAATTTAACATTTTATTTTTGGGGTGAGATTATCACATACCACAGTATTTACCAATCCAGTGACTTAATTATTAGGTTGTATTTTCAATTCCTTTTGTTGTCACTAATGGACTGATTTGTCCTGTGTAATGCATTCAGTCTTTGACCATTATAAAATAAGAACTAAAGCCAGAGCAGCAAAACACCTTCTTCACCTTCATTAAAGGCGAAGCGTCCTAAAATCATATCACATGTGAGTGAACACAAGCTGTTTAGCGAGATAACACAGATTCAACTCGATTTCTAGATCTTTTGACTATGTATACCTCTATATTCTCCACCGTTACATGAAAAAAAAATGAATGCATATCTTAAGCCCTCTAGTGATGTTGGAGGTTAAAAAAGATAATGTATCAGAGGTTTTTGTGAAGTTCTACATAAATAAAAATTAGGATCAGTGGTGTCCCATTAGAGATAGGGTAAATAGGAACTCAGTATCTGTTGGTCACCAATATTAATTGAGCTTTTACAGTGAGGCAGGTAGTGACAAACAGCAGACAAAGCCTTCAATCAGAAAGCTTACATTAACGGACTAAGAGCCAGGAATACAAGCAACAAAATAAAAAGGATAAACTATTATCTTTTAGTTAATGATGAATGTTATGAGCTAGATTAAACACCATAATGTAGCTATTTATTGATTCATATAGAATAACCATATTTCTGGTTTGGGTAGTGCCACCCAAGATAACTCTCTGTGTTTCAGTGGTCTGCTTTTGGATAAAAAACTTATATGCTATTTTTTCTTGATTTATATCTACATAAAGAAATTATTTTACTTGAAATTACATGCCTATGAATTTTGTCTTGCCTGTTTCCTATGTTTTATAATTTTATAAGGCTTACATGACTTTTGACTCATTGTGCCCTGATCAGCAAGTTTAACATCAACCATATTTTAATAAATATCTAGGATAATCAAAACATTTAAAATAAAGCTACTGCTTGGAAATAACTTTTAAGATTTATTGGAGGAACAGCTGCAGAATCAAGATTAACCCTCCCAACATCTTTGACCAGAGAATATTAGAAAAATGTTTTTGTCCTTGATTCACCCACTCAAATTGCTTATTACCCCATTAGAAGGCTTTTTAATACCATCAGGGCCAGAAGAAAGTTAGGACCAGATATGGACATTTGGTATGAATTGTTGGTACCTGAGAAAGCAGAGACTGAAAAGTCCAGTATGAAAAATATAGTTGAATTTGACCTGCCTTCTGGGAAGATACATAGTCTGTTTCTACACTGTGCAAATACGCAGTGGAAATCTAATCAGTCATCTTAGATAATTCATGCAAAATAAATAAATAAATAAATAAATGAAAAGAAAGCTCTACACTATGTCAGTTGAGAAATTGTTCAGCCATCCATCTGGGAAATAGACCTACATAGAGGTCAATTGGAAGCAGTTACACCTTATTTTAGAATTTATGACATTATAATACATTCTCAGTAAGTTATAAGTGAATTTAAATATGGCCCATTTCTAAGATTTTTTCTCATAAGCTAAAAAGTAAATCTAATCTTACACATATTTTCATTTTTTTATTTGAAATAATAGCATTTTGTGATAGGTCAAAATATGCAGCATTTTCCTGAAATTTCTTATATTTTTATATTGATTCTCCTTCTCCCATACAGCTTTTATTGGTCATTAAATTCTTATTGGTAAACGAAATTTCCCTGTTATGGGTTTTAGCAACTACTATCAAAAAAACATTTGTCTGTCTAATAGTTTGCCATTCCACAAATGTGCTATCAAAAGTCAGTTCGCAGGCTCAGTCCTCCACTTAGCAAAAGAGTTGTACTATAATAAATCTTCTGTTGTGATTACAATGCAACAGAAGTTCAATACAAAGAAGATTTGAGGCCCATAAAAATCAAATGTATAGTGTAAGGATGATGATAGTCTGGTAAATTGCTACACACAAAAAAATGTAGAGTTTGAGTACTTAGGCACCCTTTTGACTTTTTCTAAAAAGTAACATATTTATTTAACAATTTTCATTAGCAAATAGGAAATTTTCATTGTAGGGTATTTTTCTTCCACTCATCCAAAATTAACTGTTTACATAAAGGATTTTTGCCCCATTTTGTCCCTCCTCAACCATTTTAAAGACAAGAATTTTTGTTTTTACTTCATAGTAATCATGTTAGAAGCAAAGATTTTAAGGAAATCAAAATACCAAAAGCAAATAACTCAGACCCCAAAGCTTTGCAATGTGTAATTAAATTGGCTATTAACTGGAAACTTTATTCTTGTTCTTCAGTCATCCAATTTACATAACTGTCTTCGCAATAAGCATGAAAATATCCAAAGTTCAATATCTGCAACATAGACTATAGTTCTAATTATTTTTATGGGGTCTATACCCCTGAACATTTTGAATATAAATTGAAAAGTATAAATCATTAATTTTTGAAATGCAAAAATGTAAATGCTATCTAAGTAAATTTTGTATTTATATTTATTTGTAAAACCTATCATGAAGTCCTACTCAATTTTCACAAACATTTTATTTAACACAATGTTGTACACCTACCGAAAGTGAGTACTTAAGTTAGAATGTCTATTTAACTGGTGTGCCAGTCATGTGCTTATAAGGAAATTTCCTGTTTCCATAGGGGTTCCTGGACAAATCTTTGGCAAACTGCAAGGGTTAAGATAATTTATTTAAAAATAACGTTGTTCTACCATCAGATAATATACCTATGGTTTTAAATGCCTCTGAAAGATGTGACCATATGTCCTAAAGACGACAGGTCGAAGAGACCCCAAAAACCTATTATACTATTATATCAGAGTTATTGTGAAATGTCAGAGACAATATAAATAGTTTAATTATTTGCTTTTCATGAAATAATAGAGACTTATTTCATAATAGCATGAAATAATAGATAATTATTTTATGAAATAATTGCATAGTGTGACTCTAAATTATAGTGATGGAGTGAGGTGGTGACAGAATGTCAAAATTAAATTTAAAAAATTAAGAATCAGAATGTTAAAAATGAAATTATCCTTAGTAATTACCTACTCCAAGTGGCTCATTTGAAAAAAAAGAAGAAATTGAAGCCAACAACAAAAAAAAAACCAGGATCTCATAATCATGTTGAAAATGGTTACCATTTATCAATCATGTATTATGTTCTCAACACTGTGCTAAACACTAAATATTTTACAGTCCTTAAAGTAGGAATTTTTAAAAGAGAAAATTGAAGCTGAGAAAAGTTTAAGTTGTTCAAGGTGACATGGCTGGTATGTGTTGCAGCTTGGACTTAAATATGACCTTGCTTTACTCCAAATTCCAGACTTGTTGCTCCTTTCTGATAGTGCTCAGGGTTGCATGTGCCTTAATGTGCGATGAACCTCCTGACTTGTATTAATACTTTGGCTCTGCACTGATATGATTAATTTTCCTCAAAAAGCCAGAGTGCGATGAGAAATAGAAAACAAAATGATACAAAATTGAACACATAAATTCAAGCAGTAAGCAGATATTATGTCACGTCTTGTAAACATATTTTAACTAAGATTGCCATTCCATATTAATGTTCAACATTATATCCATGGAGAAATCAACTACAGAGACAATTTCTGCCTCTTGTTTCTCTCTTTGTAAATTATATTTTGCTCCACTGATGGATGCTGAGGGAAAACTGCTTTCTATTAAAACTAGTAGGCTTACTTTTTCTTTCTTTTTTTTTTTTTTGATAAGATGTATATGGAAATTTTAAGAGAATCATAACATATTCAGAAAGGATAAAATCTTTCTTTTCTATAGGGAGAAATGGCTCAGTTATTTCTTATCATAGTTGAATGAGATTCAGTCAGATTGACTCCTTTCTGCTGACAAAGAAACTGAGGCATTGAAATTCAAAAAAATCTTGCAGCCTAAGGGGTACCAGGGATGTTGTAGGTTATTTAGTACAACTGCCTTTTTTTTTTCGGACAAATAAAAATATTATAGATTATTTAGTACAACTGTCTTATTTTTCTGGATAAACAGGTTCTAAGTGATTAGCCAATTATTTCTAAGACCACAGTTCTTGTTAGCAATAGAGTTATTTTGAGAATACTCAATTCCTAACACCCAAGTTTCATTCTGTTTTCACTGAGCCATATTGCCTCTTTGCAACATTAAAACTGTCTATATTTGGCTTATATAATGAAGGTCACCGTACCAATGAGCAGAACATGGAAAATCAGTTTATTTGACTGACAAGTAATACAATTTTACACAGTTTCAAATCTGGCCTTCTTAGAGGCTTTTAGGCAGCACTGCTAGGGTGAAATGGAGAATACTAGGTGGAAATAAGTTGAAAGGCTGAAATATTGTGATGCAGTTCTGACACTGACCACCAAAAGTTAGCACAAGCCCCCGATAAGACTGATCTCACTTCAGATGCCAGCCACAATGTTAGGGGGTCCCAGTCCATCTCCACCTGCACTTCTGATCAACTGGCTAGAAATTTGGGGATACCTATGACTTTCTTAGTTGTAATAATTTGCTAGAATGACTCAAAAAACTCAGGGAAGTTATGACTCATGTTTTCTTAGGAAGAATACAAATTAAAACCAGTCAAATGAAGAGACACATAGGGCAAGTCTGGGAGGGTCTTGAGCACAGAGCTTCCATATGCTCTCCCCATGGAATTCAGATGTATCACCCACCTGGAGCATTCATGTGTTCACCAGTCAGAGAGCTCAGCTCAGCTTCAGTTCTGGATTTTTTTTTTTTTAGGTTTCATTATGTAATCATGGTTGATTAAATCGTTAGCCATGTGATTGAACTCAATCTTCAGCTCTCTTCTTGCTAGAAGCCAGGAGGTTCAGGCTAATATCATGTGGCTCAAAAGTCCCACATTTCTACCTATATGGTCAATTTTTCTAATATGACCAGTCCACGCCCTAAGTTATCTCCTTATTGTAAATTTAGATGTGGTTTAAAAGCCTACCCTACACTACTCAACTTTGGTTTGTTCCTAGCAACAGAAATATCCCAATGGTTTATAAGTATCCATCCAGGAACTGTAGAAAAACCACCAGACATTTATTTTTATTATTTACAACAATGACGTACATGTTTAATTAAAGGGATGTGGGGTTTTTGTCCCCCAATACCTGCTATGCTGAGAAGACATTTCACTTAACCTAAGGTAGCCCTAAATAAAGGGTAAGTAGTATTCTGTAGACTCTGTGGAATTATGCACACAATAAGTACTTTTTCATTACTGCTGATCCAAAATTGCAAAAGCCTCAGTAAAATTTTTGAGTTTCAATCCATTAAAAAAGTAAGACATAGAGAGATGAATAAGTACCATTTAGTAATAGTCACACACATCATTGAAATAACTAAGCACTTAATTCAAGCCCACAAACAGCCCTTCAAACACAAAAAAATCTGGAGCTTGAATCTGACAGAATCCATTAACTGAGAACATAGTAATAATCCTACCAATTAATGGTCTGTAAAAGGCTTCCAGATGGCGAAGACAAATACACTTAATTAGAGTCTGTCATTCTTACTTGTACTTAAAATTTCCAGCACTGTAGGACAATCCTGAAATTTATACAGTTAGGAATTCTCATTGTGGCCATATCAAAATGCAGTTTTCACATCTTACATTCTACTTATTTAACAAACACACAATTCCAAAAGTTTTGTGTTTCATAAAAAAATTTAAAAGTTATAAATTTCTAAACCAGAATGTCACCAGACTTTTTAATATTCTCATACAAATTACCTATTCAAAAATCATGTCGCACTTAGTAAATAAAGACTAAATAGTATAACAGATTCATTTAAAGGACTTAACAGTGTGCCCATAAAACAAAACAAAATAGACGAAAAGACAAAACAATCTATTGGAATTTGACTTGAGTCATCAAGTAAATGTGTTTTTTCCTTGATAACCCCTGTTTCTCATGTTACACCAATAACCATTACTATTAATACACCAAAAGGATTCTTCCCCAAAGAGCTGTGGATTTCTTTGAGGGTCAGTCATCTGGTAAATATATTTATCCCAATGTAGATCAAAATATTGTGATAGAATGGAAGACAGCAGTATCACCTGAAGCACAACTGACCCCATAAGTCCATTTGTTTGGGGTCTGAGTGTCACATGGTAACAGAGTGACCATTCAGGAAACTCCCCATGTGAGCTCTAGACCACTATGCAGTGTTGGCCTCAGGTCCCTGGTCTCATTCCATCCCACGATGATTCTGCGAGCCAGGAATAAAGCACCAGCTGTGGTAGTAGCAGCGGGATTTGAGCTTGCCCTAAATTGTCCCGGGGAAGTATTCTGGTTTCTCAGGAGATTTGTGGGACTATAAAACTCTTAAAAGTTTATGTTCTTTGTGTTAAGCTGCCAGGGAGGGTGGAGGGGCACAGCTAGATGGGGGCAAAGTTAGGTGGGTCTTCATTTTGAAATCTCCTTGAAAGGGGCAAGCCACAGCCCCTGTGAGAGTCAGGGGATGCTTCTCAGGCCACTAGGTTAATATTCCAGAGGGGAATATAACTGCCTCTGCTGCACAGAATAGTTTGCAAAGGGAGTAGGGATAGCAGGCAGCAGTAAGCCTCACTCAACTCCTATACAGTTGGCAAGGCAGCTCTCATTCCCTCAGTGCTCTGCTAATAGCACCAGGTTAAGATCCAGGCAGTCTGCATAGAGAACTCAGACCTGCCCTAGGCCATAAGCTTTCCCTGCAGAGATAGCAACTTTGGCTTATAGGCCATTTCCCTCCCCATGTGCCTATAAGGCCAGGTGGCCAATGAGATATAATCAGGAATGGCTTCCCTTGGCCCATGCTGGAGCCTGGGAATGTCTGCAAGCCATTTCCCACTGCTACTTCTACTTTTGTATTTCTTACCACTCCCTACATCAATTCCAGCTCTGGGTGAGGTTAAAGCCTTCTCTCATGGCGTGTATTTTCAGGTTCCCGGGGGGATGTGTATTCTGGAAGAAGTCTCTATGCCTCTCACACTCTAGGGGCTTATGGTTTTTCACTGCTCTGATGGAGTAGGCTTCAGCACGCTCCTTCTTTCAAAGGGTCTGTGGATTCTTTTGGTTTTCCTATTAAGTTCCTGCATTGTTTATTGGTGAAAAATTCATAGTGTGAATCTCTACATACTATTCTTTCTTTCCAAGTGGGAGAGGTATGCTAACACTGCTTCCAATCCACGATCTTGGGGAAAAGAAAAAATGATTTTTTTTTTTTTTCTGTATGTATACCCCATAATGGTATTGCTAAGTAAAATAGTAGTTCTGTTTGAAGTTCCCTGTTCATTAAGAATTTCCAAACTGCTCTCCACAGTGGTTGAACTAATTTACTTTCCCACCAAACGTGTATAAGCATTTCCTTTTCTCTGCCAGCGTGTGTTGTTTTTTGACTTTTAATCACAGCTGTTCTGACCAGTATGAGATGGTATCTCATTGTGGTTTTGCATTGCCTTTCTCTGATGATTAGTGATGTCAGTGATATGGATCATTTTTCATACATTGTTTTGGTAGCATGTATGTCTGCTTTGGAAAAGTATCTTTTCATGTCCTATGCCCATTTCTAATGGAGTTATTTGTTTTTTACTGGTTTAATTTTTCAAGCTTCTTACGGTTTCTGGATATTAGACCTTTGTTGGATGAATAGTTTGAAATATTTTCTCTTCTTTTGTAGGTTGTCTGTTTACTATGTTGATGATTTCTTTTGCTGTGCAGAAGCTCATTAGTTTAATTAGGTTCCACTTGTCAATTTTTGTTTTGTTGCAATTCCTTTTGAAGACTTAATCACAAATTATTTCCCAACGCCAATGTCAAGAAGAGTATTTCCTAGGTTGTCTTCAGGACTCTTATAGTTTGAGGTCTTACATTTAAATCTTTACTCCATCTCGAGTTAATGTTTCTATATGGTGTAAGATATGGGTCCAGCTTCATTCTTCTACACATGGCTAGCCAGTTATCCCAGCACTATTAATACAATAGGGAATTATTTTCCCATTGCTTATTTTTGTCAGCTTTGTCAAAGATCAGATGACTGTATGTGTGTAGCTTTATTTGTGGGTTCTCTATTCAGTTTCATTGGTATATGTGTCTCTTTTTGTACCAGTACCATGCTGTTTTGGTTACTGTTGCCTTATAGTATAATTTGAAGTCAGGTAATGTGATGCTTCTGGTTTTTCTCTTTTTGCTTAGGGTTGCATTGGCTATATTGGCTCTTTTTTAGTTTCATATGAATTTTAGAATAGTTTTCTTTAGTTCTGTACAAAATGTCATTGGTAGTTTGATAGAAATAGCATTGAATCTGGAAGTTTCTTTTGGCAGTATGACCGACAATATTGAATTTTCCACTTCATGGGAAAGAACTGTTTATCCACTTGTTTTTGTCATCTATAATTTCTTCTAGTAGTGTTTTGCACTTCTCCTTGTAGATATTGTTGGTCTCCTTGGTTTTATATATATATATTCGTGTGTTTCAATTTTTTGTGGCTGTTAAAAATGGGATTTTGCTCTTGATTTTGTTTTCAACTTGAATGTTACTGGCATATAAAAATGCTACTAATTTTTGTACATTGATTTTATATGCACAAACTTTACTAAAATCATGTATCAGTTCCAGGAGCCTTTTTGTAGAGTCCTTAAAGTTTTCTAGGTATACAATTATATCAATTATGTCATTCATAAAGAGAGATAGTTTGACTTTTTTCCTATTTGGATCTCTTTTATTCCTCTTTTCTGATGGGATGGCTAGCACTTCCAATACTATACCAAATCCAGCAAAGACACAAACCAAAAAAGAAAGCTACAAGCCAATATCTCTGATGAATATAGACGCAAAAGCCCTCAACAAAATACCAGCAAACCAAATCCAATATCTCATCAAAACTTAACCCACCATGATTAATCAGGCTTCTTTCCTGGAATGCAAGATTGTTTCACCATTTGTAAATCAATAAATATGATTCACCACATAAACAGAATTAAAATCAAACATCCCTTCATAATAAAAACTCTCAACAGACTAGCCAGCAAGGAAACATACCTCACAATAATAAGAGCTATCTATTAAAACCCACGGTCAATTTCATAGTGAACGGGAAAAAACTGGACACATTCTCCTTGAAAAGTGGAGCAAGACAAGGAAGCTACCATGGTTTTTGGAACTTTGTACCTACTCAAGATGGCCATTAATTGCCCATGGGCTTCTGATGGAAAAAAAAAAAACAAAACAAATAAAATCTGCCTTCTAGCAAAAACAACAACAACAAAATCCCACCCCCCCCCCCCCCGCCAACCCCCACCACCAAAGGAAAAAAAGAACCCAAACCTTAATAGAATTACTACTGGCCACATATCAGGCCTTATGGGAGACTTAAACTCACAGGTCTTTAACCAGTGGCCCTTTGGACTTGTCTTCACATTATACCTTCGGCCACGGAGACAGCAATTACTGGGTTGGTGTATTAGTCTGTTCTCTTGCTGCTAATAAAGACATGCCCAAGACTGGACAATTTATAAAGAAAAGAAGTTTAATTGACTCAAAGTTTTGCATAGTTAGGGAGGCCTCAAGAAACTTACAATCACGGCAGAAGGAGAAGCAAACAGTACTCCTTCACTTGTCAGCAAGAGACAGAATGGGAGTCAAGTGAAGGAGGAAGCCCCTTATAAAACCATCAAATCTCATGAAATCTAACTCACTATCATGAGAACAGCATGGGGGAAACTGCCTTCATGAGTCAATTATCTCAACCTCGTCCCACCTTTGACACATGGGGATTATTACAATTCAAGATGAGTTTTGGGTGGGGACACAACCAAACCATATCAGCTGGAAAGGCCATACAGCTTTCTAGTTAAAATTCAATTGACATCTTTGGATAAAGCCAGACTTGAGCCATGTACTCTATCCCTTTGCAGGAAGGAGTGGCTTTCCCTTATCTTCAGTTTTGCCTAAGACTGTGATTTCAGAGTAGGCTACCTCTCTTCTGAAGCTATTGGCCATTATGGGGAGGGTACTCTTGAAACAAAGTAAACAAGAAAGAGAGTTTGTATACTTGGAGGAGGGTGCCAACTTTAAAAGGGATGGGGCTTTCTGGAGAGTAAATGAGAAAACCATTACACATATGGGAAAATTCAGAAAAACTAATTCCACCATTCTATGTTACCAATTTCCAAAATATCCTGTATCTCACTTATATATATGAAAATACACTGCACAATTCTGTAGAATATTCTGTGCTATCAATTTTATGATGTATTACTTTATGATTGATGTTCCCATATTTTTCAGAACTTTTATCTTCAGTCTTTTTTTTTTCTTCTTCTTCTTACGAACAGAGGTTTTATTGCGTTTGGTCCACAATCATATTTCACATTATCTCATGGAGCAGGGCCCCTGGGTGGGGGTCCCTGTGCAGTACTTGGCGGGGCGTGCGGCCAGGGGAAGATGGAGCAGTATAGCTTGTCGAGCCCAGAAAGGAGGAGGGTTGAGGGCTCCTTAAAACCTACTGAGGGGCCGGGCATGGTGACTCATACCTGTAATCTCAGCACTTGGGGAGGCTGAGGCGGGTGGATCACATCTGAGGCCAGGAGTTCGAGACCAGCCTGGCCAACATGGAGAAACCCCGTCTCTACTAAAAATACAAAAATTAGCCGGGCGTGGTGGAGCACCTGCAGTCCCAGCTACTCGGGGGACTGAGGCTGGAAAATCGCTTGAGCCCAGGAGGTGGAGGTGCAGTGAGCCGAGATCGCGCTACTGCACTCCAGCCTGGGTGACAGCCACAACTAAAACAAAACCTACTGAGGCCAGAGTGGGTTGGCGGGGGTAGCATGGAGAGAGGATCAGGCTTAGCCCAACAACTCAGAATTTCACTTCCTTGTACGGCCTTCACTTTCCCCACCTGGCCCCGGGGCAGGTCTGAAGGTCTGAGGTCCGTTGGTCCTGGGGAAATCCAGTCACTTGGGAGCTGGAGATATTTAGCATCATGGCCGGGCCCCCTTTCCCAGGTGACTGATTTCCCAGCACCTTCTCCACTGTCCCTGCCCCATTCCTCAGGAATAAAAAACAAAATGTATTTTTCTTTTGTGAATACTTCCTGAAACTTGCAGAGAAACCACAAACTGCTCAGCTGAAAACACAGAAAAACCCAAAAACCCAGACGGGGAGACGATGTGGGAAGAGAGCGTGCTGGGAGCCTCCGTAGCCGGCCTCCTCCTGGTAGTAAGGGGGATATTCTGGGACCTCCCCCGGGTCCGGGCAGTCGCCGGCGCCTGAGGGAGCCCCATCGGCCACTGTGCCTTGTGGGCAATACTTGGGGTCATATATCTGTCGGCCCAGGCCGAAGACCTGGCCGCTCTGGTTGGCGCCCTGCGTGTAGCCCATCTGCAGGGACATGGAGGAGTTGTCACACTTGTCGGTTCCCAGCTTGGTGTCATAGATGTGCCGCCGCGTCCCGGGAGCCGTCATGCCCACCTGGCTGGCACACTTGTTTGTGCCCATCTGGAGGCTGATGGTCGAGTGGTCCATGGGGGCCAGGATATGGTTCTTGAGGTCATAGAGATGCCTCCTCGTGCCGTACGCGGTCATGCCCGACTGGCTGGCGCATTTGTTGGTGCCCATCTGCAGCCCGATGACACACTGACCGGCCTTCATGGTGGCGTCATCGAAATTCCGCTCCTGCTTCTCGGAGTTCTTGACGCCGATGTCCACCCCGCTCTGCAGCGCCTTAGTCTTGGCCTTCCCCGCCAGGGCGAGAAGAGACACCTGCACCTGTGTCATGTTCCCACTCTCAAACAGGTCGTTGGCCTCGAACAGGTCCACGGGGTTCATGCCGTAGCTGACCATGGCCTTGATGAAGTTGGACAGGTTTTCTAGCTGGTGCCAGTTCTGCATGGAGCGGTTGATCTTGGGGACAGAGCCCGGGGGTAGCTTGTTCATGAGTGTGCATAAGATAGTTCCGTCCTTCAGGCCTTTCTGGAAGTCGGGGCCGATGGAGAGGCCGGTGAGTCCTTCGATCCAGGTGCGGAGCTCTGCCTCCTTCTGGGGGTCATATTTGGACAGGAGCCGGTTCTTGACCTCGGCCGACAGCCCGTACGAGGGGCCCTTGTTGAACTGCGTGGAGCTCATGGCTGGCTGGCGGGCGGCGGGACGGGACGGGACGGGACGGGACCGCCGGGCGGGCGCCTATCTTCAGTCTTACAGACTAAATTGCTATTTGTATTGATTTTGTAAGCAGATGCATCTATTTAGGGAAAAATTGAACTTTGTACTCAGATAAGAAAAATCAAACTTAATACTGTAGCTGTTTCAAGTATAATATTTTGCTCAAGTTTTTATGTTTAGAACATATAATTTTAAAAGTATATATACACAAACACAGATATTTCAAAATATATTGCACAACACATCTTAAAGACTTTTGAAAGAGTAAAAGAATACGTCTTTCTCAGATGATATTTGGATCCCATCAATTAAGTAAGGACCAAACTTCAGATTTGCTATTTTAAAATATTTGTATTGACAGTTTTTACATTTAGTTTCACTTCAATGAGTCCAGTTTTCTCTTTAAAGTAATAAGTACCCTTCAATGAGTTTTATTGAGTTGACAAATGTTTACATATGAATAACCAAATATGTACATAAATAAACATTTAGGACCTATAGAAGTGCAATTGGAGCAAAGAGAGGAAAGAAAACGAAAAATAGATTACATCTTATTGAAGTCATCCAGAAAGGGTGAGAATTATACAACGTTAGGGTGCATTTGCCACTAGATGAATGAACATTTATTCACAAAACTCTCAAAGAAGAAAAATGAGCAAATACTAATTACATTTCTCATTTAATATATTATCAATTTATACGCGTGAATAAGTTGTGTACTTAAAAGACAAGCAGGCAAATGCTTAATAAGAGATGATATTATGATTTTGTTTTAATGTTTAGTTACATATGGAAAAACACAGGAGTTTAAAATTCTCACATCAAATCCAAAAAGATACCTTGCAGAGGAACAACAGAGACTACATATATTAAAGTTTTGATGTTGTAACTCTACTGTAGCTTAAAAAAATTCTACTTTTGTTTTTTATTTGCAAATATCACCTTTATTTTGTCTCTTGATGCCAAGGATATTTTCCATACAAATTGAATGTGAAAAAATCCAAAGGTTCATTTTAAAGATAACTGTGAGCAATTTCTTCTACAAATTTTAAAAACAGCCCTGGGCAGACAAATAACAGATGTTTGGTATTCCAAGAGAAGGAGGCTGAGAGAAGGTGAAAAACAACCTATTGGGTACAATGTTCACTATTCAGGTGACCAGCACACTGAAAGCCCAAACTTCACCATTACACAATATATCCATGTAATGAACCTGCACATGTACTCCCTGAATCTATAAAAACAACACAAAACCAAAAAAAAAACCAACAACAAAAAAACTCTAGCTCTTTTTTTTACCCCTAGAAGTATTCATATCCAATATTCTCAAATGAATGGAAATATATTCTACATAAACTCTTTAGATCCCAATGATGTTGCAATCAAAGAAATACCTGATATTGTTAACAGAAGTCAGTGAAGTCTTCAGAGGAAAAACAAAAGAGAGTTTTGTTTTTAAAACAAAAAGAAAAAACAATATTCAAATTGGGGAGACACCTTTGAAACAAATGTGAAGCAAGCTCCAGAGAACAAAGAGAAGGTCTGGCTTAATGAATAGGGAAAGTTCCTGCCTCAACCCTCAATGAGGTCCACATATGCATATGAAGAATTCCAACTTGTTCAGTCCTAATTGGTTGAAAACAGTTAAGTTTTGATTGGGTAGTTTCCAAGCTCAAACCAGAAATCTTCCTTAGCTGTGCCTTTCAGGCAGCTGGTGGAAGAAGTTATCCCACCAGAACTTGAGCTCCAGTTACAGGAACCATCTTAGCTCAGAGGTGCAAACAAGATGTTCCTCTGAAGCTGCCCTCTCTGGGAACAAAGCAGGTATGACCACCCTTCTCTCATTCACCTTGGCCGCTGGGTTAGTTTCATTTCACAATATACAGAAACAATTGACAGAAGACAAAAATATAATAAAAGTGTTTATGAGAACATTTCTATTTTTTCAAGGGATGAGGAATCGTTTAACTTCTAAATTGGGCCAGAAATTAACAAAATCAAAAAGTTGATCTTAAAACCATTGAGATATGTTATTGACACATTTGTTGCACTTTGATTTTCTAGAGTACGGTTCTCATGATACCAGACCTAAGATCTTGGTCTTGAAAATTATATGATTCACAAATGATTCCCAAACACTTTTGAAATGCAAGTATAGGTGGCAGTAGGTAGGGAGTCGTGATCAACTCTTTGTATCTCTACCAAGAGTTAACCGTTTCAAAAAAATCTCAACATATATATTGGCAGCAGTTACTTCTGAAAAAAAATGGACAAAAAACTTTTCAAAGCACCTGTAGGTGGTTTCTTAGTTTTTGTGTTGAGAACTCGCAGTTTTCTCAGTTGCCTTCCCAAACACTGGAACCCTTTAACTCCTTTTTATGTTACACTAATATATTGAAGTTCAAAAATCTTTGAAAAAAAAATTATTCCTAGGAGAGAATATTGTAGATGCAGTGTTGTGAATTGTGATAAGGTATCTTACCTGAGCAAATGACTTAATAGGCTTCACCTTAACTTTCATGTTTCAGCAAGAACTTCTAAGTAAATCTTACATGTTAAAATTTGTTTGGAGAAGAAAAAAAATGGCGTTGTGAATTTCAGTTTGAATCAGAAGACATTTTGACATTATTCATGTGGAAAATATTTATGTGCATAAAACAAATAAAATGAAGCCATGTTGTTTGGTACGCGCTTATTAGTCACAGGCAAGAGAAATCATTATGAGTTCTATAAGCAGAAAGGCAATTTACGAAAATGATATTGAATAGTTCCAAAATCACGGAAAGGGCTGGAGAACTGGTCTGAGGGTTCTCTAGCATGAAACTGAACCTTGAAACTTGAAACTGAACCCCAGTCCTGCAACAAGACAGCATCACCGTTATTGCTGCTAATGATCGCTGAATGCGGAAGTTCTTAAATGGTAACACCAGATACAGGACCCACCACCAACACTGCTGCCAAAACTGTCCCGGGAATCTGCATTAACCACAACTGCTTCTGTCTCTATTGAGACTCAATGGTAGCTCCTTTGTTTCCCTATCTCCTAATTCCAAATCTAGGCACATGCTTGCTGTGTTTGACAGAGCCCAGGACAGCTATCTGTGTTCTGCCCATAAGTGATGCTGGAAAAGCATATGCATGTCACTGACATCATTCAGTTTGGCATTTCCCAAGCATAGGATAGCAGTTCAAATGGGCTATCCAAAAAGGCTGATATACGTCCACTGCAATCACCTGCAAGTTTTCCCTACATTTGGAGTCTGACTTCAGAGGCTGATAAAATTAATTTACTTATAAACAGACAGTGTCTACTAGAGTCTTTACTGGAGACTCTTTGCTTATAAGTAAATTAGGAAGGAGAAAGAAGTTGGTTGAAATCTGAAAAGTTCTTTTTATCCGAGAATTTAGATTAAGTTTACTTCTTAGCTTCGTTTAGAAATAAGCCAGTTTGCCGGGCGCGGTGGCTCACGCCTGTAATCCCAGCACTTTGGGAGGCTGAGACGGGCGGATCACAAGGTCAGGAGATCGAGACTATCCTGGCTAACCCGGTGAAACCCCGTCTCTACTAAAAATACAAAAAAAATTAGCCAGGCGTAGTGGCGGCTGCCTGTAGTCCCAGCTACTCAGGAGGCTGAGGCAGGAGAATGGCCTGAACCCGGGCAGTGGAGCTTGCAGTGAACCGAGATCGCGCCACCGCACTCCAGCCTGGGCGACTGAGCAAGACTCCGTCTCAAAAAAAAAAAAAAAAAAAAAAAAAAAAAGAAATAAGCCAGTTTATATCTGATTTGACTACGTGAATGCTGTTGACAATGCCACAAGTTTGAAACGTCTACAATATGACACTCTATATTTTATGATATGCCTGTAATTTAGCTTCTTTGAGAATAGGAACTTTACATTTTTGGAAAACATTTTTAAAATTATAATTAACAATAAAAATGGTCAGGTAAGCAAGATGTGAATATATTTGAGATTACAGATCATAAACATTACTGTATCTCAGCTAAGCTTATAAAGTATATATTTGTCTTACTAAGACTAGAAATCTTTTGTTTGGATGTTTGGAAGTCAGTCACCCATGGGCATCCCTTGGACACCCAAAATGAGAGTTTAACCAATTTGCTGTTCTGAACTGAAGTACTTTACCAATGGCCCCTACTGTGAGTGGAATTGACTTCGATTGTAAAATCTACAGGCACAGCAAGAGTCAGGGGTAAATGACATTACTACAAGAGACTATCTCCTGCTAGCTGCAAGCCACTATGAGAAGAAAATAGAGAAGACATGAAGGCAGAAAGCAAACAACAATAAATCTCAAAAACAGCAACTATACCATAAGACTTCTATGTGCTTTTAAAATTTAAATTATTTCTCATTGCAGAGGTTATTGAGACTTAATTATATTTTGAGGCTTCATTTATTTAAGATTTGATTTGAACTGTTTTATAGAAATATATGTCCACTATATTTTGATAATTTTTTACTATAAAACCTCATCACAATGTAATATTTAACATAAATAAGACATCTAAATAATAGAAACTGTAATTCTACCATTCATTAATTGAATGAATTGAATGAGGTATTTTACCTACGGAAAAAGAAAGTAACAATGTTAATTTTTCTCAAAATTTTCATTCATTTCTGCACCCATATTACTATGACTCTGACACTGGTCCCTTCATTGAATTTGCAATTACATTACTTATATATGTATAAACTGCACATTTTTGGCAGTTATTTGGCACAACTAAGAATCCATAAATCTTTATAAAAACTGTCTCCCTTAGAGTTCCTTAGGTTAGTTTAGAAAGTACTGCTCCAAATTATAAGTAGCTTTTCTTGCTTACTCTGCACCTGATAAGACTATTTACCCCTTTTAAATATCAGTAGCCAATCACAGCTATGTAGCATTTATGAACTAGAAAGGAAGAAAAACATATTCTGGGGTGTGTTCATATGTGAGTTCTCTTACTTTTTTTTTTTTTTTTTTTGAGACGGAGTCTCTCTCTGTCGCCCAGGCTGGAGTGCAGTGGCGCCATCTCCGATCACTGCGAGCTCCGCCCCCCGGGTTCCCGCCATTCTCCTGCCTCAGCCTCCCGAGGAGCTGGGACCACAGGCGCCGCCACCTCACCCGGCTAGTTTTTTGTGTTTTTTAGTAGAGACGGGTTTCACCGTGTTAGCCAGGATGGTCTCGATCTCCTGACCTCATGATCTGCCCACCTGGCCTCCCAAAGTGCTGGGATAACAGGCGAGAGCCACCGCGCCCACCCGAGTTCTCTTACATTTTAAGAGAAATTGTCAGAAGAACATATTTATGATTTTTCTATTATAAATGTCAATGGTTAGAATCTTATTTTGCTATTAAGTAAATAATTTGGCAGTCAAATGATCCAATTTGGGGAATGGTAGACATACACGATTAATGTTTTAAATTAAAATTATATAGTTTATTGATGTATTAACATAGGTTTATTTTTAAATAAAAATGGAAAAAGAAAAGATGGCCCCTATTCCTACCACTCAAAGATGCCTAGGGTTATTTTGGTATATGTTCTAATATCCTTGTATTGTTTCTTAAAAATGTGTTAACATGCTATAAGTAATTATTTTCATTTAATGCTATATTATATTATTCATATTATTATAGATTTTTTGTTATAATAATAGCTATATAATATCTCATAAAACTACTCTACTAGAATTTTCTTAAGCATTATGACATTTTAAAGCATATACATGGTTTCTAATATTTCAAAGTAATAAATGACACTGAAATTTCAGGCTTAAAGCATTGTATACATTTTGGACATTTTCTTTGGCCAGATTTAAAGGACTAGAAATATATAATAAGAGGATGTAAAATATTAAGGCTTTGACACGTAGTTAACAATTGCTTCTCAGAGTTTTAAATAAGTGTCTAGAGGACAATATACAAATACATATCGATATCTATAATACATCTTTGTTATGTAACTTAAATATTAGACATTTGTATTAAAAATAATTATAATGGATAGACTAAAATAATCAGAGCTGTTTATTGATTTTAATAGAGAATATTCAACAATAATGGTTGGTTACCAAAAGCATATTAATAAAGCTCTATAGCATGAAATATTACACTCAATAAAATATTATTAAAGCAAAAAAAAGATATAAAATTAATTTTGATAGAGTTTAGATTCCAAACTTAGTTATAAAACCATATATAAACACATACGTGTTTTAAATATATTGAAATATATATACACATAGGCCTAATAAGAATGTATTTTTAAGTATTATTTTTCTCTTGTTTTTGTACATGTATATTTTTATGTCAAAAACATATTTTTTAATCAGAAAAAACAAATAAGTTTGTACCACGCTTCATTTATAAGAGCCTTGGGTGAGAATGACATTTTTTAAACTAAGTACATACAATAAAAGAGGAATGCAAATTTGAAAATAAACTGTGAAAAATACTTTTGGAAATAACTACCATGTTTTAGACACCTGGCAGTTATAATTTCAAATAAACATACGGCATATTGTATAGCATTAATTTCTATTTGTAATGACTACATTATACTATACCTTTACAACATAAATTAAAATCTGTGAATAAAATACCTACTTACATCAGAAGTGAGCCTAGCCTAGTGCCAAAAAGACTCTATGCTTGAAGTATAAAGTGGAACGCAGCAAATTCATACTTCTTTTCTTCTCATTTTGACCTTATTAGTGATTATAGTTTTACTATATTCTTTGGCAAACAATTGCACAATATTTAATAATTTCATAATTCTAATAATTTATCTGCATTTTAACTTTTGTATTCTCATAAGCACCAGTTTCCACACAAAATTTTAATAGATGATCTCCTATGAAAATAAGTGTTGCATCCTTTCTTGTAGACAGTTTTATAAAAATTGTGCTTTTCTTTCAGGCTGTCATATTGACAGCAGTGGCAAGCAGTTTGAAGCAGCCACTGCCATCATGCTGGCTGCAGCAGGAACACATTGGCCAGGACTAATGCTCCACAGAGCAGGCAGGAGCCCCATCCTCCCAGGTGAAGCTGAGCCGCCCAAACCACGGCTGTGCATCCCCGCATCCCTACACTCTTGGGGTCTCAGGAAGACCCCTCGTGCCCTTGCAGGCTTGGAAGTACCTGTTCCCACTGTCTGGCTTCTCCCCACTGTCAGCATCTACTCCAACCTTGGAGCAATGTGGGGCCAAGCCTGGGCACTGTTGCAGCCTGGCCAGGCATGCACACACTTGGGACAATGCTGAGACACAAGGCCCCTGCTGCCTCGAGCCTCTCTGGAATTTGGGAACCAACAAGCATGGCGGGGAGGCCAAGGGGGACTAAGAACAGCCCTGTGCTGGCATACAGATGTCCCTTTGCATGAGCAACCTGGGCACCACAGATGGTGGCAGGAGACAGACAGGCTCCTGGGTGGAAGGGGGCGGTCCCCAGTGAGGCCCCACCTTCAGGCCAGGGAGGGCCTAAAGGCTGGAGGCCAGGTTACCAGTCGTGCATACTGGAGTAAGTACATGTGGTGCCTTTTCTGGTCCACCCATGGCCACCCATGGACCAATCAATCAGCACACACTTCCTCCCATCTGAGGCCCATAAAACCCTAAGGCTCAGCCAGAGCAGAACAGACATCAGAACGACCAGCTGCAGAGAGGAACAATCCACTCCATGACCTCCTCTCTGCTGAAAGCTGGGAAGATGGGACAACCTTCCTGCAGGGAGGAGCTTCCCACTCCAGGGTCTCCTCTCTGCCAGGAGCTGAACACTCATCTGGACACTGTGGCTGCATGGCTGTGGAAAGGAGCTGTCCCCTGCAGGAGACTTAGCTGTTCTGTCACTCAATAAAACTCCTATTCATCTTGCTCATACTCTCCACTTGTCTCCATATCTCATTCTTCATGGTGGTAGGACAAGAACTCTGGACCTGTAAAATGGTGGGGCTGAAAGAGCTGTAACACAAACAGGGCTGAAACATGCTCCTTGCTTGACACACTGCCGCTGAAGAGTAAAGAAGAAATGTGGCCCTTCAGAAATCCCAGACCTGGAAGCCTCTCGAGTCAGGACTGTGACTCTCTCTTTGGGGCTCTGCATTTCCTGGCATCTCCAAGCTTCAAGGTGCAACCATGTTCCCCAGTGCAATGTGGAAGCTGCTTGCAGTGTGTCTTGCTCAGCCACAGCTTTGCAGAGAGCCAGCACTCATGCCAGCACCTGGAGCTGCCTGTCCCGCTGTGGTAACTGGCACATCTGACTGTGCTCAGTGGCTAGACCTCATGTTCATTTACACACCCTTTGCTGTTCCATGCCTGACTCACCCTTGGCAGGTATGGGACCCAGGCTGGTAGCGTGAGCGGAGTGAGGACTGCCAGGCTGAGCAGGTAAAACAAGCCCGGTAAGTCCAAGCAAAACTAGGGCAAGAGCACCACACCAGCCACAGAGGTTCCTGACCAGAAAAATGACACTCCAATGATCCTGTAACAATGTAACAGGGTTAGAAATTAATTATGAATGCTAATCTTATAGAATAGTCATTTCCCAGATTAAGAGTACAGAATCAGATTCAAAGGTAAATTGACCTTTCTCAAAGAAAAGAATGGTATTCTTTCCTTTCTATTAATGTTAATTTTAAGACAAAGAAGTCATATGTTTTTGTTCCTTTTATAATAAATCACTTCCCTTTCTATAATATGTAATATTAATTGTGTCCAGGTCCCAGGACATTTTAATCTTTGTATTAGTCAATTCTCACTATATGAAAAAGTTACTTCTCTTAGCTACAGATAATTGTAAAGACCCAGTAAGTTTTTAATATTCACCAGCCTTCACTCACAAATGCAAGTGTGTATCCCAGCAGGTGGTCAAAGAAAGGGTCAACGGGAGGCTCATGACAAGCTCTTTTTACTGAACAAACATTTTAAAGGAAAGATATTAACTTAACAATATTGTCCTTGAGTATAATGAGCATTTTAAATAATACACACCTGAACTTTTCATTTTAGGTGTTTTATTTTAGAAATGTATGGCTTTCTCTATTTATCATTTATTTTGAACCTACATGTATCTGCTCTCACTTACTACCTCTCCTTCATTCAAGAAAATAGACTCTCTACCACACAGAAGAGCATGAATGTGCAACCAATAATTATTTTTGTTTGTCTAATTATCATTCTATCCAAATAACTTCAATATATCTTTATGCTTTTATAGGTAATTAATTTATAAAGTTAGCATTAAGACAACAAATATTTCATATACATTTTAATTTGTTATGTGACATAGTTAAATGAACTAGTGTACATACAAGTGCTTCAGAAACTCCTACACAATTACAAATACTTCAACAGTACATGATAGCTAGTTAGACTTTTAAAACTTCACATAACTTTTGACAGTTAGCTCCTTTGGAACCTGATTTCGAAGATTATGCCTTACGGCAACAGCTCTATCCTGTTTGTTCTAATCTTGAAGTTTTACTTTTTGTAAATAGCAAAGCAAGCCTTGGAAAACCTTGTAATTGACAAGGTAATATATGAATACCATACAATACATACACTGAATTTCTGTTTCTGTTTACTCATAGCTTCATATGCATTCAATGACTGGGTCTGTAATTCCAATATGTAAATTCCAATTCAGTGAGTTTTACACTAGCCTTTTAAAAAAGACACTGTCGAGTACACCACTAGGTGGCAGAGAAAGATCAGAAAATTTCCATTACATACTCACCTTAAAACGTATATATAATGCACTTAAAAGTCTTTCTTGAATTACATTTTATATATAAAATTAGGGTCAGTTTCAGTATGCTTTTAGTTATTATGAAAACATGTTTTATAAAGATTTTTACCAAATACATTTTAATAGGAAATATTTTATTCTTTATTTGTGATATATACATATACATAATATATAATACATTTCTGATATGTAAACACTATGCATGTACATGAGTGTGTATGTACTAGCAAGTTTTATACCCTATATAGAATAATATTTTAGGAAAAAGCAAAATGCAAACTAACCCTACGAAATCCTACATTCACATTTTCTTTTGTGTTAAGTCTTAATTTAAAATTTTTCTAGCTAAGATTAATTCAATATAACTATTATTAGACTCATAAACTCTAACATTTTACTTTTATATCATTACATATATGGCTGTATTTAAATTACTATATTTTATAATAAATATAATTTACTACTCATTGGTGTCTTCAAAATTATCTTTATTCATATTAATATTATTTTTGTAGGGTTACTGATTAATCAAAAGTTTCAAACAGCTACTGATATTTGAAGGAATGCTTCTATTTCTATAGTTGATGAATTTGGTAAAATAATAGCATATTTTCTCTGATAATTCTTCGTCTTTACTCTAGCAAAGAGAGACAGGTTTTTTTTTCTCATAAAAAATATGTGAAAGCAACAGACTGAGCTAGCAAATGTGAGATCCAGTTTTGCTTCCACAGCGTATATACTCTGTGATCCTTAGTAAATCAACATACTGATGCCAATTAATAAGTGAAAAAAGAGTTTAGTGACCTAAAATACTAATGAACGAGAGGAGAAAGACTTCATTAATATGTAATTGATTTTTTTTTTTTTCAGTTGCCAGGTTTAGAGAAGCTTGAAAGGAATATTTTTTAAATTTTTAAATTTTTAATTTTTGTGGGTACATAATAGGTTTATGGATAGAATTCTTTTACTTAATTTTAGAGTATTATAAGCTTACTTGTTTACTTTCAGGTTGAATTTTTACAGTGTTCTCACATTCCATCCTACCTGATTGGTCTTTTCTTTTCATACTTTTCCTCCCCAAATTTATCACCGATTATTTATCTTCCCTCATTCCCTTTCCACCTCTCCTCATTTATTGTTTGAATGGATGAGTTGGAAAATAGGGATAAGATCTCAAAGAATCAGAAAGTTATGATTTAGAATTACCTGGTGGGGCAAAGGGATAGGGACTGCTCTGTTTTTCTGAACTCTTTGGGAATTTTTTAAAAAACATTGGCGCATTGATTTAGCATAAATAAAGCCGGCTAAACGTAAGGAGGATTCTCATTGCGGAGATGTTGGGCAGAAATTTGGAATTCATTTCTACATTTTATTTTATTTTGAGACGGGGTCTCGCTCTGTGGCCCAGGCTGGAGTGAGTGGCGCGATCTCGGCTCACTGCAAGCTCCGCCTCCCGGGTTCCCGCCATTCTCCTGCCTCAGCCTCCGGAGTAGCTGGGACCACAGGCGCCGCCACCACGCCCAGCTAATTTTTTGTATTTTTAGTAGAGACGGGGTTTCACCGTGTTAGCCAGGATGGTCTCGATCTCCTGACCTCGTGATCTGCCCGCCTCAGCCTCCCAAAGTGCTGGGATTACAGGCGGGAGCCACTGCACCCAGCCATTTCTACATTTTCTAAAACATGTTATTATTTGCTAAAATATCTACAATCCCAAGCCGCAAAAATAAATAAATAAGTTTAACTCGTTAAATCTTTAATTCCGTGACTGATATGCTCACTTCAGGTGGGTAAATTATTTTCATAGCTGTGCTTACAAAACTCTGAAATCTGTTTTCAATTATGATAGCACACAGTATATAGGCAACATTTTGAAGTCTTATGAGATTTTACTTTCTCTGCTATACCTTTAATGTTATTAGTAATATATTTTAAAAATAAATATTTTCAAAGTATTTTTCTCATCGAATGAGGGTAAACACTTTATGGACGGAGACAGTATCTGAAACATTTTAAATGTCTAGACATTCTTATATAGGCATTTAATAAATATTTGTGGATTATTTGATTACTTTCTTATTACCTAACTTCAGAAAAATCAAAATGATAAATATTATCAGAAGCTTATTAGCCACACCAAGATCACTACAGGCACCTGGCTTGAACCTTCAACATTTTCCAGAGATTCTGACTTTCAATAACTCCTACTATGTCTATTCAGACTAGGAGTGACCAGTTTGATAAAACCCATCACCTATAGGTAATTTCAGTAGCCTCTAATTTCCAGGCTAAATTGAAATTCCCCTCCCCAGGCCCCAAAATTAAAAGCAAGATCCAGGTTACTCTTTGGCAGATTGACTGAACACATCACTCTGCCTTGAGATTGTTTTCTGCCCAGTGGTAATCAATATAAGAACAGGCTTCCCAAATATGTGTTAACTGCCATCTTCTTATTCAGAAGTGGAGTTCAAGTGTCCCACAACAGGTCCATTTCTCAGATGTGCCAGATTACTTAGCAATCCACCAATTATGAAGTATAACAACAGTGATGATGATGACAACATCACCAACACAGATTCATCTCTTATAATATGCCAGACATTATCCTAAGAGCTTAAATGGATTTTATACCTTTTGCCAAATGTGGTAAGACAACAATCTCAAAAAGCTCAACAACAAAAATTGCAATAACCATGTCACCTGTAGGCTAAAATTGCCTTCAGTTTTGCTGCACAAATCAATGGGGGAATATTTTTCAATCTATTAACCTTGATATACATTATATATTTTTCCTCATATTTTGAATTTTTTCCCTTGACTTTTTTTTAGCTCACTCCTGTGACTGTCCTAGAAAATCCTTACCACACATTAATTTGCCAACAGCTGAATAGATTAGTTCCTTACTAGTTCTTACTAATTGCTTACTAATATTTTGTCTCAAAGGAAAAGTGATATATACATACATATCATACACACACACATAAAATCTAATTATTTTTCCCTTAAAAAAATCTATCCAGAATGTTACTTTCATGAAAAAAAAAAAAAAAAAAAAAAAAACCCACAGCCTCATTTTCCCTAGATATAATGGATGTTGAGAGACATAAAGTAGGGAGAAAGAAAATCACCAACTAAAGACACTAGTTGATATTACTGTCCTACTAAACTTTAAATATGTGCCTGGTTTTCTGGATTCTTGAAGTTAACTAGAACTTAGCAACTACAAACTTATCATTTAAAAATATTTTGTATTTGAGAAACATCCTACTCTCTTTTGCATTGATAAAACCATCACACTGGAAAAATATGCTTTTAGCATCAGTTATGTTCTATTTGAAGCATTTTATTTGCTGTTCTCTGTACATTCCACATCTGCTTATATTAATAGAATATGATACTATACACAGGGGTTTACTAAGACTCTAACCAATGTTGAGAAGAAAGAAAAGATTTTTTTTCCTACACAGTCTATGTCATCCCATTAAAATATTTTCATACAACACAAACCATTGCAAGACAATACACTGTTAGTGGCCCAGGATGTTCTCAGTGTCATGCATAATTGATCATTCAACAGTTGGATCTTCATTTTACTTTCATATACAGCAAATATGATAAATATTGTCCCTAAATATTTTGTCTTTTATTTCTCTATTATATTTTATACATTTTTTGTTATCTTATATGTATCTCTTGTCTTTCAAGGAAAGCTTAAATCCCATCGAAAACTAAGCCTTTTATATAATGTTACAAAAATAATATAATGTGCTTATTTAAAAAATAGAAGCATTATAATGGATTAATTATCTAATTTTATTTTGAGAATCTAGCAAGTTAGGAGTCATGTAACTCATAAAATATTCACAATCTGCTTTTAAGTCTTCTAAATGTTGGTGGGAATGTTAAGGAATTACAGAATAAAGTCCTCGTCCACATGGAATTTAGAGCTTGCCTTAGTCTGTTTTGTGCTGCCATAACAGAATACCTAAGCCTGGATAATTTATAAAGAAAATGTGTCATCTCATAATGGAAGGCAAAAGGATAAGAGTGGGTCAAAGTGAGAGAGAGGATGAGAGAGAGAGAAGAGAAAAGGAGACCAAACTTTCCTTTTTACAATGCACCCACCCCGTGATAATATACACACTCCTATTGGCATTAACTTATTCATGAAGGCAAAGTCCTCATGACTTAATCACTTCTCGTTAGGCCCCACCACCCAATACTGTTACATTGGAGATTAAGTTTCCAACACATGCTTTCTGAGGTACACACTCAAACCATAGCATTGCACGACTGCCCTAAAACTCATGTTCTTCTCACGAGCAAGATACGTTTATTCCATTCCAATAGCCCCAAAGTCTTAACTCATTCTGAATCAACTTAAAAGTCCAAAGTCCAGTCTCATCTAACTCAGATATCAGTGGTAACTAAGGCACGATTAATCCTAAGGCAAGTTCCCCTCCAACTATGAGACTGTGAAATCAAAACAAGTTATCTGCCTCCAAAATACAAAGTAGAACAGGCATAGGATAAATATTCCCATTCCCAAAGGTAGGAATAAGCAAAAGGAAAGAAATAATATGGCCCAAGTAAGTCCAAAACCAAACAGGACACACAATATTAAATCTTAAGACTCTAGAAAAATTGTTTACTCTATGTGCCACCGCTTGGTTTCACTGGGGCCTCAGAGAGCCTTACTCATATGGCTTTACTTGGCTTGGCCCACATAGCAGGTCTCACAGGTTGGAGTCTCATGCCTTCAGCTCTCCAAAGTTGGTGTTGCATGATGGCAGCTCAACAGTTCTGGAGTCTATTAAGGGGCCTTGCTCCCATGGCTTCCTTAAGCATTGCCCTGGTGGAGGCTCTCTGTGGCAGATTCAATCGCACATTTCTGCTGGACATTGTCCTACTAGGGACTCTCTGCAATTGCTCCATCCTTATGGTAAGTCTGTGCCTGAACCCCTAGGCTGTAGGCAACATCCTTTAAAATTTAGGTGGAAGAAGCCATACCCCCACAGCTCAGGAACTCTGTTGGCTTGCAGAGTTAGCACGGCATAAATGTTGCCAAAGCTTACTACTTCTACTCTGCTCGAGGCAAAGATGGGACAGCAGAAGAGCACTGTGCCTGGATGCAGGGATCAGACACTGGAGGCAGCAGGGGGCAGCAATGGCTGAGATTCTGCAAGTACCTCTCCAGAAACCTGGCCCTCAAGGTCTTAGCTTGCCTCAAAGATCTCTGAAATGTGTTTCAGGATTCTATGGGTACTAATTTTTCGAGCAAACAGACTTTGGCCAAACCCTTGATTTACTCTCTTAAAGATGCCTTTTCACTCTTTATGTGGCCAGGTTGTGAATTTTCCAAATCTTTTCACTCTGCTCTCCTCTTTACTATACATTCTATCTTTACATCATTTCTATCCTCTCACATCATACTATATGTAATTTTTAAAAAGTAGAAATGTAGACTGTGCAGCACCTCTCTTTAATAAATAATAAAGAAAAAGAATATATTATTGTAGCTGAACAGTTTAATTTTGATTACTTGGAAGATCATGTAAAGATTCTTTTAATCATCAATTTGATATTTCCCAGAGAAACAGGAAGCACCAAGACAGTAAACAACCAAGGTCTGTAAAGAATAAATCGGGCCCAAATAACTTCATTCTCTTTGTGATAGAATAGCAAGTTTCAATTTTGTCTTTATTTTCTGCCATATTCTCTTCAGTATTGAGAGTTTGTATGGCTTCTGTCCAAGAAGGTTTTTTTACGTAATCAATGCAAAGTGTTTTCTGAAGAGGATTAGTATACATGCCTATAAGAACAACTCTAAGACACACTGTTCAACCGTTTTTCTTCCCCTTCAGAGAACATTTGAGGCAATATATGAAAGGTTGCCAGGCTCAAGCCCAGCATCTCTTAAACATCAGGCAATTTTGTCTGGATGCTATTAGTTTATTATATTTACTGTTACTTAGCTGGATTGGCCATGAAAGATTGGTCTTCTAGAAACTTTCTAGTCCTTGTCATTCATTTGATATCTGTCATGAGGCAAAAGGAAAAACTTGCACATTTTTAAATATGAACATTGGTTAGGACGTTGTTTTAGTTTTTTGCAACACGGACACTATTAGATACGAGGAAGAACAATGCTTTGTTGAAAGGAACTGTCCTATGCATTACAGAATATTAAGTATCCCTCCCCTCTAGGAAATAAATGAAAATAGCTTCTTTCCTCCAGTGATTGTTACCACCAGAACATCTCATTTCTTTTACTAAAGGCTTAAGTGTGGTAGAGGCATTACATTACAAGCTCAGAGAACCGTTGTTATACTTAGGATGTTTCTTTTTCCATTGAAATAAAAAGGTGATTCTGTATATATTAAAAATCAGTACATTTGTAACACATATACAAAATTTAGCAGAGGAAAGTTTCAAGGAATTATGAATTCCTAAATAGTATTATTACGATACTCAGATTAAACCTTCAGCATTACTGCTCACTCTTTAGTAAGCCTGGATGATCTTCCAGAGATAAAGGGAACCATACTCTTTTCACAGATACAAATAATTTTAGAAATAATTGCTGTCTATTCTCTTTCTTTTACAAAAGTATATGAGAAAAGGTAAGTCAAACAGTGGCTGTGATCACATTTTGAACCCTGAACTTGTAAAAAGAGGTATTCAAGACCATGTTCACCCTAATAACATAACTTAATGTTTCTAAGGATCAGGAAGTGAAAGGTATGCTTCTAAATGCTTTTTAGTCCATCAAATTAATATTTCAAATTTCGACTATTTCTGTGTCCCATACAGTTCTAGGTCGAGTACCACTACAGAATCTTACGGCAAACTTCGTTTCCACACACGCACAAAAAATTCCTTTGTCTTTTTTTTTCCATTTTAATTGCAATAAATAAAGCCCAAACAGAAATTTCACACATACGTGTCATTTCTCACTGATTAATTCCATCATAACTTCTTTGGCTGCTGACATTATCTCCTAACTGTGGTGTTGTGAACTGTTGTAAATATTACTTTATACATTCTTAAAATGTCCCACTAATCATCAGGAAGTTAATCAGTTCTTTTAATCACATTTAAGTACGAACTCACAGATTTTATGTGATGTAATCTCATTCTTCGTGATAGCAATACTACTAGACTGGAGCCCACGGAATGTGGCATTTGTATCCCGCAGGTTCATTTTTGGGCCTTAGGTATACTAGAATGCCCCTTTGGATAGAGAGTAGATCTGTTGTGAAATTGAAAATATTGCCACTGATTTTTTTATTATTATTATCTTGAAGCTTGCTATTCTATCACAAAGACAATAAAGTTGTTTGGACCCAATTTATTTTTATTTTATTTTATTTTATTTTACTTTTTTTTGAGACGGAGTCTGGCTCTGTGGCCCAGGCTGGAGTGAGTGGCGCGATCTCGGCTCACTGCAAGCTCCGCCTCCTGGGTTCCCGCCATTCTCCTGCCTCAGCCTCCCGAGTAGCTGGGACCACAGGCGCCGCCACCTCGCCCGGCTAGTGTTTTGTATTTTTTAGTAGAGACGGGGTTTCACCGTGTTAGCCAGGATGGTCTCCATCTCCTGACCTCGTGATCCGCCCGCCTCGGCCTCCCAAAGTGCCAATTTATTCTTTACAGACCCTGGTTGTTTACTGCCTTGGTGCTTCCTGTTTCTCCGAGAAATATCAAATTGATTATTAAAAGAATCTTTACATGATCTTCCAAGTAATCAAAGTTAAACTCTCCAGCTAGAATAATATATTCTTTTTATTTATTATTTATTAAAGGGAGACGCTGCATAGTCTACATTTCTACTTTTTTATGAACTTTGCCTTTTACAGTCAGGGTTTTAATGAACTTAAATCCTGACTTTAGGAATCTTAACATTTAGTGTCTCCTCTTTACTATACTCCTTTTCTACTAATTTCTACTTTTTTACTCCAAAATTGTATTTGGAAATTAAGCTAATAAAATTACTCTCAGATTCCGTCAGATTTCCATTTGACATGAAAAAATGAAAAACTGTGGGTATCTCCCCTAATACATTCCAAGTTTTCTTATTCCCATTGCTTTTTCGTCTCTTGGCATTAATTCCCATTTACACTCACTGTGATCATTCCTTCCTCCATCCTCAACTGCTTCTTGAGATAAATCACAAACCCAGGTAACAAATCAGCAGCTGGAGAAGCATGTACACAGAGATCAGCTTGTGACTCTGCATATAAGCAAGAGTTAGTCAGGGGTGGAGAATCTTCCCCAGATTGCCTGAAAGTAATGGAAAACGTGGTTCATATTTATATAACTTTATAAAGGGTAGACAAACTACTTATCTAAAGCTTTTTAAAAACCAGAAGGAAAACAGCAGCATAATAAATTTGCCTCAAAAATAATTTATTCAAAAGATTATAGAGCACTGGAAACCAGGGAATTTAAAGAGCAAATGCCCCTCAAGCATCTCAGGTATCATTTTTAAAAACCTGAAACTGATGAGAAAATATTTAATACAGCAAATAAGATACATAGTTAATTATATACTTTGTTCTGATAGTTTGATGCAGGTACAAAGAGACTAAGAGCATTTTTTTCCATATATGGAACAGTATTTTGACATACGACATCTGTGCATACTTCCTTTCAAATTCGCTTCATGGTATAATTTTATCAGTGTATTTATTAAGTGACATGAATAAAAGCATTTGAAGATCCTGTGGTGAGTTTTCAGAAATACGATTTTTAAAAAGTCTATTTTGAGGAAGATTCCACATTTGTTGTCTCAGTAGACATTTTCATGCTAGGCTCTAGAAGAAATAAGAGCTTCTGATTGTGCTCATAATTTAAAAACTTTAAAGATTATGTAATTGATGCAGTATAATTTCAAAGTCAAATTATATATCTGTATTTGACACTGTACAAATAAATGGGAATCTATTTCTATTCATTGTAGCAAATAGTTTTTGTTTTGCAACTTATTTATCTATTACTCCATATGTTCCCATATGCTGAAACAATATCCATAGTGAGCTCAATGGAAAATAAAATAATCAATTTAACATTGCAAATAGGTGCCAAATAAATTAGTCTTGCTGAAGAAATAAGTGAATTTCCAGACCTCAGATCCTGAGGTTAGACACTTATGCAGAATATAGTGGGGTCTTGGGAAAAATTTTGTTGCTAAGGTTGTATTGCTTTTCACCTCTTATTTTCTTCTCATTATAAAACAGACTCTCAAACTGATAGCGCCAGCACATACCTGAAGTTCTAGTTTTATGGTAAATTGTTCAGAATTTGTAGTGAAATAATTTTTGACATAAAAGAATGAACAAAATACACAGATTCAAAGATTACACTTGTTATGCCTCAGGCTTAGTTTGATGACTGAAACGTGTGAAGACTTAAGAGTCTCGCAAATGTTGTCACCTTCACCCATAAACTCCATCCTTTTGTCCTCCAAGAAAAGCACATATCAATGATCCTCATTGTTAAGTAGCTAACATTTTGACTCACATTAAAATAAAAAAAAATTACTGCTAAAGGTAGAAAATTAATTCTACAATGGACACATTTTCTCATCTTTTTATTTTCTGTTTGAAATATATTTGATTTTTTTAAAGAAAAAAGTTCTGCATGTTTTGCCTTTGTCTATCTTGTGTTATTGCACTTTTATAAAGTGAATATTACTTTCTAGAAAGATGTATATTTCAGAACAGTGAGCGATTCGTACAGACCTTAATGGTGTAGGATTTACAATAACTTCCCAACAAAGGTGTAATAAAAGGTTAATGAATGTTAACTTGCTAATTAAAATTCATTAGCATAATATTATCCTATGTTAAAGATACTCAGATATGAAATTATAGGCTGCTTTTATTTTAATTTAGCTTTCCTATTTTTGTTTCTAATTTAGGAGCTCTGACATTTAAACTTTTTTTTTCTTGCTACCAAAGATATCAGCTGTGATGACTGCTGAAGGCACCATAAATATTACGACCATATTGCCTGAATTTCTATATTCTCTCTATGTTCTTTGGAGCTTTAACTAATTTAGAATAGCCATTCACCTACTGTTATATTTAGTTGTTAAGAAAAATGCAATGTTTCCAATAACACTGGATATACATATTACATATTTCTGATTATGTTTTAAGAGTAAATCCCAGAATAATGAAAGCATCTTAACCATGTCCTAAAAACTTGTACCATTTACCTGCCTTCAGTTGGCTTCCCTGTAATCCTCAACACAAGACATCATCATTTCTTAAAAATATTAGTTTTCAAATGGATTAGAAAAATGGTAATTCATTTTGTTTACAATGTTGTTCAAAGAGAAATTTTAATTGTTTTATCACTTAAACATGAAAAAAACCAAAATGATTATTTTATGTATTTATATAAAACACATTTACATAAATGATTTAATTTCTTTAATTTAAATACATTCTTTGTTTCTACTTTTGTTTCTGCTCCAAAGAGAAAAGTTTTCCAACTTAGACAATCAGTAAATCCTGTGCCACAGATTAATAAAATTTAATGATTCCACAGAGTAAGGATGTATAGAATTATAAAATTATAAAACATTTCATTTTGTGTTTTACTCATTCACTTATGCATTCAATTACAATATACTGAGTAATTCCTACACTCCTCAAAATGAGACTTTGTGTACAATGGCTTCTACAGTTTGCATCAGAAAAATATGTATGTCTCTTACCTAAAAGGAAAATTAAAATTGAAGTCCATTGAAGAGACAACATCTGCATCTACTCATATTTTCATGTTATAAAATTTATAAAATATTAGAACTTAAAGGAACTGATGAATTGCCGCTATTACCCTTATAATTGATTTTTATATAGAATGAAAGTGGGACATAGGAAGTTAAACAACTTGTACAAGGTTACACTCACATTAAAAGCTGTGAAAAGAACCATAGTATACTGATTCCAGATCTAGTATCCTTTCTATGACTGGAATATGTCATAGCAGCAATGAGACTGATTTTTCCATGGATAAATTGGAATATTTTGATATGGTGAAATGTTACCTTACATAACAAACAAACAAAAAAAGCTTATATAACTTGTCTTTAGAGTGCAACTTTTCTGGTATGCTTACACTGTGTTTGTTTCACCAATAGATGGCAAACTTACTGCTTATATTACAGTTTTATGATTGAACAATCTGGTCAGTTACACAGAAAGGCTCCATTTATTGGGACTTTAAGAATATGCTACTATTTTAAACAAGCTGAGCTTTATAAAGGGAAAATGTAAGTTTCTTTGCTGGTTGTTTAAAAAAATCAGTCACCTGTCAATATAGCAATATATTGTAAGTCAAATCAATACTTTTGCCAATCAGGAAATAATTTTTTTCTACATATGTTCTATCCAAGTCTTCTATAGTCCTTTAATAGATAAAATGTTATATAACAGTATACACAATCCAGTTTTACACATTTAAACTTTCATGACAGTTTTTCACATTACTGCTAGTTTTATATCTGGGCCTACCTTCATATTATTCTGCTACACATATTTAGACCAAAAAATAAACCGTTAATAAGTGATTTAATGTACACGTCAAAGTAAGATGTGTTCTAATCTGCTTTCTCAACTTCCTTGATAAACTAAATTGATTGCATTATGTAGATATTTTTTAGCTTCCTGAACACTATTTTAAAATGTCCGTTTAGGAGAACTTTATGTTCTAGGTTGAAATGATTCTAATTTTTTAAACTCCACTGCTTGAACTTTTGTTATAAATTAGAAAACAAAATTTTCCAAATCACGTGCAAACACTAGATTATTTCTGAGCAATAGTCTAATATTGTTACATCCAACGAGCAGTTGGAATGATCCATAGATATGTGTATGTGCTTATATTGCTCAGGTTTTATGAATGTTCTTTCAGGCCTTCTGATACCACATGCACAGTCACTCCCCATTAATAGCTCAAGTGAACTGTTCTATGGTATGATAAACAGAGAGAAGTTATTTATCTCTGAAAGCTAAGTTATTAGCCCACAGTTTCCAGAAAATACAAAGACAGTGCCTTATTAAAGTATAAAGAATCCCTCACTTTTTAGCATTTTCAGTGAAAATGCATAGCAACACTCTCCTTGATCATTGCCATTAGTACTTGGTTCACTGATTTCTTCACTGCTATTCCAGTCATCGTCGGTGGAAATTCAACATGGATCCGTCTAAAATCTTTGATCTGCTCACCTCCTGGATCTTGTCTTCATCTCTTTAATTCCCACATCAAAAAATCTGCATTTTATTTTTATTTTATTTATTTATATTTTTGAGACAGCATCTCGCTCTGTTCCCCAGGCTGGAGTTTGGTGGCACCATAAGGCTCACTGCAGTGTCAACCTCCTGGGCTCAAGTGATCCTCCTGTCTCAGCCTCCTGAGCAGCTGGGACTATAGGCATGCCACCACACCCAGCTAATTTTTGTTTTTATTTTTAGTAATGATAAGGCCTCGCTATGTTGCCCAGGCTAACCTTGAACTCCTGGCCTCAAGCCATCATCCCCACTTGACCTCCCAGAGTGCTGGGATTATAGGTATGAGACACTACACTCAGCCAAAAATCTGCGTTTTAAACATCCCGCTTTACTTCCACATTCTTTCTCCTTTACTTACTGAAGTAATTCCATTCCAGCTACCTTTCAATCTTTCACAGGCCTCCAATAATTGACTCTATGTTTTTCCTCTCCAAATCCATTTTTACCTTTACCTCCCTCCACACCCTGTCCTCACAGCCCTCCTCATGCACCCAAGATTCCTTAGATTCCTTGGTGACTATGCAGCACTATAGCCAACGTCTTTCTAAGGCCCTGGTCTTTTTTGTCCTCTTCACCCACTGACCTAGTTGCTGGCAAAACCCCAACTATAGTTAAATCCAACCATTGATCCACCAGTCTCAGCAGCTGTCTATGACCGAAAAAAAAATCCTTCGATTGTGTGAACTGATCTCACTTTAACTTTATATTTGCAATCTCAGTTGGGCATTCAGCACACACAGAGATTTCAGCAGGTACTTCCAAGCTCTTAAATTACCATTTCCACACAGCTTCTCTCTTTCCAAACACACCACACCCCCTTACTCTACCCTGAAGATTATAATCAAATGTTATTGAAAATATTTATCGTAAGAATTGATCGTATCTTTCCACAACCAATTCACTCACGTATCTGTATCTGTACCTAGATAGTCTTGTCTTTCCTCCTGTTACATAGAGATGTCTGCTGTTATCGAAGACCAGCTTCTTCATATGTGGTTTGAAGAACCTCATTGACTCTCATTTATTGATTGCCCTGGCTCTACAATTAGGCCCTCTCTCTCTCCATCATTAAGATTTTCTTACCTCTCAATTATTCCCAACAGTAAAGCAAACAATCAACAATAATGTTTTAATATCTTTCTATATTTTTAAAAATGGCCTCACAGGGCTCACCAGCCATCAGCTTCTGTTAATTTTCTCTATTCTCTTTCTCATTGAAACACCTTAGAAGAATTTTCTACTTGTTGAACCTACTCTTGTACTTAAGTTCTCTTCTCAACCCATCGAAAATGGTTGTCAATGCACCTCTCAATGTCACTGAAATTGTTCCTTCAAATGTCAAGTGATCTCCACTCTGTTGTCCATTCCTTCCTTCTCAGTAGACCATCTCGCTAAGCTGCTGTAACACCACACTCTTTGGAATGTCTTTTTAAACTCACTGGCCACTTCTTTTCATGAATTTGTGCTGGTTTTCAATGCTGGATTTCCCTAGGCTTCCTTTAAGTCCTCTTTTTTTCTTTCCAAGCTACAATTTCTCTTTGTGTAACCTTTTCCAGGCTGATAGCTTGAACCAACCTTGCATCTTATCTCCAGCTCAACCTTCTCTTTTGATCTCCATACTTGTACACCCAGTCGACCACTTCATATCTCTGCAGGTGTATTTACTATAAAAACTTTAAATATATATCAAACAGAATGTTTAATCATCTCTCTACAAGCCAAAGCTAATTCTCTCTCTCTCTTTTTTTTTTTTTTGTGTGTGACAGGTTCTCACTCTGTCTCACTCTGCCATCCAGACTGGAGGGCAGTAGCATGATCTCAACTCACCACAACCTCTACCTCCCAGGCTCAAGAAATTGTCCTGCCTCAGCCTCCCTCAAGTAGCTGGGATTACAGGGGCATGCCACTCCCACCCAGCTGATTTTTGTATTTTTAGTAGACACAGGGTTTCACCATGTTGGCCAGGCTGGTCTCAAACTCCTGACCTCAAATGATCCACTCACCTCGGCCTCCCAAAGTTCTGGGATTACAGGCATGAGCCATCGTGCCCAGTCCTCTCTTTATTTCAACATTTAAGAATTATGCTTGCTTTCTTTATTTTCCCTGCAGGTTATGTGCAACATGTCATCACTTATAGTTATTGGTTTATACATTTCTTGACTGTCTCCCCTGGAATGCAAGCTTCATGAGGTCAGTGACTGTGTCTCACTTGTTCATCAACACATCCGGAATACCTAGAGTGATCCTTCTCAGGTGGTAGGGCCTCAAATATATAGATAAAAATTTAAAGGTAAGTTTGGAACATGAGCACTTCATCGTACATCAAATTATTTTCATTAATAGTCTTAATTGCAGATATTCAGTCTTAGGGAAATCACAGTTTTCTTAAAATTTTTAAGATAACATATTAACTTGCTATGTCTGCCATAATAAAGAATCTAAGATTGTGTGGCTTAAACAGCAGGCATTGGTTTTTCCACAGTTCTGGAAGACAAAAGTCTAATATCAAATGTTGGCAGGATTGGTTTATTTTGAGGCTTCACTTGGTTTGCACATGTTTGCACCTTCTCCCTGTGTCTTCATACCAACTTTTCTCTGGACATGGCTGTAACCAAATTCTTCTTCTTTTAAGAACACCAATTATATTGGATTAAGACCCATCTTAATGACCTCATTTTAACTGAATTGTCTCTGTAAAGATTCTATTTCCAACTATAGTCACATTCTGACGCATTGGAGGTTAGAACTTCAACATCTAAATTTTAAGTGAGGGAGGACACATTTCAGTTCTTAAGAGACACCTACTGAGGAAGAGTCAAATTTGAATTCTAATCTAGTTTTCCCAACTATAAAGACCTTGTAGATATCACTTAACCAAAATAAATCTTTCTTCATCAATAAAATGGTAACAGTAATAAAGCAACTTAAAGGATTATTGTGAACATTCAAGAAAAAACATACATATTTTTTCTGAGACAAATTCTCCCTCTGTTGCCCAGGCTGGAGTGCAGTGGTGCAAACACAGCCCACTGCAGCATTGATCTCCTGGGCTCAGGTGATCTTCCTGCCTCAGCCTCCCAAGCAGCTGGGAACACAGGTGAACGGCACTCTGCTTGGCTAATATTTTCATATTTGTCTTTTGTAGAGATGAGGTCTCAAACACCTGCGCTCAAGTGATCCTCCTATCCCAGCTTCCCAAAGTGCTGGGATTACAGGTGTGAGCCAACATGCCTGGCCAAGAAAAAAATTAATAGATTATAATATGTATTTGTCACACAGTAGGTAATCATTTTATTTTAGAAATTACTCTTGTTTCCATTTCTTTGTCTTTTCTTGTATGTATTATTATTTTTTTCTATTGTGCTGTGTGTGTGTGTGTGTTTCTTTTTTATTATCATCTCTCTTTCAAGCTAAACTGCCTCCATATGTAGAATGAAGTATGTAGAATGAAGGTAGAGTAAGTAGAATAATTAATTATACGGAACATGTGCTCAGTGTGCAGCCACTCTGTCCTGAACATCAGGAGCCCTGCTCACATGCTGTAAAATCCCTCTGGGTTACAATATTCATTTTGCCAGTAAAGCTTATGCCTGTTTTGAATTGGCAGTCATGCATGGGGAGTGAGCAACAGTGAATTATCCTTGAGCACCTTTTATGTTTTCTTCAATCTGGGTGATGTTAGAAATGTACAAAATATGGTATCTGACCCTAAAGAGTAAATAATTCAATTTAGAGGTCTGCAAGCTTTTACTTTTTTTATGTAAAGGACTAGAGAGTAAATATTTGAGGCTTTGCAGGCCATATGATCTCCGTTGCAATGATTCAACTCTGCCGTTGTAGAGTGAAAGCAGTCATGGACAATACATAAATAAATGAGTGTGGCTGTTCTCCAATGAATATCTATTTATGGACACTGAAATTTGAATTTCATATAATTTTCACATGCCATGAAATATTATTTTACTTTTGATTGTTTTCAACAACTTAAAATTACTTTGTAGTCTGTGGGCCTACAAAAATAGATAACAGACTACATTTGGCCTGTAGTCCATAAGTTATCAATCTCCGACCCAGCTTAAAAAGTGAGAAAATACTTTGGAAATGTATTGTGACTAAGACAAGAAATTTATTGCTACGTTTGTGGCATGGCCTGTACTTAATTTCAGTGATCTAAGGTTATTAATATTAATATGAATGTTAATTCTCTTTTAAGCATGTCACAGTGGGGTTTGATAGATTCTTCTACCTTCTACCCTTATCCCTCAGATGATAACTATATAGATAGCTGTAATTGTCATCTAGATTGTTATTGTATTGTTTCTATGAGCCCAGTCTCTAACTTCCAGCTTAAACAATTGGGCTTTTGTACACTATGGGAATTTATAAAGTGGCAATTCTCAGAGTCAATTCCTTTCTGGCAATTATCCAAAGATCCTAAGTAGTAATTATTTCTTGTCCCATAGGGGAGCAACTGAGTATTAAAACCTAGATAGAGGCCGGGTGTGGCGGCTCATGCCTGTAATCCCAGCACTTTCGGAGGCCAAGGCAGGAAGATCACGAGGTCAAGACATCGAGACCATCCTGGCCAACATAGTGAAACCCCGTCTCTACTAAAAATACAAAAATTAGCCCGGTGTGGTGGCTGGCGCCTGTAGTCCCAGCTACTTGGGAGGCTGAGGCAGGAGAATCGCCTGAACCGGGGAGGCAGAAGTTGTAGTGAGCCGAGATGGAGCCACTGCACTCCAGCCTGGTGCCAGAGCAAGACTCCATCTTCAAAAAAAAAAAAAAAAAAAAAAAAAAAAAAATTAAAGCTATTCAGAATCATTGCAGGTTAGTGTTAAAGATGATATGAAAAATTAAAACAATAACAAAAACCTAGATAGAAAGAAAGGTCTATGGAACATTGTTCTAAGTGCTAAAGAAGTAAAATTCCCAGCCCACAGCCCGTCTGGTAGGCAAGTTGTCAATAAATCTCTGTGGGTAACTGCAATGGTGCAAGACATCCACAACCTTCTAGATACCTTCTTACTTTTATTCATCTGACTTGCCAAGATTTTGCAATGGCAATGTTTGGATGTGTGATATCATGAGAAGTAGCATAGGTGTTTGGACAAGTAGTACAAGTTATCATGAAAGAAAACAATTAAATCTAACGGATCACTTCTAGTGGAAAGGGTACCTGGGTAAAAGGAATGCTCCAGTAAGGCGGAAGTTGCAGTGAGCCGAGATCACGCCACTGTACTCCAGCCTGGGTGACAGAGCAAGACTCTGTCTAAAAAAACAATAAAAATAAATAAAAAATAAAAAAGGAATGCCCCAGTAGATAGATTTATGAAATAACTTAGAGGTTCCCCAAATCCATTTTATTTTTCAAGCCTAAAAATGCTTAAAAATAAGCTGGCAAAACAATGTATGTTTGCCTTTTACTTATGAAATTCAGTGTTCATTCACCATTATAAACTAAAGTTTACCTGTTACAGTTTGAAAAGCCCTCTTTTTGATTATCAATTTTAAATTATAGAGACTAAAAAGCATTAATTCATTTTCTAGATTGAGATGTTTTTCTTATTTTTCCTTTTCCTGTGAAATGAATGCCTGTAAAATTCACTGCCCTAATTTATAATGATATACAAAGGTTATATCTCATCTATGGTCTTTAATTGTAAGCTACAATCCTAGAAGGTAAACATCAGTTCAATAAATAAATGATTATTTGAGGTGTACATATATAGTTGGAATATTTGTTGAACGTCGGGTGGGTAAACTAATTATTTTTAACCACACATGCCATACAACAAATAGTGTTATTTAATATTTGCTCATTTTAATTAGTTTGGTATGCTTTTAAAAATTATGTTATGTTTAATTTTGCAACCTAATACAAATCCTTTTTGAAAATAAACAGAGGTAAAACAATATAACTAAGAACATAAGTTTAATTTTGTACTTCTATACCATTAATCTCTAATGCCAAATACAAGTATGTGGAACAAGAATGTGCCTCATAACAGTGGTAATGTGATCAGTCCAAAAGCCAAAGTCAGAACGCTCATACATTTCCTATTTAATAGGTTTGAAGGCAAAAATCTTTTTCTTCCCAAATGCCTTGCATTTGAATTTAATCTTTTTTTTAATTCCCTTAATATAATTGCCTTTGCACACAGCACAATGGCTAATGCCATCACTTATTTTACATTTGTTTTGCTTCCTGCTGTTGAATGGGCAACCAGTGTTTATGGATTAGCAGCAGTTGTAGTCTTCTGACTTTTACTCTTTCAAACTGGCGAATGAGAAGCACTTTATATTTGTTGCTCTGGCATTCCTGGAGTAGCTAGGACATTCACAGTGTAAACCACTGTTATTCATACTACAATAATTCCTTTGCAGTTAAGTCATTACTAGTAATCATAGCAGGCTTGTAGTACAATGCCTTATTTGGGAATGTCATGTGAGATGCCCACAGCAATACAAAAAATAAAGGCCAACTTGTCTGGCTGAGGAGGGATTTATCACTAGCCCCCTGGCAGAGGAATCTTTTGGGAAGTATTATGTGCTTCTGTGGGGTGGATCATATGATCTGAAATGGAGCAGGTGCTCTGAGCCTCAAAGTAAAGGTGCCGTGAAAACCCAGCCACATGTCATTTCTTTTATAATTTATCAAAATTCCAACTGTATTTTCTCTATGCACAAAGCCTTAGCAGAAATTATTTTGCTAATTAAAATATTAACCAATGTGAGCATAAATAAGCAAAAAACACAAAGAAACTGGAAATTTCTCTAGACCCCTCTCCTTACTTACCTCCCTGCTTAAAAGCAAACTCAAAAGGCAAGTTCACTTTTTCAACTACAAATCATTTTCTCAGTGTCTGTAACTTGCTGTGAGATCATTCCTTTTCAAACAGTTGTTTCAAAGGAAAAGTAGGATGAGGGCTTTTCATTGTCAATCCCAAGGGCCTCAAGACTTTAATATAGGCTGCTCTAGTAATGAATTTAATACCTTTTCTAGTCCAGGCCTAAGCTCCATGTCAAGAGAGAATTTGGAATTTTTAAAGAAGTGGCTCCAAATAAAGAAAAGCACCAGAGGGAAAGATAGCCAAAGTGAAAGTTCTAGAACTATCTTATGAATGACCTCAAGTCACTTTCCCCTATGTGTTTATGTGTGCATGCCTTTACTATTTTAATTAAAAGGACATAATAATACACTATCCAGTGGGTGCTAAGAGAACAAATTATTATTAAGAACCAAAATTTGTATAGCATTGTACTGCTTACAAATCTAACATCTGTATATTTGACCCTCATACACACATGATGAGATGTGGTAAGAATGGAAAGAAGTGAGAAAACAAAGCATAAGAAAGATTAAATGAATAAGCTAAAACATTATATATAAATGCTAGGTTTTTTTTTTTTTTTTTTTTTTTTTTTTTTTTTTTACTAAATACCAATGCTCTTTTCAATACACTTAACATACAGTATCAAATTTTTAAGTTATTTCAAAAGAAAAAAGGTTTAAATACAAACTGAAAGCTCTTTCTAGTGCAAAATAATGTTGTTTGAATGTTCTTAGTTGCAAGAACTGGCAAAAACATTTATAACATCCTCCAAATTGCTTGCTCCAGAGAACAAACTAAAACCTTCTACAGGCTTTCTGAGGAACTCAAGAAAAAAGCAAGGTTATTTTCCCACCCTGTGGAGATGCCAGATTTTTGATTCAGACAATTTTTAAACTTCTGAATAAGCATGGAAACAAAGATCCAATTAATAATGTTGACAAGAATTGGAGTGATGATACCACCAACAGTCACTCAGACCTGTGGTGCTCATATGCCTTAATCTTGTGATACATTTCTGCTCTGTAGTATGCCCTCCAAAGATGTCTGTATCTTAATCCTTGATATCTGTAAATACTGTACTTTACAAGGCAAAAAGGAATTTGCTGATGCAACTAAGGTAAAGACCCAAAGATGAGAACCTCATCTCAAATTATTCTGCCTGACCAAATCTAATAGTGAGTTCTTAAAAGCAGAGGACACTTCCCAGCTGGGTCAGAGATAGAGATTGAACAACTGAAGAAGGGTCAGAAAGATGGAAGTTTGTGGCTTTTAAGATGGAAGAAGAGGCCTGTGAGCCAAAAAATGAGTGAAGGTAGGCTTTAGAAGCTAAACAAGATACGGAAATGTATTATCCTTTAGAGACTAGAAAGGAGGCAGCCCTGTGAACATCTTGAGTTTAGCACAGTGACACCTGTGTCAGACTTTGAACTACGAAACTACAAGATAATTAATTTGTGTTGTTCTAAGCAATGATATTTGTGGTAGTTTGCTATCACAAAAATCAAATAAATAAAATAAAATAATGTATGCTTTCTATTTTTTTAAATCTCAGACCCTACTGGTTTGAAACTCTTTAATGTTGTAAGTTGTATCTTGTTATTTTGAGCAGAATTCAGACATTGAATCAGAAATATAATATGGAAAGTAGACATGTATAAAAATTATAAGCAGATTATAAACACCTATCATTGGTTCAACCTGGTTTATTATCATAATTGCTTATTTTACCTGAATTTTTATACTAGCCTATGATGAAGTTGTGATTCCATGACTGATTTTTATATCATGTCGACTCTGAGAATGGAAAGATTTGATTGAGCAAATGTTATATTCATTTGATGACTAACATTTTGTTTGGCAATTAATATTTCTTTTCATGGAATTGGATGAATATATTTTTTAAACAAGCAATGATTTTGACATTAAACATATTGCTTCTATAGAAGTGCCAAAATTGGGGCCGGGCGCGGTGGCTCACGCCTGTAATGCCAGCACTTTGGGAGGCTGAGGTGGGCGGATCACGAGGTCGGGAGATGGAGACCATCCTGGCTAACACGGTGAAACCCCGTCTCTACTAAAAATACAAAAAGTTAGCTGGGCGTGGTGGCGGCGCCTGTAGTCCCAGCTACTCGGGAGGCTGAGGCAGGAGAATGGCGGGAACCCAGGAGGCGGAGCTTGCAGTGAGCCGAGATCGCACCACTCACTCCAGCCTGGGCGACAGAGTGAGACGCCATCTCAAAAAAAAAAAAACAAAAAAAAAACAAAAAAAGGAAGTGCCAAAATTGAGTATCATTCACAATAACATAATAGAAAGATGTGTGGAATAGTATGTTTTGTTAGTCACTGTATTTGAAGTAAGTATGCCTTCTGTAATATAATGGACTTCTGTTTTGAAATTCTTAAAAAGCAGTGCCTTTCACGTGAGGATCTTAATAAAGAAAATGTACCTGTCATTTGGCTTTTCTATCTTACTTTTTGACAAATGAAACTTGCATAACAGTTGAGAGTAATATTGAAAATCATTGATAAATGAGAAGTTGCTGTTACATTCATAATGTTGTGTATCATGTTTATGGTGAATTTTCTATCTTCACATATGCTTGATTTGACTGACTCAATGGTTATATGTCATTCTTGATCCATTTCAATCCTGCTTTGAGACAATAATGAAGTGAACTTAAATATTTTACATGTCACATTTTCAGCAACATATACAAACACATGAAAGGATTTGTTCCAGAACATTGAAATATTACTAATACTCCTCTCACTCCTTACCCTGATGAAATTCACAAAACACATGACACAACAAACTGCTCCTTGCTGATATACATAGGTTTAAGAAAACTATTACTTATTATTATTATTTTTTTAATACTGGAAATACTTGGCATGGTCTATAGCCTCAATTTAGAGTTCAAGTTACTCCATGGACTCACTTGCCTTTCTTGTTTCAAAAAGTTTTTTTTTTTTAAAATTTCATCTGAAGTGTCCATAATTTGGGGAATTATTTCATAGTAACTACTAAAACTCTCATTTGTAAATTAGAATGTCAATGAATTAATGCACACTGAGAAATGTGTTACCTTATAATCTGAAACAATGAAATTGACTAGTTGAAGGTTTGTCACCTCTGAAGTAAAGGATGGTTGAGAGAGAAATCTAATCAATATGGGAAGGCTGTTCTAGTGAACCAGTTTATACTTCTGCACTGACAATGTCTTTTGAGATTTTTCTGGTGTAATCTCTCACGTTGAGATAATGACCACTGTGTCCAAGGATGTTGAACCCAGAATATCTAGGAAGGACTGTGTAAACAATATTGGCATTAAATATTTGTGGTGCCTGACTTTTTACAAATAACTGAGTGAATAATACATTCAGAGTTAATCAAGAGTTTAATGAAAATGAACTATTATAATAACTTGACATTGAAACAGATTTAAATCACTTCTAATGGGTAATTCACTGAGCAAAGCATAGATTATTGAATATAATAATATAATATTTTAAATGTACTTTAAAAATATCATTTCTGAGATGTAAATATATTAAAATCAAGCCTCACGATCATGCTGTTGATATTAGTAATTAAAGAACTTACATTTGTATATTGAATTGTCCAAGATCATACAACCTGTTAATCTAAATCTATGTCCAAAGCTCTTACAATTACACCTAAAATAAAATAAACAAAAAATAAAACTGTTTTATCTGAATACCCAGTATCAGTGCACTAGTATAGGCTGACCTACCTGTCCCTACCGTAAGAATGCCCTAAAGGTGGACTGAAACACTTTCTTGCACAACATGTGAGTTAAGTGTGATTGGTTATTTTTTCATGTTCTAGATTTCATGAATGTGTATCTATTTAATATATTGCCACACTAACTTCAAATGTAATGTGGTACAACTGATTTGTTTATACCTTACCTCATATAGTTTTATTTTACTCTTGCTAACATGAGATATTGTAGAAAGTTTAATTTTCTCAATCTATTGTCAGTTATGCCTTCTTGTCATTATAATATTCTCATGCTCCTATTGCCTTCAAAACACCAGTAGGTGATATTTTACTCTTTCCCTACTCCGCTGCTCTGATTCACAATATTATAACATGCTCCCAACAGCCACAAATATATTTTGAAGCTGTAATTTTCTATAGCCAAATTTCCAAAATAAATATTTTAAAAACATAAAATGATAATATTAAACCACTCACACACAGTTGCCCTCTTCTGCCAGCACCCATTGGGTTCACTGAATTCCTTTGATGGGATTTGTAAAGTGGTCTAGTTCTACCAGCAGCTCTTTTGCCACTATCAGTGTCAGCTAGCTAGCCTGTTGAGATCTTATTGTGTGTAATATTACATACAAAAAACATCGCATATATTTGTTTTATTTTATAGGTAAGAACTAAAATTATGCCAAAGCTACCAAGTAGCAGAGTCAGTTTGGACCTCAGGAAGTTCTATCCCAGCTTGTGGCTTCAAAGTTCACCTCACTTACTCCTGCCCTCCTCCCCTTTAGCACCCCCTACGTCCAGCCAGGTGACCTTCATACCTTAAATGCAACAGGCATTGCCCTGCCTTTCCCAGTCCATTCTTTCTGCCTACAATGCTCTTTCCTCAGACACTGGGATGGTGAATAGCCTTATCTCCTCCAAATTTTTGTTCAAATATTCCTTTTCCATGATACTAAATACACACCCTATTTAGAATTGCAACTTTGCCCCCTCCCTCACATCCTGGCACCCCCACTGCCTGTTTCCTATTCTTCTTCCTTCTTAGCTGTTATCACTATATGCTTTTATACCCACATTGCTCTAGTATAGTTTAAGTTCCATAAGGGGAGTTTTCTGTTTTATTCTTTGGAGAGGAATCTGTTTTGGAAAGGAGTTCTCTCTTTTATTCTTGGAGGAGAATCTGTATTGTTTACTTATGTATACCAAATGCCTAAGGCACATCATAGTCACTCAATAAATGTTTGTTGGATGAATGAATACATGAATAATGATCTCTGCCCCCTTTACTCTATGTACTTTCTGATATTCTAAAATCCAATGAAAAGTTTTACAACTGTCTTCATAAAGAAATCTTCACATGGATTTGTTTTTTCTCTCACTATTTAGGAAGCATCTAGATACAGTGATGTCACCTACCTTTTTTTACATACTGAAAAGAAGAATGGCAATTAGAGTTTCTGCATTAACCTTCTGTGAGCTGGGGTCTTGTGAGTGTGTCTTGCCATTTTGGGGGGGTTTGAAAATGCCTAATGTAGTTTATCTTTGGGAATTGAAAGAGAACACACTGATGGTACAAACATTACAGAAAACAAATGTGACTACAATATTCCACAGTTACAGATTGAACCTAACCAGAGTCAGTTGCTCGCATAAGTGTATGTGAAAATTTCAGGAAGAATTCTGCCTAAAGTATTGAAAGAATTCTGCAAAATATTAAAAGAGTCTTGTAAAAACTTGAAACTTGTGTAGACAGTGTGGCATGGACCTGTACCTCTTCATCACAAGTATGTAAACTCCAAGCGTCTATTTCTCTAAATATAGTAATTATTTCCCATATGAATTGTAGAATTTTAGTGTGATGTGATTTAATACAATGTAGGACCTGTATTCCTTGTGATCGCCAAAAGATATGGATTACTTCTCTGCATCCTATTGAGCACTGACTGCTAATAAATCATCTGAGATTTTAAGGGCACATAGAATCACTTAATTCAGGGTATTGTTAATTAATATGAATATGATTAAGTATTTTATCTGATGAGGGTTCATTAATAATTTCTTCAAGATTACTTTCATTCCATAAAAGCGACAGAATTTTATGTCTTGTTTTACAATAGTAGACATCTGTTACTTATTGGTCACCCAGCTTTGGAAGCATTTCTTAGGACTGAGAAATTCGCCTCCCACAGTAGAACTTCAAAGTGTCAACAGTGACATTCTCAGATGCTCTTGCAATAAAGATTCAGGCACATCATCTAGATTTTTGCCAGTCAGAGCCCTTCATCCCAGACCTTGAAATTAAAGGAGACTCAGAGTCAACAATGGAATTCTTCCTGATGCTGAGAAACAGAGGCAGCAAAGACAGCAGTTACATCTAGTTTCAAAGGTAGTGGTAGTATCAGGCTTAGCCCTGGAGTCCAGTTGGCAGGGTGGGCAATGTGAGTGCCATTATTCAGACAGTGGTAGTGACTGTGGTGCCATTACCAATCTCTCAATGATGTTGAGTGAATAGCCTTCAAACTTTGTTCTGTGGCCTTTCCCATGATTTCTAGCACTACTCCATGCCTTCAATTTTTTTTTTTTAGTTTCTGTTTCTTTTTCTTAAAAACCTAGTTTCTGCTAGGCGCAGTGGCTCACTCCTGTAATCCCAGCACTCTGGGAGGCCGAGGCGGGTGGATCATGAGGTCAGGAGATCGAGACCATCCTGGCTAACACGATGAAACCCCGTCTCTACTAAAAACACAAAAATTAGCTGGGCGTGGTGGCGGGCACCTGTAGTCCCAGCTACTCGGGAGGCAGAGGCAGGAGAATGGCATGAACCTGGGAGGCAGAGCTTGCAGTGAACCGAGATCGCACCACTGCACTCCAACCTGAGCGACAGAGCGAGACTCCATCTCAAAAAAAGAAAAAAAAAAACAAAAAAACTAGTTTCTAATAAATATTAGATTAAATATTAGATTCTAACAAATATTTACTAGAACATAATCATTAACATAAAACAGTGATAAATTCATATTTCTATACACTAAAATATTTGTAACCTATGTTTATGTCACATCCAACATTTTAAATCACTTCTAATTTTATTATTTATTTAATATTTAAACATAACCTAGTAAAATTACATGAAGAAAGCAATGTACGAATGGATAGAATGTGTAATTATCAGTCTTACTGTTGTCACCAATGTAATTGTGGAACAAGTTACAGTCTTTATACAAGTTTCATAAACAAACAAAACAAAAAAATTCCATTAGATAATCTGAATTTAATTTCTGTGAGTGTGATCACCCCTAATAGGGTACACAACTAGATTCTATTGTCTCCAAATATTAAGCCTTTAAAATAGTGGAGAGAATACTAACCGGGATTCAGGACATTCTTTTTCAAATATTTTCACACTTCATTCCATAAACCAAACATTCCTTCTGAAGAAAGATCTTAGAGAAGTGCAACTGGATTATTTGCAACTCAGAGGATAAATGCCTGAGGGGATGAAATGATGTGCCCATTTCACATTGCATGCCTGTATCAAGACATCTCACGTACCCCATATATATATATATATATACCTAGTTTGTACTCACAATAATTAAAAATAAAAGAATTTTAATCTATGAATTTCCCATAAGATTGACATCAACAAAGTGGTCTTGATACCCAGTATTAAAAGTATTTTCCATTTAAAGTAACAGTATGTGAAGCAATATTATAAAATATTAATATTTATTATTCTGTTGAGTTTGTTTTATAAAAGTCTTCTGTATTGATCTACCAACTTTTTGAAAAATATTTAATATTTTAAAATTAAAACATTCTAAAATAAATTAATTCAATAGGATGAATCATTGTCTTCTGTGACAACGTCAGTTGTGCAGTAAAAGTCAGTACACAGGACTAAGTGTGACATATTTTTGGAGTAGTTCCTTTTGAATTTTCCACATCTTGAAACTCAAACCATCTTTTAGAAACATGTCAGAAAGCTACCCTATAAGAGACATGAGTTATAGATTAAAATGTATATGTGGATATAGATATAAATATAGATATAGGTATATTATTTACACACATTTGGGTAACTTTCACTGAAATTAAATCTATTATTGCTATCAGTGCCTGTGAAAAATACATAGAGGGTAATAAATAACCTTTAAGAATTGTTCTGGGAATTTTTTTGTGGTCAGATCTTTATGTGATTTACTTTGTGGCTATAAATAGCTTTCTCAAATTACCATTTGTTTTATTTTTTAGTCTTAACATCTAACTGCTAAACTATGGCAACTCCTTTTTCTCCTTGTAGTTGAATAGAAGAACAGTTGATTATCAAAAGGTCGGTGCTGCTGAACTTTTTTGGACTAAAATTTTTCCTGCTTCAGTCTTCACTTTTAATATTAATCTATTTTTCAAAAGCAGATGTTGATAATTCCCCCACATTGTGCCATGACTTTCTTTTATGGAGATGGTCTAATTAGGGACAAAATTAAATATGATATAATTTTACTTGAATAAGCTCAAATAAAGTTGACCTCTGAACAAAGAATGAAGCTATAAATTAAACGACTGAATCTCATAGAATTATTAACAAAAATGACACTTGATTGGTGGGATAATACATTTTTCTGATATAAATGAAGACTAAAGAAATGTGGTTTATTCAGTGATATAGCTGCCTTTCTAAAAAAAATTGAGTGTTCAAAGTTTTTTCAAAAAAGGTTTAAAAAACCACTATTCTAGTGAGGATTGGAACATTCATCTTATTTAGTACTATGACAATCTATCACCCTAGCATGATTCTTATAGTTTGTTATTAGGCATGGTCCTCTGCCCCAGATCTCTTTTATTACAAAGCACTCTATGTGATTCTCTTTGGTTAAGAGTTGTGTGGCTAGGATGAGAACCAAAGTGCCTGCTTCGGAGTACCATCTCAGCAGTTTTCCATGAAGTAACTACAGATATTATACATATATGATATACTACAAATGTATTTTTCATGAGTATATTAAGTCCTCCAATAGATAAGTAACAAATAATATATATGTATTAGTTCTTATCAAAGACTGTTATGCCAAATACCAATTCAGGAACTTTAAAATAAACTCTGAAAGATTTTCACTGGAACAAATCATACTATTAGTCTTTTGAAAGCTGATACCTTTTGTATAGCATTAGCCTTCACATTCTTTAAAAGATTTATGGTTCTATAAGAATAGTTTATTGTTGGTTTTTGACTATAATATATATGTGACTTAGACAGACATCTTGTAATTGTTATTTCATAGAATTAACAATTATAGGTTTTAGTTTTTCCATGATAAAGAATGACATAAACATATTTCTTTACACACAAAATTAACCTGAAAACTAATCAGGCATTCAAGTTAATCAAGCAGATTTATTTTAAGAATTAAATAATTGATTAGTTATAATCCTGAACTCAACTGTTCATTTTTAAAGGCCAGCAGTAATTTTATTAAGTATTATCAATGTTGAAAGCATTTATTTCTGTATTTTCTAAATATTTTTTATGAAACAAAACTAAAGAAAAACTATGATCAACTTACCATGTTTTATAATTTTCACTGCCTTATTTTTGTGAATACTACATACATATGTTTTATTTTTAAATTTTTTTCAGCTTAATGAATTTATAATTGACAAATAAAAATTATATTTATGGTGTAAAATGTAATGTTTTGATATGTGGGCACATTGTGAAATGATTGAACTAATAAACATATTTGTTACCATACATGGGTGTCACTATTATATGGTGAGAACATTTAAATCTAATCTCTTAGTACGTCTCAAGTATACAATACATTACTATCACCTATAGTCACCAAGCTGTCCCATAAATCTCCAGAGATTATTCATTCTAATTGAAACTTTGTCTCTTTGACCAACATCTCCCCAATCTCCACTCACCCCACCCTACTCCTAGCCTTTGGCAACCACCATTCTATTCTCTGCTTCATGAGTCTGACATTTTTAGATTTCACATATAAGTGAGATCATACAATATTTGCGTTTCTGTGCCTGCCTTGTTTCACTTAGCCTAATGTCCTTCAGGTTCTTTCATGTTGCTTCAAATGACAGATTTTTTTTTTTCAGGTTGAGTAATATGTCATTGCATACACACACACATACACACACACACACATATTTTCTCTAGCCATTCATCCGTTAATAAACACTTAGATTTATCCCACATAGTTACCACGAATAATGCTGCAGATATCTCTTTGACATACTAATTGTATTACCTTTATATATATATTTTAAAAGTGTGATTGCAGAATGATACAATAGATCTATTTTAATTTTTTGAAGATGCTCTGTTTTCCATAATGGCTGTACTAATTAACATTCCCACCAATAGTATACAAACTTTCCCTTCTTTCTACACTTTTGCCAACAACTGTAATCTTTCTTGGTTTTGATAATAGCAATTATAACAAATGTGAGGTGATGTCTCACTATGGTTTTAATTTCCATTTCCCTGATGATTCGTGATGTTGAACATTTTTCTGTATACCTATTGGTTATTTGTATGTCTTCTTTTGCAGACTTGTCTATTCAACTTCTTAGCCTATTTTTAAATCAGTTGTTTACTTGCTATTGAGTTGCTTGAGTTCCCTATATATATTGTATATTAGCCTATTATAAGATGTATGATTTGCAGATGCCATTTATTTATTAGTGATTTTGTTGCTTGTGCTTTTAAGCTTTTATCCAAAACAGTTTTGTCAAGACTAATATCAAGCAGCTCTTCTTCTATGTTTTATTTTCTAGTAGTTTTATAGTTTGAGGTTTCCCTGTTTGTGGATGATGTTGTCTTATATATAGAAATTTTGAAAGATTCCACCAAAAAAAAAAAAAAACAAAAAACAAAACTATTGGAACTTACAAACAAATTGAGTAGAGTTGTGGGATACAAAATCAACATACAAAATAAACAGAAACCTTTTTATACACTAACACTAAACTATCCAAAAAATAAATAAAGAAACCAATCTCATTTACAATGCCATAAAACAATAGGAGTAAGTTTAATCAATGAAGTGAAAAATCTGTACACTAAAAACTATAAAACATTGATGAAAGAAATTAAAGAAGACACAAATAAATGGAAAGATGGTTTGTGTTGCAGATTAGAAGAGTTCATATTGTTAAAACAGAGTTAAACTAGGGTAGAGCAAGATGGCTGAATAGAAGCCTCCACCCATTATCTCACCTACAAGAATGCCAAATTTAACAATTATCTACATTAAAAAAAAACACCTTCATAAGAACTAAAATGTAAGTACAAGCTTAGCCATAGTGGGGTAGAACACCAAGCAGGTTCTTGTGATCCCTGATTCCAGGCCTTGACTCTTAGGCAGTGTTTCTGGACCTGCCCAGGGCCAGAGGGAAGCCCACTGCCCTGAAGAATGAGTCCTAGGCCTGGTAGCATTCACCAAAAGCTGACCAAGGAGCTCTTGAACCTTAAGTGAGCATTGCCAGTAGCCTGGCAGTACTCCCCATGGGCCTGCAGTGCAGGTGGCTATGGGAATAGGCTCCTCCGCCTATGGAAAGAGGAGGAAAAATATGCAATACTTTGCCTCATGGTTTAAGTTTCAACTTAGTTTCAGTAGAATAGAGCACCAGGCAGATTTCTAAGGTTTTTCACTCCAGGCCCTGGCTCCTGGACAGCATGCCTAGGGTTTGGAGGAACATGCCACCATGAAAGGAAGAAAATAAGTCTGGCTGGCTTTGCAACCTGCTGACTGTAGAGCCCTAAGGCCTTGAGCAAATATAAGCGGTATCCAGGTACTGGTTAGAGCGGGCCTTAAATGAGACCCGGTGTTGTGCTGGCTTCATTTTTGACCTAGCATAGTCCCATTGGTGGTGGCCACAGGCTTGTGTCACCCCACCCCCAGCTTCAGATAGCTCAGCACAGAGAGAAAGAGAGACTACATTTGTTGGGGAGAATGTAAGGAAAGAGAACAGTAGTTTCTGCCTGGTAAACCATAGAATTCTGTCAGATCTTACCCAAGAACTAAGGTGGTACTTCAACGAATCTGCAAGAACCATAGTGTTCCTGGGCTTTGGGGTGCCCCTTAATGCATGTGTGGTTCAGATCACAACAATCAAGTCCCTTCAAACACCTGTAAAGTCTTCCTAAGAAGAAAGGATACAAACAAGCCCAGACTGTGAAGACTACAATAAATACATACCTCTTGAATGCCCAGACACTGACCAACCATCTGCAAACATCAAGATCATCCAGAAAAACATGATCTCACCAAATGAACTAAATAAGACACCAGGGACCAATCCTGGGGACACAGATATGTGACCTTTTAGGCAAAGAATGTAAAATAGCTGTGTTGAGGAAACTCAAATAAATTCAAGATAACACAAAGAAGGAATTCAGAATTCTATCAGGTAAATTTAAGAAAGAGATGGAGATAGTTTTTAAAAATCAAGCAGAATTTCTGGAGCTGAAAAAGGTAATTTGCGTACCGAAGCATGCGTCAGAGACCTTCAAAAGAAGAACTGATCAAGCAGAAGAATGAATTAGTGAGTTTGAAGAAAGGCTATTTGAAAGCACACAGTCAGAGGAAACAAAAGAAAAATGAATAAAAAACAATTAAGTATGCCAATGGGATACAGAAAATAGCCTGAAAGGGGCTAAGCTAAGAGTTATTGACCTTAAAGAGGAGGTGTAGACAGAAATATAGGTTGAAAGTTTATTCAAAAAGATAATAACAGAGAACTTCTAAACCTAGAAGTTCCATACCTAGAGGAAGATATCAATATCCAAGTACAAGAAGGTTATAGAAAACCAAGCAGAATTAACCCAAAGTAGACTACACCAAGGCACTGAATAATCAAGCTCTCAAAGGTCAAGGATAAAGGAAGGATTCTAGAAGCAGCAAGAGAAAAGAAACAAATAACATACTGTGGAGCTCCAATACATTTCACAGCAGACTTTTCAGTGGAAACCTGACAGGCCAGGAGAGAGTGGCATGACATATTTAAAGTATTGAAGGAAAAACCTTTTACTCTTGAATAGTGCATCCAGAGAAAATACCCTTCAAACGTGAAGAATAAATAAAGACTTACCTAGACTAACAAAAGCTAACAAAAGTTGAGAGATTTCCTCAACGGCACACCTGTCCCATAAGAAATGCTAAAGTACTTCAATCAGAAAGAAAAAAGGACTTCAATGAGCAAAAAGAAATCATTTGAAAGTACAAAACCTAATGGTAATAGGAAGGACATAGACTTAGAATATTGTAACACTGTAATTACAGTGTATAAACTACACTTAAGTAGAAAGACTCAAAGATAAGTCCATCAAAAATAATAGCTACAATGTTTCAAAGACATAGAGAAAACAATAGGATATAAATGAAAACAATAAAAAGTTTAAAAGCAGGGGAACAAAATTAAAATGTAGAGATTGTGTTAGCTTTCTTTTTGATTGTTTGTTCATGCAATCAGTGTCATCATCAGTTTAAAATAATGGGTTATTTGATAGTATTTGCAAGCCTCATGGTAACCTCAAATAAAAGAAAACATACAACGGATACACAAAAAACAAAAAGCAAGAAATTAAATTCTAGTACTAGAGAAAATCACCTTCACTAACAGGAAGACAGGAAGAAAGGAAAGAAGGAAAACAAGAGAACAAAACCATCAGAAAACAAATAACAAAATGGCAAGAGTAAGTTCTTACTTATTACTTATTATTATACTTACTTATTAACATTGAATGTAAACCTTCTAAACACTCCAATAAAAAGACAGAGTGGCTGAATGAATTTAAAAAACAAAGTGTAACAATCTGTTGCTTACAAAAAACATTTCACCCATAAAAACACACATAGACTGAAAATAACAGGATGGAAAAAGATATTCCATGAAACTGGAAACTAAACGCGAGCAGGAGCTGTACTTATATGAAACAAAATAGATTTCAAGACAAAAAAACTGTTACAAGAGACAAAGTAGATCATTAAATAATGATAAAGGGGTCTAGATGATGTAAAATTATAAATATATATGAAGTCAACACTGGAGCACATTCTTCTGCTCAACACATATATCCTTCTCAAGAATTGATCATATGTTAGATCACAAAACAAGTCTTAAAACATTCAAATTAAAGTTGAAATCATAACAAGTATCTTTTCTGACTACAATGAAATGAAACTAGAAATTAACAACAAAAGGGATATATTCTTATGTGACCAGTATGTAAATTAAGAAATGAAGAAGAAAATTGAAAACTTCATTGATATAGATGATATTGGAGACACAACATACCAAAACCTATGGGATACAGCTAAAGCAGTACTAAGAGGGAAGTTTATACTTACAACAAACTACACCAAAAAAGTAGAAAAACTACGAATAGCAACTTAACTATGCATCTTAAAGAATTAGAAAACAAGAGCAAACCAAACTCAAAATCAGAAGGAAAAAAAATGATAAAGGTTAGAGCATAAATAAATAAAATTGAAATAAAGAAAGCAATACAAAAGATCAATGGAATGAAAAGTTTGTTGTTTCAAAAGATGAACAAAATTGACAAAACTGTAGCCAGATTAAGAAAAAAACAGAGAAGAGCCAAATAAATAAAATGAGAGAAGAAAAAGGAGATATGCTTTTTCAGAGAAAAAAAGGAGAAATACAGACAATACTGCAGAAATTCAAAGGATCATTAGTGGCTACTACAAGCAACTAAATGCCAATAAATTAGAAAAACTGGAGAAATAATAAATTCTTATACACATACAATCTACCAAGATTGAATCACGAAAAAATCCAAAATGTAAACAGCCAATAACACGTAACAAAATGGAAACCACACTGAAAAGTTTCCCGGTAAAGAAAAGCCCAGGACCTGATAGATTCACTGCTGAATTCCACCAACCATTTAAATAAGAGCGAATGCTAATCCTACTGAAAGTATTCCACAAAATAGAGAAGGAAGAAATACTTTCAAACTCATTATACTAGGCCAGTATTATCCTGATACCAAAACCAGCAAATGTACATCAAAAAATAAAACTGTAAGCCAATATCTCAGAAGACTATTGATACTAAAATCCTCAACAAAGTACTAGCAATCCAAATTCAGCAACACATCGAAAAGATCATTCATAGTGATCAATATAGTTTGTCTCTGTATTCCCACCTAAATCTCATCTAGAATTGTAATTCCCATAATCTCCATGTATCAAGGGAGGAACCAGGTGGGAGGTAATTGGATCATGGTTGGGGGGGGGGTTCCCCCATGCTTTTCTCATGATAGTGAGTGAGTTCTCATGATGTCTGTTGGTTTTAAAACTGTTTGACAGTTGGTCCTTCACATACTCTTTCTCACCTACCACCATGTAAGACATGCCTGGTACCCCTTCTGCCATGATTGTAAGTTTCCTGAGGCCTCCCAAGCCATGTGAGATGGTGAGTCAATTAAACCTCTTTTCTGTATAAATTACCCAGTCTCAGGTATTTCTTTATAACAGTGTAAGAGCAAACTAATACAAGACCAAGTGGGATTTATCACAGGAATGCAAGAATGATTCAACATATGCAAATCAACCAATGTGATATATCAGATAAACAGAATGAAGGAAAAAACCATATCATTATTTTAACGGATGTGAAAAAGGCATTCGAAAAAATTCAACATATATTCATGATAAAAACCGTCAAAACACTGCCCATAGAAGGAACATATCTTAGCATAACAAAAACCATCTATGACAGACCCACAGCTAGTATCATACTGAATGAAGAAAAATGGAAAGCTTTCCCTAAGATTGGGAAGATGATAAGAACACCCACATTCACTACTATTATTTAACATAGTATCAGAAGTTCTAGCTCAAGCAATTAGACAAGAGAAAGAAATAAAGAGCATCCAAATTGTAAAGGAGTAAGTCAAATTATCTTTGGTTGCAGAAGATAGGATCTTATATTTGGAATAACCGAAAGACCCCACCAAAAAACTGTTAGAACTGATAAACAAATTCAGTAAAATGGCAGGATACAAAATCAATATACAAAAATTATTAGTATTTCTATAAGCCAACAGCAAGCCATCTGAAAAGAAAATCTTAAAAAGTAATCCTATTTACAATAACTACAAATAAAATTAAATATCTAGGAATTAACTAAAGAAGTGAAAGATCTCTATAATGAAAACTATAAAACATTAATGCAAGAAATTGAGACGAGCACAAAAGAATGAAAAGATATTCCCTGTTCATGAATTGGAAAAATCAATATTGTTAAAGTGTTCATACAACAAAAGGCAATCTACAGATTCAATGCCATCCTTATTTAAATGCCGATGATGTTCTCCATAGAAATAGAAATAACAATCCTAAAATTTATGTGGAACCACAAAGGACCCAGAATAGCCAAAGCAATCCTGAGCCAAAAACAAAAACAGAACAACAACAAAAACACCTGGAGGAATCACCTTACCTCACTTCAAAGTCTAATACAGGGTTGTAGTTACCAGAACAGCATGGTACTGGCATAGAAACAGACATATAGACTCATGGAACAGAATAAAGAACCCAGAAACTTCAAACATCTACAGTAAACTCATTTTTGACAAAGGTGGCAAGAATATACATTGGGGAAAGATAGTCTCTTCAATAAATGGTGCTGGGAAAACTGAATATCCACCTGCAAAATAATGAAACTAGACCTCTATCTCATGTCATATAAAAAAATCAAATCAAAATGGTTTAAATCTAAGACATCAAACTCTGAAACTATTACTTGAAAACATTGGGAAAATTCTCAAATACATTGGTCTGGGCAAAGATTGCTTGGGTAATACCCCACAAGCAGAGGCAATCAAAGCAAAATGGATGAATAGGATTACAGCAAGTTAAAAAGCCTCTACAAAGACTTTTTAAAAAAAAAGTCACAGCAAAGGAAACAATCAACGAAGTGTGGAGACAACCTACATAATAGGAGAAAATATTTGAAAACTATCCATCTAACAAAGGATTAATAACCAGAATAGATAAGGAGCTCAAATGACTCTAAAGAACTAAAAATCTAATTATCTGGTACAAAACGGACAAAAGATCTGACCAGACAAAAGAAGACACACAAATGGCAAACAGGGATATGAAAGATACTGGACATCATTGAGCATCAGAGAAACACAAGTCAAAACCACGGTGAGATATTATCTCATCTCAGTTGAAATGGCTTTTATCCAAAAGACAGGCAATTAACAAATGCTGGCTAGAATGTGGAGAGATGGGAACCCTCATACACAGCTGGTAGGAATGTACATTAGTACAACCACTATGGAGAACAGCTTGGAGGTTCCTCAAAAAAGTAAAAGTGACATTGTCATATGATCAAGCCATTTCACTGCTGGTTAGAGACCCAAAAGAAAGGAAATCAGTATATTGAAGAGATAACTGCACTCCCATGTTTATTGCTGCACTATTCATGATAGCCAAGATTTGGAAGCAACCTAAGTGTCCATCCTCAGATGAATGGATAAAGGAAATGTGGTACAGATACACAATGAAGTTCTATTCGGCTATTTAATAGAATGAGATTCTGTCATTTGCAAGAACTGGATGGAACTGGAGATCATTATGCTAAGTGAAATAAACCAGGCACAGAGAGACAAACTTGGCAATGTTCTCACTTATTTGTGGGAGGTAAAAATTAAGACAAGTGAATTCATGGAGATATAGTTTAGAAAGATGGTTACCAGGGGCCAGGAAAGGTAGGGGTGGGGAGTAGGAAGAAAGTGGGGATGATTAATTGGTACAAAAAAATAGAAAGAATGAATAAAATCTAGAATTTGATAGCACAACAGAGTGACTACAGTCAAAAATAATTTAATTATATATTTTAAAATAACTAAAAGTGTGTGACTGGATTGTTTATAACACAAAGAGTAAATACTTGAGGTGATAGATATCCCATTTACTCTGAAGTGATTATTATGCAGTTTATGGCTGTATCAAAAGATCTCTTGTACCCCACAAAATATACACTCATTACGTGCTCACAAAAATTAAAAATTGAAAAATAAGACATATATATTTTTATATATATAATTGAAATGTACATACCACCCAAAGAAATGTACAGGTTCAGTGCAATCCCTATGAAAATTTCGATAACATTTTTCACAGGCGTGGAAAAAATAAATTCTAAGATACGTGTGGAACTGTCTTTTTTTTTTTTTTTTTTTTTTTCTGTTGCTAGGCTGAAGTGCAGTAACTATCTCATCTCACTGTAACCTCTGCCTCCCGGGTTCAAGTGATTCTCCTGCTTAGCCTCCTGAGTAGCTGAGACTACAGGCACACACCACCTAGCCCAGCTGATTTTTGTATTTTTAGTAGAGACAGGGTTTCACCATGTTGGCCAGGATGTTCTCAATCTCCTGATCTTGTGATCCACCCGCCTCAGCCTCCCAAAGCACTGGGATTACAGGCGTGAGCCGCCATGCCCAGCCATGTGTGGAACTGTCTAAGACCCAGAGATAGACAATGTGATCTCAAGTAAAAAGAACAAAACTGGAGACGTCACAGTGCCTAGTCTCAAAATATACCACAAAGGTATGGTAATTAAAATGGCATGAAAAAGGAACAAATAGACCAATGGAATGGGTTAGAAAGCTTAGAAATAAATTCATGGATTTATGGTCAATTGTCCTTCGAAAAAGTTGCCAGTGAGGAAATGACAATGAGGAAAGGACAATTTCTTTAATAAATGGTGTTTGGAAAACTGAATAGCTACATGTAAAACAATTAAGTCGTGTGCTTATCTCACATCATATAGAAAAATCAATATAGAGAATGAATATATTTTATTACACAATATTATTAGTTAACTGATATTTTTAGTAACATTATCAGTATGAAAAACTATTTCAAGTTAACAATTTTATTTAAAATCCTGAAGATAAAAAAAAGTTATGTCTGAATAAATAATAAAAATAATATTTATGAACTTCGGCCAAATTAAGATACTCTTAACTCTTTACATACCCTTAAGGAATACTTTGTTTTGATCAATTTGATTAATTGTTAACATGAATCATTATTGAGCATAGGGTAAATAATGGTTAATTAAATATGTTACATTTGATTTACATTTGAATATTTCCTTAAGAAAGATTTCTGTATTTCAGTGTTGTTTCTAGCTAACCAATAGTCCAGATATTCAGGGCAAACAACCAATGTAAAGTAGTGATGTTTGACAGCCGTGTAATTAGGGGTTTTTGTTGGGATTTTAAAAGAATCTTTAATTTTTTTATAATTTCTGATCAATGTGTTTTGTATTGTGATCATTTACTAGACTCTGTTTCAAAATTCAGAAAGTAAGTTAACTTCATGGCTTTAGTTTCTTCAAAAGTAAAATGGCACAGTTAGATGAATGGGTCTTTAAGTTATCTTCCATATCTAAAACTGTGTAAATTAACAGTAGAATCATGTTATTCCTCTCTTCTTTTATCCAAAATTAAAGCAAATCCTACACATAATAAAATGTTGAATGTTGAATATTACTAAATAAAGTGAATACATAAATAGGTAGATATATGATGTTAGGACAGTAAAAAATAATTTACATATAAAGTAAACTGGTTCAATGTTTTCTAAGTTGTATTCATTATTGACACATAAAATTTACATTTTGTTGTTACGACCACTTGAGATGATATAAAACTGTCACAGAAGGCCAACATGGTCAAAATGATCAGTGAGTCAATTAATATTCCTTTGAAAAAATGTATATGTTTATATTCCTGTTACCTGCCACTAAAAATAATGTTCAATGAAAATATAATTTATATACTTTTTAATTTTAGTTTCAGTATAGGAAACAAAATTGTCATTGATCTGATCAAATCTTGTCTTTGTGATGACTGTAATAAATAAAATGTATATATTTGCCATCTGTATTCAAATGCTTTGTATGCATTTGCTCATTTAACCATAATAATGTATGATAACAGTGCTAAAATATAAAAATAAAATAAGTAATTTTCCAATGTGTAGAGTGAATGGCAAATTTAAATAGGAATTTTACCTTTGACATTTGGGAATGCATCTTGTTTTTGTTTTTTTACCTTTTTTTCTTGACTAACACAATTCCAATTGGCCAGAAAAAAAAAATGTTTGAACAACAAAAGAACAATCTGAGAATTTTTTGTTGTTTTCTACACTGTTCTTTATTTTCTACTGTCAGTGCCATTCATGCTTTTTAAAAATTCCCCTGCGTTTGCACAGTGTTGATTGGCTCAATTCATGGGAATGACCCATATATGCATTGAAGGGCCAAATTTAGCCTGGAATAATAAAATCAGCTTGTGCTAGGCTCATCACAAAGCTAATAAGCGATTCGATGCATTTTGTATTAGTGTTTGTTGAGTAACAAAGTTCAAAAATATCTTTTAGCCTAAGAGTATTTTTCAAAATGGTTGGGCATTTTGACTTATGGCCTGACAATGATGCATTTATATTATATACAATATTTGGAATAGGATTGGTTCATCGGGTCTTCATATACCAGTTCCCTGGGTCAGTCTGAAAAGATTCTTGGGACAGATCCTGGAAATGCGGCCTGAGGGAGAATGTTAGTTATGCAGAGCATTCACAAATGTATGCAGTGCCACTCACTGACATCTACAAAGGGTCCATTTTATAAATTGTCAAAGAAGCCATTGTGGCGGAATGACACCAGAGAAGAGCTGTCAATTCTATTATTAAATTGACATTCCGCACATGCTGCTTTCAGATGGAGGCCCTTAATGAACTGATTCTCCCTCCTTTTTCCCCTGCACCATTTTGTCTTCTTTCTTATCTGCTCTTCAAATAGACATCAATTGGCGTTAAAGTGTTGGACAAGTGAGCCCTACAAGAAGCCATCCTTTTGGTTCATTGACAGCTATTTCAAACACCTGGGAGAGAGTCCTCACAACATGTCTGTGGTTTCAGGATGCTAAAGCGATTCCTACAAAAACTATGACATCTCCTAGGGTATTGTCAATCAAGCATTTGAGGGTAAAAACAAGAACAAAAAAAGTGTGTTTTAAAGCAAGATGATAAATAGTAGTGTAATCCTATTTGTGACAAGGAAGAAGAGCAAGGCATTTTCTTAATCTACAGAGCACAATACGCAGCTCTTGGGTGTTGTTGACAATGAAAAGTGAAGGGCACATGCCTTAGTCAAAACTGAAGGTTTGATACAAGCTGGTTGTTAATTCTCTTGAAAATCTCCATTGTTCTCCCAGTCGCTGGAATCGTGTGCTAAACAAGCATTCAACGAAGAAAGCGCCCTATCATCCTTGTTCATTTGTTTAATGTCATTCCTATTGTTATACATCCCCCAAGCGTGTATTTACCAGGTAGCCAGTCTTGTGATCCTGCCCGCTGTGAATCCTCTATGAAGATGACAAGCTCGAAGGGATGGCTAACTTTTGTTCTCAGGGGTGTCTTGTGGTGGATATCCTGTGACTGGCAGCTGTTGGGAAGAAGGACAAGGAGATTTTTACATTTGTTTACTGCCTTGCTGTTTCCCCATTCCTTCTCACATCGACTATTGTCATTTGTGCAAGAGCTGAAATTCCTACCCTTCCAATGCAGATCCCACAGAGCTATGAAGCCATAGAGCTATGAAGCTTAGAGCTACGAAGAAATCATTATGAGAAATAAAAAGTGGCTCAGTCTCCCTGCATAATGAAACATCCTGACAGTCCAGCTACTAGAATATAACCATTCCTAAGATTCTTAACAAGACATTTCATCTTATGTTACCCTTTGTGTGAAGCAGAAACCTTAATATTGCGTATTCTCATTATGTTGTCGGTAGAATGAGGTCTCCATTAAACTTTTTTGAATTGGGTCCCACCTGTTTTGCTTTAAACTTTTCGATTTATTTTTGCAGTCAGTATTTCTTATAATTTCTTATTACAGCTAGTAAACTGTAGAAATTAAGATTTCTCTGGTGGGAAGATGACATATTCACCGATAGTTCTGCACTTTTAAATGGTTGATTTTTTTTATTTTTATCGTCTTTATGTTAGCGTGTTTGCTGCTTAATAATTGCTGTGACTCTCAATTTTATAATTTGTTGCTTGACTATAATCTAGTGGTTTTTTACCACAAATCTGAGAGTGATAAAATTTGAGGCTTAGAAAAACCATATTACAGAACTTTCCTGAATGAATAAGCCAAACTGACGGAATTCTCATGCCTAATGTTATCTAAAGCTTTCTGAAAAATATTTTACTGTAGCATGTAATTTACTCAACAGAAGTGGTTTCTACAGTGCCATTGAAAAGAGTTTCTGTCACTTACTGGCATTAGGATGGTGATATTTTAAGATCCTTGATCCAGAGCCTGTGCTTCACAGTCAAGACTGAAAACTAAGACCATAAAGCACAATTGCACTTCCCTACTTAACAAAAGATTGAATGATTTACAGTCTGAGAAAAAAGATCACTATGTCTTCAGATGCAGAAATATATACTAAGTGATGAACTAACTATATATATATGTGTATGTGTATGTATGTATATCTATATGTGTGTGTATATATATACATTTTATTTCATGTTATTTAATAATAAAAGTATCTAAAACATTTTAGGATAAGAAAAACTTTGCACATTTCTGATATAATAATTTTAAGTATTTTGAATTGTGTATACAACTTTGATGTTTCTCTTCTTTTTCACCTCTTAATTCCATGATGTCTTAAAACAATATATGTGATTGATATAAAGCACTACTGCCAAAACATCAACAATGTTATTGAATTTTTGCTTTATTATATGATCACAAAATTACTAAAAAATTATTATTAAGAATCTTATAAGATTCTTGGTCCTTAGAAGGTCTGCACAGAAGAGAGGCTCTGTAAATATGAACAAGATGTGAAATGTGTCAGTTAGAATTCAAGTCTTCAAACCCATCACAGAGTCTATACTGGGGAGAAAACATACAAATGTAAGCTGTGTGGAAAGGGCTTCAGTTGGAGATCAAACCTTCAAGCTCATCATAGAGTTCACATAGGAGAGAAACTGTATAAATATGATACATGTGGGAAGGGTTTCTGTTGGACCTCAGGGATTCTAATTCATCAGAGTTCACAGTGGTGATAAATTCCATAAAAGTGAAGAGGCTGGTAAGATGATTCTTTACCAAAGAATCTACAGAGAAACGAAGTTTTGTAAAATGGTGTTCTGTTTTGTTTCAAAGTCCTCAAATAAAAGCTAAAATTTTCCAGTCACTAGAGTTCTTTCAGAAAAAACAAACCAAAACAAAAAACAGTTTAAAAATGTAATGCTTCTGCCCAACTTCAACATTTATAATGGTAAGGAGACCACTCAGAAGAAACATTTATTGAGAGGGCTCCCATAAGTGAGTTTGCCAGACTTTCACATCAGTCATTGTGCAGGAGCTAGGGCTTATAAAATATAAAAGTGGTCAGAGATTTAACAAAAGTACAACAATGAATATGCCTAAATCTATGTTCACTGGAATGTGAGCTTGATGAGAAAAGGGACTTTGTTCATTGCTAAGCCTGCAAAGTTATGACATTTCATAACTCAGTGTTAGTGCTCAGTACTTTTTGCTAAATGAGTGAAAAGTACGTTTTAAAATGTATTAAGCTCATTTCAAAAAAATATATTTGGAAGAAGAATCCTGCCAACAATCTTAATAAAACCATGCCAAGCAAATAAATATTATTAAAAATGTAGAATATCAAGGAATATTGCAATCTGAAATAACGTAAATTTGGTTGTAATCACATTAGAATGGGTGTGTTTTCTTTGCCTCTCTCTTTCTCTGTCTCTTTTGTTTTTTTTTAGAGAACTCTCTCTCTCTCTTTTTTTTTTTTTTTAATTGAGATGAGGTTTCACTATGTTACCCAGGCTAATCTTGAACTTGTGGACTCAAGCAATCCTCTGACCTCAGCCTCCTGAGTAGCTGGGATTACAGACATCACTACGATGGCTTGCTTGTCCTGTCTTAAAAAAGGCTATGATGAATTTCTTAATATTTGCTCTCATTCTTTACAGTATAGCATTAGTTTGAGTTTAGCTTTATAGGCATGTGTACGTGCATGTGTGTGTACTTTAAATGACAGTACAAACTGATAAGCAAATATCTGCTTAACTTTACAAAAAACAGACCACTGCATTTTACATCACTGAACTTATACTACTGGCCAACGTGTTAAGGCACATTTTTACTACAATATTTGGAAAGTGTGAGAACTGGTTACTGATGACAAAAAACGTCAGTTTTTTAAGAATCTGATGTTTTCTATCTAAATAAAACAAGTATAACCTCTAATGCTGAACCTAGTTGTAAAATTCTGGAATTCCATCACCGTAAGCGTAATAGAATTGTAACTTAAATAAGGAATCTACCATTGTTCATTTTACAGAAACATTAATACAGGCACAGCCTAAGTCAAATGAAATTATAAAGTTACATTTCAGACTGTTCACATTATTTTAGCATATGCATATATATTTATTATGATTTATAATATTCCACATGTAAAATTTATAGAAATCTTCAGTTATCTATTTATTCAGCAAAAACATGCTAGCATTATATAACGTTATGTTATAGTACTGGAGATATAACAACAAACAAAGAGAAAAACATTGTTGCCTTCATGAAGCTTACATTGAACTATAAAGACAGAGTAATTAACAAATTCGTAAATTGTAGGATTATTAGACAGTAATAAAATAAGGCATAAAAAGAGGAGACAGTGATTTTAAATAGGATGGTTAGGAAAGCTATTTCTCTGAGAAGGTAACCAAAAAAAAAAAAAAAAAAAAATATATATATATATATATATATATGCACAATTTCAGCAGAGACTTCAGTCCTGTAGGTAAAACACACATCTAGCAGAAGGCAGACCCCGGAGGCAAGGTTTTATCTGGCTGAGTTCAAGAAAAGTGAGGATATAGCTTGAGTACCAAGAGCGAGGATAAGGATAGTAGAAGATAAGGTCAGAAATATAAAGGAGGTCAGATTACGTAAGGATTTGTAGTGCATTCTATACACTGCATTTTACTCTGTATGAAATAGAGGCCATTGGAGAGGTTCAGACAAAGGAATAATAATACTTTAATTCTGTTTATATTTTATTTTATTCTTCTTTTTTTTTTTTTAGAAACAAGGTTTCACCATGTTGGCCAGGCTGGTCTCGAACTCCTCACCTCAAGTGATCCACCCGCCTCAGCCTCCCAAAGTGCTGGGATTACAGGGATGAGCCACCACACCTGGCCCTGTATGGAGCCAAGAAGATTTGCTGACCGATTACACATGGAGTGTGAAAGCCAAGTATTTTCCTCAAGGTCCTTCACCTTGTGAAGGTGCAAGGGAAAGGATGGAGTCATCGTCAACTGAGATTGGGACAACTGTGCAAGGAGCAATTTTGATGAGTAAAATGAGAAAATTTATTTTGTACATGTTATGTTAAAGATACCTATTAGATAATTAGATATATATCATATACAAATAGACGTACAAGGCTAAAGTTCACGGATGAAGGCTGACCTAGGAAAACAAATTTGGAAGTTTACCTCCTATATAAGCTAGACTGTTGATATATAACATCAGGAGACTAAATGAAATCTAGGAAATATATATATATATATATATATGGACGAATAGATAAGAAATATATATTATATATAATGCATAGGAAATATATATTTATATATAATATATAGGAAATACGTACATAGACACCTAGGAAATATATATGTGTATATATATGGATGGATGAATAGATAGATAGAGAGAGAAAGAAATAGAGTGGTAGGAAACCCAAGGACTAAGCTCTGGGAAGTTTGAGAGCTAAGAGATTAGGAACAAGCCAAAATACTCAAAAGGCATAGACAGTAAAGTATAAGGAAAATCAGAAGAGTAGGTATCCCAACAGCAAAGTCAAAACAGTGTTTGGAAGAAAAGGGATAGATCAACCCTGCAATACAGGTCAAGGATGAGGAAGACTAAGAATTTGACACTGCATGTAGCAACAAAGAGGTGATTAGAAACCTAACCTTGAAAAAAGTGCAATTTCAATACATATTGAGGGAAGAGTTATAAACATAACTAGAATGCTTTTCAGAGGGAATAGGGAAAATGTCATTGGCACTAGTGTAATTTTGGCATTCTTTATAAAATAGTCATAGCAACTAGGAGAGCAAGACTAAAGATCTACAATGTCTACAACAAAGCTTAGTGGTTAATTCTTTGTGGGAAATCAGGTAATTAACAGTAGCCAGAAAAGAGAAATTATTCATGTTTTTGCAACCCAGAAATAACTGGTGCACAACAAGTTTATTGTGACTTTCCTTTCAAAATAAATAAACTAATCGACAAGGAGTTTTATAATTTTATTTTTAAAGTATAATTTTTAAATAAAATGAGATTTTTCTTGTGACATATGATATGGTATAGGATGATAATGACTGGGATAATACTGTATATTAAGTAAAAATGTTGATTGTAAAACATTACGATCCTTATTTAGTAAACTAAAAATGTATAAACTAAAATATAGTAAACTAAAAAAAAAAGTGAACTAAAAATATAGATAGATGAATATAAGGATGGACTCGTAATACAGAAAGAAATGTTAGTAGCAGTTATCTCAGGAATAAAATATTGTGAATAAATTTGTTCTATCTTGTTTACATTTATTTCAAATTTTCTATTATAATCATATATTTTTTTCTAATTAAAAAAAGAAAAGTGCAATAATTTCAGAGGATTCTCATAACCTTAAAATGAACTATAATGTTTTCTCATGAGATACCCTCCTCCAAGGCTTACTTGCCTCTCTGGCCCTGGGCCCCTGCTTGTGCACCAGAATTAATGAACTATTTTAAAATCTCCAAATAACATGTGCTGTCTCAAACCTTTGTACCATTTCAGATATTATCCTGTGTATTAGAAATATCCCACTCTCTCTCGTTCACCTGGTGAATTTGCCACGTGAGTTACCTTTGAAGCCTCTCCTCAAATGTTTGTTTTTCTAAGAAACATTACAAAACAGAACATATTTTTAAAATTTGTTTTATTATTTTTTTTAATTTTTGTGGATACAAAGTAGGTGTACATATTTATGGAGTGCATGCAATGTGAAATAAGCACATCTTGGAGAATGCGGTATTCATCCCCTAAAGCTTTTATCCTTTGAGTTACAAACAGTTAATTACATTCTTTTTATTTTCCTCTCTTTTTTTTTTTTTTTTGTTTGAGACAGTCTTGCTCTGTTGCCTGGGCTGGAGTGCAGTGGCAGGATCTCGGATCACTGCAACCTCTGCCTCCTGGGTTCAAGTGATTCTCCTGCCTCAGCCCCCTGAGTAGCTGGGACTACAGGCGTGCGCCACTATGCCCAGCTAATTTTTGTATTTTTAGTAGAGATGGGGTTTCACCATGTTGGTTAGCCAGGATGGTCTCAATCTCTTGACTTTGTGATCCGCCCACCTCGATCTCCCAAAGTGCTGGGATTACAGGCTTCAGTCACCGCGTCAGGCCTAATTACACTTTAACTTATTTTAAAATATACAATTACATTATTATTGACTGTAGGCACCTTTTTGTGCTATCAAATAGCATAATTTATTTATTCTTTCTACTTTGTGTACCCATTGACCTTCCCCACATTTAACAATATTTTTTCCTCTATCTTCTTTGAATCCCTTATATCTTGGTGTTCCAGAATTAAGAACAACTTATTTCTTGTCACCTTATTTCACGTACATATCAAATCAAATTGAGAACAAGGAGAAAAAGGAGGAAAAGGTCTTTTTGTCAGGTTTATTGGAAAAATAAATTAGTGATGTTCTTCAAACCGTGACTTGAATCTGGTTGATCTCATTTTGCATTTGGGTCATTTGTTTCCAGCTTTTCTCTACTCTTCACTTGACCTGCCTAGGATAGCACTGTGTCTTATTTACTTTTGTATTCTTAATACCTAGAAAGCTACTAACACAAAGAAAATGCTTAATCAAATTTTTTCAATAAACAACTGAATATACAGATGAATATTGGAATATCTGAGGCATAGCACCTGTCCTTAAGTTCACAATTATAGGATCTAAGACAAATATATAAATAAGGCAAAGAAAAACTATTAAAGGCCACAGATAACAGTGTGGATTTAATTCAAAAGTTATTTTTACTCTGTATTATTCTAATGTTATGGGACAGTCATTCTGATTTAAACAAAATCTTCATTATTGAGTTATCAAATGCCAATAATAAGAACATAGGATGGGACATATTGACCAGGCACGGCAGCTCACGCCTGTAATCCTAGCACTTTGGGAGGACAAGGCAGGCCGATGACTTGAGGCCAGGAATTGGAGACCAGCCTAGCCAAAATGGTGAAACCCCATCTCTACTGAAAACACTTAGCTGAGCATGGTGCTGCGCGCCTATAATCCCAGCTACTAGGGAGGATGAGGCAGGAGAATCACTGGAGCCCAGAAGGCAGAGGCTGCAGTGAGCCATGATTGCACCACCGCACTCCAGTCTGAGAAACAGAGTGAGACTAGAACTCAAAAACAAAAAAAAAAACCTTACATATATATAATATATATAAAATTATATATCATATATATGATATAAATGTGGAAATGACAGAAAAGTGGGGAACAAATTTTTAAAGTGAGAGACATGATATTTATTGTTAAAGATCTAAATTGACACAAGTATTCTGGGAGTAAATGGTAGTATTTACTAAAATTAAGTAAGGTTATGCTCTTTGACCCGGGGATGAAAGTTCTGGGAGCATACCACAGAGAAATTCTTACATGGGTAGTACGAGAACCAGCGTGCAGATTTTCACTGTGGCCTTTATTCAAGGGCAAGAAGCCATAGGTAACCAGAAGAACAGGTGAGTAAAATGAGGTTCACACACATATACCATGCAGCAATTAGAAACAACTAAATGTGTATGTAAAAATGGATAGCTCTTAAAAGCAGCATTGAATAAAAAGGAAAGATGAAAAGCAAAATGTTTTATAGTCCAATTTCATATGTAGAAATTTAAAACACACTTATCCAAATGACTCTACATATTTTATTGAAATTACATAAGTAGTTAAAGGCATGTCAAACACAGTAGAATGGGTTTCAACCTTATGAGAACAAGGAAAGTAGAAATCTAGAGTAAAGAAAAAGTAGAACAAGAGATGAGGTTTGCACACACTAATGAGCAGTATAATTAAATTCCCTGTGTTTATTACAAAATTATGTGTTTATAAGTGATGGATGGTGGCATAGAAAAATTTTAATAGACAACTTATAAACAAAATATAATATTAGCAACCAAATTATGTTTAAAATTTTAGCAAATTGGAGACAAATTTTTAAAATATACACCTTTAAACCTGTTTATGAAAATTTTATGTTACATAACCATTCCTGTAATGAAGTTAGAGATTCACCAAATCCTTCTTTAGGATCTTTGTATTTATTTGGTTTTAAATATTTTATGTTTTGAAATGATGCTATATTGAGATAAAAACCAGATTGTCTGTTGGGGAGACCAGGGTTATGATAAAAATTTACAATATAGACTAAAGTATAGTGAAAGAGTGTGTAGAGATGCCAACAACTCAAAATTTATAATTACTCTGGGTTTTAATTTCATTATTTTAAAAAATTATAGTAAAAAATAGGACTATCCAAGAGGCTTAACTGGAAAAATATGTATAATCAATTTCTAAGCACTTATTTATGACAAATAATGTCTGATTTTTGCATGATTGGGTGGTAATACCAGGAGTTTGCAAAGTACAATGGAAACAGTATTGACTAAAAAAACTGTCTCGGATGTGTATACAGCTTACTGACTTTGTGATTCTGAACATTTTATTTGATATCTGTATATAATAGAGTCCTTGCTATGATTAAATGAGTTGATATAAAATCTGTAAAGAGCTGAGAATCCCTGTCACAGAATCAAGCTGCAACTAGCTATTATTCTGTGAACCTTTATTTCTTTATAATTTGAAGATGATAAACTTGTAAATTTTCCTCAACTCTAACATGTAATAATAATATCTAGCTGATGAGATTACCGAAAGAATAAGGATGTTTATTTAGAGTTCTAAGGAGATCTCACTTAGAAGGTGTCTTAGTTCATTCTTGCTGCTAGAACAAAAGACTGGGTAAACTATACTACTGGCTAATCTATAAAGAACTGCAATGTATTTCTTGAAGTTCTAGAGGATGGCAAGTTCAAGATCAAGGTGCCAGCAGATGTGAAGGAACATGGGCCTGTTCCTAATGGGTGGAACCTTTTACGTGTCCTCACACGGAGCAAGAACAAAAAGGAATGAACACTGTACCCTCCTGTGGTGGAAGAGATGGAAATTCCAGGAAGCTCTCTGAAGCCTTTTCTATAAGGGCATTAATCCCATTCACAAGGATGGGGTTCTCATGACTGAATCACTTCCCCAAGTGCCCCACATCTTAATACTATCAAATTGGGGATTAAGTTTCAGCACACATTTTGGAGAAACACAGACGTTAAAACCAGAGCTGAAGTTCATATTTAAGCAGATATTCAAAGGAAGGGAAGAAATCAGACCTGCAGACATCTCAGGCAATAATATTCTAGACAGAGAAGGTAGAGTGAGAAAAGCCCTGAAGAGAGAGATTTTACTGGCATGTTATGGGGACAGCAAGGAGGCCAGCATTGCTGGAACCGAATGAGTGAAGAAGAAAAAAGGGTCCGGGTGGGTTGATTCACACCTGTAATCTCAGCACATTGGGAGGCTGAGACGTGCGGATCACCTGAGGTTAGGAGTTCAAGACCAGCCTGACTAACATGGTGAAACCCTGTCTCTACTCAAAATACAAAAATTAGCTTCGTGTGGTGGTGGTCACCTGTAATTCCAGCTACTTGGGAGGCTGAGGCAGGAGAGTCGCTGGAACTTGGGAGGCAAGGAGGTAGCAGTGAGCTGAGATCATGCCATTGCACTCTAGCCTGGGCAACAGAGCAAGAATCCATCTCAAAAAAATAAATTAATTTAAAAAAGGAAAAAAAAGAAGACATGAAATCAGAGAAATCTTGACAACCCAGGACACAGTGTTTTGTAAGACATTTTAAGAATTTAAAATTTCTCTCTTTCTCAGAGAGAAAGCCACTGGAGGGTTTTGAAGACTAATGACGTAATTTACTTGAATTTTCAAAAGGAGCATTCTGATATCAGCTTTGAGAATAAACCAAAGGATCCAAGCACTGAATTAGGGAGAAACATTAGGGTATTCTTCCAATAATCCAGCTAGAAAATGATGGTAGAGATGGAAAGAAAAGAAATTTTTTTTTAACATGCTGTGTGAAAACAAAGCATTGAGAAGACAGTTTGATTTTTTAAATCTGGAGTTTAGGAGATCAATTCAGGCTGTGGAAATAAACATGAGAATTGACAATTGTCAGATAATATAAAACCTGAGAATTGTTTAGCAACATGAATCTCATGGAAAGCAAGAAGAATGTCTAGAGAATGATAAGGTAAAAGCTATTTGGACTGAATTAAGAAATAATGGAAGGAGGGAAATTGGAGAGAAAGAGCAGAGATAAATTTTGGAGAAGATTTGCTGTAAAGAGGGGCAGAGGTGGAGCAGTAAGTCAAGAAAATACTTTTAAAGTTGATGTATCTTTGCCTTTTAGCAAGAATGATTTAATAAAGAGGGAAAATTTGGTCATTCCATAAAGTTGGGAGAATTTCTGGAGCTATGTTCCTAAGCAAGGAGGGTTTTTGTTTGTTTGCTTTATTTTTGTGGTTTTTGTTGTTGTTGTTTTGAGATAGAGTCCTGCTCAGTCACCCAGGTTGGAGTGCAGTGGTGCAATCCGGGCTCACTGCAATCTCTGCCTCCCAGGTTCAAGCCATTCTCCTGCCTCAGCCTCCAGAGTAGCTGGGATAACAGGCAACCACCACCACGCATGGGTAAGTTTTGTATTTTTAGTAGAGACGGTGTTTCACTATGTTGTTCAGGCTAGTATTGAACTCCTGACCTCAGGCGATCTGCCTGCTTTGGCCTCCCAAAGTACTGGTATTACAGGCGTGAGCCACCACACCCTGCCAGGAAGGAGGGTTTTAATCACATGCAAAAGTGATTCTTACTTAACCTAAGGAAGGATTACAGATAGCCTACCTACAGTTACGGCAGAGAAAACAGAGTATATGGAACATTTGCAAGTATTACCTGTGGTGACAAATTAGGCGGTTTTGTCTCTTCTGAGAGCTAATCAATTTTCTTAAAGAAAGGTTTCTTAACCAAAGTTAGTGAGTTTAGTGATGTTGTGCTGGTGATTTGAGAAAAGAAAGTTTAAGGTACAAATTAAAAGTAGTAGGCGAACCAATGGGCAAAGAAAATGTATAGATTTTGAAGTCCTAAGTTAATAGTGAGAGCGATCCGGATGCTAGGGTGTTTTGTTCCAGCTACACTCATTAGCAAAGGTTCAGGTGCAGAGATGGCAGGAGTTGATTTCCACCAGGTTTGAGGTTTTGTCAAGGGAGCATGAAAAAGCAAAAACAGAGACAAATGAGTTAACAGAATTTACAAGGGAGCAATCACCATGATGGCCACAGGATGTAGCGAGGTAAGAAGGTGAGGATGTGAGGGGAGTGAGAGATAGTGAAAAGTTAGATGAATAGATTGTATTCTCAATGAAATTGAGAAGTAGTATGAATTCACAAATTATATGGAGTTGGCCAGGTAAACAGGAGGTAAGAGTCAGAGAGGAAGATACTTGAAATTGAAATTACTGGTGATGGATCACACAAAACTAGTATATAATCATGGGAGTGATGGGATAAAGTAGGGTAGAAAATAAAATTATTTTACCGAAGTTGGAATACATTAGAAGAGCAAGTGATTCTTTTGTTTAACTCATATTTTAACTCGCCCAACTATGTGGGTGGTGGTCAGAGGAGGCGTCAGGTACACGCTGCTTCCCACACCCGTTCAAGGAGTCAGACTAACAAAGACTTTCCCGTATTAAGGCTGCACCATACAGAGCACATGGTTCTATGTTTGTATCCAAGGGAGGAAAGAAAGCTGGAGGCATTCTTGCCAAATATTATATCCTTTGATACAGTCCATTGACCAGAATTAGTCACATGGCTTTGCCTAACTGAAGGGGGCTAGGAAAAGTGTGGGAACACATAGATATTTGGTAAGCAACAAAAGTTGCTGAGACATCTGGTACGTGAAGATGAATGATGCAAAGACAGGTGGTTGTTGGTTTATTCCCCATACTGCTGCCAAAATAGTCTTTCTAAAATGCAAATCTCACTGTGTCCTTGGCATACTAAGAATCCTACAGTGAGTACATTTACAATATAAACACTTTACCTCGGTTGACAGGAGTAGGGAGCGATTCCAGTAGCTCCTCCTAAAGTTTAGAATAAATTTCAAACTTCTGAGTTTCACAAATAAGTTCTTGTGTTGTCTGGCCCTTTCTACTACCCCAAGTCCTGCTAGTTCACTGCTTTATGACATTGCACCTGGGATGCCCTTGCCCCGTTTACATGCAACTATCTCCTACTGCCTCAAAATTCAGTTTAAATATATCTGTTTCTGAGAAACTTCCCTATGTGCCTCCCACACCCACATCAGATTTTGTTTGATGTCTTTCTGTTTGGAATTCTGCAGAACTCTAAGATTTTATGCCAGTGCCCTCTATTATTGTTGATTCTTGTTTCTCTGTCTCCCAGTTACCCCCCTGAAGGGAAGAAGCATGTGTAATTTGACTTTATATACCCAGTGATTAAAAGTTACTGGTACATAGAGCAGGCAGTTAATAAACTTTGCTAAATGAATGAATGAATATTTATTTGTCTTTGTTATAATTGCATTGATTCCTTTGGCTTTTCATAAAATGCAGATTTTTTAATCCAACTGTTTTTCTTTTTAAGGGATCAGCATGAGTTGTTTTATCAAATGTTATCTTTTATTCTTCAGCATGTCTGACGCTCTGAGCAACCATTTTTCTTTTCGTAGAGCTTAATATATCTTTGAATAATTAGTCTTTAAGCCATTAAAGAGCTTCTCTTGCAAATTATCATGATAATAATAAAACCACAAAAATGTCTTTCATCTGTGCCTTAATAAAATACAATTAAAATTTAATAAAAGCTCTGAATTTCCATTTATCAAATTCTGCATATCCTGAGGGAGGTAACAGCGGTGTTATAACCAGACCAATTAAATAGCCAGTTGTAGTTAAACTCTTTAATTGACATAAAGGTGATTGTAATTCTGTACTTATCATTCCAGTGTTGCTCATGGCCTTTTTGAACAGAATGTCCATTTTTATTCAGTCCCATCTATATTTCAGTATGCTACAAAAAGTTCTTACTTTATTGTATTTAATGTTATAATGATGTTTCTGTCATATTTTCTTGATTGCCCATTTTTCTTCCAACAGATTAATTAGTCTAAATACCATCATTTTGAAATGCATTCCCCCTCACATAATTTAACACCATTGTTGCCACAGAGAAGGGAAAAATGATTAGAAGTGGAACGCATATTTTTAAGTGGCTAGATTTCATTTGAAAATACAAGAAGCAGCAATATTTTCCAAACATCTAAGATACCCACAATGAATTTTTGCGGAAGCAGTGAAACATTTTTCCATTAAAATTTGAAGAATTCATTGCAAAACATTAGTGAAAAGTAAGTTAAACATATGCCACCTTCTTTTAGGCATTTTTTTCAAAAATAATTGAGGCCCACTGTCTTCATTTTATTGAGGACAATCATAGGCTATTTGGTCAGATATGTTGTGATGTAGGCCTCTGCTACTATAAGTTGCTGTTGTAAATATAAATATATATATATACACATCTGAATGTATGGAAACACTGCTGGAAAGATAAGTAAGACAATTAGAGAATGTAAAAATATTTCCTTTCTCCATCTCCATCAGTTGGTGGTTTCTGAGGGAAAGCTAAGTACACACATACTTATTTTGTGGTTTGTTTTGATTAAGCACTGAATAGACCTTACCATTGCTTAATAAGATATTTAAAATTCCAACACAAAAGATACGTTCTATATTTCAAGCCCAATAAATCACAGTTACAGCTTTCCATTGAGACATTTATCTGGCAAACTTAGAAAAACCAGCAGAAACATAATGGCAGCTCTCTTTTTTTCTTTCTTTCTTTTTTTTTTTTTTTGACTTTTTGTAGCCAGAAAAAACAAGACTGGTATTTTTTAAACGTAATCTTCGTAGAGTTATAGTAAAAGTAAACAGAGTATAATGTTTTTAAATAATTAAGAGCCATCTATTTTGGAGGGTTACGTTTAAACAGAATATTTATATATGTATATATATATATTTTTTTCTTTGGCAATATTATTAATCGCTGGCTTGTAAACATAGAGCTCAATATAGTTTTTAAAAGATTATTATAACTAACATGTAATGTGTTTAAAAATCTGTATTTCAAAATTCTGTGAGTTTTATTTTTTATAAGGGCAGATATTTCTTAGGAGATATTGCAACAGATGAACACATTAGAAGAAAATTACAGATTTAGAAGTTAATTAAAACATTGCCGTTCCTGTAATAGCCAATCAAGTAATTAAAAGTGTTTCACTTGCTTTCATTTGTTAAATATGCTACTGAAAATTATAATGTTAATTCCAGAGAAAGGAAAATATTATGACATGCATTTTGCCGCCTTTCCATCTGACTGGAATTATGTTAGATCTAGTTTAACAATACCAGCTAAATAATACCAGCTTGAGTCTCTGTCAGACATTCATATTTAGTTACGCGTGCTTAATTTCTGATACATACTGAAATGTCACTTTCGTTGTGCTTACTAATTTACCTGGTTAAACTTTTAATTACATTATTTGCATACCCAAGTTAATGTGTTAGTGCACTGAAATGGCTTAAGGAAAATTCCTTTCCGGGGACTGCTACTCTAGCGGTAGTAGGAAACATGATGGACTGTGTGCATTTTCAGGGTCATCTTGAGTAAATGCTTTGCTGTATACTGAAACAATCTTTTCATTTGTAACAGTGGCCTTTTAAAATGTGAATATCTACTGTTTTGAAATTTCCCAATATAACAATTTCAGGATGAAATGGAACTCTGTTCTTCTGTTTTGCAGGAGTTAGGAGATTTGAAATTTTCCAACTGCTAATGTTTAATGCAATCTGGTCATTCTCAATCTTGGCTGGACAGTTTTGAAAGTAATTAAAACCCATGCGTCAGCCCACACGAAAATACTCATGGTGTCTGTAGATGCGGACAAAGGACAGATACTAAACAAAGGGAAGGGGGTTGGGTGTATCATAAGTTAGAGAGCTAAGACTAAAAAACTTTTCTGTTATTTTATTAGAGGCAGCAGTTTGGAAATGTCCATTCAAAAATTCCCATGAACAAATTATAAATTAATTATTAATTGCTACTATTATTAACAATAAATAATAAATATTAATAATATTACTATCATTGATATCATTAATATTATCAATCATATTCATTATTATATTAATAAATATTTTAGTTTCTAGGAAGAGAATAAACTCATCTCTACTGCACATTAATTCAAACAAAATAATCATGTAAAAAACAATAACTATAACAAAGCGAGCCATTTTATTAAAGAAAAAGGTTTTAAATAGGCAGATAATGCTTACTTTTTTTTTTTTTGCAAACTCATTGCCCTAATCTGCAGTTTATGAAGTATTTGTAATTCTCCTGAATGCCTTCTTTCTAGGGAGTTTACTATGTAGTTGGGGAGAAAAGGCAACATTGGGCACTATTGGTGCCCTGTCAAGATCCCTTCTAATGCCTCTTACTGGTTTTATGTGATTTTGCTGGTAATGGCTCAGTTTTGCTGGTGATGCCTCACATCCAGAACAACCTTCTTCAGAGGATTGTCCACGAACTCCTGCAACTTTCTAGACTAGTTGTGCCAGAGATTTCCACCATCACCAGCAGCCCTAGCTTCCCATTCACAGCCTGGAGCCAGTGATTGACTGGTGCGGAGTCCACTGCATGAAGACTCGGCTACATCACCTTTAGGTGGGACAATCCTGGCAGACTAATTTACATGCCAGAACTGCCCATGGGATCAGGCTGAGGCTACACTTCACCTGATTACACTCTTGCTTAGCTTCTTCTCTTTCCTGTCCTGCCTGCCTCAAGCCCTAATCACTTGCACATGAATCTTTCTTATTTTCTGAGGAAACCAGCCTAAAACATCAGACTATATAATAATATAAACAAGTATGGAACAAGTAAAGAACACAATAATGATACTGAAAATGGTAGCTAACATTAACTGAGTGCCTACTATGTGGCAGGCACCATGCAAAAGAAAACCTGTAGAAAATTATCTATTACTTTATTTAATTCTTATAATATTCACTATTATTATCACAATCTATGCCTTCCCAATTTATGGATACAGAATCAGACATTTTGAGTGGGTAAAAGCAATTTTCCCAATGCTGCAAGCTAACTAAGGAACCCAGGCTGTTTAAATCCAGAGTCTACAGTTTTAACCTCTTTTCTGTAAATTCAGTATTTAAGTGAGCTGTAAAGGATATAGATCCATAAGGCATAGAAATCAGGGGAAAATCAAGGCATATAATGCAGAGGTTGAAGTCTGATAGACCTGTGCTCTTATCAGGGACCAGTCACATGTAAATTGTGCTGATTAACATAGCTACTGAGGTTAACATTCGCAATAACTTCTACCTTGTCAAATTGTTTTGAAGGATTCCATGAAGCTCATATTTAAATTGCTTAGCATAGGAGTTACTGAAAACAACAACAAAAATTATTCCACATACTCACATCCATTTCTTGGAGTCATTCAGTAGCTTAAAACGTGCAGTATCAAAATAGGAGATGCACAACATGTGTCTTACAGAATTGAAGTTACTAAAACAGAGATTTGGTTCATTCATCAATAATGTGAAGTAAAATATACATATATATACTTTAGTGAAATATATATATGTATATATAGATGCATAACATGTTTCTTACAGAACTGAAGTTACTAAAACAGAGATTTGGTTCATTCATCAATAATGTGAAGTAATATGTGTGTGTGTGTGTGTGTGTGTGTGTGTGTGTGTATCCCAATATGGCTATGGTTAGGATTACACAAATTAATGGCTGCTATACTTAATACAGGTCCCAGTCATAGCATCCACTAAACAATGTAATTTCCTTTCTTAAAAATGGCTTGGCCAATACTGAGATAAACAGAAGACTGAAAAAAACAAGTAAATGTGCAACACTAGATAACACTCCTTTACAGAACGCCACATAAGTTATATAGATTTTCCTCTCCGTGAGGTAGATCATCACTTCCCACCCATTACATGTGGCTATACTTAAAGACTGACTTTCAGATGAACAGTGCAGCAGGAAGAAGAAAATAACTTTACAGCGGAAATAGCTGGCAATTGCTGCCGTAAGACCGTGATTAAAGTTAACATCATCAATAGTGAGATAAGTTGACAATATGTGCCCTTGATATGATATGATAAAAATGGCACTTTACCTCTGCGCTTTTCCTCCAAAAATTCAAAACCTCAGTCTAATCATGAGAAAAACATCAGAAAATCACCTCATATCTGACCAGTACACTTAGAAACTGCTAAGTTCTCTAAAAACAAGGAAAGTCTGAGAAAGAGTTACAGTCTAGAAGAGCTAAAAGGAGATATGACAAATAAATGCAATGTGGCATCCTAGATGGAACCCTAGAATAGAAAGAGAAAATTAGGTAAACACTAAAGAAATCAAAATAAAATCTAGACTTTAGTTAATAATAATGTATTAATGTCAGTTTATTAGTTGAACCATGAACAAATGAAGCATGCTGATGTAAGATGTTGACAAAAGAGAAAGCTGATTGTGGTGAGTATAAAAACTCTCTGTATTCCAGTCACGGTGGCTCATGCCTGTAATCTCAGCAACTGGGGAGGCCGAGGAAGGTGGATTGCTTGAGGTCAGGAGTTTGAGACCAGCCTAGCCTACGTGGTGAAACCCCATCTCTACAAAAATTACAAAAAATATTACCTAGGCATGGTGGGGTGTGCCTGTAATCCCAGCTACTCAGGAGGCTAAGGCATGAGAATGGCTTGAACCCGAGAAAGGGAGGTTGCAGTGAGCCAAGATCGTGCCACTGCACTCCATCCTGGGAGACACAGTGAGATTCTGTCTCAAAACAACAACAACCACAGCAGACAACAAAACCTGTCTGTACTATCATTGCAACTTTCCTGTAAATCTAAAACTCTTCTAAAACAGTTTATTCTTTAAATAAAATGATGGCAGAGAATTTAAAATATAAAGTTTTCTGAAAAAAAGGAAGCCAGGAGAATGTAAAAGGCACATCATGTCATACACACAGTAAAATATTATTTAGTCTTAAAATGGAAAGAAATTCTTTGAGAGGCCAAGGCAGGTGGATCATCTGAGGTCAGGAGTTCGAGACTGGCCTGTTCAACCTGGTGAAACCCCCTCTCTACTGAAAATACAAAAATTAGCTGCGCATGGTTGCGGGTGCCTGTAATCCGAGCTACTCGGGAGGCTGAGGCAGGAGAATCACTTGAACCTGGGAGGCAGAGGTTGCAGTGAGCCTAGATCATGCCATTTTACTCCAGCCCAGGCGACACAGCGGGACTCCATCTCAAAAAAAAAAAAAAAAAAGAAAGAAAGAAAGAAAGAAAAAGAAAAATGGAAAGGAATTTTGTCAAATGCTACAACACAAATGAGTATTGAGGGTGTTACGCTATATGAAATAAGCCAGTTGCAAAAATAAATAAACAAATAAAACCAGATACTATACTATTCCACTTTCATGAAGTACTTAGAGTCGTGAAAATCCATGAGATAGAAAGTAGAATGGTGGTTGCCAGAGACGGAGGAGAGGTGGGAATGGGGAGTTTCAGCATTCAATGACTACATAATTTCAGTTGTGAGAGATAAAAACAGAAGTTCAGGAGATGTACGGCAGTGACAGTTGCACAGCAATGTGAGTGTATTCACACTTAAAAATTGTCAAAAAGGTAAATTTTAGGTTCTGTATATTTTACCTGAATAGAAATGTGCCTATGTCAAAATAAATTCGTACTTATGTAGGACTGTATGCTCTTTAAAAAAAGGTGTCATAAAGTTTTATTCATTCCATTAGTTAATACCTCTTAGAGCCTCTTAGAGTTAATACCAAAAATGTACCAGGCGTTTAAGAAATAGATGTTGGATGAAAAAATCAAGAGGTAATAATTAAGATTTAATTAAACAAGAGAAGAAAGATCTGACCTCATAAAGAAACTCAAAATGTAATGGCACTGTCACACATTTAATTTGATTATCACAACTTTTAATTCAATGTAATGGAGATAGGCAAATTCATGCCTTGAGTACAACTTTTATAGGTATATGTATTTTCTTTTTTAAGCTATATTGGCAAAGATTAAAATATTGCCCTTGAAAATTCTTATAAAAGAAAAAATGTAGTTTCCATATATCTGTGGATTTAAAATTTACACATGTTTAACATAGCGTGGCATTAACCCAACCCGATTCAAGTATGTACTGTTCCCCTATATGGAGAAAAAGCAATATTTAGAGTGAAATTTGAAATGTTTTATGCCCTTGTTAGTATATATTATTCTGAAGCATGAAATATCACTTCTAAAAATCATTGAGTGAGTTATTCCAAGGCCTTTTTGGAGGCCTACATCTGACCTCTAGGCTTAGGTGCTCTATTTAGGCCGCAATATCTCTGAAAGAAGCCTCCACCATCCACTGGGTCTTTATTTTTATCCCAACCACAACTTATCATGGCCAATACATATTTTTTTTTCCACTGGAGCTTTTTGCCTGCTTTTCCAGAGAGTCTTTGCTTAAAAATTAAAGTTATTGAGGTACAATCATCAGTAGCTTTTTCTTTCTAGTGAAGTCGTAAAGTCTGCCGTGAGAGGCAGTATCCCCAAATCTCAGTATTGAAATTGCCTTTAGAATTGTTAGCACAATGACAAATTGACATATGTCTTGAGGGCAACATTTTACTACCAGCATTGAGAATGAATAGATAATATTGGCAGGAGCTGGAATCAATAAATTTCTTAAATGTTTCATTTTAGATGTTTAAATCTGTTTAAAAATATTTACTGTAACAATTGCATCTGCTAAAATGAATTAACCAGATACCCTAAATGCTTTAAAATTGTTATCTGATTTAATTATCAAAATAACAATGTGACAGAAGATTATATTGCCTGTTAAATAGAGGAAGAAACTGAAGTTTATGTAATTAAAGTTAAATATCTGGATCACAATCCACTTAGGAGGATCTCAAGAATTTTGATTCTATCCCAGGTAATGTCACTCTCCAGAAACCATACACTTAGCAATGGTCAAAGAAGCATTTTTAATGATGATGCTATGCATGAAATTTGTGTCTCACAGTATAGTTTTTATACTTAGGTTTAAAGTCAACGGTGAAAATTATTTGGCAGTTCAAAGTACAGATATTTCCATTATTGAACCCATAATTTACTTCTAAATTGAACTTAGAGGCAGAGATTTGTGTTATATCAAAAAAAAAAACAAAAAAAAACAAAAAAAACACAAAAAACCAGAAAACTCTAATATGCGGACTTAGACCTAAGTTTCGCCATTTTTAAAAATCATACTCTCCTTCCAGATAACTCATGCTTCCATTCACGAATAGGACAAGTGAAAGGTTGGATTAGTTACCAGAGTGTTTTCTAGTAGAAGAATTTGTATTTGCATAAGACAGCTTCAAAGACTAAAAAGTCACAGGATGATTTCCTGGTGTGTTTTCCCATTTCTCCCTTGCTCCTCCATTTTCCTCACTACTTACTTTCATCAACAGTTTTCCTCTTTTAGATCTCTTTTCAGGTTTAAATCTTTCCTAGACTCTGCTCCATATCCTTCTTTTGTTCTTTTGAACATGTTACCTCTCTCCCATGGAGCTCAGAGTTGGGAAAGGATGACTTAAATGAAACATTTTGAAATGCACCTTGGTGTTCTCTTCCTCTTTCCACCCACCATTACTTGGTCCATGTCTGTAAGTCCCTTATTCTAAATATTATTTTGACTCGAAGGCTAATATAAGTATAAAATTAACATTTTATTTTTTTCTCATTCAATCTCTCCCTATATTTTCCTGCCAAAAATATTGGGAATATAGAAATAGCACATGTATTTGTTATTAGATCAAAATTTTAATTATCTTATTGATTTTTAACAGTGATTATTGCCTTCTGTTTATATTTTCCGTAATATTAGTCCATTCAAGCTGCTATCACAAAATCAAAAATTAAGCCACTTAGTTTTTGGAAACGGGAAAGTTCAATATCAAGGCTCTGTGAGAGTCAGGGTCTGATGAGTGCTTTCTGGGTCATAAATGGTACCTTCCGGTTGTGTTCCTACATGGTGGAAAGGGTGAAGCAGCTTTCTGATGCCTCTTTTATTACGAGGTCTGTAATCTCATTCATGAGGGCTCTGTCCTCATGATTTTATCACCTCTCAAAGGCCACATCTTCTAATAATATTGCATTGCTGATTAGTTTTAACATATGAATTTGGTGGAGTAGGGGGAACAGAAACATTTAGACCATGGCACTAGCCAATGACTATGTTGTTTAATACTTACCTAATAGGCAAGATTATTTTAACTGAATAAAATAAACCTTACGTGAAATTGTTTACATATAACTCTGGTTTAGGTTATAGTTTGTCCTCTTCATTTAAAATATTTCACTTTTTTTTTTCCAAGCTGAGATTGGGATTTCATTTCCCATATGATCATTATTACTTTTCTAACTGTATAAAAGGCAAAATAATACATTTTATTTAGTAATGTACCAACATAGAATATTAAAGAGGCTCTGAGTATATACATTAAAGAAATAATAAAGTTTTGGAAAAATTTTAAATAACATCAGGCCATCTTTATTCACATCCCTCAGAAACATAAACATACATGCATATATTGCTACTGTATGAAGCATATATGTACATATCCAGTGATATAGCACGCAGGTAGGCCCTCAATAACGGACTTGTTATCCCAGCTGCTGAAGGTGTACCCATGGTCTTCATCCTGCTCTTCTTGATTGCCTCAGATGCAGAGCTCTGCTGCTCAAGGGGACTTTCTGCTGTGGTTTGGATGTTTATTCTTTCCAAATCTTATGTTTAAATTTGATCACTCATGGTAGTGTTTCACCTAGTGCTGGGTGTTTGGATTATGGTGGTGGATTTTTAATGAAAGGTTCTATTTACTGAGTAGTGAGTGATTTTTGTTCTGGTTCTAGTGAGATAGGATTAGCTCTTGAGGGAATGAATTAGTTCCCATGACAACGGGTAGTTACAAAGTGAGGTTTGTCCTCCTATTTGGTCCATCTTCACACATGGTCACTTCCCCTTTGACTTTCTCTTCCATGTTTTCACTTATCCCAAGAGCCCTCACCAAACGCCAAGAAGATGCCAGTGCCTTGTTTCTTGTACAGCCTGCAGAATTATGAGCCAAGTGAGACATTTTTCTTTATAAATTTCTCAGCCTCAGGTATTCCTTTATAGCAACACAAAATGGGCTAAGACACCTTCCTACTCCCAAGTGACCCACATCACTCAATGACTGATAAATGTTGAAATATAAAAGTCAAGCTCCAGAAAAACCTGTGGGGTCAGCTGAATATGTGTAAGGGCTGCATTTCTACTTGGCTTCCTCCTCTGCCCAATTCTGTTTGCATCCTCTCCCTTCCACAGATGTTGTTCCCAGAATTGCTTCTTAATAAATACCCTGCATGCTCAACTCCTTCTCAGAGTCTGTTTTCTGGGAGACAGATAAATAATTTTCTAATACCTTTTTATTATTTTATATTTAAAAAAATTTAAATTATTTTAAAATTGTTATACATACTCTTAAAAATTAAATTCCTCTTAGTTGCAATCAGTTCTATGACCTTTATATCATTCAGGGTAAGTAACACAAAGAGATATTTCTATATCTTATAAAGCTGAATCATTACAAATCTGAAAGCACACATGCATAATAACAATTTTACCTAGGAGGGTAACAATCTCATAAAAAGAACGTCTGGAAATAAATCAAATTAGACAAAGAAACAATAAACAATGAACACATAACTTAAAAATAAATGTTCCAATTCAAATGAGTCATTTTTGCCAATACAAATTGGACCTGTAATATATCTCCACCCTTTCAAAGAGAAAAAGCGAGAAAGGGTAAAATGAAATGTGAGCAGAACAAAAGAAAAACAAGTGACTCCCTGATGACAGGAGCTCCGTGACCTATAGTCCGTGATCCTCAGGTCTAAATGGGTAGTATACCTTGACACTCTGAGCGCTCCTGCAGCAGGCAGCAGGTGTTTCCAAATGATTACAATTTGCTACAACACTGAAGATAATATAAATTTCTTTTCAGAAAACATTTTCAGAACTAGTAATTAAAATTGCTATGTCATTTAGTACATCTAGAAATGAAGACCAATTAAACAAAATAAAAGCACGACAAGAGTGGGGAGAGGGTGAGGAGAGGACCTCTTTTCACTCAAACAAGAAAACTAAAGGTGTATTTTCTCTGCCATTTGCATAGTGTTCTCAATTACCAGTGTATGACCTAACAAAAGAGTTCTACAGCAAAATCCACAGACATCTTTATGTTATATCATCCATTTGGACTCTTAAGTTTCTTTGGGGCACCTAGTTGTTTTTAGAGTCACTTGGACTACAAAATAACTACAACAAAAACAACTGTTGAAGAAACATGGGAACATTATATACTCCTTCAAACATTTTTGCATTTGAAATTCATGTTTGCTACTGACCATCTCACTACTGATGCTATTCATGGGAATAAGATAAAATTAATATCATGAGAACACCATGGGAATATAATGGGAATTATACCAAAATATGTTTTCAATCCTTGGGGTGCCCATCAGAATAGCCCCCCACAAAATATACTCCATTCAAATAATTTTAGGGGTGGCCTAGATGAATTATAAATTAGCAATGCTTCTTCAGTAACTCCATTCACATACCCATTTAAACTACTATAATTATTGATTTGACATCACTCATTACAAAAAATTCTCAAGCCTTTCTGTCTCTTACAAGATGACAATCAACCATTAGGTTAGAGAAAGGTTTGAACTCAGACCAGATATGAGAACAGAAAGTTTAAATTTTAGCTCTAACTCCATCCCCAATTCACAGTATAATAAATAAATAGACATTTGACTTTTAATGCAAATGGACTTCTCCTAGGTACAGAACATATAAAACATCTCTGGGTTTGGTTTTATTCTGTTTGTTGTTGTTGTTTAATGAGCACAGGCTCTTTTGGATTTATCTCCAGTTAGTTCCTTTTAATTAACTTTGAAAAGATCTAGAAAGTTATATTTCAAATTTAATAGTTAAAAAACCTATTTTTCCCTTTGATAAATATTACTAGTTATTGAGACTCTTTAAATAAGCCTCTGGGTAGTTTTGAATTGAAGCCTATTTTCTTTCTTTCTTTTTCTCTTCTTTTTATTTATTTATTTATTTATTTTTTTCTTGAGACAGAGTTTCATTCTTGTCGCCCAGTCTAGAGCGCAATGGCATAATCTTGGCTCCTGGCAACCTGCCGGGTTCAAGCAATTCTCCCGTCTCAGCTTCTGGAGCAGCTGGGATTACAGGCGCCCACCACCACGCTCTTTTTAGTACAGACGGAGTTTCACCATGTTGGCCAGGCTGGTCTCCAGCTCCTGACTTCAGGTGATCCGTCTAGCTCAGCCTTGCTAAGTGTTGCGATTACAGACGGGAGCCACTGCACCCGGCCTGAGTCCTATTTTCTGATCCTTTGAAAAATATGTAACAAATAGATAAGATTAATTCAATAGTGGTTTAGAGTGCAAAAATTAAGCTTTATTTTCTAAAGCTTTTTAGAGATGCATTTTAAGACTCATTAAGTATTTGCTTTGTGGACATAAAATATCAAACAACATTTAAATCTAAATAGGTATCTGTACCTGAGGTTAATTTTTAAATTCAGTTTTAAATTTTCAGGTGAGTGATTGGTGTTCCTTTTCTTTTTCTTTTTCTTTTTTTTTTTTTTTTTTTTTTTTTGAGACGGAGTCTGGCTCTGTCGCCCAGGCTGGAGTGAGTGGCGCGATCTTGGCTCACTGCAAGCTCCGCCTCCCGGGTTCCCGCCATTCTCCTGCCTCAGCCTCCCCAGTAGCTGGGACTACAGGCGCCGCCACTATGAGGGGCTATTTTTTTTTTGTATTTTTAGTAGAGACGGGGTTTCACCGCGTTAGCCAGGATAGTCTCCATCTCCTGACCTCGTGATCCACCAGCCTCAGTCTCCCAACGTGCTGGGATTAGAGGCTTGAGCCACCACGCCTGGCCCAGTTATTGGTTTTCTTAGTCAACCACTATTAAAAACATTTTGCCCTGGAAAAGTTGATGAAGATATACAAGATCTCTTTCTCTGAGTGTAACTCTGAACAAACATAAATTAATGTAATCTAATCTTCCAATAGTGGAATGGTAATTAGGACAAACATAACCAAAAATAAGCAGTAACCATGTATTACTGAACTAGCTATTATTATGTTTAGTATTGACCTAGCATAGCATTTATCCAAGATTATTAAATTGATACTGAAGGCATTTTGAAGTATTCTTTTCACTCCTTCCCTCTACGCTTGATACTTGGTGATTTTATGCTTTCAGGGTATGATTTTTTTTTTTTTAATTTTTCTGAGAAATTTCAATGCTGAGAAGAGAGAAAATTTATCATCTTATACATAGACTGGGCTGTAAATTTTGACATATGGTAGCAAATTAGTAATAATTTATTAATTCCTTTTTATTACCTATTGGTAGAACTGATATCACTCTAACAACACTGACTAAAGTCATTTCAGATTTTCAGTTTTTCTCTATAACAGTTTATTTCTGATTCTTATTCCTTTTGTGCCACTCCCTTGATCTGGTTCTCATGGCCTGTCTCCACATAAATAAACTGGTAAAAGGCATTAGAAGGTCGGCACTGATCAGGTGCTGATTGGCTTAGGGAGGAGAGAGTTCCAAGATACAGTACTTTAGGGAAAAAAAATGGAAAACATATATAGAGAAAAAAGGATCAGCTTTTTTCTTTCTAACTGCAATTTACTTAGCCGTGGTCTTTTGGTTCCATCTTAGATGGTTAATTTCAAAAAGAAGGTTGACAACACTGTAGTACTTATGCTTTTTTTTTTGTTTTTCTTAACCTAAATACTATAGTCTGTTAAGTATTTGGGTAAAAAAAAATGAGAAAGATAAAAGCAGAGACAGAAGGAGATAGAGATAAAGACAAAGAGATTGAGGCAACCAGGATAGGCTAGATTAAGCTTTGGTAATAAATAGACCCCTAAATTTTAGTGGTTTAAACAAAAAAGATTTAGGGGCAGTTATTGTTAATACCAAGTGTCCATCACAAATTGGGGAAGGCCTTTTCCCATCTTATCTTTGTTCAGAAATCCAGCCTGAATTGCCCAGAAGAGAAATAAGGTAAATTGTTCCCCAGTTCTTAAATGCTTCTGCTTACATTTCATTGGTCAAGGCAACTCATTTGGTCATGTCTAATTTTAAGGGACAAAATTCCTATATCCCCAGGAGGAGAACTTAAATTCTTAGTGAAAAATGTAATGCCTATCATAGCTTAATTTTTTTTTCCACATAGGAACACAAGGTTACATATATAAATACGAATGTGAGGATGGATGGATAGATAGATAGATAGATAGATAGATAGATAGATAGATAGATAGATGGATGGATTTTGGTTGGAGATGATTTAGTATTTACATCCAATACTTGGGACTGCCCCTGTTCTAGCATCATTTTCTAATAGTAGATTTGAAAAGTGTGTGCTTTATTTCTCTGTAGAGTGAAAAATCAAAAAATAAAATAAAACTACAATGAAATTTGAGAATAACTTGAAGAGTTAATCATGCTATAAATGTATTTCAATAACTATCTTTTGCTGAAAAATATACTTACAGTGTTTTGTTGTGGTAAATCTAAGGTGTATAAACAATATAAATAAAAATATAAGTATATGCCGGAAAAGATGGTATAGAAGTAGCAATCCAACAGTTCTCTTCTGTAATGTAAATAGAAGTTTGCCAGCCTTTCAGCAATGTAATCATTGTTTTTCAATGCTTCTATTAGTACTCTGTAAATTTACTAATACATTTCTACAATATTTAAGAACTTGTTCTTTAGAGATACATATTTTTTGACCTTTACTGTGGTAAACATTAAGCTTTATTTTTGCCTTCAACCCTAGGATCTTGTAATGTGAAGAAAAAGTTGTATAGTGTTAGAAAAAATAGATTTAGAATGGATAAAGTTAATAAAATGTTCCAAAAAGCATCACTACCAAATAAAAAATGTTAAGACTTTTAGGATCATATTTTTTTTAATTGAACCACATATGAATAATGAAGTAACAGATTTCAGACAGTAAAAATACATCCTTGATCAAATCTTATTCACTCACTATTGCTTGCTAGAAACAAAAATAGGATAATTATCTCAGATTTCAAAAGCAAAAAGCAACAGTGAAAAGTGAAAAATTCTTCACACCAGTTTTCCAGAATTCATTATCCATGTTTAAAACACACACACACACACACATACAGACACAGACATACGCACATACACAGGATTTATACATTCAGAGTAGAAAAATTAAACTTTAAGCAGTGAGCATTTCTTGGTAATCTCATCTATGTTTATTTCAGCAAAGCAATCAAACAAAATTTGATGTTTTTGTAGCAAGCATTTCAAAATCAATTAATTTGACCAGGAGAAAAACCATTCGTACCAAACAAGAATTCTGAGTCTTTAATTTGATGGTAGCTCCGTCATGTGTGTTAGATAATTAATGTTAATAACACAGGTTTCTAGGCTTTCAAGTCTTTCGGAACGCTGAAGTGATCACTTTTTATTCTGTAACCCTCCCTCCCCCTATGCTAACTGTATGATTTTGAAATCCAGTCCTTTCTTCGGAGCATCTGGCATAAATCTCCATCAGACACGAAGAAGGGGCAAATTCTATGGTCTATATGAGAACAGCCTGACAGCTGCCTGTTTAATCCCCTGACAATGCAAAAATTTCTTCAAGGAGGGAATCCCACTTAACATGCAAACAGAGAGGCCCAATACATTTGGTCCTGTTCCATATTAGTGATATTAATTAGAATGTAATAAAACAACATTTTTTTCTTTTTCCGGAAAAGCAGTTAAAATTATAGAAAATGAATTTTCTCATGTCAGCTTTTAGATTTACATAGTAAGTTTGGAATTGCGTTGCATATGGACAGAAGTCGGTATCTGACATACTGATGACTTTGAAAATACTGTAATGTAATAGTTTGCAAAAAACTTGAGGAATTTTTTTACTTGAGACCCAGAATGTAGGATGGATATGAGAAAGAAGAGAGATGTCAAGGATGGACATAGATAATTTTTATGTTTTTATATTTGTGTTTTTACTTATTTGTTGATCTTGAAGCACCCGATAGCTTTCACCAGATGATCCTTACCATCAGGGCTGAGATCTTGTTCATCTTTGTGATGCCAGACAGAACTGCATTTACTAGAAATTTTCTATGCCTGTCTCCCAAAAAGTTATAGCTATTTGACCTCATATGACATATTCCATGATTCTAGTCTTTTTTAGTAATGCATTCCAGCAATTCACAAGTCTTAGAGCTGTAAAGAAATGCTGCTAAATGGAAACTCAAAGAAAGAAAGGCAAATACTCTTTCCCATTTATTACTCTGGCATTCACTCCCAAACTGGCTGAATTATTTTACTCCCCACTATGGTCAGCACTCCTCCTTGCATTGACCGTCATCCAAATTAGAGAGGACCCTGATCCGAAATTACACTAATGGGTCTATTATTTGTCTTTGTGGAAAAAACAACCTGGAAAAGTTGATCATTTCTAGCTCCTTCTTTGTATTTCGAATCTGTAAAATGGAGTTGTAATTATGTGTCAGTTTAACCTATGACAATGGAGACAACCTTGGGACAATTAGAATTTCATTAGAATCACTATCAAAAGGAATCCTCTAATTACAAGTCTCATTCTTGTTTTACATTCTCCTCAGAATGTTTCAGAGTGATAACAGTTAATACCCGTATTATTACCATCACCAGGGACTTTTTAAAGTGCTCTACAAATATTAATTCATTGTGTTAAGAACCTTGAGCACATTTTCAGATTTCCCTGATGGCCTGTTCTTGCTGTCAGAGCCCTGCTGCACTGGGTCTTCTATTCACTGTCAGATTCTGATGAACCTCTCTGCAAGGTTTCTTGAGAAAAGAGCAAAGCCTGGATGACCACATGGATTTGCAAGAGAGCTATCTCTGCATGGGAATGAACCTTGACCAATAAGAGATTGAGTCATGAAGATAATTTCCCTCTTCCTTCTCCTTTTCCTGGCTATTTCTTATTCTATCCCTTCCAGGTATTGGCATGTACAGAGAGAACATGCTTGCCAAGAGGTCTTTGGTATCTAGGTGGCTTGCTGTGAAATCAAGCCCAGGTTGATAAACATCACATAATTTTACCTCTTTTGTTACCTCGGTTTCCTTTACCTTTCTCTCTTACCACCCTGGCTAGAAACACCAAAATAAAGGGTTAGCTCCTTAAATCTTCTCTCTGGCTTTTCCTTCTAAGAATAAGGTGCTCATATAATCTGTAGAAAAATCCTACATGGTAGGTATTACGGTTTCACTCATTATAGAGGTAAGAAAACAGAAACATAATAAAATGAAGTAACTTACAGAAGTTAACATAGATAGTCAATAGCAGACCATAATATCAGTTTGAGTCCAGAGTATATGCTCTTAAACCAACACTGTATGATGTTCTGGATCACGAAGTCAGCTTCGAGTCAAACCTTTGCATCAGCTTCATCTCCACAATCACAAAGAATGATTTGGTGAGAGCAAGAGAGAATAAAGAAATAACACTGAAGATAGTTTCCTTGGGTCCTGAACAATGCCATAGACAATGTGACAATTGACAATGCCATGTTCAATCTACTGTCTAATTGAAATATGATTGCCAATGTTAGTGTCTGCTAACACAGTGCTCCCATAGCTATAGAGCAGGGAAGTAGAATGTTTAATATTGTCAGTGCCACAATTTCCTGAAAGCAAAGTGGATAAATACATTCTGGGTTACTATAGTCCTCTGAATAAGCCTCTGGAAGAAATCCTACATACATCTGTATGCTGCAACAGTAACTTAGAGCAAAGTATACTTTAATTTTAAATAGTAAATCCATCCACAATGGAGGTCTAAGTATTTGCTGATGATCATTCTCATCAATTTGTAACTGTATGTCTTTGTATACTTAAACTTCCCTTTTAAAAATCAAACTTAATAAATCCTCAAGTTAACATAGCAGTGGATTCCCATTAACCAAACCTGAAAAACACTTATCATAATACAATTGTAAAACATGGAAATGGATACTTGGTTATGAAAGTATAAAATTAATATTTGCTTACTGTGGTTTACAACTTGAAATGTCAACATTAAAATGTTGGGAAATCTAAGCATTTGTTCCTAGTAATATTTTCTCACTTATAAACAATAATAAATCTGACAACCTACTTATTATTGCAGAATGGACTATGGTCTGCCTCAAGTACATGTAAACCATTCCATTCATTTCAAAAAATCAATTATAGTTCCTTCAGGAAATTGTAAGGGAGTCTCAAAACCAAGTTGCATTTTTTTTATGAGTTCCAACTCCAAACTCTGTGTTCTTCAGACCCATAAGCTAAATATTATTCTTTGAATCCTCAACCCTCTACTTCCCACATTCAAAACATCAGACCAGTTCTTTCTTTACAACATTTTTTCAATTTTAATGTTTTTTTTCCATTCTCATAGCTTCAAGCTGGGCACATACTATTTTCTGGTTATAATTCAACCAATATGGCCCTGCACATTGTGGAAGCTGTACGGCAGTTTAGGGAGAAGCATTTCCATTACAATCTGAATTGCATCACTTCCCAGTCGTGATGCAATTCACATTACCCTACAATCACAATTCTTCATTTGATCAAGGATATCTCCTCACAGCCAACTGGCTTAATCAAATTTTTAAATTGTTCTCACATGGTCTCCATTCTATTTAAAGCACTACACTTCTGTTGATCTTCAGTATCTGTTATGCAAATCCTTCAATAAAGAGTGAAATTAGTAGACAGAATAATGCCATTATTACATTGATTTGAGTGTTTCTTTTTGGAGGATAATTTTGGGTTTCCTTTAGGTACACTTAAAAAATTTCCCACCAAATTATAATAAGCACAATGTATTAATATTAGACAGGATTCTCTAAAGAAACAGAACTAACAGCATATACGCATGTGTGTGTACATGTGTGTGTATGTGTAGAGTCAGAGAGAGACAGAGATTGACAATTTAGCATTAGCATACCTTATTTATTGCAGATATTTCGCTTCTAACAAATTGAAGATTTGTGGCCACTCAACATCAAGCTAGTATATCGGCACAATTTTTTCAACAGCATATTCTCACTTCACGTCTCTGTGTCATATTTTGATAATTCTTGCAATATTTCAAAATTTCTCATTATGATATCTGTTCATATAGCTTGGGTATTTGTTCCCTCCAAATCTCACATTGAACTTGGATCCCTAGTGTTGCGGATGTGGCCTAGAAGGAGGTGTTTGGGTCATGGGCACAGATCCTTCATGAATGGCTTGAGGGCTTAATGAGTGAGTTCTTCCTCTATTGTTTCACATAAGGGCTGGTTGTCTAAAAAGGTGTGGCACCACTTCGCTCTTGCTGCCTCTCTCACCATGTGACATACCTGCTCTCCCTTTGTTTTCTGCCATGATTGGAAGCTTCCTGAGGTCCACACCTGAAAGAGATGCTGGTGCCGTGCTTCTTGTACAGCCTGCAGAACCATGAGCCAAATAAAACTCTTTCCCTCATAAATGACCCAGTTTTATGTATTCTTTTATAGCAACACAAAACAAAGACATCTTTTGTAGTGATCTGTGAGCAATGACCTTTAATGTTAGTATTATAATTGTTTGGGGGTACCACAAACCACAACCATACAAGAGGTCAAACTTAATGCATATATATGTATGTTTGGACTGCTCCATCAACTGTCCTTTGCTCTGTCTCTCTCCCTGTCCTTGGGCCTCCCTGTTCCCCGTGACACACAATGTTGGAATCAGGCCAACAATGAGCTCTAAATGTTGAAGAATCAAACAACTCTCACTTTAAATAAAAAACCAGAAATGATTAAGCTTAATGAGGAAATATGTCAAAAACAGAGACAGGCCAAAAGTTAGCCCTCTTCTAGCAAACAGTTGGCCAAGTTGTAAATATAAAGGAAAAGTTTTTCAAGGAAATTAAAAGTGATAAACATGGTGAGAAGAAATCTAAACAGTCTTATTTCTGATATGGAGAAAGTTGTAGCAATTTGGATAGATCAATGCAGCTACAACATTCTCTTGAGCCAAAGCCTAATTCAGAGCAAAGTCCTAACTCTTTTCAATTCTGTGTAGGCTGAGAGGCGTGAGGAAACTGCAGAAGGAAAGTTTGAAGCTAGCAGTTGATTCATGAGGTTTAAGGAAACAAGCCGTCTCCAGAACTTAAAAATGCAAAATGAAGCCACAAGTGCTGATGAAAAGCTGCAGTCAGTCATCCAGAAGATCTAGCTAAGATCATTGACAAAGGTCACTACATTAGCAAAAGAGTCCCGATGTAGATGAAATAGCCTTCTGTTGGAAGAAGATGTCATCTAGGACTTTAATAGCTAGAAAGGAAAAGTCGATGCCATGCTTCAGAGCTTTGAAAGACAGGCTGACTCTCTTGTTAGGGGCTAATGCAGCTGGGAAGTTTAAGTTGAAGGCGATGCTCATTTACCATTCTGAAAGTCATGAGGCCCTTAAGAATTATACTAAATCTACTCTGCCTGTGATCTATAAATGAAACTACAAAGGTTGTATGACAGTATAGCTGTTTATAGCATGGTCTACTGAATATTTTAAGCCCACAGTTGAGACCTACTGCTCAGAGAAAAATAAAAAAAAGGATTCTTTTCAAAGTATTAGTATGCATTGATAACATACCTAGTCACCCAAGATCTCTGATGAGATGTAAAAAAAGATTAATGTTTGAATGCCTGCTAACATAGCATCCTTTCTGCAGCTTATGAATCAAGGAGTAATTTGAACTTGCAGGTCTCATTATTTAAGAGATATATTTTGTGAAGCTATAATTGCCATAGATGGTGATTGCTGTAATGGATTTGGGCAAAATAAATTACAAGCCTTCTGGAATGAATTCACAATTTTTGAAACCATTAAGAATATTTGTGATTCATGGGAGGAGATCAAAAATATCAACATTTACTGGAGTTTGAAAAAAGTTTATTCCAACCCTCATAGATGACTTTGAGGGGTTTAAGACTTCAGTAGAGGAAATAACTGCAGATATGGTGGAAATAGCAAGAGAACTGAATTAGGAGCAGAGCCTAAAATGGGACTAAAATGCTGCAATTTCATGATCAAACGTGAACAAATGAGGAATTGTTTCTTATGGATGAGCAAAGTACGTTGTTTCTCAAGATAGAATCTACTCCTGGTGAAGAAACTGTGAACATTATAAAAATGACAAGAAAATATTTAAAATATTACATCAATTTAGTTGATAAAAAACAGTGACTGGGTTTGACAGGATTGACTCCAATTTGGAAAGAAGTTTTACTGTGAATAAAATGTTATCAAACTGCATTACACACATACTACAAAGAAATCATTTGGGAAAGGAAAAGTCAGTCAATGTGGCATACTTCACAATTGTCTTATCTTTAGAAATTGCTACAGCCTCCCAGCCTTCAGCAACCATCACCTTGATCAATCAGCAGCCATCAATATTCAAGCAAGACCCTCCCCCAGCAAAAGGATCACAACTCACTGAAGCCTCAATGATTGTTAGCATCTTTTACAGTTTTTGAATTAAAGTATGTAGATTGCCTTTTTAGACACAATGCTATTACACACTTAATATGCTACAAGATAGTGTAAGCATTAACTTTTGCATGCCCTGGGAAATAAGAGAAATTGTGTGACTGACTTTATTGTGATATTCACTTTATTGTTGCAGTCTGGAACCAAATCTGCAATTTCTCTGAGTATGCCTACATGAGGAATTGGGCCACGTGATTATGTAGACTCGAGAATCCAAAATCTGCTGTGTGGTCATCAGGCTACAAACCCAAAAACTCAATGTTGCAGATGAAGTCTAAGCACAGTGTGCTGGAGAACTTTCTCTTGCTCAAAGAGGCTAGTCTTTTTATCCTACTCAGACCATCAGCTGATTGAATAAGGTCCACCCACATTATAAAGGATGAGATTTTACTCAAATTTCACTAACTTAAAGGTTGATCTCATCTAAAACACCCTCCAGGTTGACACATAAAATTAACCATCACACATAATAAATGTGCCTATTACTGCTTTTTATTTATTTTGTCCCTTCAAGTAACAGTAGTCAGCACTCATGCTCTGTTTGACAGCGATTAGTTACCAGCCCTGTGTTGCAGGTGTTTAAGAAATAAATTAGGCTGGCAAAAATAATTTTGCATGGCATTAAAAAAAGTATAATGGGTTAATAAAAAGTAATCTTTATGATTTGTTTATATGCCACATCCTCAGAATTCAATGGGACTCACAAAAAAATAATACATAAAACAACATCCCTGTTTCTTAGGCTCAATGTCACATTTTTAGTATAATTTTTTTTTTTTTTTGTAATTTGCAATTAAGGTATAGGGGAGGCTTAGAATAGAGTCAGACTGCTTAGGATTAAATCCTCATCTGATGTATTAGAAGCTGGGTTATTGCAGGCAAGTCACTTAATCTCTCTGTTTCTTAATTTTCTCAGCTATAAAATAATATTAATAGAACCATCTTCATGGGTAGTTAGAGAAATTAACTAAGTCAATATTTGTAAAGTGGTTAGAAGAGTGCCTGGCTATTAGTAAGTGCTAAATGTGTTTTTTTTTTTTAATTAAGAAGAAATAAATAAAATAATTGTCCTACCTTAAGCAAGGGTCTTTTCATCTGCTGTGAATTGACTTTGAAGAAATTCAAAATCACAGTGACCATTTTAACTAATTAAAATTTTCAAATTCATTTAAACTTTTTACATACGTAAAAAACAATGAGCTTGAAAATGTTTGGATAGTATATGTTCTTCAATAGTTACACTTGTTTGTATGAGCAGGATAATGGTAGTTCTGTCTAGTAGAGAAATAAAGTTGTCTGTGTCTTTAAGACACATTAGTGTACAAACAATAAGCAGACAGTCTAATCTCTTTGGTAAGAAAAGAGTCAGCACGTTAGGTGAAGTGGAGTTGGTGGGAGTTAATTTAGGTGTTTGGCATTGTGAACACAAAATAATTTTTTAACCAGTTTTTTTTTTTTTTTTTTTCAGTTTCTCTCTGGTAGATGTAATGATACATAAGCCCATATCCATGGAAAATATTCCCAGAGGAAGGGTGGTGGTAAAGTTGGGTAATTTCTTCTTTTGCTGTGTTTGATACAGTACTGGATTATGACATTCAATCTCTGGTTTACCAAAAGCTATACATGCCATTTATGTGCCCTAGGATGGGTAATAAATTAGTCCATTTCCAAGCATTTAGTCTAATAATTGTATTATGCTGCCCTAAGAACTTTGAGATGGTTCAAAAATTTGAATTTTGTTTTTAGATTTTTAATATCAAATGTACTCTTTAAAGCAACTCCTACAGATAAAGCACATCAACTGTGCTGGGTCAAAAGACAAGAAAACACATTCCAATCTCCTTACACTGAGGTGGGCAAGCACAAGTTGACTAACCAAGGAGATTTATGTGGCTTTGATATTTCAGTTGCACGCAACCTCTGTTTGATCAGCAATAGATGTTGATGTTCATTTCTAATTGCTGACTGGCTCTCCAGCTCTTGTACTGCAAGAGATTGGGTCAAAATGACCCAGAAGAGTAAAAACCTTACAGTGAGGAAGGCCAGCATTTCCACAAAAGCATATCCTCATCATGTTTATATCAGAAATTGGAGGCCCAATTCCACACAAAGTAGGGAATGTATGGGTATCTCAATACACAGAAATAACAAGAAAAGATCACAAGAGCATGATGTTACACTTGAAGAACTTTATTTTTTAACTGTAGTGAAATAAAAATGTAAGTAAGTTACCCTTCCATGCTCATGAAATATATGAGGGTGTCATAAACCTGATATAGACAAATATCATATGTCCCTGCGAATGTGAGGATAGTTCAGGCAATAGGCAATGGCAATGATTTTACTCTTTCCTTATTATTGATAGAAATTTAAAAGGCATATTTTGTATTGATTCATAAGAGTATATTGATATTTGATATTACTCTTTTAATTTGTAGTTGCAACTGTAGGTTTGTAGACTTTCTACCTTATTTTTGAGATATGCAGATTTTAAATGTTTTCTTATTTTAATTTATGTTTAATTTGTGGTTAAATGGCCCTTTCCTACCCTAAAGTTATAAATTATTTACCCAGGAGTCTTGCAGATAGTCACGTGGTTGAATATTTTACATTTAAATCTAGTATTTGTTTTGGTGTAAACAATGAAAAAGTCCATATTTATTTTTAACACCATTTATCATATGCCTCAATTTATCTTTACTAATTTTGTATATAATTTTTATAATGTATTACATTTCCATTACACTTGAGTCTAATATATATGTCTCTCAATCAATTCCTATGTCACTTCCACAGTGCTTTTTAATTTATGAAACTTTATAGCACATTCACCATCGATAGAACTAGGCCTCATATTTTTGTTTTTCCTATTATTTTCATATCAATTTTTAAATATTTATTCCTATAGATATTCTTTCAAGTCATTGTTTTTATCATGTTAAATATGTCATAATGTTCAAGGTGTTAAAAAAATGCACTTGGGTTAATTTGATTGAAATTGATTGCATAGCACTTACAGGTTAAGTAAGGGAGAATTGACAAATTTCCATTTTTTCCTGTTTGAGAACTAAATACATCTGTCTCTTGCAGTCTTTCATCCATAAGAAGTTTCAGAGTTTTAGATGTATTTTCTCATATTGTTCTAGCATGTTTTCTATTATTAATAATTTTTTATTTTTATAATATTTTGATTGTGTTTATAGATAAAAAGCTACTGAATTTATATCTCAAATCATAAAATGAATTCATTAATAATAAAAAAATCTTCATAGATTTATAAAGCAATAGTCCTGATATTTCATTTTCTCTGTGGATAATGCCTGGGGAACCCATACAAAAAGAATCCTCGGGTTCATAGGATAGTTTAAAATTCCCCCAGCACTTACAGGTCTACAGGTTTGTGAGCAACTAAATGATCAAGTTATTTAAATTCACTCTCCCTAGATGCACCTGTATTTCACATTGATATTGAGTCTTTGTAAAGTTTGTCAAAGTATAATTCATATGAGTCATAGAATTTGGGAGCTAGATGAAACTATAAACATTATTGAGTCTAATCTTTTAAATGTTTCTCATACTTCAAAATTCATTGAAGTCTTAAAAAATACTGAAATATTTTATTTGTTAAATGAAATATGATCATCATTCTTCCATTGCTCCAGTTACTGGACATTGGTTGATTGTATTATACTATCAGAATGTTGAGTAAATGGCCAGGGACCAACTGCGTGGCAGCTGCTCATTTTACAGTAACTATAAAGCTGATATCCAGAAAGAAACTGTTATGTCTGTAAGGCAACTGATCTTCTCAATGGTAGATCAGGTTCTCTGATTCCCCTGAGGTTGGGCAGGGAGCCCAGAAGAATTATTTATTAGTGTCAAAAAAGAGATTTCTTGGAGAAGTATGGGTAACAAACACAGTCCCTGATTCAGCACAGTTCCTCTACCAAGTTTCATAGTGGCAAAAATCATAAATCTTTCTTGCTTAAGTAACAGATGTATCACTGTTTTTTATATTTGTCAAACCAGGAATGAGTCAATTTCTATAGGTCCATAATCAAGAAATAGGTTAAATACCAAGGATGAGATCTAGTGCCTAGGCAGTTTGTCAGGAATCAGGGGGAAAGGCTCATGTTTTTGTCACAGACTCCTTAATGGAACATATTAATAGTAGTCAACTACATTAAAAAATAAACAGATGATATGTCATAACATCCACTGAAAAAGTCTAAACCTTCTTACAGAAGTTCTTATCAACTGAAAATGGAGTATTATCTCTTGTTGGCAGCTTGAATGGCATGAGTCTATAAAAGTAACCTTCTCTTGTCCTTACTAGTATTTAATTTTTCAGCATAGCTTTATTTTAAGATTTATCTTATAATAAGAATCCCATGAGGTTAAATATAGCTATGATACTATGTTTTTAACAAAGTGCGGTGAAGTTAAGGTCAGCACCATTTAGTCAGTTACCCAAGCTTCCCAATTCACTTCCTTAATGTGTGTTAAATTTTCAGTCTCTTCGGTGTCTTCTGTTCCTAAATGATAAAGTAAGATCTGCATATTTTAACCCCTCTGATATCTAGCAGTTACCTTATTCTGGCCTACCACTTGCTCGAGATGTGGCAGTCATGTTTACTGACTGTGGCAGGAAAAAAATGGTGAACTTCCTTGAGGGACAGAATAGAAAGAAGTCCAAGAAGTCTGATAAAGTCCATGGAGGCGGTTAATTGTAAATTGGAGGTGATTGCTAATAAAGGCCATATCAAAGGCTTATTCTATGTATGCAGGTGAATGAATAAAATCAATGGTTAGGAAAGCAACGAGGAATCTCTGACTACACGTCCAGACTATTGAGAACCACTCCTTCATATGCATCTGATGATCTATTATGCTACTTTGTCTTGTGTCTTTGCAGATGTGGTTTTCCATGGAAGACTTTTTCTCTCTGGCCAGCATACTGAACTCCTCCTCATGTTTAAAACTGAACTCTGATAAGGCCTTCACTAACTCTTCTATTACTTCTTTCACCCAGAAACCTGATACTCTCTTTCTGTCAGAACATTAGCTAATACCTATGGGTAGTTTATATAGGAGATGGAAGAATGACCCCAAGAAACTGAAGACCATAAAATTAAGAGCTCCTTTCAAGAGCCAGCTGCATACAGAGTCACAATGAAGAGTTAGAAACTTCTGGACTATGATAATTCCATATGAATCAAATTGCTGATATTAGCATATCTAAAGGACACTTCCAGGAGTAAAATAGCTATTAAGTTCAGGAAAGAGAACAAGAAGTGTCTCTAAGGTATATGTTGGTAGTCTACATTTGGGTACTAATTGTTCAGTCAATACCTACTGAGTATCCATCTTAGTAGCAGCTATAAAAAAAAATGGTTGGTGATTTAATTCATTTCAAATAAGATTTAGATTTAGGAAGGAGAAGGGGATGTGACAGGGACTTCAGATGTTCCATTTCTGGAATTCAGTTCCATTTCTGGAATTTTGTTTTTATGTGCCTATGTGCCTCCAGGCATGTAAACAGAGATGCAAGGTAGACTGCCTAGCCTAGAGATATACATTTGGTGTTTATCAATGCACTGATGAATCTATAAGTCTTATGAGTAGGTGAGATTGCCAGGGTGAGAATAGAAAAGGACAAGTGGCAGGCATTAGTGTTCTGATTTTAAGGGAAATGAGCTCAGCTTATCACGATTGAGTATGTTAGCTGTTAGTTTGTCATATATGCCTTTTATTATTTTATTACATGTCAAGTTACATTTATTCTATGCTTATTTTGTTGATAACTTATTTTGTGAAAAGATATTACATTTTGTCAAATGCTTTGTCTGCATCTATTGACATGATCATATGATTTTTATTCTTCGTTCTACTAATGTGGTGTATCATATTCTTTGATTTGTGTGTGTTAAATCATCCTTGCATCCCACGAATAAATACCACTTGATCATGATGTGTGATCCTTTTGGTGTGCTACCGTATTTCGTTTCACAGTAATTGTTTTTCAGAGTTTTTGCCAGGCAATTTTCTCTTTCTGTGGTGTCCTTGTCTGGCTTTGGCAGCAGGGTAAGGCTGGTCCTGTGAAATGAGTTTGGAAATGTTTCCACCTTATCAATGTTTTGGAAGAGTTGGAGAAATAGTGACAGTATTTCTTCTTTAAGTGTTTTGTAGAATTTGGCAATGAACCTATCAGGTCCTAGCTTTTCCTCACTGGGAGGTTTTAGGTTATTGATACAATCTCCTTATCATGATTGGTCTTGTTCCCTTTTCTATTTTCTCATGATTCTATTCTAGTAGATTGTATGATTTAGAAATTAGCCATTTCTTTTAGTTTACTCAATTTGTTAATGTATAATTGTTCACAGCAGTGTTTTCTGAACCTTTGTATTTACATGGTATCAGGTGTAATATCTGATACATATATGTATATATATCATATATGTGTGTGTATATAAATATAATACGTGTGTGTGTGTGTGTGTGTGTGTGTGTGTGTATATATGTCCTGACAGTAAAAAGACCAGTGGTCAGCAGGGATTAGAGTGGAAGAGGGGATGGAAGTGTGAATAGGCAGAGTTCAGAGCATTTCCAGAGCAGTCAAAACATTCTCCATGACTAGGATAGTGGAAGTGAGATGAGAACTAAAAATTTTCTTTGAATGTTATAGCACGAAATCACCATTGACCTTACCAAGAGCTCTTGTGTTCAAGATATTCAATTAGAAAAAGTTGGGGAGTGAATAAATAGTGCAGAAATGGAAAGAAAATATATAGGCAACATTTTCAAGATAATAAGGGGGAAAAGAAAGCAAATTATGAATGGAATAATTTTTTTTCTTTAACGATAAGATTAGAAAGAAGGAATAATTTAAGTTTATTTAAAAGTCAGAAGTGTAAGAAACCACAGTACAGATGGTGAAAGGACTAGCACCAGAAAAAAAAGAAAAAAGAAAAGGATGGGTATATCTATATATACTTTTGTAGGTTTAGTGTCACAAAATTGAGAGTTCCTATCCAATTGCTTGCATTTTCTCAGTAAAGTAAGAGGCAATGTCTTCTGCTAATAGTGTACGTGAATGTGAAAGTCGGTAGGAAAGAGTTTTGATAAGATGATGGCCATTGTACAAAACAGACAAAATGTCTTCCTTGGTATAATTTACAAAGATATTTATTAAAACAATGAACAAGAGGTTTTACACTGTATGACAAAAAAAGTGAAAATAGGAAAGAGTAGTGCATCTATAATGAAAGAGTCATAGGGCTGGAATTTCTGATTATGAGGATGAAAGTTTCTAGCGGGAATAGTGAGGAAGGAATTTGAGTGAAGAGGAATGCTTAAATCTCTGCCAAATTCTTCAGAGAGTAGCGGGGACGGGGAGGGATTGACCAAAGTATCAGGAGAAGAGAAAATAGATAAGAAGAGGTAAAAAAATAATAGAGCATAATGGTGTAAATCTTGATGTAGAAAGTTTTACTAAACTCATAATAAATACAATGATTATGTAATAATCATCATGGAGCTGCAATGGAAAGGAAAAAAAGTGACACAATTCTGCCTCCTGCCATCAGGGAAATAAGCTCAAAAGAGAAAGATGCAGAGGAAGTGGCGTCCTCAAAGAGGAGGTAAGTGTTAACTAAGGGAATGGAAGAAAAGTAGCTGGCACATGATTTGTGACTCTTCATTAAATTGAATCCCAGGGATTTCTTGGACAAAAATGAGTATTGAGTCAGTGCACGGAGGACATATTTCAACCTGCTTGAGATGGCACTTGGCAAGCAATAGAGGTTCTATCAAGACTAACCTGCTGGCACTACATCAGCATATGGTCCACTAGGTTGTGTGAAAATTGACAAAATGGAATCATACAAACTAGGGTCACCCAGCCATCTTTCCTTGCTCTGCTACTCTGCTAACAAAGTAATATTCTAATTAGGTGGCTACTTATACAGGTTTCTAACAGAGAGGGCATATGCTTGGAAAATAAATATGAATGTCTAACCTTCATATAATTATATTTCTTACTGGAAAATGAATTTTTATATATATATGTTTTATACATGATTCTTTTGTGAACATTGTCAGAGTAAATCAGAAACCTCAGGGCATCAATTCTGGAACACTGGAAGATTCAGACAGGACCAGAGTTTTAGCCAACTCTGGATTTACTTTTATTACTGAAAACAATTCTATGAACACCGAATGTATCTATAGTCTGAAAGCCTCTATAATAAAAATACCTCCATTGCCCTGAAAATAAACTATAGTTTATATGTGTGTCTTGCTTACAAATCCATGGTGTTTGGAAGACAGAAATGATGTGTTATTTGTTTTATATCTGGAGTATCTAGAGCAGTGCCTAGTGTGCGTGAAGCAAATATGTAATAGTTTTTGAAACTAATTGAATAGTTACTCAAATGGTGACATTGCAGGAAAAGAAAGCTCTTTTCCACTGAACAAGATTATAATATTCATAAGCATCTAACAATTACTTTCTTTGAGATCTAAAGAGCAGGTTTCTTATGTGGCAGAATGCACTGTGTGGTAGGGCTATGTGGCAGGTGGTTTTGTCTAACAGGTCTCTTTGGCAGGTTGTACTAAGTGGCTGATATATACAACATGTTGAACTATATGACAGATCATGTCACTATTTCTTTTGCAGAAGGGGGTCTTTAGATTTTTGAAATAGCTTGTCTTCTTGCCCCTGTGAATGGTGTGGTACGGGGGGGCACCATGACAATTTGCCCAGCTATTTCAGGGGATATCCTAAAACATTTTTTAAAGTTTTAAGGAAACTATGGAAAGGAGAAAATGACACAATTCTGCCTCCTGGCCATCAGGGAAATAAGCTCAAAAGAGAAAGATGCAGAGGAAGTGGCGTCCTCAAAGAGGAGGTAAGTGTTAGCTAAGGGAATGCAAGAGGAGTAGCTGGCACGTGATTTGTGACACTTCGTAAAATTGAGTCCCAGTGATTTCTTGGACAAAAATGAATATTGAGTCAGTGCACAGAGGACGTGTTTCAACCAGCCATTTAAGGTTTAACACAGTTTGTGTTAAATGGCAGGTTTAACACATTGTGTTTAAATGTGTCTGATCTTACGTAGTATGTGCTTAGAACAGAATACTTAATACATAAATGATTTTGATACTCAAGCTGCAAGCATTAAATAATTCTGTCCAATATTTTGGAGATTTCTCATCTGTATTACAACAAATGAGCACTTTCCAAGACAAGAAAAGAAATTTAAGAGGGACCTTTTTAGATCAAAATACTTTTTTTGGGTCTGATTTCAAGTAAACTGTGAAGAACATATAGTTTTTTCTAAAGCTAATTTATAGGTTATTGGATATTTTTTAGTGTTTACTTCCATTGTTTATCTTAACAAGTTTTTTAATAAGATGAAGACAAATGCAAAAGTCAGGAAATTGGGCAGATAACTAAAATTATCTTCATAAGACATAAGGCGATTGCTGACATTTGCCTTCCTCAAAGGCCAAACAGTCAACCAACAGTGTCCTTGGGAGCAGAGCTGAGTTTATAAACCTACGGCTAGAAACATGGAGATTCAAATCCGTATATGGAGATATCTCACAGAAGGAAAAAACAGGAATAAACTCTTGGGAAAGAAAGAATCAGACCCAGTTGGACAAAACAAAGAACTTTGTCAGTCAGATAAGAATTGTGAGCCCCTCACACTTTGCGACCAAACCTGAGCTGGCGTAAGATGCAGAGTTCTTGGGGGGGGGGGGGGAGGGGGGAAAGCGTTCTTGTCTTTAGAAAACATGTTGTCCAGCATAGATGTAAAGGTGAAAGTGCCAAATTGAGCCAAATACAACTACTAAGGAACAACCATGCACTAATCAATGAAATAATAAAAGCAATTTTAAAATGAGCTCAAAAAAGAGATAAAATTATATATAGATTGGAGATCAAGATAGTCAAGATTCCTAACTACAATTAAATACAGATATGGCAGAGAGAAGCTTGCCAAGGCTAAACCACTACTTTTATACACTTTTGCAAGTTAATACTTTTTTTTGCCATTAGTTAACTAATTTCCCCTAAAGTTCTTAGAAAAATAATAAACACAGTGGAATTGGCTGTCATAACATGGACAGAGTTTGCTTTCAATGAAATTGTTTTCAGTTTTTTTTTTCTGGGTTTGTTTGTTTGTTTGTTTGTTTGTTTTAACAGTCACCAAATCACCATCATTAAAACATTCTTGTCTTCTCCTTTTCTAGATGGGGCTATCATGTAGACATAATCCTAAATAAGATGAACTACTCATTAGATGAATGGTAATTTGTCAGTGATTTATTAAGTAAGAATTGTGCACTCTCACCTTAAAACATAAATTTAAGTCATTGTTGTCTTTTTGCTTCACTTCACTGTAAATTTCTTTATGTTTTCTTTGCTGGACAATTTCTGAATTTGATTTATCCAATACTTTCAAAAACTCATATTAAAGACAAATTAGTAGATACTGAACATATCTCATAAAACATGTTTGAAAAATAATTTTTGAGAGATAGAAAAGCTTTTTGGTCAACCCTGAAGTTGGTTTTCAAAGGTCATTTTTTTTTCAACCCAATTTCAGTTAGTCTTATAAAATGTGAGTTAATCATGTCCATCCAATTCCCAACATATCCTGATCCAGAAGCATGTGGAACTGGTGATAGGTACACGGAAAATAGCAAATACGCCTTTAGTTTCCTCCTGGTCATTCCACTTGATGAAGTCCAATTAATTTAAGAAGAATTTGATCCTCTAGAGAAAATTTCAGTGACTATTGAAGTAAAAGACTATTGCCTCTGAGAAGGCAGGTTAGGAGAATAATCGGTGTTTATTTATACCATAAGGTAGATTTTGTAATGTCATTTTATTAGCGTTTTTAAAAATCATAAAAGGATGAAAATGCATTAGATACATTTTAACAAAAATACCCCAAATTCAAAATAATTACAATCATTTTGTATTTAGATACTTAAAAATTGCTCTTCATGCTTTTTCTTATTAACTTTCATGTCTCATGTTCAGTCAGGTATTCTTGGGAATCCTGCAAAATCTCATGATTTATTTTGTTTTAACATTTTGAGATTAAAAACATTCAGATGAGAAAAAAACCTGTAAGTAGCATCATAAAATTATCTGAAATACAAGATCCTTTAGGTGAAACTTGACTGATGCTAGTATTTTATAATTAAAAAACCAGTATTTTTGCTACTCATTGAATTGAATTCACCTCCATAAAATTTGTAGCAAGCTATAACTATTAAAAAATAGCAAAGAGGTCTTTATTACAGGAAAAAGCAGATACCCACCTCCCCCCATTTTTTTTCAAATAAGTCAAGCTCGTTAAGGAAGTTAAAAACAGTTTCTTGTTTATGGTTCCACTAACAGGTTTATGTAGGCTGAACATGGACTCTAATCCTGTTGACTGGCAGTGCGCTTTTATTTTGCCTGGCTCTCCTGCCCCTGCCCTGCTGAAAACACACATGTCTTGACAAAACGCTTGAAAACAGTGATCTCATTGTTATGGTCCCTAACTCTGGCCTTAGTGCTGTTAGATGATTGAGAAGCACAACATGCTTCACAGATGTGGAAACCGTGTAATTCTGGGCTTCCTCCAGGAAAGAATGAGCTTTGATAGGCTGGAACTAAAGCTTTTCTAAAAGTATAAAATAACCGTGAATTTCCCACTACTATGGACAACTATTTCAGATATTCACAGCCAATTTAAGCATGGTGGCTAACAGCTGTTCATGATATTGCTGCCTTAGAGTATATATACCTTCTAGTGAGAGTGAGAGGTACATTCCTCACTCTCTTTTTTATTAGGAAATTATAACCATGTTATTTTCTTAAAAAATATATAGTACACTAGTTTACTTGTTTTGTTTAGTTCTGAACATTTATATAAAACTTCTCTAAATAATGTCAGGAAACACTATATACTTAATTCATAAATGTTGGGATTTTGCCTCTAAATCACATCTAATATTTTAAGAATTTCTAAAAATTTAACACAAATTTGTCTTATTTACAAAGTTTGAAAAGTAGCTTTCTACTTTTTCTCAATTCAGCTAAGAAAAATAACTTTGGGCTATAGGTCACTATACCTAGAGATGCAAACCACATAAATTAGGGCATTTGTTCAATTTCCTTTTAATTGTTATCATTAATAGAACTTTAGTTCACAGAGAAAATCGAATACAACAAAAAAAGAAAGCACTATTATACATACTGTTAAAAATTCTATTTTGTTTCATTGAATACGTAACATTTTGACTATCTACATTCAAGCTCGCTCTCTCTCTTGACCTAGAGAAAACTTTTCTTATAAGTATATAAAGTTTTAGTATTAATTTAGATCTGTGAAATTGGCTTCAACTTGTGAAATATTAATGCTGTAGATAACAAAAGCATAGGATATAATGTTTTATACATATTATCCAATAACAGCAGAAGATAATGATGTTGGAGGGGCAGGTAAAATTTAGGTGCAAGCTAAACTCTAATGTGAACTTCTGGAAATAGAAATTATGCAATAATATTTTTTTTTCTCCTCAAACACATAAGTCTTTCAATGTGGAAATGAATTGCCTTGGCTTCAGGGGACAATTTGTACCCGTGGTTACTGTACATTGGAAAAATGCTTGTACACTTAAATAGATGACTAAGTCTACTTTTGTACCCTGTGAATCATTTTATATTCAGCACTTCAATTAATTATTCTTCTCATCCAATTAAGGGAAACTTATGAGAACTGGAGTACTGTATATACTTAGGTGGTCTTGTACTTGCGAGCCTTTTTCCTGGATTGCTTTGGGAACCTAGATTGATAAATTCAAAAATGTTATTGCATTTGTTTGGATGATCATATTTCCATATCACAATGAAAGACTATTATTGTTTTATAAAATATATCTAATTATTAGCTACATGATGTAACAAAATGTTCAGCGCAAGCTTAGATTAACTATGGATACATTTCCAATTCATTTTAAAAGATGTATTTGGTTTAGTCTTGTGTTGTTTCTTTTTTTCTTATTGTTATACTTTAAGTTCTAGGATACATGTGCAGAATGCGCAGGTTTGTTACATAGGTATACACGTGCCATGGTGGTTTGCTGCACCCATCAACTCGTTATCTACATTACGTATTTCTCCTAATGCTATCCCTCCCCTAGATCCCCTCCCCCAACAGGACCCAGTGTGTGCCCATATGTTCTCATTGTTCATCTTCCACTTATGAGTGAGAACATGCAGTGTTTGGTTTTCTGTTCCTGTGTTAGTTTCCTGAGAATGATGGTGTCCAGTTTCATCCATGTCCCTGCAAAGGACATGAACTTGCTCTTTTTATGACTGCATAGTATTTCATGGTGTACATGTGCCACATTTTCTTTGTCCAATCTAACGTTGATGGGCATTTGGGTTGGTTCCAAGTCTTTGCTATTGTGAATAGTGCTGCAATAAACATACATGTGCATATGTCTTTATAGTAGAATGATTTATAATCTTGTGTGTATATACCCAGTAATGGGATCACTGTGTTAAATGGTATTTCTAGTTCTAGATCCTTGAGGAATTGCCACACTGTCTTCCACAACGGTTGAACTTGTTTACAGTCCCACCAACGGTGTAAAAGAATTCCTATTTCTCCATATCCTCTCCAGCATCTATTGTTTCCTGACTTTTTAATGATTGCTATTCTGACTGGCGTGAGATGGTATCTCTTTGTGGTTTTGATTTACGTTTCTCTAATGACCAGTGATGATGACCTTTTTTTTTTTAATATGTTTTTTGACCACATAAATGTGTTCTATTGAGAAGTGTCTGTTCATATCCTTTGCCCAGTTACTGATGGTTTTTTTTTTCTTGTAAATTTTTTTTTGTTCCTTGTAGATTCTGGATATTAGCTCTTTGACAGAAGGATAGATTGCAAAAATATTCTCCCGTTCTGTAGGTTACTTGTTCACTCTGATAATACTTTCTTTTGCTGCGCAGAAACTTCTTAGTTTAATTAGATCCCATTTGTCCATTATGACTTTTGTTGCAATTGCTTTTGGTGTTTTAGTCATGAAGTCTTTGCCCATGCCTAAGTCCTGAATGGTATTGCCTAGATTTTCTTTAGTGTGTTTATGGTTTTAGGTCTTATATTTAAATCTTTAATCCATCTTGAGTTGATTTTTGTATAAGGTATAAGGAAGGAGTCCAGTTTCAGTTTTCTGCATATGGCTAGCCAGTTTTCTCAACACCATTTATTAAATAGGAAATCCTTTGCCCATTGCTTGTTTTTGTCACGTTTGTCAAAGATCAGATGGTTGTAGATGTGTGATGTTATTTCTGAGGTCTTTGTTCTGTTCCGTTGGTCTATATATCTTTTTTGGTACCAATACCATGCTGTCTTGGTTACTGTAGTTTTGTAGTATAGTTTGTAGTCAGGTAGCATGATGCTTCCAGCTTTTTTCTTTTTGCTTAGGATTGTCTTGGCAATACGGGCTCTTTTTTGGTTCCATATGAAATTTAAAATAGTTCTTTTTTTCCTAATTCTGTGAAGAACGTCAATGGTAGCTTGATGGGAATAGCACTGAATCTATAAATTACTTTGGGCAGTATGGCCATTTTCACAATATTGATTCTTCCTATCCATGAGCATAGAATATTTTTCCATTTGTTTGTTTTGTCTCTTATTTCCTTGAGCAGTGGTTTGTAGTTCTCCTTTAGGAGGACCTTCACATTCTTTATAAGTTGTATTCCCAAGTATTTTATTCTCTTTGTAGCAATTATGAATGGCACTTTGCCCATGATTGGCTCTCTGTTGGTCTATTATGGGTGCATAGGAATGCTTGTAATTTTTGCACATTGATTTTAGTATCCTGAGACTTTGCTGAAGTTGTTTATCAGCTTAGGAGGTTTTGGGGCTGAGATGATGGGGTTTTCTAAATATACGTAATGTCATCTGCAACCATATATACTTTGATTTCCTCTCTTCGTATTTGAACACCCTTTGTTTCTTTGTCTTGCCTGATTGCCCTGGCCAGAATTCCATTACTATGTTGGATAGGAATGGTGAAAGAGAACATCTTTGTGCTGGTTTTCAAAGGGAATGCATCCAGCTTTTGCCCACTCAGTATTATATTGGCTGTGGGTTTGTCATGAATAGCTCTTATTATTTTGAGATATGTTCCATCAATAACCAGTTTATTGAGTGTTTTTAGCATGAAGGGGTGTTGAATTTTATCAAAAACCTTTTCTGTATCTACTGAAATAATCATGTGGTTTTTGTCATCGGTTCTGTTTATGTGATGAATTTCATTTATTGATTTGCGTATGTTGAACCAGCCTTGCATCCCATGGGTGAAGCCAACTTGACAGTGGTGGATAAGTTTTTTAATGTGCTGCTAGATTTGGTTTGCTGATGTTTTATTGAGGATTTTCACATCAATTTTCATCAGGTATATTGGTCTGAAATTTTCTTTTTTTGTTGTGTCTCTGCCAGGTTTTGGTATCAGCATGATGCTGGCCTCATAGAATGATTTAGGGAGGATTCCCTCTTTTTCTATTGTTTGGAATACTTTCAGAAGGAATGGTACCAGCTCCTCTTCGCACCTCTGGTAGAATTCAGCTGTGAATTTGTCTGGTCCTGGGCTTTTTTTGGTTGGTAGGCTATTAATGACTGCCTCAATTTCAGAACTTGTTATTGGTCTATTCAGGGATTCAACTTCTTCATGGTTTACTCTTGGGAGGGTGTATGTGCCCAGGAATTTATCCATTTCTTCTAGATTTTCTAGTTTATTTGTGTAAAGATGTTCATAGTATTCTCTGATGGTAGTTTGTATTTCTGTGGGATCAGTGGTGATCTCCCCTTTATCATTTTTTATTGTGTCTATTTGATTCTTCTCTTTTCTTCTTCATTAGTCTGGCTAGCGGTCTATTTTGTTAAACTTTTCAAAAAACCAGCTCCTGAATTCATTGATTTTTTAAAGAGTTTTTCGTGTCTCTATCTCCTTCAGTTCTGCTCTGGTCTTAGTTATTTCTTGTCTTCTGCTGGCTTTTCAATTTGTTTGCTCTTGTTTTCTATAGTCCTTTTAATTGCGATGTTAGGGTGTTGATTTTAGATCCTTCCCACTTTCTCCTGTGGGCATTTAATGCTATAAATTTCCCTGTAAACACTGCTTTAGCTGTGTCCCAGAGATTCTGGTACATTGTGTCTGTGTTCTCATTGCTTTCAAATAACTTTTTTTATATCTGCCTTAATTTTGTTATTTACCTGTAGTTCTGTGATTTTGAGTGAGTTTCCTAATTCTGAGTTCTAATTTGATTGCACTGTGCTCTGAGAGACTGTTTGTTGTAATTTCCATTCTTTTGCATTTGCTGAGGAGTGTTTTACTTTCAATTGTGTGGTCTATTTTCGAATAAGTGCTATGTGGTGCTGAGAAGAATGTATATTCTGTTGATTTGGGGTGGAGAGATCTGTAAATGTCTGTTAGGTCTGCTTGGTGCAGAGCTGAGTTTAAGTCCTGAATACCCTTGTTAATTTTCTGTCTCATTGATCTGTCTAATATTGACAGTGGGGGTTAAAGTTTCCCATTATTATTGTGTGGGAGTCCAGGTCTCTTTGTAGGTCTCTAAGAACTTGATTTATAAATCTGGGTTATCCTGTATTGGGTGCATATATATTTAGGATAGTTAGCTCTTCTTGTTACATTGATCCCTTTACGATTATGTAATGCCATTCTTTGTCTTTTTTTATCTTTGTTGCTTTAAAGTCTGTTTTATCAGAGACTAGGTTTGCAACCTCAGCTTTTTTTTTCTGCTTTCCATTTTCTTGATAAATCTTTCTCCATTCCTTTATTTTGAGTTGATCTGTGTCTTTGCAAGTGAGATGGGTCTCCTGAATACAGCACAACAATGGGTCTTGATTCTTTATCCAATTTGACAGTTTGTGCCTTTTAATTGGGGCATTTAGCCCGTTTACATTTAAGGTTAATATTGTTATGTGTAAATCTGATCCCGTCGTTATGATGCTAACTGGTTATTTTGCCCATTAGTTGATGCAGTTTCTTCATGGTGTTGATGATCTTTACATTTTGTTTTGTTTTTACAGTGGCTGGTACTAGTTTTTCTTTTCCATATTTAGTGTTTCCTTCAGGAACTCTTTTAAGGCAGGCCTGGTAGCAACAAAATTCCTCAGCATTGTTTATAAAGGATTTTATTTCTCCTTCACTTATGATGCTTAGTTTGGCAAATATGAAATTCTGGGTTGAAAATTATTTTCTTTAAGAATGCTGAATATTGGCCCCCACTCTCTTCTGGCTTGTAGGGTTTCTGCAGATAGATCCACTGTTGGTCTGATGGGCTTCCCTTTGTGGGTAACCTAACTTTTCTCTCTGGCTGCCCTTAACAATTTTTCCTTCATTTCAACCTTGGTGAATCTGATGACTTTTTGTCTTGGGGTTGCTTTTCTCAAGGAGTATCTTTGTGGTTTTCTCTGTATTTCCTGAATTTGAATGTTGGCCTGCTTTGCTAGATTGAGGAACTTCTTCTGGATAATATCCTAAAATGTGTTTCCCAACTTGGTTGCATTCTCCCTGTCATATTCAGGTACACCAGTCAAACATAGGTTTGGTCTTTTCACACAGTTCCTTATTTCTTGGAGACTTTGTTCATTCCTTTTTATTTTTTCTTCTCTAACCTTGTCTTCACACTTTATTTCATTAAGTTGATCTTCAATCTCTGATACTCTTTCTTCTGCTTCATCAATTTGGCTATTGATACTTGAGTATCTTTCACGAAGTTCTCATGCTGTGTTTTTCAGCTCCTTCAGATCATTTATGTTCTTCTCTACATTGTTTATTCTATTAGCACTTCCTCTAACCTTTTATCAAGGCTCTCTAACATTTTATCATGCTTCCTTGCATTGGGTTACAACATGCTCCTTTAGCTCAGAGGAGTTTGTTATTACCCACCTTCTGAAGCCTACTACTGTCAATTCGTCTGACTCATTCTCCATCAGTTTTGTTCCCTTGCTGTCAAAGAGTTGTGATCCTTTAGAGAAGAAGAGGCTTTCTGTTTTTTGGAATTTTCAGCCTTTTTGCACTGTTTTTTCCTTAACCTTGTGGATGTATCTACCTTTGGTCTTTGATGTTGGTGACCTTAGGATGGAGTTTTTGTGGGATCTTCCTTTTTGTTGATGTTGATGCTATTGTTTTCTATTGGTTAGTTTTCCTTCTAACAGTTAGGCCCCTCTTCTGCAGGTCTGCTGGATTTTGCTAAGGGGTCCACTCCATATCCTGTTTGCCTGGGTATCTCCAGCAGAGGCTGTAGAATAGCAAAGATTGCTGCCTGCTTCTTCCTCTGAAAGCTTTTTCCCAGAGGGGTACCTGCCAGTAGGCAGGAAGGTTTAAGTCTGCTGAAGCTGAACTCATAACCACCCCTTTCCCCAGGTGCTCTGTCCTTGGGAAATGGGAGTTTTATCTATAAGCCCCTGACTGGGGCTGCTGCCTTTCTTTCAGAGATGCCCTGCCTAGAGAGGAGGAATCTAGAGAGGCATTCTGGCTACAGAGGCTTTGCCCAGCTGTGGTAGGCTTAACTTAGTCCAAACTTCCAGGTGGCTTTGTTCACACTCAACTGGACATTCAGAAATCATCCACCTTCTGCATTGATCTCACTGGAAGCTGCAGACAGGAGCTGTTCCTATTTGGCCATCTTGCCTAGGAATCCTCATGTTGTTTCTTAAAGGAGGAGACCTAGTAATAAAAAGAGGAATGCCTTTTAAATATTTTAACAATGATGGTTGATAGAAAAGATAAGTTATTGAGAAATGTGTTTACATTTTAATTTTAAAAATCATTATTGTTGTAATCAATATAGAATTGTATGTTTTACAGAAAAATGTTAATGCACATCAGTGTTATTAAAACTCATTTGTAGTGCAGCAAACCAACATGACACATGTATACCTGTGTCTCAAACCTGCACATTGTGCATATGTACCCTAGAACTTAAAGTATAATAATAAAAATAAAATAAAATAAAAATAAAAATAAAAAATCTTGAAATAGAAAAACCAAAACCAAAACAAAAAACTCATTTGTACTTCTCCAAAAATAATTTTCTCTTTGTCTTGAAGAGTATTTAACTTCATGGTATCTGATTTTTAACTCACCTCAAATTTAACTTTGAATCTTGGAAATAAAATTCAACTGTATTTTTATATTTCTAAAGTATATTAATGATTAACATTACCTTATTTTGATATATTTTTCATGATTATATTTACATACAAAATTCTAAAACTACTTAGAACTACAAAAAATGTGTTTATTTATTCAAATACTTGGATTCATTCCTCTTCAAATATATTAAATTAATATATAATAGGCAATCTCAAACTTTTTAAACATTTGTAACTGAGCCTAAATAAGCATAGTTTTGTGTTTATGTTTTCTCTGGTAAATGAATAAAATAAAGTCTTTGCAAAGTTATAAATTCAAATACTTCAAAAGGGATCATAATGGAAAATGCTACCTTCCCACACCAATATAGTAACTAATCTTTAAATAATATAGTGTTTCCTATGGACCAGATATTAATCTAAGTCTTCTGTGTATATACATATGTACATTAATTTTCACCACATCCTCATATGGGAGGTAGTATTATTGTTTTCACGTTACAGATTAGGAAACTGAAGCAAAAAGTATAAGGTCATTTGTCCAAAGTTGCATGGTTAGTAAGGGTCAGGGTCAGAATTTATAATCAGTACTCCTACTCCAGAGGCCATGTTCTTGGTCAATACTCTGTTCTCTTTCTCTGTATCTGAGCACTCTATTCCTGATGTGACTAGTGAATTTCTTCATCAGAAAATAATCACCGTATACTTCGTAAATCAGATGGGTTAAAAAAAAGTGGATATTTTTGGCCATGTTTTTTATTAGAAAACAAGTCAGCGGAAGGTCATGCTGTGAAGGATGGATGTGTGTCTGCACATTTGTCTGCTTTTCATTGTAATGAAATTTATTTGCTCACAGTAGTTACCTTTCTCTTTATGAGCATCACTCTGTTAATTATTCTCACAAAAGTAAAAGGGATTAAAACATTAAAAGGTCACCAAATTCTCTTGCATGGCCCTTTCAAATGTGTCTCTCAGGGCTTGGATTAAGACTTTCTCTTCTTCTACTATGACAGTGCACTTCAAGACAGACTTCAAAATAAGGAGAAGCAGCATTTAAAAACTGAGGCATGGTGGATATTTTTGTGTGGAGAAAGGGAAGGAATAAAAGGAGAAAGATCCAGGGGAACAAGGAACAAAACATTGCAGTGGTTGTTTAAGTAATCTGAATTCCATTAATCACCAAGCATTGTAGAAATAAAATGTTTTAGAATGTTGACAGGGCATTCATGTATTTGTTAACTAACAAGATGAACACTGCTTCCATATGGGGGCCCTTTGAATTTCCCTCCTAATTTAAACTGAAGCTGTGACACATGGTTCAGTTCCAACAAATGTGACTTTCCCCCAACCCTCAGAATCTAAGCGATGCATCTCTTGTTTTAAAAAGAAGAAAAGTAATAATAAAATCTTTATAGGATATTATAATCTATTTGCTCCTTTGTTAAGAAATAGTGACAGTCATTTTACAGAGTGGATACTGATCAGAAAAGTTATCAAATTTGCTTTGCATTCAGTTTCAGACCTGGACAATAGGTATCAATTATTAATTTGATTTGGGTGCACTTCATCTGATAAAAATCTAAAATGTTGATTTAGACTGCATTTTGAATATCTCAATACATCTCTAAACTATGGAAACTTACCTAATGGCTAAACACTGCCTATTGAGGTGGGCTAAAATTTATATTTCTATTCGAGTTAATCCTTTCTTATTAACATAGGAACCAGGGCTGTGTGAGTGTTGTCCTAGTAAAATCAAGTCAACCAATAGTCATTTCATACGTTGTAGGCATTGTAGGGAATACTAGAGGGGAAAAAAAAGACACCTGCACAATCTAATTAAAAAGGCAAGATAAATGTTCCTCTAAATTTTAAGACAATATATTATCAAGTAATAGATTTTTTTATACAAATGTAAGTACTTCTGGAAATGGAATGTTTGAAATAACTCTTTTTTTTTTTTTTTTTTTTTTTTAATTGAGCCTGAGTTTCACTTCCTGGGTTCAAGTGATTCTCCCGAATAGCTGGGACTACATGTGTACACCACAAAGCCTGGCTAACTTTTGTATTTTTAGTATAGAAGGGATTTCATCAGGTTAGCCAGGCTGTTCTCAAATTCCTGGCAGGTGATCCTCCTGCCTCAGCCTCCCAAAGTGCTGGAATTACAAGAGTGAGCCACCATGCCTGGCCTTGAAGTATCTCTGAGGTTGAATCATTAATAAAGTTTTTGTGAAGAAAATTGTTCTAAAACATTGCATATGATATTATGTTGCAGAAAAATAAGGAAGAGACTGCAAGGTGAAGTGGAAAAGTTAGTTCTGGGATAGTGGAAGAAGAAAACAAGGGAGAAGGGGCAATGACAGAAGTTAACTTCCATTGTAGTATGGTACACAGCATTGCTAATGACTGAAGGTTTGCTTCCAGCCTCCCACTCTGCCCCAATTCGTTATGTTGGAGCTTAGTTCCCAATGAGATACTATTTGGAGATAGGACTTTTGGAGGTGATTAGGTCATGAAGGTGGAGTCCTCGTGGTGTAATTAGTGCTCTTATAAAAAGAGACGGCCGGGCGCGGTGGCTCAAGCCTGTAATCCCAGCACTTTGGGAGGCCGAGGCGGGCGGATCACAAGGTCAGGAGATCGAGACCATCCTGGCTAACACGGTGAAACCCCGTCTCTACTAAAAATACAAAAAAACTAACCGGGCGAGGTGGCGGGCGCCTGTAGTCCCAGCTATTCGGGAGGCTGAGGCAGGAGAATGGCGTAAACCCAGGAGGCGGAGCTTGCAGTGAGCCGAGATCGCGCCACTGCACTCCAGCCTGGGGGACAGAGCAAGACTCCGTCTCAAAAAAAAAAAAAAAAAAAAAAAAAAAAAAAAAAAAAAAAAGAGACACAAGAGAGTTTGCTTCCACTCCCTGCTCTCCACCATGTGAGGCTACAAGGAGCAGGGAGCTGGCTACAAATCAGAAAGTGGGCCCTCACCAGACACTGCATCTGAGGCACCTTGATCTTCAACTTCCCAGCTTCTAGACTGGAAATATATCTGTGTTGTTTAAACTGCACCATTTATGGTAGTTTACTGTGGAAGCCAAAACGAAGATAAATATGTTGAGAGTCACCCGTCGATGATCTGGACTGTCTGATGGTGCTAAGAATCTACCTCTCAAAAAGCTTTTACTCCTAACATCCTAAGTAAAGACATGCTATTTTCAAGTTATTTGTTTGGGTGTTTCAGGGAAGATGACTCTCTTTACTGCCTTAGAGATTTCCATTTTTCAGGTCACCATCAGCATCATGCTTTTTCTGCTCTGCTATGCTTCTGAACCTCTCATTGTTTGATGGGCAGACCCAGTCCATGAGACTGCCCTTGTCCTAGGCTGGACAGAGTCATGCCTTCCATGTGACAGTGTGTTGTGTAGACCAAGCAGTGTGTAGACATTTACTTGAGGTTCTGGTGTTTCCATGGAAGCCAGGGTCACTCATTCAGGTTGCATGCTTAGGCACAACAGGTGCAGTCTCTTGATATGTAACCTTATTATTATCTTCCTACCACAACCTCATCCCCTATCCAAGTCCCCTTATCTCTCAGGGACTACACAACTTTAATTCTACTTTCCAGACAACTATGAGGAAAAGTTTAAGCTTTAAAAAAAAAAACAAAAAAACAAACAAACAAAAAAAACAAAGAGTTGAGCTGCTGTATCTTTGTATTGAAATACAAACAACTCAAAACTCAAACAGGAAAATAAAAGTTTTTTTCTTTATATTTTGTAATTGATTAATTACGGGAAGGGAGCAAGCATTATTCAATGTAAAAGGACATGTTCCACCTGTGCCTCCAATATTCCTCTACTTTTATGGAGAACGTGGCTTTTATGATCTGTAAATCCCATCCCTCCTAAGTAAGCCATGACCCTTTTGCTGCCCCATCTCCAAGATCCTAGAAGAAACCAATCTGATACAATTGTAAACTTAAAGTTATATCTCCTTGGAGTACATTGTAACTCAGATATGAAATATCCTCATGATTTTCTAAACTCCAAAATACCACCTACAGCAAGACACAAATAATAAAATTTAAGAGAGAATATTGCTCAGATATTTATCTTGAGTGGTAACCTTGGCACGTGCTCTCTCTCTTTGTTTTAAGTAATTTTTTTCTGGTTGCATAATACAAAGTCATGTATTAACGAAATTTCAAATTGCCACAGGTTTTGGAATCTTGTAGTAGCTTGTTGGCAAAGAGCTATAGCAGAGAGGCTACTGTGTTTTCATTGTAAAAAGAATCTCTGAAGAGGCAATATTAACCAAAAGGAAAATACAATAATGGTGTGGGAATAAAATAAATTTTTGTTATCTTGTCTTTTTTTTTTTTTTTTTTTTTTTTTTTTTTTTTTTTTTTTGAGGCGGAGTCTCGCTCTGTCGTCCAGGCTGGAGTGCAGTGGCCAGATCTCGGCTCACTGCAAGCTCCGCCTCCCGGGTTTAAGCCATTCTCCTGCCTCAGCCTCCTGAGTAGCTGGGACTACAGGCGCCCGCCACCGCGCCCAGCTAGTTTTTTGTATTTTTCAGTAGAGACGGGGTTTCACTGTGTTAGCCAGGATGGTCTCGATCTCCTGACCTCGTGATCCGCCCGTCTCGGCCTCCCAAAGTGCTGGGATTACAGGCTTGAGCCACCGCGCCCGGCCTGTTATCTTGTCTTAAAAATAATTGCTATTTTGTTGAATTATAAAATATCTTTCACCATAGCTTAGTGGGGTTATCACAGGAGAGGAAAAAGGCTTAAGAGCAAGAAAACAAAACTTATATTTTTAGGAGAGCATTCATTTAGATCACACGACATATTGGCATATAAATCAGTTCCTACCAAATGAGTCCATCGAGATGACAGTACTTATATGTTGAAATCAGTGTTGTTTTGAAACTCAATGTTGCATTTACAATCCACTTAAAAAGTAGAATAATTTATTAGTCCTACTTTTTTACCCTAAACAAACACTTCTTTTTTTAAAAAAAAAAGCCATAGTATTCATTCTATTTATATATTAGTCTACTTTAAGAATGTGCACAAACGGGAGGAAACACCCATGGTAGAGACAGGGCAATGAAACCCAAGTCTACCCTCGTTTAGCCTTATTACACTGGAGCTTCAACCAAATTGTATGAGCAATTCTCATTTTTCAGAAATGTTAGGCAGTCTTTGTGTTCGTTTGTTTGTTTGTTTGTTTTTGGAGACAGGGTCTCACTCTGTTATCTAGGCTGGAGTGCAGCAGCATGATTACAGCTCACTGCAGCCACAATTTCCTGGACTTAAGTCCTCAACCTCCTGAATAGCTGGGACTACAGGCATGCACCGCCACGCTTGGCTATTGTTTTTTTTTTATTTTTTTGTAGATATGATGTATTCGTCCAATCTTGTATTTCTGTAAATAAATACCTGAGGCTGTGTAATTTATAGATAAAAGAGGTTTAATTGTCTCACAGTTCTGTAGGCTATACAGGAAACATAGCAGCTTCTGCTTTTGGGGGGGCCTCAGGCAGCTTCCAATCATGGCAGAAGGCAAAGGGAGAATGAGTCATCTCCAGTGGCCACAGCAGGAGGAAGAGAGAGGGGCAGGTGCTGCACACTTTTACACAGTCAGATCTTGTGAGAACTTACTATTGATGACAGCACCAAGGGGGTGGTGTTAAACCATGAGAAACTGCTTCCACCACCAAAGCACCTCTCACCAAGCCCCACTTCCAACATTGGGGATTACAATTTTATACAAGATTTGGATCGGACACAGATCCAAAACATAATAGACAGGAACTCACTGTGTTAAACGGGCTGGTCCTGAAATCTTGGGCTTAAGCAATCCTCCCACCTCAGCCTCCCAAAGTGTTCTCCCAAAGTGTATATATTGAAGTCTTAAACCCCCATCCCTCAGAATATGACTATATTTGAAAAAAGAGCCATAAAAATAGTGACTACGTTAAAATGAGACAGGTTGAGTCCCAATCCAATATGATTTGTGTCTTGGTAGAAAGAGGAAATCTGGACACATGCAAGAAATACCAGGGATGCATGTGCACAGAGGAGTGACCATGTGAGGACATAGTGGAGGGCAGCCAATTACAAGCCAAGGAGAGAGACCTCAGAAGCAACCAATCGCCCTGACACCTTGATCTTGGACTTCTCAGCCTTTAGAACTGTGAAAAAATAAATTTATGTTGTTTAAGACACCTAGTACTTTTTTATGGCAGCCCTAGAAAACTAATACGTATGCATATGCAGAAAAAGCAAATCCTTATATAGGTATATATTCATTGCTATGTCATAGTTGTTAGAAACATGCCTCAGAAAATGTTATATGAACTTTACATGCATTATTTCATTTAATCCTCAAAATATTATAGCAACAATGAGTTAGGTGCTATTTTGATGTCCATTTTACAAAGAGGAAATTGAGTCACAGAAGGTTTTAATAACCAATGTCATGAAGTTAGCCCAAAATCAGTGTTCAAACTCATAACCACTATTCTCTAAAAGAAACTTTTAAAATTTAAAAAAATAAACAAATAAATCAAAATTTAGTTTTGTAGGCATGTAGTGCAAAATGTATACCAATAAACCCAAGGCATGAAGCCCCAAAACTTTTGTGAAAAAGTGGGAAAATTCAAGTGACTTTAAACCTAATTTAGGCACACATGAGTGCATGTTACCAGATGTATTCTTATAAGAACATTTCAATGTTCATTTTCATGAGGAATGTGGATGACATGCAATTTTTAAAGCACTAAGAGTTGTTTTTAGTGCAGCCTAGCCTATAATTTTAGAGTCCCTTAGCACATCAGTTTCAAGTATCCATTGGGCAATTTCATGATCACAAACACAAAGTAGATATAACTCAGAAGAAAATGAAAGCTAATAACTCTCTTTTCTGGTCCATGGCTAAAATGCTCAGATTTTCAACTTGAAAAATATTTCATTTTGCCCACATCATTTGGTGTAAGGATTTCAATAGATCAAATATCTAGATTATATTGGTTTAACAGAAACACAATTTGATAATTTGAAATGTGTTAATAAGCATTGATAGGACAGGCCCCCAAGTATATAAGAATTTAGAATGTTTAGCATTAATTATGTATAAATAAATGTATCTAATAAGATAGAAATAGCATTTGAAGTTATGAAAAATAGTTATTACCACATGCCAGTTACTTTCCTAGATTATAGATATAGAAATCAACAAGAAAAAATCATTTTCTGTATTTGTCACAAATATGAGAAAAATGCCATCTCAAATTCATTTAATATTATTGTTTTTCCTTGAAATGACTTTTTTGATGAAACAGAAGGAAATGTTACCCGATGACCCAATAAATATAATCATAAATTGTAATTATTTAGTTCTGCGAGTGGCAGTATTTTCTCTTATTTACACAATCTTGTTCTTTATGTGTCTTAAAATCTAAACAATTGTACTTAGCACTTAATTATTTTCTCTAGCTATAACACTAATACATAACCATTATGGAAAATTCAAATGAGACAATTCCCACATATTATCCCTCCATCACTGAGGATTAGTATCAGATATTGATACATTGCATTTCAGTTTCATATTTGTATACATGAGTGTGTGCTCTCAAAGGTTGGTGCATGTATTTATTTATTCTTTTATTTAGTTACTGTGGCTAACGTGTATGGATAACAATTCTGTTTCAGAGCAACAGAAGGCAGAAACCGTAAACTCTGTATTCTGAGATTTTAAAAAAGTCTATTGATGGAGAGACCAGGAATCCAGATTTGGACACGCTAAGTTTGAGATGTGTATGGAACCCTCAAATGGAAATATGTTAAGCAGGAGCCCGATACTGAATTGTGCAGTTCAGAAGAGAAGTCTTGTCCAGCTTTATTACATTTGGGAGTCAAAGGCATTTAAGACCGTGCAGTCACGTAAAGCAGCGAAGACATCAGTGTGGCTAGAAAACAAAAGACACCAGAGATGAGCCCTGAAGCACTTCAATATTAAAAGTGTGAAAAGAAAAGGAAGGGCTGGCAAATCTGACAGAGAAGAAGAAAGTAGTGAGAGAGGAGAAAGAGAGACTGAGGTCAGGAAGTCAAGTAAACAAAACTTTTCTAAATTATACTACTAAAAGAGATAGTTTCAGCTTCATTAAATAGTGCTGATAGATCAAGTGAGGTGACAAGTGGGATCAGACTGTTGGATTTAAAATGAGGAGGACATTTCTTTATCCACTTGTAGATGGATGGGCATTTGGGTTGGTTCCACATTTTGGCAATCGCGAATTGTGCTGCTATAAACATATGTGTGCAAGTATCTTTTTCGTATAATGACTTCTTTTCTTCTGGGTAAATACCCAGTAGTGGGACTGCTGGATCAAATGGTAGTTCTACTTTTAGTTATTTAAAGAATCTGTAAACTGTTTTCCATAGCGGTTGTACTAGTTTACATTCCCATCAGCAGTACAGAAGTGTTCTCTGTTCACCGAATGCACGATGCACCAAAATCTCACAATCACCACTAAAGAACTTACTCATATAACAAAACACAACCTGTTGTCCAATAACCTATGGAAATAATTTTTTTAAAATTAATAAAAATAAATAAATACATTCAATGAGGAGGGCATTGGTAATCTTGAGAGCAGTTTCTATGGAGTATTGGGAAAGAAAAACCAACTGGAGTGGAATTAAGAGAAAAAGGGATAAGAACTGGAGAGTGTACAGGCTAGTCTTTCCTGGAGTTTTGAATAAGGTGACTAAAGAAATAAATACAAGTGAACGGCGTGTCAGAAGGAGGTGAGAAATTGAGCCAAAAAAATTTTTTCTTTTACAATGATAAAAATAACATCTGGCCTAAATGCTAATTGAAATGATCCAAAGGGGAATAAAAAGTTGGTGATGTAAGAAAAGGGAGAGAACTGTGATGCCGATAAGAAGAAAGGAGAATCCTGCCGTCAGTACATGAGGAGTTTAACTGCAGTGATAGGCAGGAGTGCAGAGTATGTGAGGGCAGACAAGGATAGGTAGCTGGTCATGATTAGTGAGAGCTTGAAATAATCCCTCAGATGTGAATCCACTAGAGATAGGATAGGATAGGTTCAGAAGGAGCAAGGCTAATATTCATGAATTTAAAGTGAGAACAATCAGGGCCCTTGTTTTCTACACTAAGGTTTAGCTGACTAAGTGCAAAATAAATGTAGGATAAATTTTGAATTTAGGTAGTATTGGCTAGTTTATCAAGTGTCCAAGAAAGTAAAATGAAGATTTTTAACATGAAATCATAAGCCTCTTTCCTGTATTGCTGAATAGCTTTAAACTTATTATTTTAATGTTTATAAGTAAATATGAACAAAAACATATTGAAGTATTTTCCAATTGTTGGAATATTTGTTTTCACTCATTATATATAATATTTCAATAATTATTGAATTTAAGAACCAAAATTGAAAATCAATTAAAAAAATAATAAATTACAAAGAGCTTCCAAAAGAATAACTGATTTAATTATGATCTATTGCTATTTAACAATTCATTCTCAACATTTAGTTGGTTTAAGAATCAACAGACTTTAATCTGTTTTCACTACTACAGTTTAGGAAGGACTTGTTGGGAATAGTTTATTTTGTACATGAACGTGCATTAACTAAAGTAACCTGGCTAGAAAAATTACTTCCAGAATGGCATCACTCACATGACTGTTGCTGTTGGTTGCAGACTGTGAGCAAAGCTGGAGATATCTGAAAGATCAAAATTTATCTTAGAAATCATATTTCTCGTGGCACACACACACCACGGAATACTACGCAGCCATAGAAAAGAATGAATTTATGTCCTTTGCAGGGACATGGATGAAGCTGGAAACCATCATTCTCAGCAAAATAACACAGAAACAGAAAACCAAACACTGCATGTTCTCATTCACAGGTGGGAGATGAACAATGAGAACACATAGACACAGGGAGGGGAACATCACACACTGGGGCCTGTCGGAGGGTGGGCGGGGGCAAGGGGAGGGAGAGCATTAGGACAAATACTTAATGCATATAGGGCTTAAAACCTAGATGACAGGTTGATGGGTGCAACAAACCACCATGGCACATGTATACCTGTGTAACAAACCTGCACGTTCTGAACATGTATCCCAGAAATTAAAGAATAATAAATAAAGAAATGAAGAAATCAATATTTCTATGATGGCTATAAACTTTGATTAGATTGGGAGAATTTTTATATATTTCACTATTTTTCACCCCAATTTTTTTGAAACTTATGAATTAAACTTCTTTAATAATTAAGCTTTGTTTAAATTTTTTTGAAATTACTTTTCTATTTTTTTAAGTTCACTTTGTTCTTTGACCAATTAATGTAAAGGTTTATTTAATTTAATTTCATTCTACTTTGTAAGTCTATATATTTTTTGGCATTTATCAGTCTCAACTTTTATATTTATTTATTTATTTATTTAAATCAGTAGGTACTTTAATGAGGGTGTATGTGAAGTATAGTCGGGACGTTTTATAGACAATGAAACCAAAGCTCCCCCAACAAAAAGTGGGCGAAGGATATGAATAGATACTTCTCAAAGAAGACATTTATGCAGCCCACAAACATGAAAAAAGCATATCATAACTGATCATTAGATAAATGCAAATCAAAACCACGATGAGATACCATCTCATGCCAGTCAGAATGGCAATCATTAAAAAGTCAGGAAATAACAGATGCTGGAGAGGATATGGAGAAATAGGAACGCTTTTAAACTGTTGGTGGGAGTGTAAACTAGTTCAACCATCGTGGAAGACGGTGTGGCGATTCCTCAGGGATCTAGAACTAGAAATACAATTTGACCCAGCAATCCCATTACTGGGTATATACCCAAATGTTAATCTATAATTTTTAAATTTAAGTTTTAAATGAATTTTAATTATTAAAATGTTTAAAACTATGTTTGTGCCTCTGGATATATTCTTGGACACACCTTAAGTCACACCTAAGGTGTGTCCTAGTTGTTCACTTTTGCTATTAACTTCTATTTTGTTGACTTAAAAAAATGAGAACTTTACAATTTCTTCGAGAAATACACTGAGGTTTTTTTTGTGACATAATCTAAAATCACCTTTTTGAAGAATTTTTAATGAAATCTTAAATAGTGTTTATTCTAAGTTTTAGGTTGTTAGGTTCAATGCATGCCTTTAATTTAACCTAGTGATTCTTTACTCAAACACTTTATTTTATGATATCATGCCAGTTACTTGACTGGCTACATTTTTTAGTGTGTAACAAAATTATCATGCCAGATTTATGACTGAGAACTGACGTATATAGCATTAAGGAAAAAATTGTTCATGACACTTGTCAAAGATGATAAGGAAGAATCGAGGGGAATACAAGGGACTACTGCAGTGGGATTTTATAGTAGGAGAAAGAAACTAGGCTCAATTCTGAATACCACATAAGTATTTACAGCTAAGAAGTAGGGTGAAAAGATTGGTGGATGGAAAACTACTAAGAGAGTAAAGTAATTCTTTGCTAAACTTACCTGTCAAGATTCTTGCTAAACATAATCTATGATGATCAGACATCATGAAGGGGATGGTAGAAAGGAGGAAATTGTCCAGATACTGAGGTTGATTAGACCCTACAAGGACGAAGACCAAAGCCCAAGTTTGAGCCTACTTGAGTGGACGGCTTAGAGGAACTTGACTGAAGTTTGGCCAGGTACAGTACCTTTGACAACAGCATCTCATTTGTAGAAATGTAATATTTTCAGTTAAAGCAATGACCTGTCACTATACAATTAGTTGTATTTGCCAAAATGTAATCTGAATAAATGATTCATTGTGAAGCCATACAAACAACCTATAAGGCCATTCTATGATTTCAACCTAAAAGGCCATTCTAAGATTTTCCTATAAGTATAATATCGACAAAGTATTAGCTTCTTACATTTAGAATCACTCTGTGATCTGACTCTAAATTATATATTACTTAATACATAACTAGGTATTAAAAGTTATGTTGCTGAATTCAATTTATCTCTTCCTAATACTTAAAAAAATACATTGAAATTTATAAAACCTAAAAAGACAGTTTCCATATTATTCACAGAGTGTCTCTTCCTACACTTTCATCTTTAACAATGTAAGTCTTCCCATAATAAAATGCATCTTAAATATTCATGTTTTATGACCTCATCAATTGTAATCATTTTATCCACCTGGATGAAGCATGGAAATAACTATATTAATCATGTTAACAGCATTGCCGTCTGAGGGTACTTACTGAAATCACATATCCTCTCTTTTGACTTTTCTTTTTTTGCAGAATTGACCTCAGGATTTATTTTTACACTGCTATCGTAAGTTTCATTGACACGTATTATTTAACGCAGTTAATATTTCAGCACATCAACGGTTAAGTAATAATATTTCCTAAGGTTCTTACTGATAAGTTAAAAAATGTTCATGAGATCTCCATATACAATGTAAAAAAGTGACAACAATATTTGACTTTCATCATTTGCATACTAAGAAAATGACTTATAATTTATCTCTATGTAACAGAATAGTTTCTCTGTGAACTTCATTAACATAGATATTTTTCCATCTTCTTCATTTGGAATTACACTTCAAATCATCACATGGATAAATTCAATGTGATTGAATGTTTCCTAGGTAATATAAATAAATAATACATTTTTGCACACAAGATTGACTAATAGCTAATTATTCTTACAGACAAGCCTCTGTAGTAGAATTTGTGAAGTTTATAGGTATATTATAATGTCATTCCAACAAATGCACCTCTGTAACAAGAGAATAAGATTTTAGAGATTGTTTGCTGGGGTTCCAGAACTATTTGAAAAGTAAAGGATACTTTGATTTTTTTCTGTGAAATATGTTCATATTTCAAGTTTACTATTACACTTTTATTTGTAATTTTACTTCTCTTTTATTCTGACTTTAAATATAATTTTCATCTTCAATCTTGAGCAGAGCATTTTTTTTTCCTCAAAAAGTAACTAAGTACTATATTAAAGTGAATTGCTTGTATTGTCATCTACAGGAAAATAATGCACTACATTTAATCCCCCTAGGTAAATAAGCCATATAGAAAATACACATTTTATTATACCCTCTAATTCTAGAATTTAGAGATACACTTTGTTAATAGTATTACTATAGTGTTTGTTTTTAAAGACCAAAACTCCATATGGAATATTTTAGTGTTATCCTTACATTCCTTTCAAAAGTATCTACACATCTTCAAGGAGAATAAACACATACACACATACACACACATGCAGTGTCTCAGCAATTGAAAAGTTAAGATAAATATATGTACAGTGTTATGAATTAGAGCTGTGATATCAGATCTCTTGAATAAAATTCTGCGTTCTCCATTTACTACCTGTTTATCCTTTTGTAAGCTACTCAGTCTAAGTTTTGAAATTCTTGTCTGTAAAATGAGATTTTACTTAGGACTATTGTGAAGATTTAGAGCAATCATATTCCTGGTACATATTAAGCACTGACCATATCTTAACTATTATTTTTTTGAGGTATCTTTTTCCTATCAATATATTTTTAAATGAGAGATAATCATATGCATAAAAGTATGTGTGTCTGTTAAAAAGCAGTTTAAGCTGGCATATGACGGATTTCACAAGCAAATTTATACAGGCTCAAAGACTCAGAAGAAAGAAAGAATTTTTAATTAACGTTTTTAAAAAAGATTCCATGAATTAATAGCGCCCTTCCCAGACACTGACACCAATATCTATAACATGTTATTAATGTTTTTATTTTTTATTGCTATAAGTTTTAGAAACAATTGACAGGATGACACAGATGCATTATTATTCAAGAATAATAGAATGAGTACGTGGTTTTTGAATAAAAAATAGATCTAATTCAACATATACGAAGTTGATCATTTAGTTCTTTATTAGATTTGAGTTCTTCTAGTGTGTTTGAGAAGCAAAGTACAATTGTTTTGAAAAGTCACAGGTTAAAAAGTATGTGAAATACTTTTCAGAAAACATTTCAATTGGTTGCTGCACAGATAATAACCTACAGCATGTGGTCGTGAATTAAATGCAAAATAACATCAGGAGCCCTGCTTCAAGAAATAATTAGGCTTTCTGCAGAGTCATTCAGTAAAATTACATTATTGTGTTCAACTGAGAGGAGCTGTGTAGAATTGTATTTGTAAAATATAATTGCAGGGACAGCTGGCCTGAAAAGGGAAGAATCTTAATAATATATGTTGCTGAGGTGGTTGGTTGTTTACTCCCCATTATGAAAGTGGTTGATAAGAAGAACAGTCACTGTTGCATGGGAAAGAGAAATTAATTCAGGAAAATAATGATGCAGCTTCTCATGTCATTTAACTGCATTTTAAAGCGAAATGTATTGTTAGGCATGCAAGCAACATGCCTGGAGAATTTGTGCTCCTGGCTCCTACTCCCAAAGCCTCAAATCTGCTATGTGGCCTTTCCCAGTTGGCTTCTTTTATTTTCTTAACTTCTCCCTTGTAATGTAAACATGGGAAAGAGAAAGCGGTAGAAGAACAAAGAATAAGCATACAAAGTAGCCCCACTCCTTCCGCATAAAGCTGTAATAGGGAAATGGTGCCACACTGAGACTGTGTGAATAGATTGATAATAGTGTGTTCATTTAAACCAAATAAGGAACCACTATATGTTTTGCCATTTTAAAGTTAATTTCTCTTTTACTTAAAGGCCTTCTAGATTTTTTTCCACTCTTTGTCAAATAGGACAATTAGTTTTATCAACATAACCTTTCAATGCTGTTATAAACTCCCATGTGTTAAAATAAATGTCTTAACATCCTCATGATCATGTCTTATACAGATTATCACATAAAATATGGGTGCTAGTATTTCATATACAATTTACTGTCATATAAATTAAACATAAATCAAGGGAAGACAAAGAAAAATGTTTAGCTGATTATTAACTCTGGAAAGAAACACGTTTTAATTTTTAATGATTATTTAAATGCAGGTTAGTTTTTAAGTGGCTTTTCATTATTCAAATAAATATCAAGTAAATATTTGTTGTAATCGTCCCACCAAACAAAAGCATTGATAAATGAATATAATTATCATTTCCTGGAAACTGAAAGTTTCTATTTTTAGACAATGTCACTATAATGTACTCTAAAATTATTGGGATGACCTGTATTTTCATTTGTAAAAGCAAAGTTTGTAACTTACAGGCAAAATATCTGAAGGCAAAGTTTTACTTCTTCAACAAATATATATTAAGGCTACTACGTGCCAGTCACTATTCTATACAGTAAACAAAATAGAGAAACTACTTTCAGGGAAGGGACATGCAAAAGTGAAGGTGGACATTACACATTTAATGTCATGTCAGTAGTAACAAATGCAGTGAAGGGACAAAAGGCAGAGTAAGGGTATCGATGAAGGATGTGCTACTTTAAGTAGGTTAGTCAGGGAAGGCCTTTCCGAGGCGATGACATTTGAGCAGAGTCTTGTCTCTTATTTATTTTCTTATTGAGAATCCTTTAATATTTTTATGAGGAGAAACAATACTGCTTGAAAAATGTAGGATATGATTGAAGCAATCCTGTTCTGTTTATCACAGGAAACCAAATCAGGTCTCTCAGCTATGTACAGCTGGGGTTGACAGAAATGCTTTTGTTGGCTTCATTTGTGAAGAAAACATGGATTTAAGTAAATCAGTAGACGATATTTAGAGCCATTTTTAATTTGTTACATCTCATGATCTTATGGGTCAAGAATTGAGCCAGAGCTTGGCTTCCTGTTTTGCTACACATGGCTTTGGCTAAGGTCGTTCTGATATTCAGCAGCACATAGGTTGGTGTAAGGATCCAAGGCAGCTTCTCTCACACATTGAGTCCTTAGTGGGGACGACTGAAAGACCACGTTTGGCCTGGGGTTGTCAATCAGGGCGCTTATATGTGCAGCTCCAGTACAGCAGTCTTCGAGTCATCAGAATTCTAACGTGGTTGTTCAGGGATGCCAGAGGGAGTAGTCCTAGAGAAGAAACGTAGATGCTCCCAGTCTAAGACACAGCCCTAACATCTGCCATGATATCATTTTGGCTTTATGCTATTGAGTAAAGCCTCATGGAGCTCACCCAGATCAAGAAGGTTGACATGGGCTCCTTGTTTTCATAGAAGTAAAGGCAAAGAGATGGTGACCATCTTTGATTGGCCACTTACGAAACGTATTCAAATACAGTGACCAGAAAGCGAGTTTGCCTAAGGTGCTTGGATAGTTCTAAAGACTCTGTTACGTGTGCGTGTGTGTGTGTGTGTAGTAAACCTAAAATGATATAGCTGTCAATAGAATATGTCATTTCCCCAATTTTGTACTGTAGAACTCATAAATTAAATTCCAGCCAGAGAAATATTGTTTATTTGTATGTTCTGGGTGGTAACCTGAGTCCAAAATGCAGGAAAAGCTAATTCACTGTAGGTATTCGTCTTACAGAATGGATTTCATAGGCCGGGCGCGGTGGCTCAAGCCTGTAATCCCAGCACTTTGGGAGGCCGAGACGGGCGGATCACGAGGTCAGGAGATCGAGACCATCCTGGCTAACACGGTGAAACCCCGTCTCTACTAAAAATACAAAAAAAAAAAAAAAAAAAAAAAAAACTAGTCGGGCGAGGTGGCGGGCGCCTGTAGTCCCAGCTACTCGGGAGACTGAGGCAGGAGAATGGCGCAAGCCCGGGAGGCGGAGCTTGCAGTGAGCTGAGATCTGGCCACTGCACTCCAGCCTGGGTGGCAGAGCGAGACTCCGTCTCAAAAAAAAAAAAACAAAATGGATTTCATTAGATGGCTTATTTTCATCTCAATATTTATGTTATACAACATAGTGGCTATAATTAATAGCTTATAGTTAATACGTTATATTCTAAAATTGCTAAGAGGATGTATTTTAAATGTTCTTACCACAAAACAATAAGTATGTGAGATAATGCATATGCTAATTAGCTCGATTTTGGCCATTCCACAATGCATCCATTATTCCAAATATCATGTTGTGCACCATAAATATATACAATTTTTGGTTGTCCATTTATTTATTTTAGCATCTTTTGATTCTTACATAAAGGGTATAACAGCAACTAACTACAACATAATGATCTCCTGTGTGTTTAAATTCCCACTGAAATTAAAACAGGTATTTGCAATGCCAACATTATGATGGACATTGTATCACCTGTCCCTGTTTAACTCAAAGGCAATTTTGTGTCTACTTGAGAAAAAATTTTGAAAGCTCCGTGCTGTCAATCTAATCATTATGGCCTTTGCTTCTGATATTTCCTTTGGCAGGTAACTTTAAGTTACAAGTGAAGTATCCACCCAATCAGTTTCACCTACAGCAGCAATAAAATCATTCTAGCATTCTCCATAACTGTGGTTATTCATTTACTAGATCAACTTCTAAATGACAGACAATATCATTTAGAATAATTCCTACAGCCATGAAAATTCTTAATTTGGGAAATTACAAGAACTTTTAATTTGCTATCGAATAGAACTCTGAGGTATTATTTTAAGATAATTTTATTTTCTATGTAAAAATGCTGTCTATGATATTTAAATTGCCAACATTTTACTATGACACTTTAAATGAGAACAGTAGAATTCTAGGAATGGCATTCCATCCATTGTAGCAGTTAGCTTGAATTATCCAAATTTCTGGTCTGTGTTGACAGCAAGGAACTATACATTCCAGAATTCACTTGACTTTTAACAGGAATTCTTATTTCTGTTCATGCCAGTTTGAGGATAGCTATGTGCAACTGGATACTTACTTCAGCAATTTTTTTTTTCTTTGATCTGTGTCTCCCAGACACTAGGTATGACTATGCCCTATATTAATTAGATAAGATTTCTCAATACCTAAATTCTAATAATTAAATTCTTAACATTGCCATGAGTTAGAAAACAAAAATTCTTCTTGCAGTTTTCCTTATTAAACAAACGGAAGCAACTCAGAAATTGTCAAGTGGAAATAAATTTAGAAGAAAACTACTTTCCACTCACCTTGTGCTGATCTTATGAAATAGTCTCATTCACTCTTTAAGTATGTCTCTCAAGTTTGACCTTGGCCAGAAAGTTACAAGGACATTATTAAAATCTCTTGTCTTTGAAATGGGTGGGTCTGCTGGGCAATTTTCCTTTTGGCATTCACAGTCTCAAATTAGTTGTGCACTTAATTAACAGCTACTTTAGTTCCTTTTTTGAAAGTGTCATAAAAATTCTGTGCCAACATTTAAATGTCTATCCATATAATCACATAGAGATGAGAATAATATCTGCTTGGTTTGATATCACTGTTGTGGGAATATCTGGGTCTAGATATTTGGGGATATCTGAATTTATTTTTCTTCTTTCAAATGCTTTATTTTCTGTGCCTTTAGCATTATAGAAGCCTAACTATAAACTACTGAATAACAAATAGTATTTGTAGGAAGCACTCATACCACTGAACAATTCATAGGAAACACTTACAGCACTGAATGTTCACTTCAATTTGTTAATTTTATTTTCTAGAAACCAGGTGTTCTTTTCATAGCTGTGGACCCATGAGCTTTAAAAAATAAGAACTAACGCTTCCTGAGCACTAATTCAAATCCACGTGTTTCTCTAGTGCTTCTTTGTATATTGACTTATTTAATCCTCATTACATTTCTACAAAAAAAGATGCTGGTTTTGAAGGAGAGAGAGTCATACCCATTTCTACGTGGACATTCTCTCCCAGAGAAGATCACAAAGCTTATAAATGGCAGAATCAGGATTTGAAATCGAGCTGTTTGTTTTGCCTGTTTTTTAACTGCTGGATTGTTTTTGCTCTCTATATAATATTTAGGAAGAAATTATTTGTAAAGACTCAGTGGCCTTAAGCTAAGTCATGGCAGAACCTATATATTCAAAGTTGCTTGGTGTGAGTCATTTGGAGTTTTTAAGTGTTCAGGCCTACAAACTCACCACCTGAGACCATGTAGAAATATCTGATTATAACTTTTTTTTGTGATTGACACATCCCTTGATCACTTTTCATGTATAATATATGATTATCACTTGGAGACACAAATGTATATATACACACACACACACATTCACACACACAAATGTTTGGGGGTAATATTGTCACTATTATTATATTTTAAAACATAATTTTCCTTCTAATTTTACCTTGTTCTTAGAGTGTCTATAAAGATATAATGAGACAAATTATATTTTGGGATTTATTTTTTTCTAAATTAACGTTCTACTTTTGGTGACCTCAAGTAGATATCTCAGACAGTGAAAGGGAGGGACATATTTGAAAGGCAGAACCATTTCATGTATTTTGATACAATGCCTAAGAAAAGTGAAAGTATAATGTTAAAACAGTAATTGTTTCTCTTATATATCTCTTATAGCCTTTAAGTAAATTTTTACTTCATGTATGTATCAAACATATAGTCTTAGATACAATTGACATTATAATTTCAGAAGAGCTATTTATCAGGTTCAACAAAATTCACTTTCTGGAATTTTTATAATGATTTTAAAAATTATTCAGTTTTGAGAAAAACTTTAAAATAACAAGTATCTATAGACCGTGGCAATATTTCTCAAAGAAAATAAAATAGAAATATTAAGATAAAATATTTCAGGATAGCTTTTTTTTGTGACTTGTTAAGACAGAGCCTTTCTTGTGGAATTAAAAATTTAACACATCAACAAAATATGTTTGCTAACTTATGGTGTGTAGGAAATAACTTACAAATTTTATTTAAATCACTATTATGCTGTATGACATTTCTGTGCTCTGACTATGCAAGACTTAGACTCATTAAAGTATAAGTTCAAAACATTTTATTTGAAAAACATTACTACTAGATCTCATAATATGTTTTCCTTATGATCTCTTCAGAAGTGAACTATTTTTTCCAGATACTGTTTAGCTTTAGCGTTTGGCCAGTGAATCAATAAATATAAACGTTATAATCTCTATGGATAGATTTGGTGGTAGGTATAGAAGTAAAGGAGCAAGAATTTTTGAGACATGATGTTGGCTGTGCACTGTGACAACGTTCCCTGAGGCTAAGACCATATGTTTTATATCTTGAGTCTAGCACAATTTCTGACACATAGTAGGCAGTTAAAAAATATTTGCTGAATGAAAAATGACTGAATGGCTGAATGTACTTAACTGTTCCAGTTTAGCATTTAGAGGTTATTTTTAAAACTGTTAGGGTGACGAATATACTCATTGAATACGGCAGCAAATATTTTCCTTTCACAAACGTCCAAGGATTTTTTGATCGGTATGTCAGTTTCCCATTGTGCCAAAAGCTCTAGTAATTTTTATTTTATTATTTTTTTTAATGTAAGCACCTTGGAAGTCTTCGGTTAAATTGAGAAGGACTTAAGTTTGCATTTTCAGTTTTTCTCTTTGTAAAAATGTTAATTTTTGTGTTGAATTTTCCATCTGATAAAGTATCATTAATAGTTTTTATATAGTATGCCTATGATTATAAGCAGTTTTTCTTCTTCCTCTTCTTCTTATTTTTTTTTTTTTTTGAGACGGAGTTTTACTCCTGCTGCCCAGGCTGGAGTGCAATGGTGCAATCTCGGCTCACCGCAAACTCCACTTCCAAGGTTCAAGCGATTCTCCTGTCTCAGCCTTTCTGAGTAGCTGGGATTATAGGCATGCGCCACCACGCCCAGCTACTTTTGTATTTCTAGTAGAGACAGGGTTTCTCCATGTTGGTCAGGCTGATCTCGAACTCCCGACCTCAGGTGATCCGCCCACCTTGGCCTCCCAAAGTGCTGGGATTACAGGTGTAAGCCACCGCCCCCGGCCAGCAGTTTTTCTTAAAACAATTATTCCTATTAAGTAACATTTAGCAATTTTGAAAATTGTTCAGAAACCTCACAACAATCCTAAGATGTAGGTATTATGGTTATCATTCCTCTTTAATTAGGTCTAGAGATGTTAAAAGATTTTGTCCCAGTTCGTTCAACTAATAACGAGGCCAAACATGACAGATCCTAAATTGTTGTCTTTATTATGGTCTCTGGCAAAGCTACTTTGTATTGGGATTGTAGTGTTTGTACCACATTCGTTTCTCACTGTGTGTCTCTGTGTGTGTGCATCCGTGTGAGTGTGTGTGTATATATATATATACACACATACTTTTTTTTTCTAATATATATCAGACTTTTTGGAGTCCTTACCTCAGCATGTTAAGTCCTTCGACTAAGTCTAGAAACAAAAGTGCATGGCTAAGGTGGGTATAGTGATGCCCATCTGTAATTCCAACTACTTGGGAGGCTGAGGCGGGAGGATTCCTTGAGTCCAGGAGTTCAAGACCAGCCTGGGCAACATGGCAAAACCGTGTGTCTACAAAAAATACAAAAATTAGGTAGGAGTAGTGGCACACACCTGTAGTCCCAGCTACTCAGAAGCCTGTGGCAGGAGAATGACCTGAGCCTGGGAGGTAGAAGTTGCAGTGAGCTAACTGCACTCCAGCCTGGGGGACAGAGTGCGACCCTCTGTCAAAAAAATAAAAATTGTGTTTAAAAAAGTACATGGCGGCCGGGCGTGGTGGCTCCCAGCATTTTGGGAGGCCGAGACGGGCGGATCACGAGGTCAGGAGATTGAGACCATCCTGGCTAACACGGTGAAACCCCGTCTCTACTAAAAAAAAATACAAAAAAACTAGCCGGGCGAGGTGGCGGCGCCTGTAGTCCCAGCTACTCCGGAGGCTGAGGCAGGAGAATGGCGGGAACCCGGGAGGCGGAGCTTGCAGTGAGCTGAGATCCGGGGCTACTGCACTCCAGCCTGGGTGGCAGAGCAAGACTCCGTCTCAAAAAAAAAAAAAAAAAAAAAAAAAACTACATGGCAGGAAATGTCATTTTTTCAAAGTATTTTTAACAAAAATATAATTTATTTTAATGTTTTAAATATGAAATTTAAAAACGTTTCCACATTATTAATGGTGAAATATAAAAACCTAAAAAATAAGACAGAACTAGTTTATTTTTAAGCACCAGATCTGTTTCCCATACAGTAATTACTTTGATTTGTTTTATTTTTTCCTTCTGCTTCCCAAAATGCTTACATAGGTGTGCCTGGTTACAACTCAAGTTGTTTATGTTACTCTAGTTTTTCAGACAAAGAGAAGTTTATTTTATTTTTCATACTTTTATTAAAACGTCAATGTACCACTAAAAATTCTAAAGACAGATTGAACTAGAAAACAAATCTGAACCCATTATTGTCTGCAAATGAGTAAAAAACACATGTATTTAAATTACCCGAAAAAGTGCTCATTTTGCTTCTTCAGTTGGTATGATTCAGATATAACTAGTGATGGAAGAAACTCTCTGAGAGCCATAATTGTGTTTCTATTATACCATTTGGATGCTCTTAGCTGCTTGTGTCTCGGGAGCCACATCAGGGCCATAGAACAGACTGTTTCCCGTGGAAAGCAGCAGCCCGGCAACACAGTTCTCCATAAAAAAAGAGACAGAGCACTGCCATGTTCACGTTTTTGACATTTTCATTATTATCGTAAGTTGCTTCCATTTTCAAAGTTGAGCATTCATCAGGGTGATCATTAGATCCAAAGCGAAAGAAGTAACTGTAGAACTGAAAATGTATTGTAGACATGTAACAACTGATTTAGGGTAGTCAATATTAAATCCTATTCTATTATCATACTTTTAGTTTCCATAGTTTTGCTTTATACTGTCTAGATGGACAAATAAATTGACTAATTTTATCAACATGTAGCTTATTGGCTTACAAGTCAATAAATCCAAAAATGTGGATGTAAAGCTATTCCTGATTGTGTATAGAAATTAACAATTTCTGGCCGGGCGCGATGGCTCAAACCTGTAATCCCAGCACTTTGGGAGGCTGAGGTGGGCGGGTCACGAGGTCAGGAGATTGAGACCATCCTGGCTAACACGGTGAAACCCCGTCTCAACTTAAAACACGAAAAAATTAGCCGGGTGTGGTGGCGGCGCCTGTGGTCCCAGCTACTCGGGAGGCTGAGGCAGGAAAATGGCGGGAACCCGGGGGGCGGAGCTTGCAGGGAGCCGAGATCGCGCCACTCACTCCAGCCTGGGCGACAGAGCGAGACTCTGTCTCAAAAAAAAAAAAAAAAAAAGGAGGAATTACAATTTCTATAGTAATCAATTCACATATTTGTTGAGTAAGTTAGAGAACAAATGAATAAACTGAGTCCATCTCAACTGTTTGTGGGGGAAACCAAACCAATGAGGAAGTAAGGCCTTAGTAAAGGATCATGGATGCCTATTTGAATATCACAGGTACTGAGAGAGAGAGAATATTCTTCCCTTATTCTAACTTTTGATATTTGTTGGTGGCATAATTTGAAGATGACTGATTTAAGAGTCAGAGGCCTGGATACTTATTGATTTAGCCGTGTAATGCTGTGTAACCTGTTGCCATGTATTTAACCATTTTGGGTTCCAGTTTCTTCATGGGAACTGTCACAGCTTTCCTTGACTTACAACTTTATGGTGACTACCAAAAGTTGTAAGATCCTGTTTTTTAAAAGCCACATTATAAACTACAGAGCCTTTTTAACAGATTTTTCTTATAAATAGAAAGTTGAAGATTTTCTGGAGTTTGCCTCTTTTGGATAAACTCTTATCCCCCAGTAACTTGCTCCATTTTGAATCTTTGGAATTTTCCATGTCTACACTCAATAATAGTGAGTGGGAAATTTCCTTGAAGGGTTTAGAGATAATAGAGATGAAGAAGGAAAGTGTGCACTTGTCCTAAGATCAGATGACTAAACTGAAGCCATCATTCCAGATTGCCTATGGTCTCATGTACCCAAACTGACATCAATAATCTTGTGTGTATGTGTCTGTGTGTTTGTGCTTATGTGTGCTTCTCTGTATATTTGTCTGAATTTTTGTCTTTATAATAAATGCTTATTATCCATTCACCAAAATACGCAAATCTTTAATTTCCGAATAATCTACTACATGTAGAAACTATTCTGAGCCAACAGTTTTAAAGAAAACTCCTCAGACAAAGAAAATAGATTTATGTTTACCCACAGGACTGAAGAGCAGGAAGACATTATACAGGAGAAATAACCACTTTGTCCAAAGGACCAGTCTTAGAATGATAACACGTATTATGTTCTCACGTAGAAATGATGGATGGTCCTCATTGTAAATGGGATCAGATGGCAATAAAAGGAAGCATATCTGATGGCTACAATATTGGGACCAATTAGATAAAATGAGACAGTAGTGCATAATGGACAGCACACATCTGTTGTTACAATACAAAGTGCTCCAAGGAGTTCAAGGACTACACAAGAAAGAGTAGGGGAATTTCACACTCATTGACTTTACCTCTAATTGATATTTCAGCTGCAGAGATAAGATAAACTTGTTTTCATGCTTAAGTAACAACACTCTCCAAAATATCTAAGTATCATTAGCAATTATGATGTACAAAGAAAGAAAGAAAGCAAATGTTATAATATCCCACTTTGTTTACCAGTAGTTAATTAAAAGAATACATGCTATTTCTTTTGCTGCGAAAGTACATGCAGTCTTGAAATACAAAATCAAATTTAGAAATACAAATGGCAAGGAACTAATTTACGAACATCACATATAGGCACTCTTTTTATCTATTAAGAAATTGAGGATGTCAATGTTTAAGTATTACTGGGCTCCAGCATCTGTAATGGTCTGTTAGTGTAATCAGCTATCTAATTATATTGGAATGATGCAAAATTTTCCATGTATTTTACAGCTCAGTGGTCAAGATACTCAAAATTAGATAGCACATTAGGGCTTTGATAATGAAAGTAACGTACTGTAATATTTTTGAAGGTAAGGGATTTTTTGGAACTAATGTTAACTGATTTCAGTGTTAATTCATTTTTAGTCTCAAATATACCTATCTACTTTGCTATTGGAGAAATATAACTAAAAATAAATTAATGATCTTTTTTCAGTCAGCTCATTTATTCCAACAGACTTTTCGCTCTTAGTGTCTGCTTTTATAATTAGCCACAGCGCAATTAATAATACAATAACAAATTTCATTTTATATATATAGGGGGAGGAAGAGAGAGAGACTTCACTACAATCTATATGAGATAAATACTATTATTACCTGAATTTCACAAACGAGAAACTGGCACCAAGAATTTAATTAACTTTTCAGAGATCAAAAGGAAGTAAACTGTGAAGACATGATTCAAATGTAGGAAGGTTTTGCTACACACTAAACCTTTACAGTAACCTGAATTTCACTGCTCATTAAAGCTCCAAATTTATATAAAGAAGAAAAATGTTGAATTGTATCCCTAAGTCTGCTTTCAAGCAAATATTTTATAATGAAGTTCTTATTTATTGTGCCTCATTTCAAAGAAGTTCAAACATTTGACAGACGTCAAATCTGTTGTACTTGAGTTTTAATTCTGACCTATCCTTGTCACTTACCGGATGTGTGATTTGGGGTTAGTCACTTAAAGTTTCTTAGCCTCATTTTCTTATGTGTAAACAATAAGAAAAATTAACGCTGTCTTTTCACCATTCTATGCATAATTAAGCAAAGTCTTATTATTTGTGATATTCTTGGCATAGAGACTGGAAAAATAGAAAAGGCCTAATATATGAAACTATTAACATTAATATCATTGTTGCCATCATTATCTTCCTTGTTTAAAATAATTTAATAACTTTCCATAAGCATTTCATAAATATATAATGAATTGATACTTTTATTGTTTTAGAGACTATTAACCCTATATGTTAAATTGAGAAATACACTTTTAACCTGGCTTCTAAGCAGTAGAATTTCATGATCCATTTGTAGAGATGGACTAGAAACAAAGAATAAGTTATTTATTCAGATATTTTATTTTCATTAAAACAGTATATACACACAACCATCTATTCTTCAAGTGAGTTCAAACCTTGTAACATATTGTTATCTCTTTGAATTCAATTCAATCCCTGATCAACTTTTATGGTTGAGCTCATTAGTTGACCTGATCCTTTGGCTCCATCACCTTCTACAATAAGAACTCTAACAGCTTCTGCAATTAATTGTGCCTAAATATATTTAAGACAAACTGACACCTAGCAAAGAAACACTTTGTCTTTCATCCATCTTTGAGGAGTGAAGACTTGTTTTCAGGAATGACCAACTCTACTTAAGTAGTCTCCACAATCTTAAACATCTGTAAAGAATATAATGCTTTATATGTAAAAATATAATGCACCATGTTGCAGAGATCCTATTTAAAACAGATTTAATATTGAGATTGCTTTGTTAGTCTAGTAACAAAAGGTAATTTATTCTATTATTTAAAAAGTTTCTGCACAGACTGCTTTCACTTTATTTTTTTCTTTTCTTCCTCTTTTTGTGAGGATACTTTATGTGCAAACTAGAGTCCTAAAATTTCATCTACTTCAACAAACACTTATATAGTACCTGCTAATAATATTAGCAACCACTAATATCTATTCTGCATTAATTATACACTTTCGTTTTCAAAAGAACCCAGTAAGATAAATATTATCTCCATTTAATAAGCAAGGAAACTAAGACTAAAAATATACAGTAATAAAAGAGAGAGAGCTTGCGCTCAATAAAACTTGCAATCTACTATGTTATGATAGTAGATTCAATTCAATCTACTATGAAGATAGCTGTGAACAAACAACTTAACACAAGCCATGGCATAAGTACAAGCCATCTAAGCATGCTAGATATACAAAAACCATTGAATGCACAGAAAGAAGAGCACGTGATACAAGTTGGAGAAAGCTGGGAGGAGCTGGCATTAGAAGCAACTTTAAAAAGAACCAGTGAATATCTGAAAATGGGGAACGGACTATTGAGGTAGAAGAAACAATTTGAGAAAAGGTGCAAAGGTGTGAAAGTGTATGGCATATTTGGAAATGAGTGTGTCACCTTGTGCCATTGTAGTACAGCATATTTGAGGAAGAAAGTAGGTGAGGCATCATGGTTAGATCCATTGCTCTCAAATTTTAGTACCACTCAGTAGTGGTTCCCAGGTGGGCCCAAGAATTTTCACTTCTGACAAGTGCCCGGGTAACCCTAGCACTTCTATCTCAGAAAACACACTTAGAGAACTACTAGTTTAGAGGCATATGAGTTGCTAATTTTAAATGCAAAATGTAAAAAGTTTTAATGTTTGTAATTCGTAAAATAGGATGTTCAATGTTGGCCTACGATGTTAAAATCATGTGATTTCAAAGGTAATTAACTATAGGCCTGAAGGGACTGTTAAGAAAGGATTTTTTACATTGAAGTCTGGAGTTCATTTGACAATCTAACAGGATGCTTGTTCATCGCCCTAAGGATGAAAGTCCTGTTGAAATTGACATAAGATCAGGTTCTGGCTAGGAGCAGTAATTAAGGAAACCATTGGGATCTTGGTTGTGGTAATACAACAACAGTCCCCCCAAAATGAAGACTCGGGTAACAAAGCAACATTAGGTCACATATGCGAAAGAAGACACCACATAAGAAGAGACCAAAGAACTGTCTTTGAAGTGTCTCTCTTTGAAGAGCTACTGCAAAAGGTCATGAATTGGTACACAGCACAATGGTATTGAGCAGAAGCTGACAGAGGGAGACCTCCAGGCTGGGGGCGGTAGCTCATGCTTGTGATCCCAGCACTTTGGGAGGCTGAGACAAGTGGATCGCCTGAGGTCAGGAGTTTGAGACCAGTCTAGCCAACATGGTGAAACCCTGTCTCTACTAAAAATACAAAAATTAGCCAGGCAGAGTGGAGCACTCCTGTAATCCCAGCTACTCGGGAGGCTGAGGCAAGAGAATTGCTTGAACCCAGGAGGCAGATGTAGCAGTGAGCCGAGATTGTGCCACTACACTCCAACCTGGGTGACAAGAGCAAGATTCCGTCTCAAAAAAAAAAAAAACCAACTACCTCTAATACTTGCACGCTCATATCTGATGCTGAAGCTAGCACAAAATAATAATTTGTCTAGACAGCACATCCCTTTCTAATTTATCTCCTAACTTCAGGAATCTATATTTTTTCATTCAAACCCCATAAGCCAAAGAATTGGGCAAAATTGGTTAGTTCTAAAATCTGGAGAAAAAGCAACCGCCTTCATATTGCTGGTACTGTAGTAGTAGGTTGCATGATCTTAAGTAAGTGGCCTCTTTTGGGATGTAGTTTCCTAAAACATAAAATTGAAATAGTTAAAATAAGTAATTTCAAATACACTTTCATATCTGAAATCTGTCTTTTAGAATAAAGAAAAAACAATGTGAGTAATCATCAGTATTGAAACAGGGAAGATCTGGGTTGAAAACCACTCACTCTCAGAATGCTCACTTATTGGATGATTTTGGGGTACATTGTTTAATCTCTCAAAGTTTCAGGGGACTTTATTTGCAAAATGAGGACAACAATCCTTATTTCATAGGAACAGAAAAACTGAAGAACAAGTTCCAATGTAAATTTTTTTCAAGTCACTGAAGCAAAACATTTTGCCCATTTTTGTGTGTGTGGTAAGGTAAAAACCCTACAGAATTCAAATCCATACCAACTTCCATTTCAAATCTTCCCGTACCAAACCCTAAAACGTGTAAATTGCTTTAAAAAGAAAGGTAAATGAAATTGCTTTGAATAGAAAGGTAAAAGAAATTGCTTTAAAAAGGAAGGAAAGAAGAAATGAACAGACGGGATGGAAAAATCAAAGGAGGAAGGGAGGTAGGAATGAAAAGACATGCCTTTTAATTCTAGAAAAGAACTACTTTTCTTTAATCCAAAATGACTAAATCAAATCATGACAGTACAACAATGTATAGAACATATGAAAAGTTACATACTATAAAAATTAAATTGTCAACAGTTCCATATGAAAAGTATGACTACAGAGGGAACAAACATAAGCAGTACAAGAAATATTAATATTTAACAGGTATCTATATTTTTACATGTGCACTTTAAAAAGAAGAAATTAATCATTAACATGTCAAATTCTCCAGTGTCTTGAAAGGATGTGAAGCACCATACTGTTTTCTAAGAATGCAGATACAGCTGGGCATTGAGGCTCAAAGCAAATTTTACTTGAATCTTGATTCCAGCACTTGTGTATTCCAGTAATGTGACTTTGATCCAGGTATTTACACTCTCTCAACCTTAATTCCCTCATTTACCAGATGTAAATAATACTACCTGCTTCTCTAATGAATCTGTTGCTTATTACTCAAGTGACCACATAACCAAACATTTAAATACTTCAAGCCCAGTTTCTGAGCTATCTCTAAGTGTTGTTTATTTTGGGGATTACATGAGACAGTGTATTTAAAATATCTACATATAGTAGTCTTTCAATAAATATTAGCTTTATTAATACTAAAGAATTCACATACAAGTGTGCAATTGACGTGCAGTTAAAAATATTCCTATTTGAATACCATAATTTCAGTCATTTTAACACCCTAGGATTTTTGGGTCTATCAAATTAATCTAAAATAGCTGTTTTTTTTTCCTTCAACAGCTGATTAAGGTTCAGACATAATAACAAATTAATTTTCTACAAATTCTGTTACTTTTATGGGACAAAATAGAAAACACGATTACCTGAAGCATCACATTTTTTATAGAAATCAACTCATATCACCAGGCACTTCTGAATGCTCATCAATTTATCTCAGAAACTAAACACAATAACACAGGTACTGCCTATCTAAAATTCAAATGAAAGAGTCAGTAATCTATGTATAGGTCCTGAACATTGTTTTTCAGAAATTCCAAAAAGATGGTAATACCATACTACATATCTTTTTATCATCTCACTCTATGAAATTCCAAATTTTAATGCTTCTTTCCTTAAGTGAGGAGCTAAGATTCCTACTGTCATATTCACATACCCATGAAGGGCATTTTGAAATGTAATCATTGACTTTCATGTTTATTCTCATTTTCGAGCATGATTGTGACCAATGACCTCCCCTGACATAGTCAATTTTATAATCTAGGTGACTTTTGCAGGCCTTGTTGGCTCCTGTTTGAAAGGAATAAAGGGCAATAACACTGCTCAGGTTACAAATGAAATGTTCTTTTACTCACATATTTTATAAATAATATGTAGGTACATTACATAGATTTTGAAATATACAAAACAAAGTCAAAGAAGAAAATCAGTATTACCTTGCACTCAGAGATGTCCTACATGCACACAAGAAAGAAAAATAAATACCCTGCTATTTCCATATATCACAAATATATTCTCTGGTAACTAAATACTTTTGTAAATAACTATTCTAATGAGTAATACATGTTTACACATTCATCCTATAATTCATTTCAATAACCCAATTGTTGATGCCAATTTTTCATTATTATAAATGTCATAACAATAAAGACATTTATAGGCAAATGGATGGCAATTATGTATAACCTTAAATACCTCCTAAGAAGAGAATTTCTGATCTAAAGTTAATAAAGCATTTACTTTTGGTAAGTGCTGTATTTTGTTTTTCAGGAAGTTTATACCAGGCAACAGTAAGTAATATCACTGTTTAAAATATTTCCAGTAATATATCAATCACCTCATTCATCTTGTTGTACACCTTAAAAAAAAAAAATCAGTTTTTGTCAGTTATACTTCAATAAAGCTGGTGGAAAAAACAAATAAAAATAGAAGAATTCTGGTAAAATTGAATTTTAGTTCAATGGAAGTATAATTAATGCATGTTCATTGAAGAAAATTTAGAAAATACAGAAGAAAATTAAAAATTTGAATAAATTTTGCCATTCACAATTAGTGGCTATTCCTTTTATCAGCAGAGCTTATGTATATATTAAACACACATTTTTAAAAAGGTAATACAAAATTTCAAACTCTTTTGACATTGTATTGTAAGAAAGCGTGAAAAAAAAAATCATAATTTTTTTAAGGCAGAGTCTCACTCTGTCACCCAGGCTGGAGTGCAGTGGTATGATCATGGCTCACTACAACCTCCACCTCCCAGGTTCAAGTGATTTCTCCTGCCTCAGCCTCCCAAGTAGCTGAGACTACAGGTGCCCGCCACCATGTCCGGCTAATTTTTGTATTTTTAGTAGAGACAGGATTTCACCATGTTGGACAGGATGGTCTCGATCTCTTTACCTCGTGATCCCCCCGCCTTGGCCTCCCAAAGTGCTGGGATTACAGGCGTGAGCCACTGTGCCCGGCTGCATTTTCTAATTTTTGAGTGTCTTTTTTTTCTTCCCTATTTCAGAGATTGGCTACTATCAACAACGTTACTCTCATCAGAAACTCATGGGAATCACTCCAGACATGACCTTCTTTCTTTTGTCCAGCACCAGCAGCTTACCAAGTCCTAAAATGTCCACTTGTAGAATAATGCTTGTAAATTTCAGCTCCCCTCCAGTCATATTTCCTCTCCTGTTCACTTATATTACCATAAATACCTTTCAGCAAGTCTTTTGACCTTCACTTTAGTCATTTGATATTCCACATCCCATGATCCTGTCAGAATTTTCTTCCCAATATTGATATAAAACCCTGTGACTCGTAGGATTACAATGATTCATTTAAGATAAAATCCTAGTTTTTCCAGATAACACTGTTCCCCTTTACTTTTTCAGCTTCATCCGGATAACACTGTTCCCCTTTACTTTTTCAGCTTCATTCATCTCTTGACATTATCTCAGACGTAGCTTGCCCTGGGGCAATGCCAAACACTTGCTGTTCCTTGACTGTTTGCTGCTTTTCCATGTTTTTTTTTTTTTTTTTTTTTTTTTTTTGAGACGGAGTCTTGCTCTGTCGCCCAGGCTGGAGTGCAGTGGCCGGATCTCAGCTCACTGCAAGCTCCGCCTCCCGGGTTTACGCCATTCTCCTGCCTCAGCCTCCCGAGTAGCTGGGACTACAGGTGCCCGCCACCACACCCGGCTAATTTTTTGTATTCTTAGTAGAGACGGGGTTTCACCTTGTTAGCCAGGATGGTCTCGATCTCCTGACCTCGAGATCCATCCTCCTCGGCCTCCCAAAGTGCTGGGATTACAGGATCGAGCCACCATGCCCGGCCCTGCTGCTTTTCCATGAGTGGGTAAGTTCCATATTGGAATCCTCACGTAGGGGTTCACAGCAGGGGCTCTGGGTGAATACTGCCTGTAGTTAAGTCTTAGCTGTGCCAGCTGTTGTCCTTGCACAATTCACTTAACTTTTTTTTTTTTTTTTTTTGGAGATTGACTCTTGTTGTGTGGCCCTGGTTGGGCAGGTTCCAGAGATTCTCTCATTTCTGCCTCCCGAGTAGCTGGGACTACAGGTGTACACCACCATGCGCAACTAGTTTTTGTGTTTTTAGTAGAGACAGGGTTTCACTATGTTAGCCAGGATGGTCTTAAACCCCTGGCCTCAAGTGATCCACCCACTTCGGCCTCCCAAAGTGTTAAGATTACAGGTATGAGCCACTTAAATGTTATATGTAACTTTTATGTTTTCTCACTTGTAAAATTAGGATAACAGTATTTACCTCTATGATCATTAGAAGGATTAATTGTTATGGTTATTAACTAATTACTATGTGTATTAAATAATGGCTTTCTGTTTTACCTGCACGTTATATTGGTTAACTTGCACAGCTTACCCAACATTGAGAGCTCTCCAAAAATTTTTTTTTTTTCTGAAACTCAGCTGAGATGCATTCCTCTCTCCTTTTACCTTTGTCCCATCATTTTCATCCAGCGTTGAAATTGTCTGTTTGTAACTCCTGAAACAGACTAACTTGTCTGAGAGTAGAGGTTGTCTTTCTCCTCTTTGTCACCAGCATCGAGCAGAAAGCTTAAGCTATGTCCTAAATTGTTTTGCATCAGTATCTGTTTTATGAATGAACAATGTTTGATAAATGGTAGTTTTGATGAAGATCTTATTCACCATTCTTCTTTTGCTGTGCAATATGTTTTCAAGACCTTAAATTAAAAAATAAATATATATATATGTATGTGTGTATATATATACACACATAACACACATATATATATACACACACACATATATATATATTTAAGGTCGAAGCTTTACATAATAAATTAAAAACATGTAATCTAATTTCAAAGGGAGACAGAGTCAAAATGTACTTTTATCTGATATTTTCTTGTAATATTTTCATGGAGAAAAGAAATAGCACATGTCATATAATAAATACAGTGAAAATGAACAGCCAAGCAGGCACATTGACTGAAATTGTATGTTGTAACAATTGCAAGTAAGCACCATGAGAAGACATGAAGGAAAAAGACATAGAACTTCCTTTGCAGGCTTCTTGGGGGTCTCTTTGGCTTCAGAGCACACATCCCTAAGATTATTTAGACACATGTAGAGATCTGTAACAACGTACAATTCAGAGGATAAGCAAATTAAAACAAATGGAACCATTATGACAGGAAATTTCGGCTCAGCAATGAAATATTTTAGGATGATATTAGTCTTAATTCAAATTATAAAGACAGAGACAAGGCTCTGAAACAAGAAGGTTAAAAAAGTTAAGGGAGATGAAGAGAACACTCAAAGTCATAAAAGTAGAAATGAGATTAATATTACCAAAAAGAAGCTTTGTGGAGGACGTAAAGCAATTGACAAATTCTTTTTCTGAGTCTGATGGTGCAACAGGAAATGAAAAAAGGTATACCACAGAGCATGGAAGTCTTTCACTATTGAAGTATTTAAGAATGAATGAGGTAAAAGTACTTCATAAATGAAGAAGTTATAAAATGTACATATGCTTATAATGCCACCAATGTTCCTAAGTTTCTAAAAATTATTGTAAATATTAACAATAGCATTATGACTGATGATGATGAAAAATGATGAATATTATTATTATATTAGTAATCAAGGAGAAGCAAGATGAATAGACAAATATAGATTTTCTAGATTATGTTATTTAAATACTTCAGGTTTACTGAACACCTGGTTGTCTAATGTGAATTATTCTAAAGAACATGCTGTTCCTTTCCTAACAAAAAAAACTTCAAAGGCAAATAAATAATTTCCAATTCTTTTTTGGTCTCCAAGTCACTCTTTACACAAGAGGAATTTGATGAGTTAAGTGTAAATGTATAAGAAACATGTGGATTGCATTTTCTTTAAAAATATACAACGGTTTAAAAATTAAGAACGAAAAAGTGTTTGGCACAGTGCATTTTTGGTGAAGCCAAACCAGAAACATTTGAGACAGTTTCAGATTGGAGTGTGACCTTCAGCATTGCTTGTGTTTCTGAGCATTAAATGAATCTAAAAATAAACACTATCCATAGCTAGAACTGAAGCAATAAAACCTGCAGCAAGGTATGGACTTGAATGAAAAATTTTATGAGGATTTACTGAATTTTTTCTTTTTTCTAAAAAAAAAAATCTTCCAGTCTGAGATTTCAAGCAAATGCCCACCATATGTGTCATGCTCTGTGTCTATTGCATTACTTCTTCATAAGGTTTCTGGTTCACGTAGAAGAGGAGACATCTGAATATGTATAAGAAAAATGTCAACCTTCCCTAACGGTAATATTAATTTAACTACAACTTGTGCTCTTCAACGGTTTCAAATGTGTTCTGAGATGGAGTCATTTTTCAATGCTTTTGGTCCACACTTTGTTCTAATTTCTCCCTATGTATTTGTTGAAAAGACACTTTCTGAGAATGATATTTTGTTTCTGTCCATAGGCAAGAATTATAAAACATAAATAGCTGGGTTATGTTGAGATTTATCGGTGGGTAAGTTAAGGTGATGGAACATGCACTATAACAGGCAACGACCATTTTAACAACCTGTAACAAGTGGAAAAAAAACAATAAAATGGAACTGTAAAATTAGTGTTTTATTTTTGTTGTGTGCTGCTGGCTTACCTGGGGCCTCTATTGAAGCATGGCATTTCAGTGGTTTTGGCTGTTCTACAAATTTTCCCAGTCATCGCACATTACCTCCATCTCCTTTATCCTGTTTTCCAAGCACAAAGCACTGTGTATCAGTCAGTTTTCACAATGCTATAAAGAACTGTCTGAGAATCGGTAATTTATAAAGGAAAGAGGTTTAATTGACTCACAGTTCTGAATGGCCGGGGAGGCCTCAGGAAACTTACAATTATGGTCGAAGGCGAAGGAGGAGCATGAACTTTCTTCATATGGTGGCAGGAAAAATAAGCAGGAGAAGAGAGCAATCGAGGAACTACCAAAACACTTATAAAACCATCAGATCTCATGAGAACGCACTCACTATCACAAGAACAGCATGGGGAGAACTGGTCCCATGATCCATTCGCCTTCCACCAGGTCTCTCCCTCAATACCTGGGGATTACAATTCAAGATGAGATTTGGATAGGGCACAGCCACACCATATCACACTGAGTCCTGTTGATTATTTCCTAGTGCTTTTCTCAAAGTCATCCTTTCCTTTGTTTTCCTACTGCCAGCGTTCTGAGGTAGGCTCTCATCTCTCTATATCTAGACTGTACTTGTGAAAGAGAGAAAGCATCAGTCTCTGCTATTTCACATATGCCCCATCACTTGTTAACAGCAATCTAATATTTCTAAAAAATAAAAAATTATTCTACCACTTTCTGCTTTATAGCCTTCAATGACATCGTATTACTCAAAAGCTAAATCTTACATCACAATATTAGAAAGCAGTGTTTATTCAGTAACTATTCGTTGAAGAAGCAAATGTATTTCTCTCTTGTATAGCTCTCTAAAACCTATCTTCTCACTATCTCCACTACTTTTTGAAGTACATAAACTCTTCGTGGTAAGCAGAACCATTTTTTCAAGTTGCCCACCCACTAATACTTGGAAACTGAATATGTTATGTTACATAGCAAAATAAACTTTGCAGATGTAATTAAGGTTACAAACCTTAAAACGGAAGGGGAGAGGATCCACTATCCAGGTGGGCTCTCAATCTAACTACATTGCTGCTTAAAGCAAGGAATCTTTTTGGCTTTTAGGGGAAAAAAATGTGGCAGAAGGTGAAGCAAGAAATATATGACTGAAGAAAAAGTCAGAGAGATTCCAAGTATCCGCAGATTTGCCGTGCCCTTGCTGGCTTTGAGAAGCAGGAATACACAGGCAAGGACCTCAGGGGCCACTGGGAGCTAATGGTAGCCCCTAACAGAGAGGGTGACCTCAATCTTACAAGTGCAAAAAACTGTATTCTTACAAGAGCCCGAGTGAGTTTGGAAGTGAACACTTCCTGGTACCTCCTGATAAGAACCCAGTTTGCCAATATATTTACTTCAGGCTTGTGAAAAAGCTGAAATCCAGAGCAGAGAAACCAGCTGAGCCAACAAAACAATGGGATAAATTTGTGCTGTTTTAAGCAAATTTGTGATAATTTCTTACAGCAGCAACAGGAAAATAATACACTCTCAAACATGCTGTTCTTGAGTTATGCCCATTGCCTCCTCAGCTCTACCTGGCATGCTACTTACCTATGGCAATAGTATACCTTCTGTATCACCTTCCAGTCCATCCCTAATCCACACAAACATCTTGGAAAAAATTGCATTGTGTTCCTTACAGCCAAATATTCTTAATTAATTAATGTTTGAAAAAGAAAATACCCGAGAGAATCTCCTTGGTTTGACCGGAAGGAGTAATGTATCTTTTGGATGACTTGCCATTATATATAAGATGGTCTTGTTTGATTTATGGCTATGGACATTTAATAAAGAAAAATATTTTAAACTAGTGCATAGCAAACCTAAATATGCATGGGTCACATCTGGGCATCCTGTTAAATTGCAAATTTCAATTCACTAGGTCTGGATTTGGTCTAGAAAGTCTTCATTTCTAGTAAGCTTTAATTGCATTGTCGTTTAATTTTTGTGACCTTGAGTAAATTACTTCAGGGTCCAAACTTAATTTTTTTCACCTGTAAAATTGATATTGTGTGTATAAATGAGAACATGGATATAAGGAAAACAGTGCTTTTTATGCTTTTCTATTACCACAACTCAGATAACACCAAAAAAGCAGCCCCAAAATGCAGGGATGAGCCAGGGACAAATCGCTCAATTAGCAGATCTCAAGAGCTGGAAGAAAAGGTCTCAGGCTCTCATTCTTTATTTAAAACTGCATTCAACACATTCAACAGGTTTTGTTTGTTTGTTTGGTATTGGAGGCAGAGTCTTGCTCTGTCACCCAGGCTGGAGTGCAGTGGCCCGATCTTGGCTCACTGGAACCTCCACCTCCCAGGTTCAAGTGATTTTCATGCCTCAGTCTCCCTAGTAGCGGGGATTATAGGCATGTGTCCCACGCCTGGCTAATTTTGTGTATCTTCATAGAGAGAAGGCTTCACCATGTTGCCCAGACTGGTCTCCAGCTCCTGAACTCAGGCAATTCTCCCCCCTTAGCCTCCCAAAATGCTAGGATTACAGGTGTGAGCCACCGCACCCAACCTCAACACAGTTCTTCAGAGGGACTGAGGCCCATAGCAGATGGAATTCCAGTTGTTCTCAGTGGTAACAAGCTTTCCTCTTTTTTAGTTTCCTTCCCCCCTGTCCTGCCACACCTTTGCTTCTGCTTCTTGGACCCTTTCAAATAAACTATCTTTTCATAAGTTCTTTTCTCAAACTAATTTTGCATCACAATTACTGATAGTCTCACCTATTTTGAAATGGGGTAAGAGGTAGAAAAGAGGGAAACATTGGTTTATGGAGTAACTCTGATGCTTGAACCGTGTGGGGGCAATGATAATTTAAAAGATTGTAAAATTAGTTGACATTTAATTTGCATTGAAAACTTTGGAGAAACAGAATGACACTGGCCAGAAGACCTTCCTGGAAGTATTTAAAAGTATTTAAAAAACTTAATTTATTTATTTATTTATCTATTTATTTATTTATTTAGTACTTTTTTAAAATTATACTTTAAGTTCTAGGGCACATGTGCACAATGTGCAGGTTTGTTACATATGTATACATGTGCCATGTTGGTATGCTGCACCCATCAACTCATCATTTACATTAGGTATATCTCCTAATGCTATCTCTCCCCCCTCCCCCACCCCACAACAGGTGTGTGATGTTCCCCTTCCTGTGTCCAAGTGATCTCATTGTTCAATTCCCACCTATGAGTGAGAACATGCTGTGTTTGGTTTTCTGTTCCTGCGATAGTTTGCTGAGAATGATAGTTTCCAGCGGCATCCATGTCCCCACAAAGGACATGAACTCATCCTTTTTTATGGCTGCATAGTATTCCATGGTATATGTGCCACATTTTCTTAATCCAGTCTGTCACTGATGGATATTCGGGTTGGTTCCAAGTCTTTGCTATTGTGAACAGTGCCACAGTAAACATACGTGTGCATGTGTCTTTATAGCATCATGATTTATAATCCTTTGGGTATATACCCAGTAATGGGATGGCTGGGTCAAATGTTATTTCTAGTTCTAGATCCTTGGGGAATCACCATACTGTCTTCCACAGTGGTTGAACTAGTTTGCAGTCCCACCAACAGTGTAAAAGTGTTCCTATTTCTCCACATCCTCTCCAGCACCTGTTGTTTCCTGACTTTTTAATGATCACCATTCTAACTGGTGTGAGATGGTATCTCATTGTGGTTTTGATTTGCATTTCTCTGATGGCCAGTGATGATGAGCATTTTTTCATGTGCCACCGCACCCGGCCTGCTAACTCAATCTTAGCTAGCAATCCTCTTTTATATCAGTGACATGACATAACAAAACTGTCAGCTTGCTTCATCATACAGTTTTTCTTCCATCACTACTTCCCCAATATTTATATTAACAAACAGTTATATAAGCAAACTTTATCCTTTTGTTTTTTCTTTTCAGGAATATTGGTAGTTGATGAAAACAGTAAGAGAAATGCCTGCTTCTTTGCATACACCGTAATCTTCCTAAGAGCACCAACCTGAATGCTATGCGTTTTTAAATGTATCAATCTAACAGTCAAACCTGGAGTAAAACTTTTATTGGAGGTGAAGGCAGTTAAAGCTCAAACTTTGGGAACTATAAAATTCCAAATTCAAGGTGACTCCTCTCTAATTGATTTCATTTAAAACAGAACCACTTATTTCAAGAAAATGAACTTGAATAAAATTATAAATAGGTGAGAGTATGAGTAGGCATGCTATGGTTAATCGATGAGAAACGTAGTCATTTTATCAGACTAGACATGCTCGGTGAATAAATATGAATAGTTAGAACCTTTCATAAAATTTCTGAAGAAATAATAGATATTTTCATATATTATTCCTGTATATATTAGTTTCAAAGACCCTAAGAGAAATCCTAAGATCACAGAATGTTAGAACAGGGGGTATTTTAGGGAGTATTCAATTCCATCCTCTGTTCTTAGATCCTCCTTCTTGCCCAGGAAAAGCAATGTAGCATTAAGGTTAAACATGCAGAATCTGGAGCCAAACAACCTTAGTTTTAGTCTTGGCTGTGAGGAAGTTACCTAATGTCTCCATCTCTCAGTTTCCCACCTGTGCAAGGAGAAGAATAATAGGAGTACCTAATTACAGGGCTGTTGAAGAATTGAGTGGCTGAATACATGGTAGATCTAGAAGAAACTGACACACACTAATAGCACAGTATGTGTATATGTGTGTATGTGTTTTTCTGCAGTGATGTTTCATTGAGAACCTACTACATGAAATCATTGACCAGGAACTAGAAATGAAAAGATTTGTTGTGGTTTCTGTCCTCTGGATGCTGAAGAACTTAAGGAGATGGACACCACAATGGTGTGAATGGGCACATTTCCCTGAAACGATATTTACAGAAGAGATGATAGTTTATCTAGATCTTGAAGGTTAAGTAAAAGCTTGCTAATATGTTGCTGCTGCTACTGCTGTTGTTGCCATTGATGATGATGATAATGACAGTGATGACAATAAATAATGAATTGATAATATAATTATTAATTGCTAAAATTTATTGGATACTTACTATTGGCTAATTGTGTTATTTTGTTTAATGCTGAGAAAGATCCCATGAGTCAAGTTTCATTTTTATCTTTACTCTTGAGGACATGAAACTCAGGTCTTGAGAGATTATGAAATTTTCCCAAGGTTACTCAAGGAGTAGATGGCAGAGACAGAAAGTTAGCATAGGCAGAAATCCATTTTAAGTAATGGGACAAGCACGGGAGAGCATACCTAAACTATAATGCATTGTGATGAATGGAAAAAAATATTCAAAGCAGCTCAAGCACTGAGTGTGTGCAGGTGATGGCAGCTGATGGTGAAGAACCTTCAATACTCTGCTAAAAGGGTGAACATAATATAGTAGGACCCAGTGGAAAAGAGAAGCTTTTAAAAGAGAGAAATAAGAATGATTGCTACCATTCGTTAAGAATTTATATCTACTCATAATCTCAATTGCCTGTCCCAATAGCATGTTATATACCTAATAGAATCCTTGGAAGTTTAGAGGTTAATCACTTTCCTAGAAATTTTGAAAAGATTACTCTGGAGGCAGTGTGCTTGAGAGTAATTTCTTAATTGAAGGGGAGGATGAAACGGAAGAAATGATGAAGTGGAGAATGACTGTGGTTTCTGGAGTAAGGAATTGTGGAAGAAATTATAATAATAAATGAGATTTATTGGAGAGTTTGAGAGGTAGTGGAGGAAATAAAAAATTAAGATTTTGCATAAACACTTTTCACTGATTATTGGATTTCCTAGTAGTAGATGTTTTTAGATGAGCAGTTAATATATGCATCTGAATAGGAAAGATAAGGTAGATAATAATAACAATAATAGTAATGATTTGAAAAGCATTAGGAAATTTTCCTTTTACCTTTCTGCATATATAGCCATTATTCTGATTGACCTGGGGTCCAGGGATATGGGTATCAGTGGCAGGTGAGAAGATGAAAATGTTTCAGAAGAAAAGTAGAGAAAGAAGATGGTAATAGTTATATCAATAATGATTTACAGCAAGACAGTGATTGTAAGTTCCAATATCATAGAGAAAAATTAAGATTACTTTGACATCTTTAATTTTCATTTATATATGAAAGATTAAACTAGATGTTTCCCAAAGGTTGGAAAAGGCAACCATTCCTTGAGGTTAGAACAGAAAGGAAAGTGATAATGTGATACATAAAAACACTTCACACTGACTTGAAGTTTGGTCAGAGAATGGAGTTGGGGAGAGAGAGAAACTATTTGACTTATGTCTCAGTATTCACTCTCTGGATTTGACCTCAGGATGAAGAAAGTGGATTAGATAATTAGGGGAGGGTAGAAAGTTCAGGGGACTTGTTATTTCACTTGAAATAATTTGGGAGGAGCCACTATGCACTGTGCCCTGCACTAGCATGAGGCAGCCAGTTTAGTAAAGAAGATGGAGTGGCGTGGGAAAAGAGGAGCACAGTGGGCACCCTCTAGTTCCTGCCATTCTTTGATGGCAGGGAGACCATGGTGGAGGTCACCACCAAATCTGGGAGCAGCCTACTGAAGTGGCATCAGTCACATTCTTGTCAAGGCCAGAGTGACGAATGGAAGAGAATTGTACATCTTTGCCAGCTGAAACTTGGGTAAGCTGAGCAAACCAGGTGAGAGAGGGCTAGGCTTCTGGAAGGACTTTATTACAGCCCTAAGTTTAAAACCTCAAATTTTAGTTTAGGAGGCATGTATGAGGCCCACCCACAAAGTGGACAAGAGTGACAGGAAAATTATCAGCAAGTGCATATCTAACAAAGAAGCAAAGGTCGGAGGAGTCCTCCCCATTGTACCTCTCACCAAATTAAAGTAATACAAAACTAAGAGCCACCACAAAGATGTGAACATTCCCTTTTCTCTACCTGAAAAGCTTAAGTTCATAGCAGGTGAAGGAGGTGCAGAATATCTGAACATAAATACCACTAAAATAGACAGCTTATTTAGTTTCAAATTAGATAGAACTAAAAGTTAATACTTCTTCTTACCAAGAAGTGAAGATTTCTAGGAAGACAGGCATAGTTACGGATTGGATTAAAGAGGTTTTATTTCCTATGTGACCAGAATGAGATTGGGAAAGAAGAATGAGAGAGAATAGAGGTATTGCAAATTTAGAGATTCTTTTCCAGTTATGGGAAGAGTTTCAGAAGAAATCTGAAAAAGTTTAATTAATTCTCCAACGGTACAGCAAGTGAATGCACTGAAATTTTTAGTTTGAGTTCATTTCTTGACTGTGCATCAGCTCATGGCCACTCCCCATGGGAGGAGCCTGAGGATGATACAAAGCACTTCACACAGTGTGTATGAGGCTTTAAGGAAAATAATTTCTCTGTTGGCTTCTGGAAATACTGCACTGGAAGGGTGGAAGGAAAGCTCTGTAGAATGTTACATGGAAAATGTTAACCCTCTCTACAAAAATGGTACCAAGAAACCTCAACATAGTTTATTAGAAAAATCTGGATAGAGAGAATACTTTCTAAAAACTCAACTCAATCTTATTTTTTACTTGCCTAAAATCAAAACGGTTTTATATAATAGTTTGGGAGTCATATTTACCATTATTTTGCTTTCTAAAACAGGTTTGGATTTATCAGAGGTGGTCTTTGGTGCTTTGGGATACAACATTCTCAAATTGTATTATTTGGATTAAATCTAAATTAATTAAAAAATATATGTGAAGTAAAAATACCAAGATTCTGGTAACTAATTAGTGTATCAATTGGTAGATTGATATTAATAGCTCTCATTTTAATAATTACTCTGACTTTTAGTAGCCATAAGACTAACACTTGAAGTACTTCTGTGATGTTCTTGGACAGCCATCGACATTACCAACTCATTCCCAACTCAATTGACCCAATGGAGAAAATCAGACCCTACTTAGCCCCTACTTTTACAGATTCTTGGTACAGAACTAAATCTGTACCCTGTGCCCCAAGAGTATGTGTGAGATCAACCTCATATTTTCTACTTACAAGCTCTTTCTTTGCCTTTTGTCTACATTTCCATTAGTGCCTCCTCTTTTTACTTTCAAAGTTGTAAAGGTTAAACTGCTTTCTTGTTCTAACTCTGAGAACTGCATTGTATTTCACCCTCTTGTTGAAACGGGAAATTGACTTTAAATGAAAGGCAAACAGATACTACTTAGTCATGATAAATGGTGAAAATTAAGCCCACAGAACTTTTATCTTTAAACATATTTTTACCCTGACATCTTGAACATATTATATGATGCAACTATTTCCACAAGTATTTTAAAACTGGTTTTCTGTTCCAGATAGGACCTCAAATTATTGCTATCATCATCATTCCATGGACTCCAACTCTGCATAAGGTGCTCTAAAGATATTGTATCTACTGAAAAGATATTGCACGTGACTAAAATCAAAGGATCTTTCTCACTAGGAGGCTAAGAGTCTATTTGGGGAAATTCTACAAGCACAGAAAAATTGTAATTAATGTAATTAATGCTGTTCATAAAGTAGAAAATGACTTTGAATGGTCTTAAAAGATGAATAAGATTGAGGTAAAGGAAGTCAGTGTATCACAGTGTCTTCAACAGGAAGTGTGTGATGCGTGCCTGTGTGGAGTTGGGAAGGCACATGGCAATCCTGGGAAACAATAGGAGGTGATTTGGGCCACAATGAGGAAATTTTATATAGAATAATTTTTCTCACTAGTAAAAACTACAAAGAGTTCTGAAGGAAGAGAAAAGAACTCCCAGACATCAGCAGAGCTACAATAACGGCTGCTAGGTGAATATTCTTGTAAACAAAGATTTTTGTATTTTTTTTTCTCTTCCTTCTTAATGGGGACTTAATGTTCCAAGAATCCATTTGACTTTGGCAAGCTCTACCAGACACCAAGTGATGGCATCTTTAATTTGTTTACATGAAACAGAAAAATAGAAAATAAAAATAAATAAATAAAACCTAGAATGATTTTCACTTGAACAAGCCAGAAGCTGAGAAGTGAGTGGGTGCTGTATCCACTGTGAAATGGATGCTGGTATCTCTAGAAGGATCCTACCTCTACTGTACAGGTGAGTTTTGTCGTGTTTCATAAAATGCTCCAGCCCTTTGACATATTGGACTCTCTGTTCTTTCCTCCTTCCCTTCAAAGGTTAAAACAAGCAGGGGAGATTGGGTGATGATCATAACAGAAAGAATGTGGGCGTAGGAGGTGTGAGGAAATCAGTGCCTGGGGCCTGAGTTGGTTCTTCCCTGAAATGATTGAAAAGCACAGTATGGCTTGATGACCAGAATGAACAACAAAGACTTTGAACAGAATCTGCAGTCTAGGCCCATGGGAAGAGTGTTCTGCAGTGATGAGTCCAGCCATCACTCACTCACATTTGCCAAAACAACCAGCCGTAAGAAGGATGCCCATCTCCCCCCAGGCCCCGCTTGTAGCCTGGTCGTAGTGTTGCCTGTTGCTAATGAACCACTAGGATTGCCTCAAACGCACCCTGACAGCTGCAGAGTTTTCGGTAACAGCCCTAATTCCACTTTCCCTTCCATCTGTCTACAGATGGTTTAAATTTGACCCCTTCTAAAAAAAAGTATCCTATTAAGAGGCAATTACTGTGCTTGTAGATTTCCCATAAAAAAATGACAGAATTGTGATTTGCAAGGGAGTCTGGTAATTGTGGATTATGTTGAGAGTTTGACCCTCATTCTGGACATGGAGGTTTTGACAGTATTTGGGGCTGGATTTATTCTAATTGCCCATCATAATGGCATAGATAATAGTTAGAAATGTCAGTCATAAGTGCAAAAAGAAGTCAGTCCTTTCAAAACCATTAGCACTGATCTTGTTTTTATTTTTTCAAAATATCTTTCAACTACAACAGGATGCTACACCACCACAATGTTTCTGTTTATTTTGTGCCATCTGGGTTTCCTTGATTAATTATATATTTCTTGTTTCTACAAGAACTTTCTTCTGAAAATTGCAAAGCAATTTAAAGATAGCACTTCAATATTCATTGTACTTTACGTATTATCTCAGTGTGAATATGAGAACCAAGATAATTTAGGAGAAATCAAAATGTAAATAGGTTTCTAGAATATTTCAGAGAATTACAAATCTTAGACTCTTTGGAGCCTTAAAGTTTGCTTGTCCAAATCTCTCTTTTGCTAGAGGCAGGGAGGATCACCATGCCTTGAGTGAACAATTTTGTTTCCCAGTGAGCTAGAAGGAAATGCCAGTCCTACTGATGCCCAATTCAGTACTATGTACTTTTGACACCTAAGTCACAAAAAATCTTTCTTCTAAAATGAGTCTGTGTTTTATAATAACCGAATTTCTCTCTCAAGGTTTCTGAAATAGAAAAATGTTCTTTTTTTTTTTTTTTTTTTTTTTGAGACGGAGTCTTGCTCTGTCGCCCAGGTTGGAGTGCAGTAGCGTGATCTCCACTCACTGCAAGCTCCACTGCCTCCCGGGTTCAAGCCATTCCCCTGCCTCAGCCTCCCTAGAAGCTGGGACTACAGGCACCCACCACCATGTCCAGCTAACTTTTTTGTATTTTCAGTAGAGATGGGGTTTCACTGTGTTCGCCAGGATGGTCTCAATCTCCTGACCTCGTGATCTGCCCGCCTCGGCCTCCCAAAGTGCTTGGATTACAGGCATGAATGTTCATTTTAACATGTCAAACCAATACTTTAAAGCACGTGCTTTGTGCACTATGTTGCAGAGCCTACAAAGAAAAGATACAGTCCCTGTCTCAAGCAGCATATTATTGTCTTGGAAAATTACCTTGAGGAATCAAGGCCTTCAAATGTGAAAAGGTATTTCATATTGGGAGGTTGTGCACGACAGAAAGTGAATGGTACAGTTGATATGGAAGTGAGTAAGGCTTCTCCTTGACTTTCTGCAGGTGCTCTGCAAACACTTGTTGAGTTGCATTGAGTTGTATTCACTTGGAGAGCAGCTTCTCTATGGGAAAAACAATGGGTATCGTGGGAAACCCCACCCCTGATATTCAACATGAGTTCTTTTCTATTTCCCTAAGTGTAGGCTGGTCTGAGAAATAAAGAGAAAGAGTACAAGAGAGAAATTTTAAAGCTGGGGCCTGGGGGAGACATCACATGTCAGCAGGTTCTGTGATGCCCAATGAGCCGTAAAACCAGCAAGTTTTTATTAGTGATTTTCAAAAGCGGAGGGAGTGTAAAAATAGGGGGTAGGTCACAGAGATTCACATGCTTCACAAGGTAATAAAATATCACAAAGCAAATGGAGACAGGGCGAGATCACAGGACCACAGGACGGGGCAAAATTAAAATTGCTAATGAAGTTTTGGGCACACATTGTTGTTGATAACATCTTATCAGGAGCCAGGGTTTGAGAGCAGACAACTGGTCTGACCAAAATTTATTAGGTGGGAATTTCCTCATCCTAATAAGCCTGGGAGTGCTACAGGAGACCAGGGCTTATTTCATCCCTTTGTCTTTGACCATAAAAGATAGTCGCCCTCAAAGCGGCCATTTTAGAGGCCTACCTTCAGGGGCACATTCTCTTTCTCAGGGTTGTTCCTTGTTGAGAAAAGGAATTCAGTGACATTTCTCCCATCTGCTTTGGAAAGAAGAGAAATATGGCTCTGTTCCACCCGACTCACTGGCAGTCAGAGTTTAAGGTTATCTCCCTTGTTCCCTGAACATTGCTCTTAATCCTGTTCTTTTTTCAAGGTGCCCAGATTTCATATTGTTCAAGTACACATGCTCTACAAACAATTTGTGCAGTTAACGCAATCATCACAGGGTCCTGAGGCAACATACATCCTCCTCAGCTTATGAAGATGATGGGATTGAGAGATTAAAGACAGGCATAGGAGAAATTACAAGGGTATTGATTGGGGAAGTGATAAGTGTCCATGAAATCTTCACAATTTATGTTCTTCTGCCATGGCTTCAGCCGTTCCCTCCATTCAGGGTCCCTGACTTCCTGCAACATCTCTCCCTTTCTTTTTATATAAATGTGCCATGGTGATGAAGGCTTGTTCGTTCTCTCGATTTTGACACAGGATTCTTTGACTGTTCCAGCACACTAAAAATAAGCCAATTAAACAGAGAAACATAATTCTAAAATTTACTACAGTGGAGCCCCCAATAGACTTAATCCAAGTCGTGGGGTTTAGTCCAGAAAGATTTTCTGCCACCTGATCTAACGCCTCAGCTCCAGGCACAATGGATAAGTGAGCTTGAGAGGCTTCAAAAATTTGTTTCTTTAATTTACTTATGTCCTATGATAAATTATCTTCCCTACCCAGAAGGTGTCCTTTGACCATTTCCCATGAATGATCAGTCTCATTATAGGAATACCGGGTGATGCAGAAATCAGAGGTGTTCCAGTTGCACTGCATTTGCATGTGGTGTTCGAGAATCACTACCTGATCTCCAAGCCAAATAACAGACTGTCTTAAATCATCAATTTGATTAGCCAAGTTTTGATTAATGCCTTGCTGAGAATTCCACATTTGCGTGGAATTGGCTTGCCAATCATTAACAGAATGAGCTGTTTGAATAGATGGATGTAACACCATTCTGGCAGTGGTGGCCATTGCAGTGACTATAATTAGACCCATGATCATAGCAATTAAAGTGAAAACAAATCTCTTAGATCTTTTCAGAATTCACTGTAACACTTCATTAATTAAATGTATCAGGAGGGAGGATTCCCAAGGTCTGGGCAAAGTTACTGGAATCCAGACCTTCTCGAGCTCAAACCTACATTACACTTTTCCTGGAGTCAACATGGGAGTTAATACAAGTGTATAAATGACAATTAATGCATTGGACAGTTTGATTGTTTGCCCAAAGTTTGATATTTCCCACTAACAGCATGTAAGGAGGCTTAACACAACTCTGTATGGGAACTGTCAGGTTGGAGGTAAGTAAAGCAGAATGTCTGGATCTACGTTGATACTGAGAGATGGGGGCAGTAGTGGGGACAATAGACAAAATAGTTTCCCCTTCCCATACTCATAGTGCAGACATAGCAATAGCCAATTTCCAAAGTTCTGGGTGTTCTGGGCTCAGAATGGGGAGTATCATATGAGGCCTTGGTGGGGGGTAATGCCTTTATCTTCCCATTTTATGGGAAAGAATGAGCTGAACCTCCTATGCAAAGTAGAATGATGATTCTCATTCTCCTGACAAGAAATAAAATAAGTAGCCTCCAGGCATTCCCTTCCACCAGAGAAGCAATTGTTTTTAAATAGCCCTTTGGTGCCCAGTCTCTTACTAAACCATGTGAGTCATTTTTTGATATTACTGCATGGGAGTTAACACAGTCTTCCCAAATTAAAGTTTTAGATGGACCCTCAACATTTTTAGGGCATGGTTTTCCTGCAGGTTTACATTGAAAGTATGGGGTATCTCCCATTACTCCCCTTTTCATTTGTTTTAAAGGAGAAAGGGAGAGGCCAGAGACCAAATGTCCCGGTTCCTCTGTAGCTGATTTATCAAGAAGATAAGCAGACCAGACGTGAGTTTCTAGATGGAAACAACCAGGTGCATGTCCAAGGCACAGAGGGGAGTATTTATAACACATGGTAACATTAAATGCAGTGCCTTCTTCTCCTGGTTGAGCGAGGCAATGATCATCTGTAGCTCCAGGCATCCACAAACTATCGTTAGTATAGATTTTCGCAGGAGCATCCATCCAGGTGACAGGTCGAATAAGTGGAGGAAAAGGCACATAAGCCCAACAAGAATAATTGTGTGTAGCAGGTAAACCAGTGTGAGAGAAAACTGGTGAGACAGAAATTATAAGGAGAATCATTAAATAAAACCCGTTGTAAGCGAGATTGAGTGCTGAAGGAGGAAGATAAAAACAGAGGGATGTTATTTTCAGGCTAATAGAAATGGTGAGATTTTTAGGTTTGTAAGGAGAAAAAGAAAGGTAATTAGAAATGGGATTAGTTAGATGGGTCTCCACTGCCAACAGAGAGGATTGAATCAGACCCATTGTGATTTGGTGTGCCTGCTTATGAGGAGTTGGCACAGATCTCACCACGTCTGAGGGTGGTCTCTGACATGGACATCTTTTCCCTGTGGTTTTCTTTTGATGATCTCCTGGTGAAACACAAACATATCCTCTTTCCCACGTTAAGTAGAATCAGAGACAATATCTAAAGGTTTGGGGAAATCCCGCAAGGCAGTAATGACAGCAATTAACTCTGCCTTTTGAGCAGAGATATAAAAGGTAGAAATAAGCTTGTCTGTAGGACCTACATAACCAGCATCGCCATTACTGGAGTCATCAGTGAACACTGTAAAGGCCTCAGGAATGGGCTGATCTTTGGCTAATTGAGGAACCACTAAGAAGTCATTTTTATAAAATCAAACAATTTTGCTGTTATCTGAACATTGCTGTTATCCTGTTCTTTTTTCAAGGTGCGCAGATTTCATATTGTTCAAGCACACATGCTCTACAAACAACTTGTGCAGTTAACGCAATCATCACAGGGTCCTGAGGCGACATACATCCTCCTCAGCTTATGAAGATGGCAGGATTGAGAGAATAAAGTAAAGACAGGCATAGGAGAAATCACAAGGGTATTGAATGGGGAAGTGATAAGTGTCCATGAAATCTTCACAATTTATGTTCAGAGATTACAGTAAAGAGATTACAGGAGTAAGAAATTATAAAAGTATTAATTTGGGGAACTAATAAATGTCCATGAAATCTTCACAATTTATATTCTTCTGCCATGGCTTCAGCCAGTCCCTCCATTTGGGGTCCCTGACTTCCCGCAACAAATGGGTTTGATCAACAATGTTAACTACTAATTTTTAGTAAAAATTCTGTAGGTTGGACTAAGTTGTGGATATTTGTTTACATATATTTCAATGTACAGTGTGACTAAAAAGTGCTATGCTATGCGCTTATTCTAAAAAATATGTTAAACATGAAGATTATATTAATATGGGGAAAACACTTTTTAAAATAATTTTCTAAGTCTTTACCAGTAGCTTTCTAATTTGTGATGGTTGATTTACGTATTAACTTGGCTAGGCCATGGTACCCAGGTATTTGGTCAAACACCAGTCTAGATGTTTTTGTGAAGTATTTATTTAGATAACATCAACATTTAAATCAGTATTCGTTGAGGAAAGCAAATTGCTCTCACAATGCAGGTGGGCCTCGTCCAATCAGTTAAAGGCCTTAAGAGAAAAAAGCCTAATATCCCTTAAGGAACAGGAAATTCTATTAGCAATCTATCTGCCTTCACAGTCATATTGCAACATCAACTTTTCCATGGGTCTCTAGCCTCTCAACCTCCTCTGAAGATTTTGGACTTTCCAGCCTCCATAATCACCTGAGCCAATTCCTTAAATCTCTCTTTTGTGAACGTGTGCATATGTGTATCTTTAGAAATATAAAATCCCATAATACCAAATACACAGCAGGTTCTTGAATAACATCCTTGCAAACATACAAATGGACTGTGTGCTGCAGAAGAATTACAAACACACACCAAGAGCAACATGTGGTTATAATATATATGCAGAGTTTATTGGGGGAAATATGCATATAAAGAGGTTATTGGAGAGAAAATTCAAACTGAAGACATAGCATAGCACATGCTGTCTCCCAAGCTCATTATTCTACAACTTCAGCGGGGTATAGATCGTCTGAATGCACCCCGGCCATGGTTTCAGCAGGAGGCGTCTGCCTGGATGAGAAGCTGGAAGAAAAACTGTGAACACGCCGGGACAGTGAATCAGCCTGGAGCCCACACTGCATTACATATTTTTTGGTGAACCTGCGAGGGGCTAGGGATCACCTAGTTTCACAAAGAACAAAAAATATTTTAAGATGTCTCTGAGCCCAGGTAAGATGCTACAGAGAATGCATGCAAATCAGGTGGGTCTGGAAAGCTATGCACGCTAGGAATGCAGACATCAAAGATCTCTTCTCTCTGTGGGCCATGACACCAACTGAACCAGCTCCCTGCCCAGACACCAATAAAGAGGAGAAAATGAGCCTCTAGAGCCATGTAGGCTTGTTTCCCAACAGGGTCTTAAGTATGAGTGACATGAGTCACTTCCACTTTTTGACTCAGTTCCCCTACCTGTACATTCTGACTATGGAAAAAATACAACTGCAGATTAGTTGCTATTTCAAAGCGAGTTATGCATCTTGCGTGACAACAAATCCAACCTTGGAGCGTGCTGTCTCCTAGCTGGCACCCTAACTGAAGCTTCAGCCGTTCCACTAGTCTACTAGATCAGCTAGTATATAGATAGGAATTCATTGCCACTCTTCTATGTTTCTAGATTACAAGCAATGTGGTGTGGGATACCATAACTTGTAAATAAGCCATTCTATAATTGCTTGGATGATAGTTCCAGAAGCAAGGTGCATTGATAAGTCAAATTCAATTTTGAAAATGTATCTATTTATATTAAAAAAAAGTTTGCTCACTAAGACTTGTTTCTCCTTTTGAGTGGGATATTGTGCATGTCTTTCACCCTAAAAAGAATGCCCTTAGAAACTTCTCTAAGGGCAGAAGCCTGAAATTTCATTTTATCTCTTCCTTTATACACACAAATTACTTTCTAATCATTTAGGATATACTTGCTACTTCCTCCTAACCAGATTCAATCAGCATCTAAATCATAGACAAATGTGATGTTCTGTGAAAGGTCCTAATCAAGGTCCTGAGTATGTATAAGCATATTATATAAGATATGAACACTCCCATACCTTTTATAATATAGAAGCATATTATATGCTGTGGCCATACCTTATATACTATATTTACACATACAATACACTGATATCTCTGACAAGAGAAAGTGAGCTGCTTCTGGTCAACCCTTCAAATTGCTATGGAGAAGAAGAAAAAAGCATTTTCAATCCAGATCAATAGATGTGTACTAAATTCTAAAACCTTCTTTGATTTATTGTACTCAGAATACCTATGTGGAATAGCAGTTACAATTGGAGTAACTACCTGGTTTATGACAGCCCTCAGTCATTCTTTATGACTCCTTCTGTTTTTTTCCCAAAAGTAAACTTGCTGTGGCCCTCTGGGGATGAGACTTTGCTTTTGGTTTGCTATGCAGGTACAGATGGCACTTCCAGGTGCTAACCCTTGGGACTTCTTATCATAATGGACAATGAGAGGCTTCTGTTAGTTTCCTAATGTACTTTACCCAACTATGCTATTAGGAACTGGGAAAATATCCAAAGGAGGATTCCGGACCCAATAGGACCACTTTGAGATAGACTTGGCCCAAAACTTTACTCATCAGCCAATTTCCATAAGTCCCAGAAGACTATAGTGGCACTTCAGGTGCTCAGGGATGAGTGTCAACTCAGAGCCAGTGTCTAGAATTTTCCCTTTCTCCAGTGCAAAGTCATAGGTGAAATGGCCATATACTCCTTCAGGGTATGCTTAGAGGAAGATTTAGAGTCTGTAAACATGAGAATGTTGCAAGGCCTTCCTCAAGGGGGCCTGGTCTCTCCTTCAGTTAAGTAATCCAGGTTTATAGACTAGTTTAGATAGAGGAATTGGAGACGCCATGACTTCTTACTGCAGTGACTCAAATAAGACCTCTGCTCCCCAGTGTATTCTCTACAATACAAATCAAGTAATATTTATGCCTATGTATTTTGTCCCTAGGTCTCAGTAATCAATTATCCATAACTCAGGTCCCTCGAGTTTAAAACACCCTGGATGGCAGTCCATCTTTACAACCAGTCATGGTAATTGAGCCATCCTTATCTCTGATGCTTAAGCACTGCCACCTGGCCTCTGTCACTCTGGAATCCCACAATTTCCATTAAAATCACATAGATTACTTCACAAGTGGCAACTCCCACCATCAACCCATATTTCCAGTTGAAATCCAGAACCAGGTTTTCAAAAAGGCTGGTATTTCCCTCATAAAGCATTTCTCAATGCCCTGGTGATATAAGTGTTTTTTTGTAACTTTCAGATAAAATTGTCAGAAGAAGAGAAAGCAAATTGTCCATAATTATTTTACTCTAAAATGATCATGTTGGTATATCTGTTGGACTCCTTGCTCTACATAATTACAGGAAAGTTTTCACATCTTGACCTTTTTAGACATAGCCCTTTGTGGAATCTATGCTTTAGTCAGTCAACCAAGTGAACTATTAGAGCCATTTCCAGATGATCAAGTTAATACATTAAATCATGAATCCAATAGATATAGCCAACCGGACTGTATATTTCTTTTTCTTCTTTTCACATGCTTACGATTCATTTATATATGTGCTCTTTAAATTTCCATTAATCAATATGGGCAAGTTTTTGCAGTTCCTGGTGGTCTATATGCTGCCTTCTTCCAAGATAACTCGTGATTCTGCCCTGGTCTTACTGGAATCTGACTCCAGTTTTGGATCTATAAGCAATGAAGTGCGATGTGTGTGAATTACAAAAGACGGCTAGTTTCCTGAGGAAAATGAAAAGAAGGAGAGGTGTTTCTTTTAGGAAATCAGTTTTGATATTCAATTATGGAACTCATTTCATTGTGTAAGTCCAGTGTCCAGCTTGATGTGAACAAACAGTTTTCTGTGCATTTCTAAGAGAATCATTGCTTTCTCACTAACCCCTAAATATTAGCAGAAGAAATTTAGCAAAGTTATCTGACCAACTTGCTTCAAATTTCTCCAGACTACACCACAAGACATTAGTCCTGACTTTCAGCCATGCTGTCCTGTATGTATAATGGATAAAAATAATTCACTGAAAGCTGTCATCAAGTACTCTGGTTTTCTACCTATGTTTGAGCTGAAACTTGTAAGTCTTGCATTGGCTTTCTTTTTTTTTTTTTTTTTTTTTTTTTTGGAAACCCTGTAGTGTTGTCTCAAATACTTTATCAAGCTCCACAATACTTGTAATCATTGTTACTGCCATAGTGGCAGAGTACAGCAGATTACTTACTTTCTTAGAGCCTGGAAAATCCAGGTGGTTGTGATGCCCCTACATACCATGGATTACTAAAATTCTCTCTCTGCCTTCATGCGGGTCGTTCCTACTTTCAAGATCTAACATACAATCCTTTCTTGAGGATTTGTTTCCTGGGATCACTCCTTATGGGCAAAATTGTATATACCATATTTCAACCAGGTAAGTAGAAACCACTCTGAGCTCTTAAATAGCAAATTTGAAGCAGGAACTTGGTTATATAGTGATAGAAGAGCTGCAGAGATGGTCAAACAAACCAGAGATTAGCAACATCAGGAAGCCACTCCTACCCACAGAGACAACAAAGAGAAGCATTCTAAAGGGAGCCCAGACACCAGGGTACCCAGCAGTAGTTGGGAGTGTGTCAGCAGCTGAGGCCTCAGAGGAGTCATAGTCACTGCAGGAGACACAGCTGCTGCCAGAGATGCTGTCCAAAGCAGAGCAGGAGACAGAGAAATATCCTGGCTAGTCCTAGTACCTGGTCTCACCCTTCAATCTCATGCCAGGGCCAGGGCTCCACCCTCCGGTGATACTACATGTGACATTGGAAAGTCTAGGAAGGGATCAGTCTTGGGAAAGCAGTTTCAGTGCCTGCAAGGAAACTAATATTTCCCTTTCCGGAACAGAGTGGTTTATTCAGGAAGAGAAACTATGTCTTCCTCCACCTCAGAATGGACTGCTCTGGCCATAATTTGTAACCACCACTGAGCAGTTAGGGGACCTCTTGCTTGATGTGATCAATCTATTTACAATAAAGCTATGATGAGGGTAAAAACAGATGAAGTATATGTTAGGACATTTGCTGAGAAAGACGTACTTATGAGAAATGAAGCAAGTCAGACTGACTAATATGGAAACATTATTGATGGAAGAGAATGTGCTAGAGATCCATACACATGAAACAGCCAGATCAAGGAGGTTGAGGATGTTTTTAGGGCACAGAGACTGTGTTCATTTAACTTGCTTTGTCTACATGCTGGATGGCATCATGAGCAGGTGGTAAATGCCTTTGAATTATCATGATAAACCGTTCTTCCTAATGAAAGTGTGAATGACTGTAGGTAATTACATGAAATTCAGTCGCGAGATTAAGCCGTCAGCAAATGCAGGAAATTTATATTGAAATTTAGTCATTTATTAGTGTCCCAGAAGAATCTATAGAAGCCAACATGGATCGTTGAAATTAAGCTGGACACGTAACAAGGATTTTGTTTTGTAAAATGCAGCAGAGTTGACTGAGCTAGATAACCTGTTATGTCTTTAATGATATATGTCTGTAACTTTGTCTACTGTGCTGCCTGTAATTAGTAACAGGAATGCTGTGAATGCTTTTTTTTTTTTTAATTCTACATTTCTATTTTCCACCACTGAATAATTCAAACCAGCACATGAAACATATGGGATGAGCAAAACATCTAAATTGTGCACAGGTTTGCCTATTGGCTCCTTGAAAGAAAAACTGTTAAAAACACAATTCCAGGATGTCAAATTCCTAAAAGAATCATGTCCCTCTTGCTATTTCTTTTCTCTCTCTCTTTTTTTTTTTTAACTTCAGATTACATAAATGGCAATGGCATTCGTTGCAGAGATTGTTTGGAATTTGTCTTTGTTCCACTCTGAACAACATTGTCATTATTGAATTTTTACAGCTCCAACTTGCATTAACATTTGAAGAAGTTGTTAAATAATATTTTCCAATTAGATTATTCTTTCCAAACTATTCTAGCTCCAGGAAAATATGAATGATGATGTCTAAATAGGGTACGTTGTCATATTTAAAGAAAATACATGTACAAAAACTTTTAGAACTAGAAGAAGCCTTAAAGATTGTCTAGTAGTATTGTTCCTATTTTATAGAGAAGAAAACACACCAAAGAAGTTTAGTGATTTTTTTTTTTTTCTAGGAGCACACGGTTTGTTAGTGACAAAAACAAGTCAGGAATAGATTTTCTTTCAGACAATCTAAGAAAGCATTCTTTAGGTAACTCTTCATTATTCAATAAGATTCCATTACTTTAGCATGTGATGTAGTTCTGGTTCATGATCATGCACAGTTGCAAACAACATATAGTTTTATTCTTAAGAACAACAAGACTGCTTTATTCAGAGGATAACTCATTCCTCATAGTTCTCAGCATCAGGTTATTTGTACACAAATTCTTCAGTTCAGAGCCCCCCCCCCTTTTTTTTTTTTGAGACGGAGTCTCACTCTGTCGCCCAGGCTGGAGTGCAGTGACATGATCTGGGCTCACCGCAAGCTCCGCCTCCCGCGTTCCCGCCATTCTCCTGCCTCAGCCTCCTGAGTAGCTGGGACTGCAGGCGCCGCCACCACGCCTGGCTAGTTTTTTGTATTTTTGGTAGAGACGGGTTTCACCGTGTTAGCCTGGATGGTCTCGATCTCCTGACCTCGTGACCTGCCCGCCTCGGCCTCCCAACGTGCTGGGATTACAAGTGAGCCACCGTGCCTGGCCCAGTTCAGCATCATCTTACAGACTTTTTCCTTGTTTGTCTACTTAAAATTGATTCCAAACATTTTTAATTTTCCATTCTGTCCCTCTCCCTCAACCTGGTCTTGTAACATTTTAGTTATTCAGTATGTAACTCTCTTATCATCTTAGGGTTTTGTTTGAGGCAGAGTCTTGCTCTGTTGCCTAGCCTGGGGTGCAGTGGCACGATCTTGGCTCACTTCGACCTCCGCTTCCCAGGCTCAAGTGATCCTCCCACCTCAGCCTCCCAAGTAGCTGGAGTTATAGGCATGCACCACCACACCTGGCTACTTTTTGTATTTTTTTGTAGAGACATAGAGACAAGGTTTACATCATTTTGTCCAGGTTGGCCTCAAACTCCTGACCGCAAGTGATCTGCCCCCTTGGCCTCCCAAAGTGCTGGGATTACAGGTGTGAGCCACCACACTCCACCTTATTATCTTTGAATTTTCGGTTTAAGGTACTGCAACAGATAGGAACCAGAAAGTAAAGGTGCAAAGCCACAATCTGATGCCTTTCTAAGCAGAACTTCCGTTTTTATCATGGGAGTCGTGCTTAAGTGACATGTGCATAGGAGAGTTGCCGTGAGGCTAACCAGCTAAAGCTTCCAGGTCTTACTTGCACAGGCCCTTTCCCAGGTCTTGGGATGAATCTGGAGCTCATGTTGACATATGTTTTTGTAATTTTCTCAAAAATTAGCTGTTTTAAGCACTATTGTTTAAGAACACTGTCTCCTTCACTCACATATACTGTCTTTTCCATCACATGTTCCAGTTATGGGGTGGTGGGGATGAAACTAAGACAAGGTTGAGTTGGTCAATACATACAACTGAGATTTAGTGGATGTATTTATGCCATTTTCAAATATATCTATGTACAATTAAATAATCATTTGTTGGCGTAGAAATGGCTTCTGGGAATACTTCAACCCCTCCATTGCAATGTTTCAAATGGGCCTGAGATGACCTCTCTCTATGAACATATCCTATCAGTGTTCTATCAGCAAGCACAAGAGTGTAGTGAAAAAAAGTAAAAAACAGGTTTAAAGTGTGCAGAGGATTAAAACTAGTCGTTAGAAATACAGTGCATCACATATGCATCTTTAAACAAGTAATTAAGGAAAATGTACATTGTTTTTCTGAATTTTGTTTTTTATGGCATTGATTTTCTTTTCAAAATGTGTCCATTGTGATTTCTCATTTTCAGCATTCACTTATGTACATAACTTAGTATTCATTTGGGATTCTTTTTCTTAAAAGGTCATCCTCTCCCCAGCTTTCCTAAGTCTCAGGCCCCACAAATCCTGGATCTGCCACTAGGTGATTAACTTTCCAAAGCTAATCCTTTTAGACTTCAGAGGGAAAGTCTGTTCCCGGCTCGCTCTAGCCGCCAAGGTTTAGCAGGGCTGGGATAGCAAAGACCTAGCAGAACAACCAAGAAATAAAAACAGGTAAAAATCTCTTCTGTGGCATTCGATAAAAAGTTCCACATCAGAGAAGCTGAATTCTTTTGACAAGGCTAAGAGAACTGTCATAGGGCCACCGAACATGGACAAGTTTAGAAGCCTCACAGGTCCACAGCAGAGAGCAAGGTGCAGTGGTTGCATCCAAAAATATTTCCATGAAAAAGCTGTCATTTCTGAGACTTGTTTTTATGAATGTGCACTTCCTGATGGGAGAGAGTGGTTTAGTCTATTACAAATAGTCAATACAGACACCATATTCACTGTCAACATTGACAGGGGAAATGGATTAAACATCCATATGACTTCAAATCAGGACTTCTAGGGGTTGAAATCACTACTTTGTTTTACTTCTATTAGTATTTTTACCACATATAGTTGACCCTATAGAAAGTCTAAATAAAGAGAAAAAGATATGATACACACACACACACTCACACACATACACTCACACACTCACACACACACAAGTTCTGGGGGTAGGATGATTTCTCCTGCTTTATTTTCATGAGTTTAGAGAAAGAAGGAAACGGGGATTATAATTCACAGTAATCTGAATTTTCATGCAGAAATTGAACTAGATTGTCCAATTACTTACAATGTGTCAGTCTCATAATTCAATTTTAAGAAAGTAAGACAGTAGTGCAGAGTACAGCTAATTTGTGGTAGAAACAGGTTAAAAACCAGGCTTTCAGTTACTTGTAGTAGAATCTCTGTCTTACTTGTAGTTTAAGTAGACTTCTGCCTTACTTATATTTTATATGTGAATGTGAGCAAACATTAGGCACTCAATGTTAATTGTACAGTAGATTGAGATGGAGGTTGGTGTAGCGGAAAATACACGAGATGTGAAATTACACTGGACTTTTAATCCTGATTCTTCTTTGTCATGTTATTTAAAATCCCTGCAACTCAGTTTTTCATCTCTAATGTGAAAATAAGGAAACCCGCCTTGAAAAGTTGTTCTGAGGATTCAAAGAGGTGACTTTTGTAAAGTTCCTGATTATAGATGCCTAGTAAATTTGAGCCAATACCAATTGATGCATAAAATTCTAATCTTCCTGGGAAGTCTAGTAGTTAACAGGTACTTACACATTATCGCATGTAATCCACATATCTATCCTATAATATAGGTATTGCCCTCTCCTTTTTACTAATGAGGAAGGGTACGTTTCCCACGTCAAACAACTGGCAAGTGAGGAGTAAGGTGACGCTAGAATCTTACAGCCTCTCAGCTTTCTGACACAGAAGCTGCAGGTTAAGATAAGTGTTTTCAGATGATTTATTCTGTTCACGTTTATTAAAGTCTTGCCCAAACACATACTCTAAGTGTGAGAAATGAGGGTGCTTCATGAAAAAAAAAATTTCAGGACTAAAATGTAATTTTGATTTTTTTTCTAGCAGACCAAACAAGCGCTGAACACTTAGCGAGATTAGGGAGTTGACAGTTTCAGATGAAAAATAAGATTTCAGCATCAAGAAGCTAGAATTCTTCCAATCCATTATGCACTACTTTAATGAGATTTGAGGATGAACTGAGTAAAGGAATAATCATATTCCTTGAGACCAGAAGAATATATCAGATGAATTTATTCTCTATCCCCAAGTTGCAAATAATGTTCTACAGCTCCAAAGTCTCTCAGAACTGTCATTCGTGAAGCCACGTTACTCTCCCTCACTCTTCCAAAGTGCCCTACCCTTTCTGGCCATTTTTACCTCCTCCTCCTGTCTCTTTTTATCCCAGTTGACTATGAGATTATACAATCTTCTCACAGCAAATACATTCAGATGTGACAACAGCAAAAATTTCGGGTGGTATGGAGTTCTGAGATTTCTGTTTGGCTAAATCTGGGATCTGGGTTTGGATCCTGGCTCTGTCACTCCCAGCTGAGTGCCTATATTAGGATTATCTAGAGGAGAAGAACTAATAGGATATATATATGTATAAAAATATATTTATATAATATATAATTATCACATATATTTATATAATATATAATAATATAAAAATATTATATATGATTTATATATAATTATAATCATATATAATTATAATTATAAAATATATATAATATAATATACTGTAAATATATATTTATATAAAATATTTATTATGTATTTATATATAATAAATATATTTTATATTTATATATATATTTATATATATATATCCCAGCCCACTGACTCAAATGTTAATCTCTTTTGGCAGCACCTCACAGACACATCCAGGATCAATACTTTGCATCTTTCAATCCATTCAAGTTGACACTCAGTATTAGCCATCACAAGTCCACTGCTTATCGACTTAAACCCATACATGTCTCCTGAAATCACACATAATTTCAAATAAAGACAATAATAAGGTCATAATTAGACCTAACAAAATACAACTCTCCTTCATACAACCAGAAATGCAACAGTCCCCAACCTAAATGCTATTACATAAACTTAAATGCTGATATGAAGTCAATAAATCTTACGTCACGTGATAAAGGAAAAAGAAAAAAAATGAAGGTATTTTCTTAGTACAAGTGTATGCGTTCACAAACATGTTTCTAACAAAAGGAGAAGGAAATATTCATGACAATTACAGTCCCTGTTTCTGCAGCTGGTCACATTGTCTTAGCTGGTATTGATGACTACCTTCTTCTGCTACCCATTCTGTATTCCCTTTGCCTTTAGCAAGCACCTTGGCACGTCATGGTTTTTCCCCTGGTGGAGTTATCCAACCATCAGCTCTTGACTTCTGTGCACTTGCACAGAAGCTGCCAAGGCTTTAAGTCACAGCCCAGCCTCTACATTGGGCCCTTTCAGCCACTGTTAGAGCAGCTAGGATGCACCAAGACCTTAGGCTGCACACAGCACAGGGACCCTGGGCCCAGCCCATAAAACCATGTTTTCTCCCTAAATCTCCTGAGATGGGAGGGACTGCTGTGAAGACCTCTGATATGCCCTGGAGACATTTTCCCCATTGGCTTGGGGATTAACATTCAGCTTCTTGTTATTTATGCAAATTTCTGCAGCCGGCTTGAATTTCTCCTCAGAAAATGGATTTTCCTTTTCTATCACATTGTCAGGCTGCAAATTTTCTGAACTTTTATGCTCTGCTTCCCTTATAAAACTGAATGCCTTTAACAGCACACAAGTCACTTCTTGAATGCTTTGCTGCTTAGAAATTTATTCCACCAGGTACTCTAAATCATCTCTCTCAAGTTCAAAATTCCACAAATCTCTAGGGCAGGGACAAAATTCCTCCAATCTTTTTACTAAAACATAACAAGAGTCACCTTTGCTCTAATTCCCAACAAGTTCCTCCTCTCCATCTGAGACCATCTCATCTTGGATTTCATTGTCCATATCACTATCAGCCTTTTGGTCAAAGCTAGTCAACAAATCTCTAGGAAGTTCCAAACTTTCCCATATTTTCCTGTCTTCTTCTAACCCCTCCAAACTGTTCCAACCTATGCCTGTTACCCATTTCCAAAGTTGTTTCCACATTATTGGGTATCTTTTCAGCAGTGCCCCCACTCTACTGGTACCAATTTATTGTATTAGGACATTTTCGTGCTGCTGATAAAGACATACCCGAGACTGGGCAATTTCCAAAAGAAAGAGGTTTAATGAACTTACACTTCCACATGATTGGGGAGACCTCACAATCATGGTGGAAGGCAAGGAGGAGCAAGTTACATCTTACATGGATGGCAGCAGACAGAGAGCTTGTGCAGGGAAACTCCCCGTTTTAAAACCATCAGATTTTGTGAGACTCATTCACTATCAGAAGAAGAGCAAGGGAAAGACCTGCCTCCATGATTCAATATCTCCCATTGGGTCCCTTCCACAACTCTTGGTAATTATGGGAGCTACAAGATGAGATTTGAGTGGGAACACAGAGCCAAATTATATCAGTGCCTTTTGGAATGGACTTTACTGATGATTTCCTCAATTACTGAAAAGTTAGATTAATTAAAGAGAAACAACAATATTTTTTCAGTGATAAGTAAATTAAACAGTTAATCCCTGTAACAACTCTGTGAAGTAGTTTCCTTTAATATCTTCATTTTACAGCCAGGCACAGTGGCTCACGCTTGTAGTCCCAGCACTTTGGGAGGCTGAGGCGGGCAGATCACGAGGTCAGGAGTTCAAGACCAGTCTGGCCAGTGAAACCCAGTCTCTACTAAAAATGTCAAAATTAGCTGGGCATGGTGGCAGGTACCTGTAATCCCAGCTACTTGGGAGGCTGAGGCAGGAAAATCCCTTGAACTCAGGAGGCGGAGGTTGCAGTGAGCCGAGATCGAGCCACTGCGCTCCAGCCTGGGTGACAGAGCTAGACTCCAGTTCAAAAAAACGAAACAAAACAAAGCAAAACTTCGTTTTACATACAGATGATCACCCTGTGATTTAAAGAGGTCAAGAAAATTATCCAAAATGTGCAGCTTCTAAGTAGCATTGCTGAAACTCAGCCCCCATTTTTATATTGCTAAAAGCTTCCCAAATAATGCTATCTGCATATTACTATTTGTGAGAGTTACTTGAGATTAATTCACGTAATACTCATGATAGATCAAGGACTTTCATTAAATATTGTTTCCTATTTATTTGTATTTGTATAGTACTTTATTTTTCCCAAATCCATTTAGATTTTCTTATTTCACTTGATCTTCCTTGGACAGATAAACAGAAATATAAGATTAAATGATATCAACAAATCACCAGTGGAAATCGTCCTAGGATGTGGACCTTCTCTCTTCATATTTGGTATCATTTTTCCTTCAAACCTTCAATCCCTCAAGATGCCATAAGAAGAGACTTTGAATTTTAGCTTTTCTTGTGTCCTCCCTCCATTTGGGGCTCTGAGGAAAGGCATATGAAAATAGGGCATATGCTTATTTTCATAAAAGGATGTTACAGAACCTGATAGCACACACTTAAAATGATTACTTTGCGATCTTTGGAATCATCGTGGTTGAAGGGCCACTCACAACAGGACTTTTCCTCTTCTTGCAATGATAAGCCTTAATGGAATCTGGCCTACAGAGTGTCTGGGCTGTGTGTGAGCTTGGTGTCAGATCAAGTCCAAGCAAGTTCCCCGAAGCTCAGGCTTTACAACATCATGTAACTCAGAAACATTCCATCAAGCCACCACCCACCTTTTCCAGTGGGAATTCACTAAAATGATTCTCTTGGAAGCAGTGTGGAAGTAGGGGGAAGGGTGTTAAATTTGTGCTTTTGGAGCGGATTGTAGATGCGTGAGTGGGTGGAGACAAGAGGGGGAGAATTAAAAGCAAAGATGGAAAAAATAACCACACTGCCACCAAAATATTCTGCTCAAGGATGAGGGAGTACACCCTACAGCTGTTAGCACTGTTCAGCATATTTTGCATATTTACATATACCAAGTATTTCCAAACAGCCTTGTGTTTGTTTTAAAATCCCACACGGAGATGTCTGGTAAAGCTGTCACTGCGGAAACTTCATGGTGAAGTTTGTAAGACTATTTTCAAAATTCTTTATATGCATCATAAACTGAGCAGAAGAGCTATTGTCATTAACCACATTATAGAGAAATCTGAACTAATCTGCCTACCCATCAGACAACACTCAGAACAAAGCATCCATGTTCTAAGACAAAGAAAGCACCTCGTTGATTGAAGCCAATTGTTTTTTTATTGTTGGTGTAATTTGTTTAATACAAAATGGCACACAGCATGATATCATGTCACCCAATTATCCTTGATTAGTCCTGAAGTTATCGAAGTATGATTTTTCTTTATTTCTGATGACTCTAACCTTTGACTTAAAGATATTTTCCCAGACTTACTGAGTTATCATTGACAAATAAAAGTTGTATATATTTAAGGTATACCATAGGATGGTTTGACATGGGTAAACATTGTGTAAACACAATCAAATTAATTAATACAGCCATCACCAGACGTATTTTTTGTAAGAAAAATAACATTGGACAGATTTCTCATGTAGCCATTTTCTTTTGGAAACATAAAACACCACAAAACCATACAGAGCTCATTTGAAAAAGATTCTTGAGTTTTCAACAGAAAGAATCGGGGAGTTTAAAGCTATATTTTCCTTTTAGCAAGATCCACAAGAAAGGACAGAGTGTCATGCTTAAAGGGGAACAGATTTTGTATTTTTTGGCAAGATATTAAATCCTCTGTTGCTATATTTGGCTCTCTGCAAATAGTCTCTTGTACAAGTGCAAAGCAAAGATCAATGCTGGTGTTCTTCATTCAGTCACAGCCAAACTTGGTATGGAAAGTAAAACAGTTGTGCTTGAGTGTTGTTTCGAACAAAGTCTTGCAGTTCATTTATTGATCAGCAGCATTCCAGAGTATGGATACCCTCTTTACACATTAAATCTATCAAAACATGTTTGCTTTTCCATAAGTTTTTCCACTGCTTAACTGATAGCAGATGGAGTGATTCAATCTGGACAAAAGTGTTAAAGCTTTACCACGTCAATGTGGTCGTATTTAGCTATTTAGTCAAATGTGTATAAGCAGGTCAAATAAGATGCTTGGAGACTTAGGGCATCACAAGATGGGCCTATGTTCCCAAAAAAGGAAGCAAAACAATGAAATCGTACTTGGTTGTCCCCAGAGGAAACACACTTCAGCTAGGAAGAATCTGCCGGAGATGACCTGCTCTCCACCCCGCAGACTGCTCATCTTACATAAGTAACACATAACCCTTTGGATTCTGAAGTACTATAGAAACTACATGAAACATTTGAAATAGTGACAGAAATTTTCTTTATATGCAATTATTTGATGAATGAAGACAAACCCCCACACAAATGCCAACGCAAGCATTATGACTTGCTACTCCCAGTGAAATAGTCCTTCTTGATTACAAGAGTGATGGAAAATGACAGAAGTCCAATACTAATTGTTGTAGGTAGAATAATGGCTCCAAGTCCTAATCCCCAGAACCACTGAATATGTTATTTTACATAGAAAAAGGGACTTTAAAGATGTAATTAAGAACCTTGAGCCGGGCACGGTGGCATTCGCCTGTAATCCCAGCACTTTGGGAGGCCAGGGCGGGTAGATCAGGAAGTCAGGAGTTGGAGACCATCATGGCCAACATGGTGAAACCCCGTCTCTACTAAAATACAAAATATGAACCGTGCGTGGTAGCACGCGTCTGTAGTCCCAGCTACTTGGGAGGCTGAGGCAGGGGGATCCTTTGAACCCAGGAGGCGGAGGTCAGAGGGAGCCGATCGCGCCACAGAACTCCAGCCTGACGACAGAGCAAGACGCCATCAAAACAAAATAAAACAAAACCTTGAGATGATGAGATTATTCTGGATTATACAGATGCAGCTATTGTAATCACATGAGTCCTTACACATGTAAGGGAGAGGAAGAAGAGAAAGTCAGTGATGCCATGTGAAAAGGCCTTGACCAGGTTGCTGGATTTGAAGATGGGAGGAAGCTAAGCAAAGGACTCTAGAAGCAGGAAACAGCAAGATTCTCTCTAGGAAGCATCCAGAAGAAATGCCGCCTACATTCTGTAGCCCACCAAGACTAAGATCTTCGCCGAATGTCTGACCCACAAGAGCTGTAAGATAGTAAATGTGTGTTGTTTTAGGCCATTATCGTTGTAGCAATGTAGTGATATTTTACAGCAGTTCTAAAAAGCTCATTTTGACACCACATTCTAAATGTGGTAGACAGTTAAAAAGCCTGTGCCAAATTATTTCATCTGTAATGCTGGAAAGTCTATTATTTAAATGCTGATTTTCGGACTTTAGTACTTTCACATTAAAGATACGTGTAATAAGAAAATTGAGGGCCCACGTGGAGAAACTCTAGCTTTCTTCAGAATACACGGTCTTGGAATTCTCTTTTCAATGTTAATGCATCGTGGAAAAGTTTTTGTTTGTTTTTTCATATTACTTATGGTAGGGTCCCTGTCAACAAATGTAAAAACAATAAAACACACCTTGGTCAACCAATATCCTTAGAAGCATTGTATTATAAAATTCTCAAGACTTTTGCTGTTATGTAATTAATATACCCTATTTCATTTGCTTTTCCATTATAAACATGTGTTTTATAATCTATTCCTTGCTGTAACATATAGACTTCTTGGCTCTAGAAATTAACTTCTTAATTAAAAACACCTAAGATGTTGTAATTTCCAAAATATTTATAAGATGCTTAACTGAATAAGAAGGAAACAAAAAGAGCTTTAAATTCTCAAGAAATGCAGACCAAATCCAAATGCTACATTCAAATATAAACATTCAATTCACATTAAATTATTTATTGAACAAGTTGAAGATAATGACATCTGTTTTTATTACAAAGTCCTTCCATCATCTGGTATCATTGACACATATTATGAGACCTGCATTTGAAGAGTGAACAGAAATAAGAAAATGTTTTCCCAGTCCCACAAAAACAGAAAAAATATATAATTTCATAGTTATCTTATAAAGCCAAAAATTTTATGAGTTATACATTTTTTATTAATTAAGAATGACAGCATAACTAAGGTTAATTTTTATTTCTGGAAACACAAAATTAAGGTAGCATAACTGCTTGTAGAACTAATAAGTCTGAAATTTCATGGTATTTCAATGCACTAAAATAATATTTCTATTAGTTTTCAGTTTATCTAATCAAGTGACAGATATAAAATTCACTACACTGTATTTTTGTTCACAAAAGCATTTCACCTTACCTAGATTTATATAATAAAAACAAATTGTATTCATATCTTCCCTTTACATATATGTACTTTAAAATGAAACAAAGAATTCACATGAAAACTTTTCCCTATGTTTTATCTCCTGAAAAAAAGGTACGGAATAGTATTTTTAAATCAGATATAATATCCAATATTGTACATATCCTAAGAAATTAAATCAATTGTGTAAATAATCATTATTAACTTTTGCTCTAGCCACAGCATAGAAAGAAATGTACATCTCTATTAATATAAAGAGATATCAATAGGAAAGTTCACATCTTATGTATATACCAAAAAACTAAAGTATTTGCATTTTAAAAGCATTATTCTTATGCCAAATTTAGTAGTCTAGAAATTGTTTTTTTAAAAAAAAACAAATTGATGATTACTTATCCTTTTCTAAAAGGTGTCTGTTTGCTTATACAATGGAATTGGTAAAAGTACACTTAATTATAATAGAATTTATTGGAACGTAAAAAGGAGATTCAGAAAAACTTACTGGATCAAATTAAATTGACTACGACTTCAAGAGAATACTACTTTGATCAATACTTTAAAACTATAAAAGTATTTTTAAACAAAAAAAGCACAATAGACAATAAAAGAAATACAAAAATTGAGATAATTTAACAATAATGACGATTTCTATAGGTTGGAAAAGTGTACATGGTGCAATTCCCAGAGAGCACTACAAGATTAAAAAGAGGAAAAAAAAACCTGCTAAAAAATTCTAAATGTCTGTGCTGTGACCAATCTCCATGATCAAGTTACCAAGGAAAGTAACATTTTGAAGTTATCGAGACTGAGGTTTCCTTATAGGCTCCACTCATGCCCCCACTTGCCAGAACATTCACTTTTTTATAGGTTCTATGTTTGTTTTCAACATGCATTTTTGAATGGATGTTGAAAGGCTAAAATTTTTGCCCAATTTTTCTAAAATGATTTTAATAATACTTTTAATGCTTTCATAATAGATTTAAAGGGCACTTTGGCCTTTAAATATTTTCAGAGAATAAACTGTAATTTCTCTCTCAAACAAGCCTTTCTTATTCTGAAAGATGTCTTTTATCTTACAGGAAAGAAAAAAAAAATGAGTTTCTAGGAGCCTCTCCATTAAACTGGCAGGCTGATTTCGTTTCTGATCCCCTACAGTTTCTGCTGTCTTTCCCTTGGCTGCAAAGGTGATCAACCAGGAATTCGAACGGCCATCAATACCCCTTTGTAACTGCAATGGCTCAAGTGAACTCCTTCCATCTTCAATAACTGACACAGTGTCAACATCTGCTTCCAATAAGGTGGTTTCTTTTTTTCCTTGAGTAGAATAAATCTGCTGACTGAGATTGTAAATGGTTGTGTTTTTTCCCCCTTTTCATGCGGAAGATTTTTTCCACCATATTTTGCAACTTTCCTTCGAGTCAAGTAAAAATAAAAAAAAATCGGAGAACTTCAAAAGAAATGTTCTTATCCTAGGTGCCAAGGAAGTTCAATATATAACTAAAAATATAAACCATGGTGAATGAATGACACTGTCCTCATAATTTTGGACACAGTAATTTAAATAAAATTTTGGAACATGTAAGAAAACTGAGTTGGACCTACACGCCACTATAAGGTTAATTTATTTTTCCTTCAGAAATGATACACTAAAAAGTCAGCTAATTAAGAAATGTACATTTATCTCCTATACCAGGTAGGAGGGACGGTTAGTAGGAGACAAAGATTCTCTTTGTAGTAATTGCTTACAGAAAAACAATCATGTATCTATTTGATTGCTGCAGAAACGAATACGGACGTGAAGAGAAGAGACCTTTGGGAGCTCAATTTAAGGAACTACTTACTCAACTGATAGGCATCTCTAGTAGCTGTTATTTATTGAACATCTAATATGAGCCAGATGATTGATCTGTGTGTGTGTGTGTGTGTGTCTGTGTGTGCGTGTATGTGATTTACAACGTACACAGCCTGCCTGTTAGGTATTATCCCATTTTACTCATGAGATAAATAAATAAAACCCCAAACCACACATAAAATTGTGGCTAAACTAGAATTTAGAGAATGGCCTAACAGCCAAACTCTTTTCCATTAATTCATTCTGCTTTGTATTTATCCATCAGTCAAAACTCTAACATATGTACTTTCCTTTTTCCACCACTTAATGCCACTGCCCCCACCGGCTTAATTCAGCAAACACTATTTAAAGAAGGGACACTCACTAAGGGATAGAATACAGGTCTTTGAAATACAGTCTCTGATTGCCACTTTAAATTATAAATACAACATTAAACCAGATAGCAAACTCAAAAGCCAGATAGTGTGACATATTCTGCAAATCTTAGAACAGGAATGGGCAAACACTTTTTGCAAAATGAATAACAAACTTCTCAAAGGCAACTTTCATGTCAGTGCCTAGAATTTGTTTTTTTTTTTTTTTAAGTCTTATAAAGTTAAAGAAATAAATCCCTCAATTATCTGCAATCCATTCATTCTCATTTTGCAAATTTTAGAGCAATTTTGGCCATTTTTGCTTAACAAAATAATACAAATACTCTTAAGAAGAAAGAGAAAAGAGAGCAAATAGAGGGGAAGGTTAAGAGAGGGTGCTTAACTTTCTTAAGAAGACACATTGATTTCTCAAAAGTTCAGAGGCTCTTTCAAATTAACAATGAGGGACAAAATAATCTGTTAGGATCCTGATTTGTCAACATTATGTTGTTTCTTAGCTCCCGACGGTTTATTGGTGGAAGCACATATTCTATTTAAAATAAATGAGATGATTTTCTAGGCTCTAGTTCACAGACATTTAGAAAGCTTGAATAAATCTGTTTCATAAAATCAGACAAAAGTCACCTTTGTCTAAAGGTGGAGTGGTTTTAATAAAATTGTGGAGGCAGATGGTAGCCCTCATTAAAGCAGTTCAGCAGCCTCTAAGTCCAACAGCATCATTTTGATGTGAAAAAAGAAGAGCCAGAGAATGATAAAATTTTAAACTTGGAATGAATTCAGAATATTATGCTAAATTACAACCCATCCTCTTTTAGGACTTCTGGTGGTAACAGCAATGTGGTCCTAGAAGACAATTGTAGAGACATGCTCATTCTCTATTTATATTTTTGATCCACTCTCTGGGTGGCAGTGTATCCCAAACACCTAGGGCCTGTTTTCTTTTTCCTTTTTCTTTTTGAGACAGGATCTTGCGCTGTTGCCCAAGTTGGAGTATAGTGGTGCAATCACAGCTCACTGCAAACTGCAAACTCAAACTCCCAGGCTCAAATGGTCCTCCTGACTCAGCCTCCGGAGTAGCTGGGAGAACAGTTGTGCACCACAATGCCCAGGGAGTTTTTCAGAAATGTTTGGTAGGGATAGGGTCTCCCCATGTTGCCCAGGCCGATCTTGAACTCTTGGGCTCAAGCAATCCCCCTGAGCCTCAGCCTCCCATAATGCTAGGATTGCAGGCATGAGCCGCCGTGCCCAGCCTGGGTCCTGTTTTCAAAGAGAGAGCTCACTTACACATCTTTCCTCTGTGCAGCAGAAACCAGGTTCCCAACGTTTCTCTGGTCCTCAGAGCCGATACATTTTTTATCTGACAGTTATCAGGAAAGACACAGAGCAAAGTCTACATTCAGGGAGAAGACATCTAAGTAATGCCCTTCAATTAAATTTGGTGGAAAATAAGAAATGGAGCAAGGAGTACTACTTTCCTTCTCCGCTTCATTGGGAAAATCCAACTGAATGATCTGAATGAGTTTGAGTATGACATTACTTTCAAATAAATTACAAAGGAAGTTAATGTATTCCACAGGTGGATGCGGATGAGGCAAATAACCCTGTGAGCCATCACATGGGAACTATTAAACACTTGGCTTTGAAAATTCAGAAGGACACAAGGCAAAACCAGATTTATAAATTCACACAATTTTGTGCTCCATGTATTTGGGCAAATTATAAACAAAACGATCATATCAAATCAAATTATGGACCAGAGTACAGAAAATTTAACCGGGCTACTCCCAGGAAATATAAGTTCATATTATTAGTGAGTGGAAGGTATCTTAAATTTGGACCCCACATTGGTAAAAATGTGCATATTGTGTAAAAGAGAGTCTAGGTAAGAAACAGCAAAGTGCAGAGTGATAACAGTACAAGAGAATATATAGATCTGAAACTCAAAAGATGGATAGTATATAAATGAATACATAAATTACAGCCAAGGAAAAGATTTGAAAATTATCTATGATAACTCTGCCTATTTGAACATGCCATGTTCATGTCTAAAAAGCTCACATATAACATATGAATAATTAAAGACAGAAAGTGGCATTTCACTGATCATACTATTTTATGTGGTGGAGAGAAAAATGGGAGAAATTTGAAAAAACCTCTTCATAAAACTAAAAAACTTCCATATTACACCAACTTTTTTACATGACATCTCTGGAAGCAGTTGATGGAAGAAATGAACTTTGCCTTTGAAGTCTTAACAGTATCAATAACTGCTACTTTCATAATCTTAATCTTCTCCTAGCAGTGTCTTAATGATAATTTCAACTTTATTTAGATCCTGAGTCATATCAAGTTAAATTCTCAAATTTTTAATTTTTAGCCCAATTTAAATGGTATATGACCTCTGGTTTTATTTTTAAATTGTGGCATAAATTTAAATCCTAATATACACTTTATTTTGCCCTAAATTTCTTTCTAAAAACAATTAAATCAAGTAAAGCCAGATTTAAACAAACAAAAAGATTTGTTAAGTTCTGTGTTTAAACTATTACATATAGAATTTTGTGTTTGTTTGTTTTAGTTTACAGTGATAGGTGGCATTATAAGAAAGAGCTAGGGCTTTGTAATTTCTCTAGTGCCTTCCCAGATATATTGTTCCTTCAAATGCTTTTCAGGAAAAACAAACCCCACTTAAAATATGACTTTTTAAATTGCCATGAATGAACAATTAGAAACAGGTAAAATAAGTCACTGGCACTCACAGGTAGCATGGTTAAATGCAGTTTTTTCCTTGTAGTTGTATATAACCTCTGGTTCCATTTATCAAATTTGGGTGGGCTAGAAAGGTAATTAGTCTCCTGAATTCTTCATCTAATTGAAAGTTTATGCCAACTTTCTTATTAGTCAGCCTCCAAGTTATTCTTTGGGAGAAATCAAAGCAATGAAATATCATTTCTTTAGTGTGGTCATTTAAAAAAAAACTTTTCAAGCTATACATATAATTTAAAACTAATTGAGCTAACATGGAATTAAATCTTTACTGCGATTCAATGTAAAAACAATACTGCATTGGTTTGTCTATGGTATAGCTACTTTTGTAAAAAGGAAAAAACATAAAACATTTGAGGTAACTTAGAAAGCACAGACAGAGCATATAATAGACATCTGAGAGATAAGCATTTTAAACATTTGTGCCAGTGCTTCTCTGAGAGCAAGTTCTTTAAACAGAACTCAACAATTTTTACAATATTAAAAAAAAATACATCCCTCAAAAATAGCCCGTCAATGCTAAACCAACTTTTTTGTATTTCTACAAAAATAGATGCACATAGAGCTACAAACTTGTATTCTTGAAAGAATGAGCATTTTAATGTGTGGTTCATCCTTTCCTGACAAGGTGGTTGGCGGAAAAAAAAAAAATCAAAATGAAACAAAAACTTAGCTATATACTGGCAAAAGCAAGATAACAAAAGGAGAGAGTTGCACAGTTGGCAAAGGCTCAGATGAGGAAAAAAACAAATAAAAATGCTTTTCTTCAATGTCTAGGACCCACTTTGCTTTCTCAAGAAAGGCCGAAACCCAGTCAACTGTGTGACACTTTGTCTTCTCCTTCCATGCCTTTCGTGTCCTATTGCTGAATGGAAAATTCCGACGGTGTGTTTTCCCAGTGGGCCCTTGGATTTATGCTGCAACTTAACTCACTAAGATTGTGCGTTTCAGTACCATGGTGATTCCTTACTCTTGTCTTGATGCTGTAGACCTGGAACAAATGACAATGAGAAACAATAAAGAACATTAATACACATAGTACCAAAAATTAGTGTAATCTGCAATACATCGGATGTAGACACCAAAAAGATAATCCAGGCAACTGTGAGGTCTGACCTGAAGACAACATGATCTCTAAGCAAATTCTGTGCTAGAGCTCACAATTTTCAAAAAGCCAACGAACACAGTATGTGACAAAAACACAAGACTAGAACAGTGCTATTTATACAATACAAATTCGTTGCTATTTTTTTAAATTTTCTTGGAGTATGAGTGGATGGCAAATAGAAAAAAATGAAACATTTTATTTGTAATTTCAAAAGGAGGTGATATTGGGAGAAAAAATATGTAAATAATCTTTGGAGCATTTATGCAGTGCTTCAATTAATACTTTCAGTAACAATCAAAATTATTCTTTTAGACTAACGTGACAAATAAATTCGGTTGTTATTTTGAAATGTACTCCACAATGGGATTACTATAAACTATGTGAGCAATTAGATGGCTAAAAACTGAGTCTACTATTGTCGGTAAAATAAATATAGTTGGTTCATAACTAACAGTCCAGACCTATATTCTATTTATTAATTTACTTATTTTATCTTATCTTCCTCCAAAAAATATTTAAAGTGGATTTAAAAAATCATACCAGATAGCAAAAATTAAAATTTAGAAGTTAAAAATAGTGATGAAAGGAAGGTATACATAGATTAATAGGACATAGATTAATTCGAACTCAAAGCTAAAATCAGTAATAATTTATCAAAGAGAAAACAGGAAATGTGACTTTTATCTGTGTCTAATACAGTTAATTGACTAATATCTGATATGGGCTATTCACATGGCGTCTTCAGTTTGCACCTACTCGAAGTTACTTTTGTTTTTTTCTTTTCAGCTTCATTGACATATAATTGAATATTAAAATTATATATATTTAAGGTGTGTAACAAGATATTTTGATGAACTTATATATTGTGAAATTATTACCTCAATAAAGTTAGTTAATATATCTGGCACCCATTTTAGTTCCCTTTGTTGTACTTGAAGTATTGTTTGGAAGAGCGAAAACACAGAGTAATAGGTGCTTTTATGTTGTTTAAAACTAAATAACAGAACATGAAGCAAAACTCTTTAAACGTATAGGTAGAAATGCGGCAAGGTTGCTGTTGTGTGGGTGCAAGGATCTCAAGTTGTTTTCTTGGCCTTTGATCTAAAACTGTTGTAATCCAAGATGGATGTCAGAAACTGAATAGCTAAATGAGCCAATTTGGTTCCAAGTTTTTCTATTATTAAACAACATTTCTTATCCCTCAACTAGTAAAAGAATTTTGTAAAATATGGATGTCGTTACAAAATCGGACACAATTAGTGTTTGGAGACATTAAGACAATCTACAAAACAGGCTACACAAAGGGCAAAAGAACAAATAGAAGGAGATAAAGAAGCACTTCACAAAATTACAAGTCACAATCTGCGTACTATGTAACATTTGTATACCGGGAACGAGCAACACTTCCTGAATCCCGAAAGATTGGCTCCACATTTCTTTTTTCCACAAGCATACTGGTATTACGCTTGATAAAGAGGCAATAGTTTTCCTTTTCCATTTCGAAAGAAGAGGAGGAGAAGGATAAAAGAGGACAATGAAGGAGAGAAAAAAAATAAAAGGATCTGGGGTATGTCAATCCACTCTAAGTTTGCTTTATTCATTTTCAAATGGTTTTCTGGTTAGAATAATTTGCAACCTGACATAGTCTCTGTTGGGTAACTCTTGTAATCTAAACCACCTTTACTGACAATCTGCTGACTATATAAATATTTTTTTCATTATTAAAACATCTCATCTTCTGTATGACTCAGGATTTCCACACTTGAAGACGGCATCAATCTACAGAATGTCAGCACTGCAAGTCATGAATACTGTTGTAATCATCAAGTGGTTTGCCTGCCTTATTTTTGCTTTTAAATAAAGGCAATTTCTTATTTGCTTTGCAAAGACATACGACTCTTTCAAAATCACGTGAGCCTTTTGCTGCGGACAAGTATTGCATTACTTAAGATCGCCCCGGATTTTCCAATCAGAATAACAGAAGTCATTCTCTCGTTATAAATTCATCTATTCAATTTCTTGTTTCCATGTCTCTGCATTTCTACAATATGAATCTTAAAAAGTCAATTCTTCTCTGGCCTGAAATGTATCAGATATCTAATGGATCCTTGTGGTTAAACTTCTTGGTGATGGAACATAAAAAACTTTGCTTTAATTACCAGGCATTCATTTGTAAATCTCAAAATAGGCATACGTAAAGCACAAGAAAATGAGCAACTACAAACAAAAAACCCTACTAAGAAGTTGCAAAAGAAAAGCAGGGCTACAATTTTTTTTTTATTAAGACAACTGGTAATGGTAGATCGGGATAATTAAGAGTCAACAAGTACATTTAGTTTTTCCCAGCGAGGGTGGAGCGGGGCAAAATTGTTAACCCATGAATCTTACGTGGTCTACATTTATTTGGGATTTCCCATGATTTTTCTTGCCGGAATAAAATCTACTCTACTACAGGTTCTGCTCCTATTCAGACTTTTCTGCTTCCTCACTTACCCAAATCAAACCTACTTGAAATTAATTCATAACATATCCTGAGATTTCCCCACTGGCTGTCTGAAACCACATCTGTTTACCTTCTTTATGGTAGCCATTTTCTTTTAGTTCTATTGTTCAGACCATGAGATTTTTCAGTAGAAAGGGAAAAAAGTCATAAAAATGAGGTGAGCTAACATTTTCTTAGGGCCTTAATGATTATATTAGGAATGGTGCTAAGTACTTTATATGAAACATCATACTTCATGCTCTTATTCATGCTAAAATAATATTCATTTTACAAATGAGAAAATTTAAGTTAAGATAATTTATGCAATTATTAAGTGAGAGAAATAGGATTTTAAAAGAGGTGGTCTGATATCAGAGTCAAGGGTCTTAAACATCATATCTGTGTTCACCTTATGAGAATTATACTGGCTGTAGCCTAAGTCAAAATTATCACAAAATCAATTCAAGGAAAACTTAATAGATTTTTATACTCCTTTTTGCACTGCTTAGAAACACCCTGATGTAACAGAACTGATCAAGAATAACAAAATGACCCTCAGTGATTTTTAAAAAATTCTCCATTTGTCACATTTTTCCTAAAATGACATAAATGATGACATAGTAGTCTGTTACACTTTTGATGAAGACCACTTCAATGGTGTGATAGGATGTGTCACATTTAACTGATGTGTCTCTCTACATGTATCTTTAATTTAACGACCACACCCCCTGCCAGACTTCTCCAGTGTGAACTTTAAAAACATAGAGTGGTCAGTTGGTTCTTGAGGTGGTTGTCAAAAATGAACTAAGAAACAAAGAGATCAATTGTATACTCCAGAGCCTGAGTTTGAAATTCAGTTAGGACAAAAGCCTGAAAGAAACTGAAGGTTCATAGACAGACCCATTTCCTTACTTCAATTACAACACCACTACTGCCTGACCACCAAAAGAAAAGGAAAAAAAAAAAAAAAAAAAAACTATTCAGAGCCAGGATGAGAGCAAAGGAAATATGAACATACAAAAAAACAAACAAACAAAACAAAACAAAACAAAAAACAAAAAAACCCACCACCACAACAAAAAGCAACAAAAACAACAACAACAAAAAATAATCTTTGGATAGGGGCAAGTGAGAAGTCTTGGTCAAGGAAGAGGATGAGAACACGATTTTCCTTAAAAATTTGAAGATTCTAAACAGTCTTAGTCCATTTGGGCTGCTATACTAAAATACCACAAACTAGATAGCTTATAAACAACCAAATCTTATTTACCACAGTTCTGAAGTCTGGGGAATCTAAGACCAAGGTGCCAGCAGATTTGGTGTTTGGTAAGAGCCTGTTTTCTGGTTCGCAGAGAGTGCCTTCTGCTGTGTGATCACCTGAGATCTCTCTCAGATCTCCTTTATAAGGACATTGATTTACACTCATGAAAGCCCCGCCCCCATGACCCGATCACCTCCCAAAGGCCCAGCCTTCTAATACCATTACCTGGGGGCTAGGATTTCAACATATGAATCTGGCGGAGTTGTAGTTATTCAGATCATAGTACTGACTGTATATAACAAGGCATCATGACTCATTTTCTAACTGAGATCCAGGGAAGCAGCAGCTTCACAATCTACCTCTTGTAAAATGCTATAGAAATAAGAAAATAGAAATAAGGACATGGTAGGTCTGAGCGTGAACAGCCTAGAGACTTCCTCCTCCTTAGTTTTCCTCAAGCCCTGTTTTTCTTTTTCTCCAAAAAGTCTTAAAGCTCGCCTATGCTCCCCACCAATGGTAAAGGAGACCGTTCAGTGAGAATTCTGGGGTCCTGTCAGTATTAGCTGTGATATGGGTATCCCACAGCAGAAGAAATAGCATGGGGCACCCCAGATGGGCGTCTTGGAGGGATCACAAACACTAGGAACTGAATTCAAACAGGCCAAGTTGAGTAGGCCATTATTAGAAAGCACATTAGAAAGAATATTGTATAGAGAATGGCTGGAGAAACAGATTAGAGGAGGAGGGTATATTGGAAACAGCAGCAGTCCAGGATAAGAATGAAAAGACAGAACCAAAAAGCAGACAACAACTTATCAACTGGACAGTTTTTGTGATGTGAATAACTTTCTAGGAACAGAGGCAACCCCAAGGAAAAAATGAAGAAAGAATCTGAGAAGAGATTTCAATTCAAATGGGATTTTGTTTTAAACTGAGAATAATGGAGCTGCCAGTGGATTGAACTAAGAATAAACATAATTGATGAGGGTAAGTCTTTGACCATTAGATAGAAATAATAAATAAACATTGGGTAACAAAGAAGTGACACTAATATACAGCTGAGTTTTAGGCACTGTTTGTTTTTCAGTCATAACCCACTAGATAAACATGTTCTACTTCTGAGAAAGCACAGTCATTTGACAACACCACTGATCGTGGCTCTTTAAGTAAGCTGAATATGCTTTCAATTAATTTTATTGTGGGAGATAAAAGAGGTAACCATACAATGGGAAACATACTGTTGATTGAAAAAAAGGAACATAAATAGGAACATAAAGCCTGAAAGTGTATGTAGAAACTTTGAAGATCTAAAAGTAAAGACAGCATTTATATGGGTAAATGTAAACTTTCATTTCATACATATTAAAAGTCAAGAAGCCATGTGGATTAGAATGCTTACTATTAGGCTAAGAACCTGGTAACATTTCTATATTTAAAAAATAGATCTCCCTTTTCGATTATCCTTTAATAAAGATAAGAAATACTTATTACAAAGCTAAATATATACAACACTGTGTCAGATGCTACATCAAAATATCCAAACTTTGCCAGCAACTTGACAGCTAACACTGACACATTGATATATGATCACAAAAAGGTGCAAGAGACAGTCATACTATTTTCTATTGCTTTATGAAATTATCATTGTTAATGATCATAGAATTGCATTTGTTTGTCTGAGCCCTGGGGCAATCACTTTAAATACTAGCTAAGAATTTCTAAATAAGATCTATGTAGGGGTAGCACCTTAACGCCTGCAAGAGAAAAATGTAAGAGAGAAGGCTACCCAATCTGAGAACTATGATTTCATTGCAGGTGAATATCAAGATTAACATATAGGTGCCACATTTTAAAACATTTTTAAAACTCTTGAAACATCATGGAATTCTTGCTTAAAAATCAAGTTAAACAGTATTTAGAAAGTAAAAAGCCTACATAATATCACCTATCATCAGACAATTTGCTAAGTGTACCCGATCTACATATACACATACATACCACTTGCCTATTTCACCAGCAGTATTATCTTGGAAAATCATACTATGTCAGTATGTGTACCTCAACCCCATCCTTTTGGAAGGCTGCACAATATTTATTCTATAGTATACTATTACCCAATTCTCCATAGATGTACATCATTTGGATACACACACACACACACACACACAAGGAGGTGTACAAAGTTGTTGTTACTTGTGTGAATATTTAGGAGTTAAATTTCTTAGAAAAATACACATATGTATAATTGCTGAATCCAAGCATGTGAACATTGACATTTACGTATTTAATTGTGGTGACTAAATGTGCTCAGGAACTTTGTACCCATATTTATATTTTTTGCTATGTATGATCAATATTATAGATTAAAAGCATCTAATTGTTTCAATGTGAGTTTCTTTCACTGTTAGTGAGGCTGGATATTGTGTGATTATGGCATTTATTCCTCCGTGTTTTAACTCTGGCCAAATGCTTATGCTTTTCAAAAAGTAATTTCCTCGTTGATTTTTAAATGCTTTTTGTATACTAGCATTTAGTATACTTTTAGGTATCCTAGCATTTTTTCCCATGTATTACAAATATTTTTGCCAGTTTGATGACTTCTCTCCATATTTAATATGCAAATTTTGAACAATAATTCTTTTTAAAGTAATGACAAATAAGATGTATTTTCTTAAACCAGACCAAAGGTTAAATTTATTATGATATTTCAAGTGCAATTATTCTCTTATAATTACAATTCTTGCACACCAAAATCATTACAAAAGATACCTAGTGAGGCAGCATAATAACGTTCTGGCAGAGGGAGATTTTCTGTGTATAGAGGTATTTTCTCCAGGCACATTTAGAATGCACTTAAAATCTCCACATACTAGTATTGTCAGAAACAGCGAGGTTAAAAACTGTCTGAACTTGTCAAAATGTCTTTAAGCTCAGATTCAAAAGAGGGTAGAAATGTAAAACCCACTGAACCTGATGTTACTAGAAAACCATAATTCACTAAGGTATTTCAAGAAGTACAGCACCTGCTCACCTGAGGCAAACATGCAGGTGACAAACGTTCAGCCACCCAGGTGTTTCTCCTTGCTGGTGTTTCCCAGACCCAGACAGCAAGCCACTTTATTCTGTTTGCTCTCTCAGTACCTACCTCCCTCCAAAACCACAAACTCTCCTGTGCACAGAATCTCTAGCCTTGGCCTTTAGTGACATTCACTTCCTCAGACATGTGCATATTAAAATGCACAGCTGGAGGGTAAATTGGCAAGTACTTAAAACATCAGGATATAAAGTTACAAATCTGAACCAGTTGTTTACAAACTGACCTTGTGGATATATATAAAATATAAATCGTAGAGTTACGTAGTTTTGTTTTTTTGTGTGTTTGTTTTTGTTTTTTGTTTTGTTGTTGTTGTTGTTTATCATAGTGGCAATTTACCAGTCTCAAAATTTGAATGTCAATGTGGCCAATAACCTCTTGGGTGACTGGGGACTATATGGAAAGATACAGAATTTAAACACCGCTTACCAATTCAGTGACTTCCATTTCAAAAGCAGATATAAAGAAACTTTGAAGCCAGAGACAAAGAATAAAGGAAAGGCAGAAGGGAGTGGGGAAAATGAAATGGAATACTCTTTGTAATTTCTTCTACAGACTTTCTCCCAGAACTGGGGAGGAGCAAAAAAAAAAAAAAAAAAAAAAATCTTGGATCACTTATTGTAACCAAAACCACAAGTTATAATACTCTCAAGAGACTCTAACTATCCAGACATCTGTTGGATAACAAATGTAGCCAAACATGCATCTTTAAAGAGGTTTCTAGGTTATGCAGTGACAGCTTCACAGTCCAGAAAACAGATAATCCAATCAGAGAAAAAGCTAATCTGGATCCATTTCTTACCCCAAAAGAAAAACATAATTAAGGACATAACACCAACATAGGAAACATGATACCTAGAAGTATGAATTGTAACATTTACTATTCTAAAATTTTTTAAAGATACTTAAAAACTGCTGAAATATACTTGCATTTTAATGTCTATTTGGTGTAAATGTACTTGATTTAATGCCAATCAATCTCTCTACAAATGCAAGATATATTGGAAAGCATTCCATTAGAATGAGATATGTTGCATCTATATCAATTTTTGAGTTGACATCAGAAAATATTCATCTCTCTCTCTCTCTCTCTCTTTTTTTTTTTTCTTTGAGGCAAAGTCTCACTCTGTCACCCAGGCTGGAGTGCAAGGCACGATCCTGGCTCACTGCAACCTCTGCCTCCTAGGTTCAAGCGATTCTCGTGCCTCAGCCTCCCCAGTAGCTGAGACTACAGGTGTGCACCACCATGCCTGGCTAATTTTTTGTATTTTTAGTAGAGACAGAATTTCACCATGTTGTCCAGACTGGTCTCAAACTCCTGACCTCAGGCGATCCACCCACCTTGGCCTCTCAAAGTGTTGGGATCACAGGCATGAGCCACCGCGCCCAGCCTCATCTCACTTTTACCTGGCATGAACAGAAGCTCACTCTCTGACATTTTCCAAAAGAGACTGTCCAATTCGAGCAAACATAAATACGGCTTCAATGATTATGAAGATGCTAAGCATCACCTAATAGTGCTCAAGTAAACCAGCCATGAAAATAAACACTACGAAACATACTTGCGTTAAAAAAAAATTACAAAGTTAAATCTCCAGCATATCAGACTGTATCCCCAAAATAAAAAATACCCAGCATATTTTGTTTCTCATCAGTCCCTTTTGCCAAGAAATTCAGGACATGTTGCCTGCAGACAACTGTTTGTGAAACCTTATATTATTGATAAAGAGAACAAGAAAAGGATAGTTAGGCAGCCTGAAAGGGAATCAACGGTATCTGTAAATTCCTCAGGCCATACAGAATGTTTGTATATAATCTTTGCAGACTGTTGGAAAATGGATATAAAATTGTCTGGGAACAAGTTCTGAAACAGATTTCTTCATTTGATCTGTTCTTTTAGATGCACCCCTATATGAGAGATGAGAAACAGCAAAGCTGAAAGTAGTATTTGCTGATAAGAACCTGACTGCTGAAACAGGCTTTTCAATGCTTTGTGTAATTCTCTACTGAGAGTCATATCAGGACAACCTGGGAGTTATGACTTCTTTCTATCGTGAGCACATCAGTTCTTTTGGGAAGACAAGTTTTACTCTGAAAAGGTCTCCACCTCCCAACCACAGCTAGTTGATGACAATTCCTTTAAGAAAAGGGTCAAACGATGATGGCACTGCCTAATCTTGCTTGCAGTTTTTAAGAAAATACTTAAGCTAACAAGGGATGCTATCCAATTTACATAGTAATTTATATGGTAAAGGAACTTTAAAACTCCTTCATAAAATTAATGCTAAGATAAAAAAAACTGATTAGATTTGCAACTTTTAAGGATTAGCATTTATTATTGGAGATTTGCTGAGCCTAATTCATAGTCTAACTTCCTTTTTTGTACTTAAAATTTTCTTTTGTTTTATATGAGTGACAAGGATGAATATCTCAATACATAAGCGTAAAGGGATAGGTTTTTTTCTTTTTTTTTTAGTACCCTCTCATTCCACGTGGCAGGATATTCTAGATAGAGAAAATGTTCAAATGTTTAAAAATGTCTTGAAGATGTTAATCCCTCAATATTTTTATCTTCTTTTCCATTGTCTGCCCAATCAATACAAAAGCACCCAGTTTTTGCTGTATGGCCAATATCACCAAAACCACTATCAGGAAATTTAACTGTGACAAATATCACAGCTAATCTTCAAGAACAGGAAAGGATTAAGTCAGACACAGACAAAATAAAAATGACAGATGCATTCACAGCTTGCACCTCAATTTTTTAGGATGTCTCAAACCTCCAGCGTGAATTAATTTTTTGTTACAGTGAACCATATCTCAGATTCAGAATCATGACAGTTTTCACTCTGTGTCATGTATCACCATCTAGAAAACACGAGCTCATTGGGTTCTCCCAGCTGTGTCAGGGGAGGAAGTGTCCTCTCCATTTTGCAGCTAAGGAAGAGGAGGAGCCGAGGGGTTAAAGGTTTACGCAACATAATGCAGCTAATAAGTGGTGATATGTGTCCAGAACCTGTTTTTCAGTCCCATTTTTCCCTACCTGTATCTAGACACACATTTCTACATCTCTGCAAATATTAGAGATGCCTACATTGACCAGGATTTTTATGAGCCCCTAAGTGAATTTGGGAGGGGGGTAATAAATTACTAATAAAATTAATGCATCTCTTTTCTCTTTTTCCCTGTCTGCCCTTCTCTCTCTTTCAATGCATACATATGGATATGTACATAAATAAATATGTATATATATTCTTCCTCTAAAGTCCTTCTCCTTCTTTCCTCCTCAAACTCATATTACTGACCTCAATACCTGCTGCCCCAAAAGAAAACACGATTTGACAAACTAGTCTTCTCTGCTTTCATTGAATGATATGTATGTGCACATATGATACAGACAAATACGCAAACTTTTTTGTTATTATTTTCCAAAAAGGACATATATGTGCTTTTCCTGATCTTTTCTTTTTCAGTTAGTAAAACCATATGGAACACAGTTCACTCAGAGATCCCACCTCTTGATGGTAATCGCTGAATTCCACTTTTTTTCTTACTGCAAACATTGTCACAGTAAACATTTTGTACATGTATCATATGCTGCGGCTTGTATTTATGGGAGGTAGACTCAAAGGAGTAAGAATGCTCAGCCAAAGTTTATGAATATTATTACTGTTACTACATTTTCCAGTCTACTTCTTTAAAAAACTAAAACTCTAATTTTCTACCGGCAAGATATGAGAAATAGCATTTTGTCTTAGCAAGACATCTTTTACAATGACTCAAATTTACGCCACATAACTATTTGTATTATTATGCAAACACATCCTAAAACATAACACTTTTAGAAAGCTCCTGCACCTGTTCTACCAAGTAGGAGAAGACTCTGAGGCAAATCCCCATAGTTTAGGCATTGCGACATTATGGCACCATTTTATGGAGGAAAGTCCACAGAAGCCCATGGGCATGATAGCTACATGGCTCTCAGAGGGCTGGGGAATTTCATTACGGTCCTACAGCATCCAGTTTTGAATACTTGAAACTGACGGCAATGTTCTGGAATGCATTTCTCCCCTCTTATTCATCATCCAGTTACTTTTCACGCAGATCTCACTGGCTGGGATCTCCTGGCATTTTGCATGCATCTCAAAGATGGTTTCCATTACCCTTCTGGTCATGAAATTGTCATTCTGGACACGTGCCCTACACAACTAACACCAATCAAGAGTTTGTAAATATTTTAACATAACTCTGATGTTTTTTTCCCTCAGTAATAGGCTTATGACATATGCCAGAGAAAAAGAAAAAGTTTTGTAGAAAGTGTGAAGCAATTGGGTGTTGATTAGAAAAATTTTTCTTGTTACCAAATCGTCATAAACTCGACAATGACAACAAAGTCCAGAAAAAGTATTTCCATTATTCATAAACATTCTGCCTGGTATTTTTAAAAATAATCTGCACCTATTGCTTTGTGATGTTTAACTTTCCTAGCTGAGATAATGCCCTCAGGGTAGGTATACAAAATTCTGTAAATCGTTTTTGAACCATAATAATGAGATGGAAGAACACCATATAGTCCTAGGCTGGCTTCCAGATAGAAACGTCATCTTATCTGTCTACATACTGAGATCAAAAGATTATAAGTAAACTTTTTTTTTTTTTTGGAGACGGAGTCTCACTCTGTCGCCCAGGCTGGAGCGCAGTGGCTGGACCTCAGCTCACTGCAAGCTCCGCCTCCCGGGTTTACACCATTCTCCTGCCTCAGCCTCCTGAGTAGCTGGGACTACAGGCGCCTGCCACCTCCCCCGGCTAGTTTTTTGTATTTTTTTAGTAGAGACGGGGTTTCACCATGTTACCCAGGATGGTCTCGATCTCCCGACCTCGTGATCCGCCCGTCTCGGCCTCCCAAAGTGCTGGGATTACAGGCTTGAGCCACCGCGCCCGGCTATAAGTAAACTTTTATGCCTATTATATTTTAATGCCATTTTTAAACATCTTCATAATTTCCTAATCATGTATACAAATTATTAATATTGTCAAGAAAGGCCTCAATGAATCCCTAATGCCATAACCCTCAGGATTCAGATGGCTAATGTATGCTCCCTGAGAAGTGAAGTAGAAAGCAGGGAAACTATTTTTAGTTGAACATCTACAATATATGATATTTTGATGCCCTCTAATCTTTAGGGTGAAAAATATCACAGTGCTTTAATATTTTAACATAAATCAAACTATTCTGTTTATTATTATTGCGGCTCTCTAATGATTCATCTCCAAATTTATTGCATCCTGCTTTCATTGTGAAGCCCGGAATTGGAGCATTATAATATTTAGTAAATATTCAAGGGTCTTGAGTTGTAAATCTACGTTTCCTGTAATCCTTTTTGTAAATGTAAATGTTTAGAAAGAGAAATTATTTCTAGGATGTTACTGGGTATAAAATTCCATAATTTTAATAACATTAGTACCCCAATGAAGTTAACTCATCAGTAACTTTTAAAGAGTGTTATTTAGCAAGGTTATTTGTCAAACTTTTATGCAACTAGTGATTTTTACCCAGCTGGATTAGCACCAGACCACCTAAAGGAAATCATGGGTCTTGAGATGTGAGTAAGTTTTGGCAAATTTATGGGTGGAATGGAAAAGTAAGAAGTAAATAGATCTCTCTTTCATGGAGACAACCTGCCTCTCCATTTGCTTCTCTAGTATATTTGTTATTCTCACCCTGTTTTTTGTATTTCCTGTACCTAACAAAACCAAGATATTTATGTTTTTAACTAATAGACTTCATTATAAAGCATCATTGTAGTGCCAGCCACCATAATCTTAAACACTAAAGCAGTTTAGTCTGTTCCAAAGCGAATACTATATAACAATTTCGAGCAATGATGATTACAACTTAAATCCATTAAAATATAATTTTGCCACTTCTGAATAATGTCCCTTTCACAGGATATTCAGATTAAATTGGAATGTTGTTTTTACATATAGCTTACTGACCTTGAACCAAAAATAATTTGGAATACCATTTAATAATACCATTTAATATGATTCTGCTTTTATGATATCATCAGGCACAAGCTGTCCACGTAGAGAAAAGGGTAGATTAGGACATTTATCTACTCCTGGCTTCCCCTGTAGTACCCAGTCCTTCCTATCTCATATCAAAATGGAGAGCCTCAAACAATTTTTTTCCAGTTTTCTTAACAGATGAACTTCATTCACAGGTTAGAGAGTAAAGCTTATTGCTGTGAAAATCTCTTCAGAGAGAATACTAGAAACAACTTTCTGTACTTTTGAGAAACAAAAGGTACATCAGCATATGTTTACTCCCTCTAAGTTCTAGATTTCATGGACCTGAGAAATAATAGGTTATGAAAAAGTAATTGTTATATATATGTGTGTATATATATATGAATATGATGTTGTTTTGTTTGTTTAATATTAGGTTACCTAAATGTATCCTAGCAAAAAGTATATGAACACCTCAATTCTAAGTTGTTTATGTATACTGTATATTGCATTATTGTGACATTCCTTAAAGTAAAAATAGATATTTATAACAAAATTGTAGCTAAAATAACATGAGGGGACCCCAAGAAAAATAAATCTGTGGATCTACAGATGAATACAATCTCATGCCATGAGCAGCTTGTGTTTATAAAAACGTCACACCACAAAGCATGACTACTTTTGTTTTGGGTACATTTAAATAAAGTGGATGAAGTGGAAATTGTGAAAGTTAAGTTTAAATTTCAGTAAAAAGCCCTTATTAACAAATCTTCACTTGAAAAATTAATTTAAACTTGGCTGAAATGTACAAGGTTGTATGTCTAACATTAGGTAAATTATTGGCAATAACAGGAAGTAAGAATGACAACATTTCAGTAGAACGCATGGAATGACTGTGACCACTGAAAGAGGACTGCTATGTCAGAATCTACTTAATGTCATCACTAAAATATCTGAGGATGATAAGAAGAGACATATTCACACGTGAATGCCTGGTAATACGTTGTACATGATCACAAATATTTCCACATTTAACTCTCCCCCTCCTTACACACAAAGGGGCCCAGTGTAATACTCTGAGATAGCTGCAATCAGTCCTCCACATCCTGTGACCCTTCCTTGTTCACTGTACGATTCTAGGTGTCATCTCTGGCCCCACCTACCCTTGTTAACCTAGGTTATATGCAGTTTAAAGTAAGGTGAAAGTCATTCAAAACGCTGAAAACCATGACTTCTATTATGGGGAAGAGACAAAGTTAAATGAGAAGTTAATAAGTATACCCCCAAAAATGTGTTCATAAAAAAAGCAGAGTGGAGTGGAAAAGTCTCCTGCTAAACACAATTTAAAATTCCTTTTTACTGAAGAATATACAAAACATTTTATATGCTATAGGGAACTGTGATCTCTAAGAGGTATATGGTAGGCAATGTAAATAAATTCAGTTGATAATAGATCTTTTGTTTTCTCAATGAAGCCCGTATTATCACATTCTGAGTATTTTTCCTATGGAAACCATGGAACTCAGTTTAAAGATTGACAAAGGAAAGAGAAAAAAGCCGAATGTGAGATTTGTGATAACACCCTCTTGGTAAAGATGGGCATTTTTCACGTGGCATGGAGGGCAAATACAAATGACTTATGATCATACCATACTGATCATTCCAAGGTACCTGTATGTAATACCTGTTCAACAGAGGGAGCAAAAAATAAGAGTGAGCTAGCATGACAGCAAAGTAACACCAAGACAAAGGTTAGAGGAATAAGGAGCCCTGGGTGTGAAATATGGGGTGGCGTACACTTGCACAGCCCTGACAGTATGGATCCCTTTAAAGTTTGTTCCAGAGGCAACTCACTCCCCTCACCACCACTCAGCCCGTCAGAAAAAATGGACCACCTTACTTCATTCCTATGGCAGTTTTGCCTACCAAACCTCAAACCCTATTATAATATGTTGTAATGAATCTTAGCAATTTAAATACTTAAAAAAAATTAAGAATTAAAAATTTAAAGGTAAATATTTTAAAAATCGCAGATATATGCTCTTTGAAAAAAAAAAGATTCCAAAAATACAGAAATATATAAAATAAAAAGTGAGGTTCTCCCAACCCCACAGTTATACTCCCAGATATATTTCCAAGAGAACTAAACACACATTTACATAAACACTTGTACATGAGGGCCGGATGCGGTGGCTCACATCTGTAATCCCAGCACTTTGGGAGTCCGACGCAGGCAGATCACGAGGTCAGGAGTTTCAGACCAGCCTGGCCAACATAGTGAAACCCCATCTCCATCTACTAAAAATGCAAAATATTAGCCGGGCGTCGTGGCAGACACCTGTAATTCTAGCTACTCAGGAGGCTGAGGCAGGACAATCGGTTGAACTCAGGAGGCAGAGGTTGCAGTGAGCTGAGATCTTGCCATTGCACTCCAGCCTGGGCGATAAGAGTGAAACTTCATCACAAAACAAAACAAAACAAAACAAAACAAAATCTTGCACAGGAGTGTTCATCACAGTATTATTCCTATTAGTCAAAAAGTAGAAACAAATCTAATGTCCATATTCATTTGTTTATGCATCAAATGCATAAGCAAAATGTGGTATTATCCACACAGTGAAATCGTACCCAGCTCCAAAAAAGAATGACTTTATGATAGATGCTACAACACACATGAAACTTGAAAACGTTATACTAAGTGAAAAAAGACACAAAAAGCCACATATCATACAATTCCATTTGTATGAAACGTCCAAAATAAAAAATTCCACAGAAGTAGAAAGCAGACTAATATTTGCCAGGCATAGGGGATAGGGAAAATTGGGAGAGATTCCTAAGAGGAATAGGAGTTCTTGTTGAGGTGATGGAATGTTCTGTAATTAGAAGGTTGCACAATATTGTGAATGTAAGACCCATCAGTTATACTTACGAAAATGGTGAAGCATATGCTATTGTGAAATATATCTAAATAATAAATTTTTAGAAGTTAAAAAAAGTGAAAGTCTGTCCATCTTCTCTCACGTAGCTAGCATTTACAGAGTACTTGTTATATGCCCGGTATATTTGTAAATGCTTTACTGAATGAACTAATTTAATCTCAAAACAATCCTATTAGGCATCGTTTATCTATAAAGAAGTTGAAGTAGAAGGAGGGCAAAGTCATTGGTCCAAAGTCTGCTTCCCTTGTAAGTGGCAAAGCTGGGCTTACAAAATCAGGCAGTCTGGCTTCAAAGCTCATGCTATCCACTAACTTACCATGAGTAACTACCATTAAAAGTTGGGATATACACTTCAGGATAACTTTCACTGAGGAAGTGCATGCGCCCATATGTATGAGTGTGTGTAGAAGATAACAGTTATACACAGGGATGATACTGAGGGTCGGCAAGTACCCACAGGCCAAATTCGGCATCACCTGTTTATGTACACCCATGAGTTAAGAATGCAAGAGTGAATTTTGCAGTGGTTGGAAGAAAAGAAGGAAAAAAGCAGAGTAGCATTTGATGACACATGAGAAATATATAAAACTCAAATTTCAGTGTGAATCAATAAAGTTTTATCGGAACACAACCATCTTCATACCAATTTTGTCTACAGCTGTTTCTGCACCACATGAGCAGAGTAGAATTAGGCAGTGGTAACAAGAGACCTGTACTGCACGGCAAAGCATAAAATATTTTGATCTGTTTCTTTACAGAAAAATTTTGCTAACCCCTGGATTATGCCATACATGATACTATAAAACTTTAGTTTGTCACTACACATTATATTATGTTCAACCTTCTAGATTTCAAGGTTTCTTTAATTTATTTAAGTAGATACAATGAAAAAAAGCACCTAAAATTATTAAACTATTTGCAATGAATTGAATGTTTATGACTCCCCTTCAAATACATTCAGATGTTGAAATCCTAACCCCCAAGGTGATGGTATAAGAAAGGGAACCTTAGAATGTAATTAGGTTATGAGGGTGGAGCCCTCGTGAATGGCATTATTGCCCTTATAAAAGAGATCTTCAAGGTTACTTTGCCTGTTTCATCATATGAGGTTACAATGAAAAGATGAGCATCTAGAAAACAGGCCCTTACCAGACATCAAATCTCTTAGAACCGTGATCTTGGATTTCGTAGCCTCCAAAATTATGACAGTAAATTTCTGTTCTTTACAAGCTACCCAGTGTATGGTATTTTATTGTAACAGCTTGAAAGCACTAAGACATCATTTCTCTACTAATGAAAATTTCATGTTTTTAGGCTGGGCGCAGTGGCTCATGCCTTAATCCCAGCACTTTGGGAGGCCACGGTGGGTGGATCACGAGGTCAGGAGGTCGAGACCAGCCTGGCCAACACAGTGAAACCCCATCTCTACTAAAAATACAAAAATTAGCTGGGCAGGGTGGCATGGACCTATAGACCCAGCTACTCAGGAGGCTCAGACAGGAAAATTGCTTGAACCCGGGAAGTGGAGGTTGTGGTGAGCTGAGATCGCAGCACTGTACTCCAGCCTGGGCGACAGACAGAGCAAGACTCTGTCTCAAAAAAAAAAAAAAAAAGAAAGAAAGACAAAGAAAATTTCATGTTTTTAGCAAGTTCCACTAAAAATAATTGGATTAATGTATTTATTTTCTAATGGATGTGAAATTGACCTATATTTTAATGGTCCAGATCACTGGGACTTTGAGAAGTTTTATGACTATATGAAGGTTCTTCTCTTGGCTGCTTCGTAGTCACCCAATTATTGATGCTGAGTTTTCAGCTGAGTCACTGTTTCAGGCTGTGTGATCAGGTCAATGTGGCAGAGGTTATATAGAGGGACCCAAGTTTCACTGTTCTCAACTGCTCTACTACCCCTTCCTAGCTTGGTCCTATTATGCAGAAACTTCTGTTCATTTAAAAGTAGTTGGAAAAGTGGTAGAGTGGCTACTACCCTTTTGCTGTCCCTCTTTAGAGGATAGTGTGGTGTACAACCAGATCCCTGTCCCTTTAGGACCGAAGCATTTATTCTCCTGTTGCTGGCAATTCCTGACTCTCAGTTGCTTCTCTCTTTGGGAATTGCCTTCAGCTGAACAAACGCACCTCGCCTAATATCATGTCCCCTTCCCAGAAGCAGATCACAACTTCTAACTGGTCAATTCAGGAATGTAAAAGCCCAACCCCTTGGCCCCAGGCAGAACAGTTATGAAGAACCATCTCACTCTGGAGCGCCTTGTAGAACCCAGGCCTCTATTAACTTCATCGGTGAGACTTCTTCTGCCCAAATCTCTTTTCCTTCAAAGATGTTGCCCTGAGAACATTACCCCATAAATTGTCTACAAACAAATCTGAGTCTCAGAATCTGTTTCCTAGAAAAATTGACCTGCAACACCCCTCTCTAACGCCTCTCAAAGAAAGAGAGATGTAATATTTGTTATTATATCTGAGTTTAGCAGAATAAAATGACCACATATGGCTCAGCCCCTTCCACTCTCTCTTTTTCAGGCCAGCCTCGATGCATGATCGTGCACTGTCCTGCTTGTGCCTTTTGTAGGGAAACTGTACAAGAGGTAGGCCTCAGGTTATGTTTTTCAGAGAAAAATCTGATCAATCATCAATCTCTTCATAGTAATGGAGCTCTAAGCTGTATAACAAGGAAGGTGTCCGTGGGAATCTTCTCTGAAGTTGAGATTTTCCCCAGAACTGCATGTACCAGAATCTAAATTTAGCTGAAGGCAGCAGGAGGTTTAATTGTGGCATTAAGTCTAATCTAGAATCTCCAATTCTGCCTGATCAATGATTATGCTAATAATTTTATCTTTATTTTCATGATTCCTTTGTTTTATCAATTGGGTCAAAATTTATGAAACGAATCTTGATTGCTGTCCTAAACCTACACTGACAAAGAGCAGCACGCCACGCATGCAATAGGAAAACCTTCATCTTTCACTATTAACCATTTTAATAGTCAAATTCACCTAATTTTACCTGATTTACTTATACAGGGAGATGGTATCCCAGTAATCCCTTAGAGAGGGACATGTCTTAGTTCAAACTTCAGCTTGGACACATAACAATGCAATTTAAGCAAGTAGTTTTCTGAGCCTCAGGTTTCTTATTCATAAATGAAACTAACAAGAACTATCTCAGATTTAGTTTAAGAATTTAAAGTTGTGTGTGTGTGTGTGTGTATGTGTGTGTGCATATGTATATAAAGTACCCCAGGTAATGCCTCATATTGTGAGTAATAAATGCTCATTCATAGCTCTGTAAGTGTGAAGAATTATCATAAATGATATCCAACTGGGTCCTCTCAAGAATTTCCGGGGAAAAAACCCTCTTATCTACTTCCAAAAGGTGTGAGAATGGCTTTTCACCTTGATGAGATTATTTCAAGCTGAAATTCTGTAACAAGTCAGTGAATCAAGCTCACACTGAAGTGAACAAGTACAAAGCAGGCCATCAAAATGAAAGAGCAATAATCACATCCACTTCCCCCTTATTGGTAGAATTCATAGAGGGAAGAACATGCCCTTTACCTGCGAAGAGCATTGTTACTGTTGCCACATAGGTACCACATGAGACAGAGAAGAGCCTCCTGAGACCTGCTGTCCATGAAGGCAGCTGCCAAATTGGGAACTCTAATAAGATCTGGCCTCAGGCATCACATGACTCCCAAGTTGTCTTTATTCTGTTAGTATGTGGCAAAGAAAGAAGGGAAGTCGGCGCTGGCTGTCCCATCACACCCTCTCCTGCAGAGGGAGTACCGAGTCCCCTGATACTTTGTTTGGAAAAGCAGCTGGAACCCAGTCTCAATAGGAAGCTGAAATGGGTTAGATGGGGCAATGATCAACAATGGAAAGCTCAGTGGAGAAAAGTTAACCAAAATAAGAATGTTCCACTCACGTCACGGGAGAGGTAAAATAAAGCTGAGCATTTATGACTCTGGGGAATTATTTGTTGTGAACCAGCACATGACTAAGGGTTCTCCATACTACACAAAAGCTGAGGAAGGAAAGAATTTCTTTAAGCTTTTGGAAAGAGAGTTCCAGTGTGCCACAAAATGTTCTAGCAAAAGAATCTGGGACCCACCACTTTGGACTCTAGGGATGCGATGATCAATTTGTCATTTTGGGCTCTGATGCCTGTGATTTCATGAGCTCAGAACTATGAATACCATTAATATGACTAGTCTGGTTCAAAAACCAAGCTCAGACAGTTAACACGTAACCTTCAGAACTAGTGAATTCCAGAGAGGAGATGAATGCTCTGTGAAGAAATCATTTCCTTACTATTCGTTTCTAAATTTGTTGAATATAAATTTTATAGCAGTCTTTTAAGTCTTGTATTATTGAAATCAGAGACAGGAAGAGAGGAGAGGAACAAAGGAGGAGGAATAAGAAAGAGAAAAGAAGGAAAGGCAAAGGAGGGCAAAATCAGGGAAAGGAGGGCAGCGGAGGGGAGGGGAGGAAGAAAATGAAGAAAACATCATTCTTTTAAAATAGGTTCCCTAATTCTCGTTCAAAAGGCTACACTATAGACTATATTTCAGAAAGCCGTTTTTACAAGTCATACATGAGGACTAACAAAAAAAAGGAAAGAAAGGAAAATGACTGAAGTATACTATTTCTGAATTCTATTAGGCCTGACACATGGTGTAATGCACATAGGCATGGGAGATTTAAATAATGGGCTCAGTTCTTTGTAAACAGAAGGTACCAGAGAGTCCATTTCAAAGGGACAGGCTACTAGCCTAAGAGATGAGAGAAGAGCTCTGAGACCTTTCTCAGGCTGTACTGCATGAGCTAGTCATACCAGTTGCTGCAGGAATACAGAAATCATTGCAAAATGGCTAGGTTCCATAAACATGTTGGTAAAGTTGAACTCTACAGATAAGAAAGAACAACTTCAAAACAAATTTCCACCTTTTCTTAAATTAACTTTATCTTGTTAGAGAAAGAAAGCAAGCCAGCAGCTCACCTGTATCAAATCCCACACTTGGCACTATGTCTACTGTTCCATGAAAGGCTCCAGCCCACGCTGAGGTAGCAGAGGTGACTGTGGTCGGTTCTGTCTTTGTGATGTCACACTGGGGAGCAGGAATCCTGGCCGCATGCACTGAAGGCATCAGCAGAGGCCCATAGGATGGATCCAGGGCAGAACCAGCAGGAGGGTGGTGATGGTGGTGATGATGGTGGCGGTGGCGCATGTGGGCATGAGGGTGGTGGTGCCGCATGTACACGTCATGCATATGGCTGTAGGATGGGCTCACCTGAGATGTCAAAGGATAAGGCCAGGACTCAGACACAGCAGGGGGAGGGGCTGGGCCAGTCTGATGCAGGCTGTGTCCTGGCCAAGGACTGGGATCAGCTGCAGAAAAGGTGCCAGGGGGTCCAGTGACCTGGAAGTCAGGATGAACTCCCCCCAGACAAGGTGCAGGTGGGGGCTGGTAAGAGCTGGTCCAAAAGGAAGTTGGGAAACTATTCCGTTGGCTTGAGAGAGCTGAGCTGTCTGAGAAGACAGAAAATAAAAAACGTGATTAACATAAGACTCAGTTTTGGGATAGACTTGCCTCTAATTGTCCAATAATATTTTACAAGCAGTCAAACGAGCATGCACTCTTATTCTTCCCAAACAGGGGTGAACTGATACCAGGCTGGCCTCTGGGCTCGCAAGCCAATGGGTCCGTGTGCAGGATCCAAAGTGTTGAACGAGCCTCCCTCCATTTGCTTTGCTTGGCTTATGCCGTCACAGTCTGTGCTAAGGTTTGCAATTTGGGGACTGAAAAATTTCATTTCCTTCTGAGTACCTTGCAGCCATTAGGCCTAAGAGGAGGTCATAGCTACCCACTTCACTGGTAAAGAAAGCTTATGCCATAAATGAGGTTTATATAAGTTGGAAATGATCATTTTTACCAACTTCTAAATGCAAATACGGTTTTCATTTAAAGGAAAGATTTTAATGCCGAAGGTAACAATGAAAGTAAGATCGCAATTACTTATACTCACTAACACTCATTTTCCATTAAGAAGAGCCTCATTTTATTTATTTATTTTCTGTGGAGATCTGGGAGTCTGTAGACCGAGAATAAAAACGGTCAATATTTAATACAGTATCAAATGTCCAACACTATGCCAGGGGCTTTTCATGGATAATCTCATAGGAGTTTCATTCCAGGCCTATGGGGTAATTATTGTTATTATCCCCATGATGAGAAAATCCCAGCAGAGAAGAAGCCTAAGGCTTAAGATGGCAAGAATGGGACTAGGCTTTGAGGCCAGGTGGCCTAAATGGCCAATGGCTGGTCCTCTTCATAAAGTGCCACAAGAGGGCACAACTGAAACTATGAACCTCAACATCTCGAATTTGGTGAAGATCCTAGGGAAATGATAAGTGGAGGAAATTCAAGTAGAGGTCACGGGTTTGAGGAACTATTTTGGGGAGATGGAAATATCAAAGAATAGCGCTTAGAGACAAATCAGAAAGAAAATCATCCCCTAACTCTTCATTAATTCAATTTCCTACTCGATAATAACACATTTATACAAGACCTACTATGTATCAAACGTAGGCGTCAGGGATGACCAAATGGACACCATTTTTAGTCACAATCTGCAGAAGGATAGATAAATAAAAACAGACATGTGCAAGGTGACACAGCAGGTATATTCCCCCAACAGGAAGCACAGAGAGCACCAACCCCAGCTTAGAAAGTGATAGGTAAGTGGAAGCTGACAGGCTGAGTAGGGGCTAGCCCTGGGAAGAGAGCTTTAGGCAAATGGATCAGCACATAAGAAAAGGCCGTATATTACACACACACACACACACACACACACACACACACACACACACACACGCGACAACAGCAGCATTTGAAAGACAAAAAGAGTTCGGTAGGCAGAAGGTGGCAAAAGAAAAAATGAGACTATTGAAATAAGGACCCAGATGGTGTAGACTTGCTGGCCATGGTACTGAATGTAAATTCTATTCTGAGGTGGTAGGGTCTCAATGGGCTTTGAAGGGTTTTAATCTAGGAAGTGACATAGTCAAATCCATTTGTAGAAAGGTCAGTGCCTCCACCTGTAGCCTGTTGCCTACAGTGTTGTGTAACTGAACAAGCACTGGGCTGGGAGACCAAGGAGCCCAGCTTTCATCCTAGGTCTTACCCTAGGACCCTCGTTTTATCACCCCATATGGACCCATTGATCTTTCCATGGCTTACTTTCTTTTACTAAGAAAATGAAGTATTTGGATCCATTAATTCAAATTATCTACTGGTTTAATACTGCTAACAGTCTGGGAAGTACCCCATGGATTATTTTTAACTATAGAAGAAGATATCTTCTAAAGACATTAGTCATGAAAGTTTAAAGACAGTATTTGTATACTGAGCTCCACATAAAAGAAACTTGCTAGACATTTCCATTGAATGAAGGGTAAGAGTGGAGGATATCTTAAGAAGTATTTTAAAATAAGAATATTCAAAACATTATCTATGTTCTCACTTCATAAATTTCCAGGCCATACTTTTCTTACCTCAGGGAAAGCTTAAAAAACTTCAATTAACCACCACATATATCATTTGGTTAACATAATTAGGCTATTAATGTGGTGTTTGAACATCTCCTCTCCACTAAAGGCTGTGGCAGCAGCACTGCAAGCTCTTCTATTCTCTCCCCTTCAGCCAGGCATGGGCACCAGCGCTATGATCATTTATCCCATCCATCCTGTGGTCAAACAGCTATTCACAGTCAATTCCCTCCCTCACAACATCTTCATCGATCTCAAAACACGAGGGGGAAATCTAGGAGATGACGTTCTTCAAAAGGCAAAGGATGGAAGTGCACACTTTAAGTCTTCAGCCAACCTCAGGAAACTTTTAATTGAATGGTTTTGTTAAAATCAAAATCTATCCAAAAACACCCCCTATGATCAACCTTACTGGCATTGAGGTAAATATGTTTTCTTGAATTAACAATCATCTCTTTGCAACATATGAAAAATGCTATTAATGACAAGAAGGAAAGTCATATAAGTTGTAAGAAGAAAATTCAATGTGCCTTAGGTGATGGTCATTTGTAGAATATTTCAGTCACACCCACAATGAAAGCCATCAATGTTTAAACTTAAAATCCATGCACAGAGTTTAGAGACGCTCCTTATTCTACATAGTTCATCCCTGTCACTTTTCACACGTCTGCCACTTTGCTCTCACAACCCCCATCTTGTGGGACCAAAGCCTTCATTCTGCTCCTAACTTCCATCTCCTGGGGGGCTAGAATCCTATTATGAAAACTAGTAAACCCCAACCACAAGTAAGTGCCAGAGATACAGAATTCCCCTTATTAAAATCCACTATCAAGATGTCAAAAGTACAGAGTATATACCATTTCTCTGTATGCTTTTAGTCTCATTTATATGTACATGGAGCCAATCTTATTTTATAGATGTTTATGCAGTTTGAATATGCAGGCACAAAAGGGAATAATGAATGAATTCCTTATCAAAAACATTATTGGTCTATTTATGAAGTACTGTACCATGATTAGTGAATACATTATTATTGAAAGTAGAAATCTATTTTTGAAAATGCACTCCATAAAGAATGAACAGAGTTTAAAAATGCTCCAGGGAAAAATAAAATTAAAAGGAACTTAATATTTTCCCAGTCAATATGTCTCTTGAGATTAATATAAAGTTTGCAAAGATCTATGCAGCCCTTTAAAAAAAAAACCTGTTGCATGTACAATGGAAACAATATTGAATTGAAAATAAGTTTATGAAGAAGTTTATACTTCAGAATCACTATTCGGTGTCTTGCTTGTTTAAAGAAAAAAGTCTTGATGCAAAGGAAGAGATGATATGCTTTGTTTCATGCCTGAGAATCAGTGTGCTTATTTCATATGTATGTAAATTTTTTTCATTACATGATTCTTTGCTTATGGGTACTTAATCACAGCCATATTTGTTGGATGAAGAAAACATATGAAAAGCTGTATGAGCTATTTCTATGCAATATTACATTTCAGGTTAGTGAAGGCAATACAGCACTTTATGCTATTAACACTATATGGTGACTTTGGATTCAATATTACCTGATACACAGATGATGTTAACCGATATTCGGATGATGTTGACACTGACAGTCTAACACATACAAAAAGCCCAACTATAATTTTGATTCAATATGCATTTGGTGTTAAAAATATTACACACACATACATACACACAAGTTTATTTCTAGACAACAAAGAAAATGGTAATATTGATACATTGTCTAACACAATCCACTCAAAGCAAACCTAGTAATCTCACTATCTGATTTAGACTGGAACATGGTACACCAGGTATTTCTTTCAATTTCATAATAGCTGGGATACTTTTTACACTGATTCTAAATGTCTCTTTAAAACACACACACACATCAAAAAACAATTTAAAAAAATCTCAGGGTAAAAAAAAGTTAAGAAAGATAGGATTCAAAATTTAAAGAATGATACAGCTTATTAATCTTGAAAATAACAACTACTAAATTAAAAGGAAAACGGGACAATGAAGTGTTGCAGAAACTCTAAGTCATCTTAAAAATTTCCAGAAACCACATTAGAATCAATATTGATTAAAACATCATTATTAAATGTTAAAAGGTAACATTTTTACATTTTTTATTAATATCAGTTAAAAAACAAAATTCTACTCAATTCTTAACCTAAAGTGTTCTTGCTGTAATTTCATTGCCATTCTCTTGTTGTTCTTCCCACAAAAATAAATGGCTGGGTCAGAGGTGAAATGACATGTGTTCCAGTGTTTTCTGTCATTCAGTAATTATGCATTACCATTCTGTCCGAAGATTGCCCTCTAGTTACTTTCTTCTAGAGTTGCTCAAAATGGGCCTTGTGACTCTACACTGAGAGTTTCGAGGGATGATGTCAGAGGCTGATACTCCTTGGAGGCAGCAGGGTGAGGTTAGTCACGCCTCACTTTTTTCCCCATGTCTTGGTCCTATGGACATTCTGTTCATTTCCAGTATCAGCCAGCTCATCAGACAGGCCCTCCTTTTCCTTTCTCCATTCGACTATTTAGGTTTCGTATTTATTTCGAGAGTTTTCTTTTTCCCATGAGAATGGATTGCTCAAGCAGACCCTATGTACATCAATGAGCCAATAGATAATTTTCTTTGCAACTACAGTATCAGTAAGATTAGCACTCAGGATGCTTTTAAGTCAGTGATCTACTCTGCTATGGCTTGACATAAGTCCTGCCCTTTTCTACAGGTACACACACACTCATTTCTGTGAAGATCAGTGCATAGACATAGTTGAAGCCAATGTTTAGCTCTGTGCCAAATTAATCATATAGATTATTTTAAAAATCTTTATGATAACACTAGGAGAAGGGTATCAGTAAACATATATTTGTATGGAGATAAGGGAACAATCATATTCATTAGGTTTTCCTTTTTTTTTTTTTTTTTTTTTTTGTGATGGAGTCTTGCCCTGTCACCCAGGCTGGAGTGCAATGGCACAATCTCAACTCACTGCAACCTCTGCCTCCCGGGTTCAAGTGATTCTCCTGTCTCAGTCTCCCAAGTAGCTGAGATTACAGGTGCCTGCCACCATGTCTGGCTAATTTTTTGTATTTTTAGTAGAGACGGGGTTTCACAATGTTGCCCAGACTGGTCTCAAACTCCTGACCTCAGGTGATCCGCCGGCCTCGGACTCCCAAAGTGCTGGGATTACAGGCGTGAGCCACCGCGCCCGCCTCATTAGGTTTTCTTAATAGAAAGAAATGAAATTCTTTCAACCCTGTTAGAACATATAGCAGGATTAGAGGTAACTGGTAAGACCCTGCCAAATAAAATACATGTACTTCCTATCATTAAGTGTTTGCCTTACAGCTGAAAAACACCTAAAAAAAACTTTCCTAGCTTCATCAAGGAGATATACATTCAAAGTACAACCATTATTCCATTATTAGCTGACACACACTATTCTTTGTCTAAAGATTTACCATGGAAATCTATTCTGCAGTTAAACTTGATTCAGTTATTTAATTTGTTTGTGGCATCGTAGCACTTCTGTGGCACTGTAATAACTTTATGCTGTAAACTAGACCCTTTAACACTTGGTCAGCAGTTCCTTTCTAAGCATCATCGCCATGGCCGCTAACATTATCATTAGCCTTTAGTATCTACTATTATCTAAGACTCTGTGTTTTCTACCAAAAACACAAAGTTCCGGAAAACCATGTTCCCGGATAAAGGCTCAGGGTTTGTTTTCTATGTGGCAAATGAGTGGACACTTACTTAAGGAAAAGAGAAAAGGCATCTGACTTTCATTCAGCACCTTGAGTCAAGCTCTATGCTAAATTATTCATATACATTATTTAAAAATCTTTACAATAACTCTAGGAGATGGGTATCAATAAACACATTATTACAGTTGAGGAAGTCGACGTAAGAGATTTCAATTTAGTCATCCAAGATCACATTGCAAGCAGAAGGTAAAGGCTGGAACATGAATCTAAAACAAATGGACTCCAAAGACTACATTTTCCAATTCTGTGTAGCCTTGCCAATTAATATTAAATTGCCACCAACTCTCCTGTCTTATGAGAATAAAAATGTGAATCTCATTTTATTGAACCTCTTCTTTAAGACATTTTCTATATCTTTAATTATCGTTTGTGGCTGTCCTATAAATCCTACACAAGTTTTATATATTTATCTAAATCTGACTAATTCACAACTGAAGATAATTATGGCAAAGATCTAAGAAAAGCAAATCATACCTTTGAAATGATAGAACTTTACAGGAGAAAAGATTTTTACCAATTCTTTACTTCAATCCCCTTATTTTATGAATAAGAAAACTGTACCCAAAGATTTCATGTACCTTATTTCCAAGAAATTTGCTATTAAAGACTCTTTTGCCTTCTAATTCTGGATACATGGTATGAAATTGGTTCATTGAATTCACTCAGTTAATCATTAAATTAATATCTATTTCAGATTTTCCACATAGAAACACACTGTCGTGAGCATCAGAAAAAATTAGGTACCATAAGAAGATACGGTATTTGTAGACTTAGTGGGAGAACAGGAGCTAAAAATTGAAGTGCATGCTGTGTTCTCCTGGTATACTCTGAAAAACTGATGTAAAAACCTGTAAAATAGCCGGGCACGGTAGCTCGCGCCTGTCATCCCAGCACTTTGGGGGGCCAAGGCAGGTGGATCACCTGAGGTCAGGAGTTCAAGACCAGCCTAGCCAACATGGTGAAACCCTGTCTCTACTAAAAAAAATACAAAAATTAGCTGGGCATGGTGGAGGCCCCCTGTAATCCTAGCTACTCTGGAGGCTGAGGCAGGAGAATCGCTGGAACCGGGGAGGCGGAGGTTGCAGTGAGCCGGGATCGCGCCAATGCACTCCAGCCTGGGTGACAAGAGCGAAACTCCTCAAAAAAAAAAGTTCTAAAACATCTGTTCTCCACCTATCACTTTGCATTCCATTCGCCTCACATCAGCATCTTTGCTTCTCATTAAATATTCCAAGCTCATTCCATCTTCAGGGCCTTTGTACTGTCTGTCCTGTGTGTAGAATTATTTTCCCCTAGGTAACCACATGATGAGTATTCTTATTTCCTTCAGCTATCTGCTCAAACGTAACTGTGCCCCACAGGGCTTTTGTTATCACCTTATGTAAAATAACATCTTTTGTAACAATTGTTTGTTTCCTGTTTCTACCCCAAAACGTCAGCTCCATGAGGGCAGAGCCTTGGGCTGTCTCAGGACTTAGCACATTGCGTAACACATAGCAGGAGGTTAATCAATGTTTGCTGAGTATGTCAATGAATGAAACAGGTGACATACTTGAAGATCAAATTTCAGATGGTTCTAAGAAAATTTTAGTAATAGTTATGAAAACATTGCCTTGATTAGCCCTTTCTATGTTACAATTTAACATCTGCTAAAGGACCTTGTGTAATGTGTTATGCAAATTACAGGGAAAATGCTGATGTGTTGTAGGGTTTCCACACATTCACAACATCCCACTGAAAATTATTTTGAATATGATACCATAGATAATCACTCTGGCACCAAGAAATAATTTAGGACATTAATTCTGATTTTTCAGGTTAAATGATAGCAAGGTTGCATATGCCCATGTGCTAAAAGAAGTAGACATTATATGTATTAGTCTCTTGGGACTGATTATCTTAATAGGATTCATTATTAATATACCAAATTATTTATTAAAGCCATCTAATTCACTAATGTTTTCCTATTTTCTTCCTCTATAAATTATTAAAATTATTCATCACATCCTGTTAAACAGGACATTAGTCTATTACATAAGCATCATAGGCTTCCAAGGACTAAGTCTCAGTTCTCATAGTAAGTCCATAATATTTACTAATCAAATAAGTAGAATGTTTTTCAATTCATTTCCATCAAGGCCTTGGATATTTTATTTGTAATCCACCTTACCCTTTATAGTCACTGTTTAGTGTTGTTTATATTTACTGAAGAGAAAAATAAAGAAGGAAGGAAAGAAAAAAAAAGAGGAGAGGAGAGGAGGCAAGCAGGGAGGGAATGAAGGAGAGAGGGTAAGAAGGGAGGGAGAGAGAGAAGAAAAGAAAGATAAAGTAGCTAAGAAAAGATCAGGCCCAGCAATTCCACGTGGCCAGGACTTCGACCGTGGAGCAGAACCAGTCCAGTGCTTCAGAGAAGGTATCACTAGTCACTGCTCACTGCTCACCTGGCCCTGCCCGCAGGTGGCCAGCTTTTCCTCATGACAGGAATCACCCAGAGCCCTTGTTCAAGTGTGATTCCCACACCTTTCTACGAAGATTCCAGTTCAACAGACTCGAGATAAGGGGATCCTGCAAACTGTCCTTAACAGGATTAGATCAATGATTATCAAACTCAAGCCTGCATTGGAGTCACTGGGAGGGCTGGTTAAAACACAGATCGCCCCATCCCAGAGTTTCTGATTCTGCAGGTCTGGGGTGGAGCCCAAGAATCTGCACTTCTAACAAGCTCCCATGTGGCACCGATGTTCCCTCGAGAACCATTTTACTAGATCATTCCTATAACCAGGTGAGTTTGGAAGACATCATCACTGTAACAAATTTCTCTGAAGCTGTCATTGGAATGACATATTATGTTTTTCTCCAACCCTGTAATTACCCTGATTTAGATGTCACCAATAATTTTCTGTGAGTCAGAAATCAGTTTCAAACATATCTCTGTGACCTCAATATAGAGAGAAATAAAGGAGCCCAACGTGCAGCTCTTTCTTTATCAAGGTAAAAACACTAGTTTAAACCATGTAGATGCTGCCAAAAATGCCTAGATTGTATACTACAAAGAGTTAATACAACCACCAATCAGGATAGAGAAGTCTATTAAAAGAACACAGACAGCTTTCAATGTCTGTATTCCTGGGTCAGACTCAGGTCTCTGGTATGTCACCACGTAGCACCTACTGGAATGAGCAAGAGCTAATTTTTTAAAAGCTGATTTAGACACGCCTATTATTGAGAGATCCAAACTGGGCCGCTGGGGCTTTAGGAATGGTGCTTCGCAGCTCCATGCGGCCACTATAAACTCCAGCCGGTTGTATCACTCCTTTCCATGAGGAATTTAAGGGGTGTGACTGCATCCTTTCCAACCCTGCATTCCACATGTGACAAAACCGATCCAGCTGTTTGTCTGAAAGAAATTCCTCGCTGTCCTTAAATATTAAAAAGCAAGTGGATATCCATCCTCAGGGGCAAGTCTCCAGCTGGAACCTGGTACAGGCAGTTGCGCAACAAAGACAGTGCCCTGGAGAGCATCTGCTTTTGAATGCTTACCTCGCCATAGGGGGGTTAGCCCCATCTTGCTTTTTGAAATGGCAGATTCTGGATGGAGGGTGATGGCTTGGCCCAAAGCTCTTGAGAAGTGTTCATCCACTACTGACCCAATGTCTCCCTGGAAATAAGTGAAAAGGACACAGCGAGAGTTAAGGTACTCCATCTCGGCAGGCTGGTCTTTCTCCTCCTCCTCCTCCTCCTCCTCCTCCTCCTCCTCCTCCTCTTGTTTGCTGGGAAGGGTGACTTCCAGAGAGTTCTGCATCTTGCTGAATACCGCTAACTTCTTCTGGGATGGAATAAACAAAACACAGTATCAAAGACCGTTTGTAAAAAGGCATTCACCAGTTAAGTTTTCACTTAAAAAAAAACACAATCTAAATATTAACATATGTTTGCAAACTGATTCTACTTCATCTGCTTTATTCCATCCTTTTCCTCCCCAAACCAGTTGCCTCCTTCCCACACTAAAAAAAAAAATAATATTAATAAAAAGTCTGTGATTCTACATTTAGCAAACAAACATAAAAGCCCATGATCAAATAGCATATTTTCAAAATGGGATTTTGTGTTTGTTTTTGCTTTTTGTTTTTTCATCTAGCTAGGCCAACAGGAGAATGACATTTTAAAACAAGTTTTTCTTCCCAGTTTTGGTTTTTACTTTTAAAAATGTAACACACAGCAGTGTTACGGTTTAGGACAGAGAGGAATGACTGTCTGGGGGTGGGGTGGACAAGAAAAGATCTTTGCATAAATAAAATAAACTAAAATGAAAACAGGAATGTAGCATCTTATAAAAGGATTTGGCAGATGTGCTGAACTCATTTCTCAAAAATCAAACTAAAATGACAAAATAAGTCTGTGTGAAGATGCATTTTACATGGAACATACTTTTCAGATGTTCCACTTACCATCATTATCATGAGGGGAAAAAGTTTTATTACGGCTTGCTGAAAATATTATAAAATACTAGTAGCCGGTTAATCTTTCAAATAAAAATCAGAAAGATTGGTTAATTTAAAATGTTTAAAATATATGATAACTCTCATAATAATATACATGATGTCAGACATGCTTCTAAAACTTTCTATTTATCACCTCATTGAATCTTTATAATTCTATAACATGGCTATTAATACTATCCATATTGTAAAGATTAAAAAGCTAAAGCACAGAAAAGTTAAGTTACTTGCCGAAAGTCACAAATCGTGTAAGCTGCAGAGTCCGAATGCATAAGAAAATCAGACAGGTATAGACGTGTGTGTGCACACATATGTGCTGGGGAATGGCAGGGAGGGGTATCTAGAGTATAGATATGCATGTGCATACATGTGGTAGGGAAAGGCAGGGAGGGACATCAAGAGTAAAACAATTACAAAAATGTATTTTGTATTGTTTTTCTGTGTAATACATTTATAGTTAATAGATATTTTATTATTCCTGCTTTTCAATATTTCCAAACATTTTTCACTGAGCACATACTACATTTATTATCAACCTCAATGCGAATTACATATAAGAAGATAATGCTAAAGATTGTGAAATGTATTATTCTAGTGACCAAACGAGCTTTCTCTGTCATCCTCATGTCTGCAAAACCTGATCCTTGATCATACCATTTTTTTTTTTACTTTGAAAAAAATGCATGCTGGAAAATGAATGTGAATAGAAAAAGATAAATCACTCCAGAATACCCAGTAATTTTTCATATGTTAGCAAAATACATACCCCAGACTCTATATTTCTAATGTAATTACTAGCTTCAATATCTACAGCTCCAAATTATAAATGCACCATTCAACAATTTGGCCCCTTTCCCCAGCAGTGAATATGTTGCTCTTGTATAAGGTGAGTACTGAAATATTCAGAAATACTATGAGCTTCTAGTTATCATTTCAGGATGGTTATTTATAAATATATATTTTGCTTTTATTTAAAATTTGTGTCAGTATGGTTATGATTTGTTGATGAATAGATAATTCATTCTTTGTAAGTGAATGTGCCTTGCTGATGAATAGGTAATTGCAATGACCGAGTGCTTTTCTTTCTCATAACCTACTTCTGCACAGATTTGAACATTTTTATATTTAACTTCAATAGTAAAAACACCATAGAACCATATAGTATGTGTAACATTAGGGAATCGAGCTAAATAACCTCTAAAGCCACTCCTAGTTTTAAATTCCATTCTAAAATTAAATGAATATTATAATTTATTAGTCAAATCACAGTGCTGCTTCTTTTGGTGCATGTGTATTTGCCTAAAACATGTACTGTTTTAACCATATGCACACACTCTCTGTTGAATATTCTGGAACATTAGAAAGCAGCTCTGTATTTACATGAAAACAAAAACCCTAAAACCTATCTACATGGTGGCATCATTGTCCACAAGTGTTCATTATTATTCGTGAAACTAATTTCTTTTTTCTGTTATTGTCCAGCTCAGCATCAGTTTGTGAGAATGGGGCCCTGCATATAAATGCTTTATTTGTTTAATTGTAACATTCATTCTTTAAGTAGAAGAGCCTAGCTATGTTAACAATCCAAATAAAGTCAACGTTTTATTTTATCTTTAATTGACAGCAATTAATTCTCAGATGAAATAAAAGTGAAGTTATACATATATATACACTTTTTTATATATATATGTATAAAGGATTTGAAAGCCATGAATCCTGATACAAATGTCAAATAGTATTCTGATCAATAGTAGTAATCATAAAATATCAATTTTAAAATTGATATTTTTAAATCAATTAAACTATTGTATTTAAACTATAGAATTTCAATCTATTTAAGATTTCAGTTTTCTAAATGCTTCATAATATTGTGTTACCTTTCCTACCAATTTTTGAATGGTTGGATAGAAATAAACTAACCTAAAAATTATATTTTTCAATATGCAATGGGGAATAGTAAGCAAAAGCTGCCCCTGCATTAAAAAGCTCATCACCGGTTTATTTTAGAAAAAGAATTATCTCAATGTATGCATTCTTTATATTTTTATTTCATATATGTAATATATCTATATTTACATAAATATATACTGAAATATTCCTTTTTGATATGGCAAACATATATGGTTCTTTAAAATATCTATACTGATTCCTCTACTTAAATAAATTTTTTTGGACTGATTATAAAATATACTTTCTGTTTTCTTTTTCTCTCTCTGGGTTCTTTAAGCCAGATTCTTTTACTAATTAAATAAATTTGCTAGAAAACTATCAAACAAATAAAATGAAAAAAGCTTATATCTACCAATAGGCAGGACACAAGAATTCTACCACTGCCACTTGCACTTTTTTTTAAAGATAAAGTTAGATTGGGCCGGGCGCAGTGGCTCATGCCTGTAATCCCAGCACTTTCGGAGGCCGAGGCGGGTGGATCACGAGGTCAGGAGATCGAGACCATCCTGGCTAACAAGGTGAAACCCCGTCTCTACTAAAAAAATACAAAAAACTAGCCGGGCGAGGTGGCGGCGCCTGTAGTCCCAGCTACTCGGGAGGCTGAGGCAGGAGAATGGCTAAACCCGGGAGGCGGAGCTTGCAGTGAGCTGAGATCCGGCCACTGCACTCCAGCCTGGGTGACAGAGCAACACTCCGTCTCAAAAAAAAAAAAAAAAAAAAAAAAAAAAGATAAAGTTAGGTTAATTTAATTTTCGCAGATTATAATGAACCAATTTAAACATTTACGTTTACAACACATACACACACACACACACACACAGACATATCCTCACGATCAACAGTACTGGTTAAAGAATTTCAAAGTATCAAATGACCTGATAACTAACTAATGTGCTAAGGTTGAATTTGCATACTTTTGTTTTAACATTAAATGTGATCATGAAGAAAACAGAAATACAACATTTAAACAGCAATCGATTCAAATGCTGCCATTCATCCCATCTTAATTTCATTCTCCATTCTCCATAGACTCTCGTGCCTCAACTACTTTCTAATGTCTGTGTTTTGTTGACTGTAAATCAATTTATTGTTTTTTTTTGTTCGTTTTGTTTGGGTTTTTTTTTTTTTTTTTTTTTTTTTTTTTTTCTTTTTTGAGACGGACTTTTGCTCTTGTTGTCCAGGCTGGAGTGCAATGGAGCGTTCTTGGCTCACTGCAACCTCCGCCTCCCGGGTTCAAGTGATTCTCCTGCCTCAGCCTCCCTAGTAGCTGGGATTACAGGTGTCCGCCACGATGCCCAGCTAATTTTTTGTATTTTTAGTAGAGACGGGGTTTCACTATGTTGGCCAGGCTGGTCTCAAACTCCTGACCTCAGGTGATTCACCCCCCTCAGTCTCCCAAAGTGCTGGGATTACAGGCATGAGCCACGGCGTCCAGCTCTGCTTTTTTTTTTTTTTTTTTAAACTAAGTATTTTACTCATGAGCACTTCTGCCACGTTCTGTATTCACTTGGGTCTTTGCTCCTTCAGTGAAACGTCCCTAGTGTTACATTCTTTCTTGGAAATAATATATAAAAATCAAAACATTGAGACTAAATATCAAATCATCAGAACCCAGATTTCCTGATTCAAGGTCAAAATGTAATCTAATTGGTATTTTTCTCAAAATGCACAATCACTTCCTAAAAATATCCAGATTTCGCAGAAATATTTATGTTTTGCTTAGAAGACCCTGAAGAAATGTTAACAAAAATAAAGTCATCTAAAGGGACTTTAAAGACTGCAAGTTGTTGTGTTTTTTTAAATGCACATTTATGTCTCTTCACCACAATATAGTTATGACACTTTTTCCCTCGGTAAAATACACTCTGGAGTAAGATGAAACAATAAATGGGTTAATAGCTATAAAGTGAACGCTAACTCACCAAGAGGTTAAAGTATCAATGTGGAGAGTTCGCTTGGGCAGTACAGACCATATCCAACCACCACGCTGCTTGCCATCAGGCACAACAGCAACAAACTTTTCAGCAGGAATGTGCCGGGGAAGGATTTGTCTGACAAGAGAAAGACTTCCATGTCAGGAGCCAAATACCACTAACTCCCCAAGGCTTAAGCCTACAAAATGCCAAATGATTACCGTGCATATGTGGAAACTTTTTTTCCTAGGGAAACAAAAGTATTTTAATGAATCACTAGAGTCTTTGGATATTTAGAAACAGATTTAAAAAGAAAATCTACTGGCTAGTTTTTTAAAACACAATGATTTTTTTATATTCAAAAACACGATTGGAGCTATAAGAAGAAATCACTCTCCCAGGGTAAATATTTCAAAATCGTGGAGGCCATAAAAGCAGCACATTGCTCTTTGACCATATGTATTTTTTTCTTTTGAGACAGGTTCTCGCTCTGTCGCCCAGGCTGGAGTGCAACGGCGTGGCCACAGCTCCCTGCAGCCTCCACCTCTCAGGCTCACATGGCTATCCCACTTCAGTTGGGACTACAGATGAGTGCCACCATGCTGGCCTTATTTTTTATTCTTTTTTTTTTTTTGTAGTGACAGGATCTCACAATGTTGCCAGGGTTGGTCTCAAATTCCTAGCCTTAAGTGATCCTCTTGCCTCAGCCTCCCAGAAGTGTTGGGATTACAAACATGAGCCACCGTGCCTGGCCACATATTTCTTAATGTACTTGGATAACAGTTTTTGCTTCTTCACCTATTTGGAGAAGGCTAGGTCAGCTTATATGAGGTTGGGTCAAGTTAAGGAACGTACGTCACAAACCTTTTGTATATTTCGTTTCACATAACTGTCCTCCCCCACACAAATATTTTGTCAGAATAAGTACTCCCAAGTTATAAGTTAATATGCAAATTACTGGGTCAGGATGATCTAATTATAATAGTAAGTGGCAGAGATGGGATTAGAACCTATTTCTGTTTGTTTACAAAGCATGTACCCAGAAAATAGACTAAAGAAAATGTGTCTCTATGGTATTTATTTTAACTGAATAAACAAGCCGTAAACATCAGTCAGCATGGCATCACATACTAACTAGGACAGTCTAAAACTCATGACATTAAAAAAACAGAAATTAATCAATGCCATGCTTTTAAAAAACATACATCATTCTAGATGAAATTGAACTTCTCTATCTAAGAATACGTTATCTCCTTGACAAATCAGATACATAAAACAATTGTCTACAATTTTTCTGAAAATCCCATTTTGGAAATTTGACGAGAGTCAGTCTGTGAGACAAAATCACACCTCACCATTCTGCGTTTGTTTGTCTGTTTTTCTTAACAGTAGGGAGGAGTCAACCAAAAATCATATAACTTAACATGATGAGTTACTTTCGAGTGCATTTGCCTCTAAACGATTCTTGTCACTATCAAAAAATCAAATCTAACTCCTCCAAGGAAGAAAAATTTCCAGTTTTAATGATGTTCAAAAAAATGTGCCACAGGCTTAGAGGCGATTTCAAAATTTACATTCCCAAAATGTTTTAAGCAATGATCATATCATGAGGGTATGTGTTCTCCCTCAAACCAACGACTTTGAAGGAGAAAACAGTTTCCAACATATAAATTTCTAGTGAGTTTGTATAATTCTATTACTGGACTTAGGGTGTAATTACATTTTTAAGGTTATTTATCCATTATTCATTAATTTATCTAATTGTCAATTAATACCTACTTTGGGTCAGAAATTATGCAAAGACTCGGAGTCACAAAGATGAGAGTCATAGCCTGTTCCTAAACTCAAACTTCTCCTAGTTAGTTGCAAGAGTATGGTAAGGGCAATCATAAATAAAGAGAGCCTCATGATTTATTGACATGGCTGATTGCATTATATTCTCTAAGTGGCTAATATTCCAAAATTTAAAAGTAAGAAAATTCAAAAGATAACACTAGGTTAATTACTAACTGTTTTCTTGTTTCTAAAGCAGCACCCATGGGTAGGGAATTCAATAGAAAGAGAACTGAAATGGGAAAGAAGATTTGACCAAAACGATTTCCATGAGTCTGAGCGAGCCACTGAAGCTTCTGGCCCTTAGCTTCCTCTTTTGAAAACAAGAAACTTTGATGTGATGGTCTCAGAGGTCTCTCATCCAACTCTATATCTTAATAAGCAACATGCTGGAGCTCTAGACAAATTCACACTTAATTTTGTTTCTCAGATTGGCTGCCTCTTCTGATATTTAGCCAAAAAAAAAAAAAAAAAAAAAAACCCTACAGATCATTGAAGAATAATTTATTTTCAGACATGGGTCATCTAGCCCGATTCCTAGGAATTAGTTATGGTGTTTCCTTTATCTGTCTTCATATTAACAAGAAAGGACACACTTTTAGAGTCCCCCTACTTCATCCTCCAATGACAAGTGTTTTGACACACTGAAATCATATAGTTTTAAGGAGAAATGACACCTGTTGAATTTAGGTCATTTTTTTTTCTTCTTCTACTAAAGAAGGAGACAAGTGAAAAGCGGTTCAGCTATCCCAGTTCAGACCACACTTGTAAATTACTGGAGTAAATTTGCTATCCACTGAACTATCAGTAAATATGGATTTATGAGTTGTTCTAGCAGCAGCTGTTTAGGTCTAATGGTTCAAGGCACTCTTAGGGTCCTTCTAAATGAGTAGTCAGAGCAGAAAACCAGCTGCTGAAAGAGATGTGTTTTGAAAGGTTCAGAGCAGAGCTTAGCTCAAAAGTTTTGCTCTCACTGTCCCTGACACAGCCTCAAATTCAACTCTTAGAGAGTCTTTGCTTCTTGAATAAAAATGTTTTCTTGGAGCTAATACCCTAACATATTATCTATTACAGGATATATTCGTTTTCAGCTTTTTAAAAAGTTAGTTGGACACAGAGCCTATGGAAATGAGATCCAAGCTAAGCACTCAGGTCTTAGAATGACAGTCACCTAGCTTACAAGTTTGCTTTAAGATCTGTCTTAGGTATCATAAGCTTAAGAGTTTTATATCCACTGAAAAATCACTTTGCACAGATAGATATGACAAATATATATATATATACTTGTGTGTGTGTGTATATATATGTGTATATACACACACACACACACACAGCCCAGCCTCTTCTGCAGTAGCCTGAAGAAACGGTGCATAGGAGAACAAGGCTTTCCACTCTAAGCACCTCTTTTACCATCTTATAGGTCTCCTTGCCATCTCCGGCTTTATGAGATGTGAAATTTTACTAAGGGCTAGATAAGGTAGGACTTCGTTGCATTTAGTCAAAATACCCTTTAGATAAATTTCCAGAGAGTCACCTTGTCCTGGCATTTGGTTTCTTGGTGAACACATCCTCACTATGCATGATTTTATGGATCTCAGTCTTGCCCTTACCATCATTATTGTAATCTCCATTCTGGTGGACCACCAGCGATAACAGTGCAGTTATGTTAACAGTTCATTTTTCCTCCGGTTTGGATTTTCTGGCCGGAAAGTCATTGGGAGCATGAAGCTCTGGGGCACTTCAAGTCTCTAAGTCTCTACAGTGAAGTTAATTTGTGTAGTGTGAAGTTATAGGGGCTGTTCTTTCTCAAAGAAATCCTGTATGAATTTTTATAAATCCACTTAAGTCCTTACTTACAGTTGCAAGAAAAATAGATCCTCTGCCTCAAATCAGTTGTCTGTGAATGGAAACTACTTGGGTTATAATTGTATTATTTTCTCTTAATGAATCTAAACTTAGATTGGAATAGCAATAATAGATGAGGCACTTAAAATTAACTGCTAATACCACTTCCTGTATTTTATTTTGGATAAATAAATATTCATTTGCTAAGTGGATATACTATTTCATCAACAAGGGGTGCAACATGGGTAGCATAAGTCATTAGCATAATCCAAGTGCTTGCTAAAGGCCTTGGAATGCCTAAACTTAAGAAAGTACACTACCAAGGACTTGGACAGAATCTCGCACTCCAAGGCCAAAGAATCTACTGCATATTAATCTTCATCATCAAAACAAATTGATTGGGGATCTAAAGACAAAAAATAAGCCTATTGTGCAATAGCAAAACATTAAAAAAGTTAAAAAAGCTTTAGGAAACTTCACGGCATTGTACAAAGATGCTACACTGGAGAAAGGGAGATCTGGTGGCCCTAATTTTGTCACCAGCTTTGAAATCTTTAGCCAGGCATTTCAGTCCTATAAAAATCCATTTTCTCACTTGTAAAAGGAAGCGTTGAAGTTATGTTTTTCCAGGGCTTTTTTCTCTGACAAACTGAATCTCAGAACAATTGTATGACTCAACCAAGGTAGCAGAGTCCAGACAGAGTTTGAAAAAACACCTTACAAAACTTATAACTGAAGTTCTGCCTCCAAGGGCACTTAATTTTTTCAAGTGAAAGCATGCATGCAGATTCATCCAGCTGTTACCCTGGAAGAGGACAGAGTAAATATACTCTTTTATATGAAGCCCAAAGTGTGATTGTTAAAAATCCCCATGTGCAATTAGAAAGCCGGTGACAGTTCTCCGCCTCATCTATAAACTGCATAATTCTGAAACATTTGACAGCATGTGCTGAGAGACCGAGTCAAGAGTTCTACTGAGGAGATGTTAGAGACTGACATATTAAAGCCAGGATGAGATGGTGGGCACGGGAAACAGGTCACCCAGCATCCCTCAGCAATTTTGGCTCTATAAACCCCACTGTATGATTTATACCCAGCCATGCAATCTCTAGTAATCGATGTCAGGGACTATAAAATTTATACTTTGGACATATTTCAGCTTACTTTGAATTTTTAGCCCAATGTATACCTAAGTAACACACTGCAGTAAAAGCTAATATAAATACATATACAGTTCACTAGGTTTTCAAAACGACATTCACTTATTACCCACCTACAACATACAATATGTTCAACAAAAACCGAAATTTAAATTTCAAGTGCACATTTGTGCTTATAGGGAAACAGGTGAGAGTACACGTGCCTGGATAATGAAGTTCTGTTATTTCCAAAATAATTCTCAATATTATAAGATCATTTGTTAAGAGGGACTGTGTTTAAAATCCATCATAATGAATCATTCTGATATAGTAATTAATAAGGACTTCAGAGCTACACAGTTTGCGGGGAAAATTAGTTGACAGATACACTATTACAATTGAATACAGAAGTAATACAAAACTTTAATGTCGTCTTTTCTAGCATTTCTTTAAATGACCATTAAAATTTCTTGATTACTGTTACTTTTCTTTGCTCCTTTTCCATTTTTTCCTTCTCAAAAAATCAATTTTTCAAATTCAGTAGGAGTTGTAGCCCTTACTTTTGTCTCCCAGGCAAGATTCTATTAGGGCTCACTTCCCATGTACAGAGAAAGCAATCTTCATGGATAATAATGATAAAACCTTATGGAATGCAAAAACAACCAAAATATGTATTCTCGGATGACTGCATTAGGGCCAAGTCAATATTAGTCCCACTTCACCCACGCATCACATAGTCTAAAAATGCTGTCAGCCTGATAAGAATTTCCTGATTTACTCTCTTTTCCAATAGAAAATGTAGGTCATCAAAATAAACTTCTGACAGTAAAAGAATAGTTACACCGTCAAGTCTTTTTTTTTTAATTTCACTAGCCAGTTATGGTCAAATAGTTTCTTTACATAACCAAAAAAAAAGAAGAAGAAAAAGAAGAAGAAAGAAATAAATCTTGAACAAGCCGTTTTAGTAAAAGCAACAAGAAAATTTCCAAGCACATCTCTCGACTACATTCTTATGGTTGACTCAGCCAAACATCTAGTTAATCTAGCTAAGCAATGTCTACAAAAGTCCAAAATATAGAAGTTGAACTAATCAATGTAGATAAATTGTTTTCTTTTTAAGAAGCTCATTGGTCAGAGTTTTTCTAATTTTTATTTTATTTTATTTTATTGTTTACTTTTTAAAATTGCTGTCTTCAGTATATTGATGGTTTTAGCAAGAGAAATGAATTGGGGACAGAGTCTCAGGGCCATTGCAAACATTATATAAAGTATTTGGAGCCATTTCTTATTGAAAAGTTTTATGATTGGTAATTTGCCATTTTCTCTGGTACCGAATGTTATTTTCTAGCTCAAAAAAAAAAGCGTTACAGTATTAACTCCACCACAGATTCATTAATTTCACAACCCTAAAAAAATGAAGCCGTATTTGAAACAACTTCTACTAGTTTGTTATTTTATAAAGGAGGAAAGTATCTTTCTGAATACGTAGAGAAGTTTTAGTTTGCTGCTCATCCACATTCCAAATGATAATTGAAGGCCTCTATAATATCAGGGATGCTTTGAAATGCTGGGGCTGTTGAATATATTTTTTTTTTTTTAAACAGGATAGCAGGAAAGTAGGGCTCCTTCCTCTTTTGCCCTAATTGGTCCTAGTGAAGCTGGTACTATTCAGCAGATGAATCTGGGACATGTACCCTTCCAGAGTTAGCTGAATTTCATAGTTCCTAAATTCTAAACAGAAAGTTAGATTTCTTTCTAAAGCATAGCACTATAATTCTAGCAGAGACAGAGGTAGAGGAAATATAGAAAGTAAAAGGTCAGATTAATTAACAGCCCAAACCTATGAAGGTTTGCAATAAAACATGTGGTTCCTAAGAAAGTAAAAAGAAATAAATCAATATATTCTACGGATGGTAATTTCCTAACCAAATCTAGTTATATATTTTTAAGTTTCTCCAAATCCACCCACCCTAATTCCCATAGTCTGAGGTGGACTCTATTTTGGTACAGCCCTTGCCACATACATTTTTTATTTTAATGTAGCACTAACTAAGCCTTGGCACACTCTCTGTTGTATCCAGAGAGTAATGTCCAAGGGCGCCTCGTGCCAAATTCCCCAGAACTCTACTGTTCCTTCTAAAGTAACGATATCATCTCCTCAGTTCACGACCCCTTATGACGGACATCTTCAGTCACTCTTGGAAGGGTGGAGACCCAGCATCCAGAGATCCAAGGTAACCTTTTGGCCTAGGGACACACTGTCAACAGACTGAACACGCACTATATAACAAGCTCTGTGCTTTGCGGGGATGAAAAAATGAATGAAGAACCTTGGAATCCATCCCTGTCCTCTAAGTCACAGTCACAGGGAGAAACACTCTGTGGAGAAGTTCTAGTAACACCCGATAGACATGATGCTCGACCGATGTTCCCCCATGAAAGTCCCAGATCATTTCGTGAACTCACTCTCCAGATAGCCTCCCCTACCTCTGTCAGCGCACTTCATCCTCCTCATCAATAAAACCCTGAAACATTCCACCTTTCCAAACAAACAAAATAGTTGGTTTAAAGGAAGTTTACTCACATAGTCCTAAGACAGATGCCCTTGGTGAGCTTCAGAGAACTGAGTCCTAAGAGCTAGGGTGGCTATGAGGCGCAGCCTCTGAGCTCCGGTGACCACAGCTCAATGAAGCCCCCAGCCAGGTCATGCCTCACCCACCCGTACACCCCGCTGCTCTCCCTTCCCGGCTCTCTCGGGATGGCTTCTGCTCAAGGACGCTCCCGCAGGTCCCAGCGCATCCTCCGCGCCACGCGTGCCGGCGGGACGTCGCCGAGCCCCAGACCGATACTCTCGATGCCCTTCGCCCCCGCCCCCGGCAGGCTGCCCGGCCGGTGACTCACCTGCTGGCCAGGTTGGGGCGCCGGCTGGTAGTAGGCTGTGGGGCAGGTTGTCGCTGCCATGGGGTTGGGCAGATACTGGGGCGCTCCATACGGCTGGGGGTGATACATCACCTCCGCACAACTCATGGCAGCCGGGGCAGTGGCGGCCCCCGAGCTGCGGCCGCCGCTCTACGCGCTGGCGCGAGGGGCGCGGGCGCCGCCGCCGCAGCTGCCGCCTCTGTCGCTGCTCCAGCTGCTACTGCGGCGAAGGCGGGTCCTCGGCGGCCTCGGGCTCCGCGCGGGGCGCGGGCTCGGGAGGGACAGGCAATCAGCGGGGGCCCGTGCGCGGGCACCTTCATCTTCAGCCCCTCCGGGTGTCCCCTGCCGCACTTATATAGCGGCTCAGGGACGCAGCCGCCCGCTGCGCCGCTGGGGCATTACCGCGTCTGGCTCCCGCGAGGGCTGCGGCGCCCACGGCAGCGCCAGTCACAGCCACAGCCCAGGCCCGGGTCGGCCAGCCGTGGGGAGCCCGGTTCTGGTTTGCATATACACAATGCACGCCCGGGGCTCGTCCTATCACGAGTGCTCCCGGCTGTGCGAGGACCGAGAGGCGGGGGCAGAGGGAGGGGGAACTCCGGGGAGGAGGGGGAGCACTTCGCCTCCCCAGGCTCTGACGCGGAACTTTGCGAAGTTTCTCCAACTTGCTTTGCAGCCGGCGGGTCACCCTGCAGGGGGACCCCGGGGAAGGCTGGCTGCGGATTGGAGCGAAGTTTGCAGCCCTCTCCGCCTCTCAGCACTGGATGGTGGTGGGAGGGGAATGGTATGCAGAGGCTCCGCGCCCTCGATGCTCGGCAGGTTCCCACCCTGTCTCTGTCACCTGGCCTCCAGGGCAACGGCTTCCCAACTCCAAGGAGATTTTACAGGGAACACCAACTCAGAGGCTGGGGCCAAACAAAAGCCAAGTGTACAAAGGGGTAAAACAGAGCAGGCGCAGAATACACGGGGATTAGCTCCTACATTAAAATAATCATAAGTGAAAGTTAACATCACTACAAGTGCGCACATGCCAAGAATGCAACACAGTTTTCCACAAGCAATCTCTGCTTTAAGTTTACATCTTCATGGTATGACACTGCTGTGGGACGTCCACCATTTCTGGCTTTTACAGCCTGGTTTTCCTAGAGCAATAAAGGGTAGTTGATTAAGCCCATTCAGCTAATAAAGGTTTATCTATTTGCAATTGGATCTGACCCTTTCCAAATGGAGGGAAAATCTGTGAGAATATACTTGCATTCTGACATAATCAGTAGAAATAATTATACTCACATTATTTTATTTATTTTGAGACAGAGTTCCCCTCTGTTGCCCGAGCTAGAGTGCAGTGGCATGAGCTCAGCTCACTGCAGCTACCACCCCACGCTCAAGAGATCCTCCCATCTCAGCTTCTGGATTAGCTGGGACTACAGGCATGCAGTACCACGCCCAGTCTTTTTTTTTTTTTTTTTTTTTTTTTTTTTAATTTTTGTAGAGGGTCTTGCTATGTTACCTAGGGGAGTCTCTAGCTCCTGGGCTCAAGGGATCCTCCTGCCTCGATCTCCCAAAGTGCCGAGATAACAGGCATGATGCACCGTACTGGGCTTCATTTTATAAATGAGCAAACTCTAGTTCTGAGGTTGGTTCAGCAAACACACCTTTCCTTATACATAGGCATCCTCTTTTATGACTCAAAGCAATCTCTCATTTTCACAGTCTATCTTTTCTCAGAGAAAAAGTCAATTTGAAAGTCAAATCTACTAATGTTTTTATAGATTGAATTATATCTTCCCCAAAATTTATATATTGAAACCTTAACCCACAATAAGGCTGTATTTGAAGACAGGACATAGAAAGAGTTGATAAAGTTAAATGAGATGTAAAAGGTTGGGCCCTAATCTAATAGGACTAGGTTCCTTATAAGAAGACAAAACACACCAGATATGTCTGTCTCTCCCCCCAACAGCACTCCCTCTCTCTCTGCTCCGCCAAAGAGGAAAGGTCATCTGAAGTCCTAGTGAGCTGCCTGCAAGCCAAGAAGAAAGGTCTCACCTTGAAACCAACACTGACCACACCTTATCTTACGCTTCTAGCCTCCAGAACTATGAAAAAATTAACTTTTTTTTTTTTTTTTTTTTTTTGAGACGAAGTCTCACTCTGTTGGCCAGGCTGAAGTGCAATGTCACGATCTCGGCTCACTGTCACCTCCGCGTCCCCGGTTCAAGCGATTCTTCCACCCCAACCTCAGTAGTAGCTGGGATTTCAGGCACCCGCCGTCATACCTCACTAATTTTTTGTATTTTTGTAGAGACAGGGTTTCACCATGTTGGCCAGGATGGTCTTGAACTCCTGACCTCAGGTGATCTGCCCGCCTCGGCCTCCCGAAGTGCTGGGATTATAGATGTGAGCCAGGGCGCCCAGCTTAATTTGTTTTTTTAGGTCACCTAGTTTGTGGTATTTATGAGAGGCCTAGCAGACTAATACAGATACACAGTTCTCATATATTGTTAATGTTTAGGTAAGTGTCTGTGTGCATGTCTAGCTACACAGATACATACACATGTATAAACACACAAGCATACACACACACACACTATAAAAATTGGATAGGAACTTTTCGCTATGCCATAACAGCTTTTATTCACTCGTGTTATCCCCTGAAAATTAAAAGCGTATTTATTAAGGGTTTGCACAGTTTTTGGACTTTAAATTGTACTCTTTGTAGTACAACAGTATTTCCAGCAATGATATGTTTCATAATTTACTTTAAATGTTTATTATTGTCTTTTCCCAAATTGACATCCTTTGATTAGATCCCTTTCCTGTGTTCCAGTATTCAGTTCTTTCTAGGCAAGTCCACATAGGTGTTACATAAGGACCTCAATCCTAATACTCCTGATCGTCTCATGTCCCCAGTTTGATCCTCTTGTTTAATCTTCATCTCTACTGAAACTCCCCCACTACCAGTTGCCCTAGCTGGAAATGTGGGAATCTTCTGGCTTTCCTTCCTTCTCCTCACAGTCCCCACACCTGGTCTTGCAGTCAAGATGACCCTCAGTTTTCCATTTCTACTGAGTCTCTCCTTATCTCTGTTGCTATAATCGTTAGTTTACTCGGCATCTCTCACTCAGACTCCTGCAAGAGACCCTGAGTGATTTCCGGGCCCTAAGACGAACCCTCTTCCTGTTCTGCATAGTTGATACTACTGCTCTTTAATGACACTGAAAATCCAACTGTGCAATGATGATTCATTCTTCTTTTAAAAATTTCACAGTCACATCCCGCAGTCTGTAGAAACAACTCTTTAACCTTCTGATTCTGATCCCTGCCTATGTCACTACCTCCTGCGAATGTTTACCAGCTATCTGAATTGAGATCTACATTCTGCGAAGCTATGGTGCTTTCTACCAGCATGTCATTTTACATATGTGCACCCACACATCCCCTACCCTCTTCACTTGTTAACTCCTTCTTGCTCTTCATGTAATTGTCCTCCAAAACATCCGATGAGGATCAGCTTTAATGCCCCTATTTTCACCAGCTCTTGTACTTTTAAGAATACTGCTCCCATCATACTAATAGTTAACTACTTGATTTGAAGTTGCTTATTTGCTTGTCTCCCCAATATGATCATGGCTACTAGAGAGGAGAGACTGACTTTTATCTCTAATTTTCAATCATATTGTGTCTGGCTTAGTAAACATTCTTTGAATAAGTAAAGCGTATAATAGGAGGAGAAACAAAACTATTAGAATAACTTACAAATTTGTGGGGGAATCTGAGCACATACGAAATCCGTGAAGGCTATAATGTAGAATATGATTTCAAACTCTGTTTTAGGCTTTCTACTGTATGTTAGCTTGAGAAAATCCTTAGGATGTTAAAAAAAAAAAAAAAAAGGACTTAGAAAATGACAGCCACTTATCAGAGCCACACCTGCTGTTCAAATGTTTAATGTCTGCAACTTTTTTCAAATAACTTATATCTGTAGTTGATGTTTTTGTACAATTATGAGTTCAGTATCTGTCTATTTAGCTAGACTTTGACAGAGGTTATTTATATCTTGTTCATCTCCATATCTAACACTTAGAAGACATTCTATGTTTTCTGAATGATAAAATAAAGCCAGAACTTGATTCAACATGTCCATACCCCTCACTGCTGCATCTTCAATGCTCCATATGGCCTCTAGTGTGTTGCAAATATTTATTCTATGACAAAAAGAGTTATTTGGTACTAGTAAGTCATGGACACAAAAGTCCGTAGGTGTTTGGCAAAATCTTCCTATGATGCAATATCTTTTTTGATACCTGTCTTTGTTTCTATATTGTACTGCTGGAAGAAAATAAGAGAGTAAAGATTAATTCCACCTTGTCTTAGAATCTAGAGAAATGGACAGAGAAAGAAAATAGTTTGTCAAAGGCTGCAGTCTTCGTGAGGTCATTAATAAAAATTCTGATAATTAATGTTAGGGAAATCTACATTTGAGTTCTAGTAAGAAAGCAGATATACCTGACGTCCCCTGGGTAGCTATTTAGGGCTTTAGAATGGAAAATAATAAAAAGGATCATCAAGTTTAAAACATCCTTTTTCATAAATAAGTAAATATATGATCTGATTGATGTCTTCTAGGGAACCAGTGGCAGAACTAAAACCAAAGTCTCATTTCTCTTGACTCTTGATTTAGTTCTCTTTCCATAATCGCATAATAAAGATATATAAACAAATACGTATGCATATGTATATGCACACATGCATTATACATATGTGTACATATTCTTAGATATTTACTTATGCATACACACACACACACACACACACACACGAAGGAAGAAGTTTTTGATCAGATCCTCCTTGGGTCAGCTTGGAGTTGAAGAAGAGCAGTATGTGAATGGGGTGGGGATGCGGGCCAATTGCATTTAGCAAGAGTGAGTCACTCAGATCAGAGAATGTGATCTGGCCACTGGTGTACTCATTGTCATCTCTACTATGTAAGTGTGTCACAATTACTTGGAAAAAGCAGCAATGGTATGGAATTCAATTTTATATAGTTCTGAGCTAAAGTTCCTCAAAGTTTGCCCTGAAACATTCCCAGATCTTCTGAATTGTGGGTTTACAGTCACTACATTTCTCCCCCACCACCAAATTTCTCAAAATGTTTGTTTCCAAATTTTCCAGCTGGCATTTAGTGAGGTGGACCACCCCCTGCATCTAGTTTTATTTGGAGGGATAACTTGAAGTGGGTTTTCCTCATGTATTTTGGAATAAGATAGGGTAAAAAGCGGGAGCAGCTTACTTTTTGAGTGGTGACAGCCACGCCTGCCTTTAACTTGGGATCCCAACGTAAGAGAACTCCCTGGGCCCTGAAGTACCTGCATGTAGACATCTCAAACTAAGTATTTAAATCTCCTCTACTCGCCCCCTGCTACCAAACAGTTGAGTTTTGACCAGCCCTTTACCCTAAGCTGAGCCCACTGATAATGCAACCTGCTCTAGGAACCATGGCTCTGAGGAAATGGGCCTGCGTCATCTGCGCAGGAAATTGTCAGGTCTTGAGTAAAGAAACATAGTTGTTCTAGGCAGAATTATGCCCCTCCCTAAAGATGTCCACATTCTAATTCCTGGAACTCTTGAATGTTCTGTTACTTAGAAAAAGGCAGTTAAGATTGCAGATGGAATTAAGGCTGGCTAATGAGAGGATTTTAAGAAGATAAGCCTGATTCTCTGGATGGGCCCAGTGTAATCAGTATGAGGTGGGACACCTCATATAAGGGAGACAAGGGACAGAGGAGTCTCCCATATTGATGCAAAGAAAGAAAAATGGCTTTGCAGGCCATTGCTAGTTTTGAAAATGGAAGGGATTCGAATCATGGTCCAAGGAATGCAGACAGCCTTCAGAAGCTGAAAAAGGCGAGAAAATGGGTTTTCCTAAAGTCTCCAGAAAGAGCACAGCCCTGCTGACACATGTCAGTCCTGTTTTTCTACTTCTGATGTCCAGAACCATAAGATAATAAATTTACCTTATTTAAAGCCACTAAGTTTGTGATCATTGGTGACAGCAACAATAGAACCCAAATACAGTGGTAGGATGGGGAAGGAGATGCTGGAAGAGGTTTTGGTGAGCAATTCCCCTTTGCCCTACAATTTCCTATGGAGAAAGGCACCACAGGAAGAGGGCTAGTGAGGGGCACTGTAAAACTCAGGGCCAGGGAGGGACTCTAGCTGCCTGGATCTAAGAGTGGTATCAATTGTGCCAGTGGGATAGAAGTAAAAACAGGAGGTCAATACTTGCATGGAAGAATGAAGATCGTTTTAATCAGTTGTCATTCAGGATCACCTGCCCTCCTCAATGGCACTGCAACTTTACTGTTTCTCTAAATGTGCTTACCCATGTCGTCTTGTAACTATTGCTTCCTGTCTTGTCCACCATTCTCAAATCTCTCCAATTCAAAAATTTTACCCACTTTCTCCATCTCTGTTCTCTATTTGTCTCCATCACCCCACCAACATATATTAAGGTCAATAGTACTGACCATGTTGTCCAATTCAAAGTTAACTGTTAAAACCTCATCCTAATTGATGCTTTATAAATTTTGCCATTGTGAATTAATCTCTTCTTTAAATTACATCCTTTCATGGTATCCTCCTGTCTGCATCTGTTTCTTTATACTTTGGCTGTTCTTCCTGTTTGCTCTGCGACAGCCTCCTCTACCTAAACTTTAAACACTGAGTGTCTTAGTATTTGGTCCTATACCCTTTTCTCATCCTTAGGTAGTACTTCTTGAAGAGATTTTATATGTACTCTAATTCAAGGTAGTATATATTTTTTTCCTGATGAGTTTACAACATCTAGTGAAATACTCCCTTCTCTTATTAATGACTCTTATGAGGTTGTTGGATTAGAGTACACCTCATATAAAGATTCTGAGGCTGGGTTTTCAACTGTAACAATTAATGACGGGCTACTTTCAATCTTCATGGTTTGATTTATTTAATGAAAAATGAGACTTTAAATATTTCAGCAGAGACACATAGCAAATGGTAGCACCTGCTTCACACAAGATTCTCATTCGCTGGGAGCCCAGCCAGGGTTGGCCAGGACCCTCTCTTAGCACCTCTATCTACCATTAGCACACACTCCTGAAACAGTCAGTACACTCTTTCTATTAAGTGTTTTTTTCTCATAATTTCATAAAAAATTTTCATATTTTTTCATGAATTTGGCTGGAGTTACAGGATTTCACTAGAAGGCATACACACACATATGCAAATATATGTGTATGATACTATATTATTAGTATATTTTATAGATACTTAAACATAGAGGAATCCAAGTCGATAAATTATGAGGTGAGATTAAAAGATGTCAAGACACTATTTAGGATCTATCAGCAGTGTGAGGTGATAGATATGTTAATTAACCTGATTTAATCATTCCAAAATATATACATCTTCTACATTCTACAATATATCATAACATCGCATTGTACACCCTTAAGTGTATACCATTATTATTTGTCAATTAAAATGAAATTTTAAAAAATACAGGTTAGTCTAAGAAATATTCAGATAATATCAACTCATCATTTAACTATGTGCTGTTAAAATGTTAATTATTTTTTAAATGTTAGCAAAGAATATGTACTTAACTGTATAACAGGGTTATCTGTCATCACAAATGACAGACCTTGAGTTCAATGCATACTTTGAGTTTGTTGTTTGTTTCTTTGCTAGTTTTCCTCATAGTAATGACAGATCTGGGCTAATGTAACTACATTGTCTCTCTCAGCCTCTGACCAGAGGAATATATTCACACGAAATCTGGCCTGGGTATGAGTACAGTTCTGTCCATGGAATGGAACAAAGTGAAGTAGGCCAGGGGGATTAAATCCTTGATCTTGGCATCATTAGCACTGTGTTCTAACCCACCAGGCTAAGTAGCCACAGACAAAGACCAATTGGATGAATAAATCACGGCAGCCAGAAGTATCTGGTTTGCATTTATATCTCATTTTCAATACATTATTTTTATAATTTGATTTAAATATTTTTAAATTAAAAATGTAAAAAGAAAAAAGAGAAAAGAAAATAGAAACTTTGGAAGAAATGAAGCCAAAGGCAATGTTGCCATCATTCAGAAGTGAGAAAGCAGGGAGGAAAAGCTATCCCAGGAAAAGCTATCCCACATGAAATCCCAGCACAAAGCAAGACTATGAGATGTGCTCTCACTTTGTACAAGAGGTGTCAGCTGAGAATGTTAAGAGAAACTCACAATTCTTTCAAGTAATTTAAGAAGCACAAAAGAGGCTTTGTATTTAATGAAAACTTTTTTGAACCACTTTGAAGGCCAATAACTTTTATGAAAAAAAAAGTACTGTTATGAAAAACAAAAATTTTCTGCTCTGTTGTTGCTGTTTCCAGATTGTCAGTTTTGTGTTTGATCCAAAAATGAGGTATGCATGTATTTTCACATCCTAAAAGTAACTTAGTTGCATCCCAACTGCCCAATTCATTCTCATTGTATAAATAGGTCACTGGAGAGGATGTCTTAACATTATTGTCCCTGTGGATTTTGATTTCTGGAATATATTCAAAATCCTATCTACTTCCAAAGCCCATTATAAGTAGTACCTCCTTTAGGACGTGCATCTTAACATTTGAAAATTGACTTCCCTATACTGTTATAATTTGTGTTGCCTGCGTCTTATATTTGGAGACTTGATTGTATGTAATTATTATTGTTGCTCCTTATTTTGCTCCAATCATTTCCATTATCATAATTGTCTCCCTAATGAGAAGACAAATTCCTTAAAGGAAAAGGCAGAGTTGGATATACCTCTTGGATGACTCACATAGCACAAAAGGTAGGCACAAAGTTTATATCTGCTGAATTTAATTTCAATTTAGCAATTATACCTGTGATCTGTGAATATTGTGGGATTGTCAATCTACAGATGTTCTTGCTTTGGTCTCTTTCAACATCAAATAAGAAGAACAGAGATGCTAAGAATTTTTATGTGAACATTATATAAGAAATACATGTTGCATTATGTTTTAGCTTAGTTGCCTAATTTACTTTTATGAATAAATTATGTCTTCAAGTAGGTGTCTCTTTTGAAAAAAAGTATCTACAGAATAATGTCAAAATGTTGAATGTGATGGACAATACTTTTGAAGATTTTTTTTTATTTTCTAAGAATTCTAACTACAGCGGTTTCTTTAGTATAATACAATTATAATAAAACTGAAAAATACAAAATAACTTATTTCAGAAGCTATTCATCACCTTCAGTAACTATAAATATTAGCAGCTCATCTTCATATGTTTGTATCTTGAGGCCTTGCAAAATCAAGTTCATCTTGGTGGTATAGTAAGGGGCAGACTTCTTGAAATTATGTAGCCATAACATAAACTTGATGAATATAAAGGAATAAGTAACAGCAATAATAGTAATCAATAGTAATAATGATGATAATAGTTAACCTTTAGAGTGCCTACAATATTGTAGGCAGGTCTTGAGTGCTTTACACGTACTAACTCAATTATTCCTCACAACAACCTCGTGAGGTAAGAACAATAATTTTCCCCATCATACAGATTAGAAAATTGAGGCACTAAGTGGTTAAATGATTTTCTCAACGTTATGTAGCCAGGCAGCCTGTTTCCACAGATTAGCCCTTAACCAGTGTGCATACTATCTCTCAAAGGTGAGGGTGCTGAAGAAAGCTGATGTGTAATTTTGCCACTTCTAGATCATTTTACCCATTCTATTATAAAACGTCATAGTCTCTTGTCTACAATTTGTTCTTAGAAACTAGGTAGATAACATCATCTCTGAAATCTAAGATGATGTTCTGTACTCTAGATATCAATGATCTTCACTAAAAGGAAAAACTGCGGGTGATAATAACCTGTCCCCTACATATGCCACCTTCTTCGAATCTCAAGGGGACAGGGACAGGAAAGTAAACAAACCAACTAAAATAAAACAACACCTAATGCCTCAACATAATACTTGCCTAGTTCTCTTATTTGTAGAATCCAAATATAAATTTCATTCTTTCTTAAAAGTGAATAACTGAAATAATGACACGCCTGCTGCCAACTTTGTGAGATTAAATCTCACATATTCTCAAAGACTGAACTGCTTGTTTATATTTCCCTTGAGAGCACACCATGTTCTGTATAGATAATAACAATTTGAAAAGAAAACCTAAAAGAAATTTCAGAGCATTTGGTAATCAGGTCATGGCATCATCAACTTCAGGTATGGTGAGAATATGAGGAACTCAATGTAAACAAATGGGAGAAATAAAGAAATGTGGGAGCTGTTCTCGGACGATGTGAGATATGATGTTGAATATTAATTGTTACTTTTAAGCTCAGGAAATGTGCAAAAATTAGTCATTGACTAGAATGTTGCTACTCAAGGTGTGGTCTGCGGTCCAGCAGGATTGTTATTATCTGAGTTAGAAACGAATCATCTCAGGGTCCCAACCCAAATCTGCTGAATATGAATCTGCATTTTGATAAGATCCTCCAAGCACATTAAAATTGGATATTCACTGAACTAACATGTCTTCTCTATATCCAATATCAAAATGTAACATCACATCACTTATATTACCTTTTAGCCTAATTTTTAGACCATAGCCACCTTAAAAAATAGACTAATTATGACGTATTTATGGCAATTTAAATCTATAAAACCCTTTCCCAGGCACTTACCTCATGTAAAATCCTTATTCTGCCTTTGAGAAATTCAGAATATGTACATGTTTTTAATGGTAAACTGTTGCTAAGAGAGAAATTATCATGGGGACAAATACATAGAGGTAGTAATTTAAACCTTGATCTTGTAAATCCAAATCCATTTCAACACCTTCACCTTTGAGACATAGTGAGGCCTTTTCCATTCCAGAGACAAGCATCTGCAGTTGTCAGAGCATTCTTAAGTTGTGTTCAGGAAATGCTGAAGGATTGACAGTCTATTTTTCTAAGACACAATATATTCCCAATACAATTCCCAGTCTTCATGAAGGTAGAAAAGGTGATTTAGTCAAGCACAAGGAAACCATGTCACTCTAAGATTTTCTTGACATTTTCTGGATAAACGCAATGGTTTGAGGTTAAACTAGACATTTCAGATGTTTCCCTTCTTCTTCTGCCTGAAATGTTATTAGGCTATTTGGTGGGGTAGGGGAGTGCATATGTGCATATGTGGGGACGTGGTTTGGAGGAGACGCTGTGGTTGCCTCAGGTTCTTAGTCCTGACACCCCACGTAGCCATCTCTACTCTTTCCCCTTTCCATGGTGACATTCTTGGGAGACTGTGCCTCTTGGCATGCTAGGCAGAGAGCAGCGGCACAGGCATTCCATCCTTTCAAATTCCACTTATGATCAACTTCTATTTCTCCTCTTCCCTTTTAGGATCCAACTGCAAGGGTAGGGACAGGAGAGGAGTGGACAGGCCGGAGGTTTCCCCCTCTCATATGTTTTCACCAATTCTCTACTCTTTTGTTTCCTGTACAACTCTTCCCTATTCCTTTTAGCCCAGAGAGTTCTTACCTCTTCAAAGGCAAGAAAAACTAGATCTTCGGGTATTTTTATGTGGCTTTTATTTTAAAGCTTAAAAGTCAGGATTTGGATGGTTTTGTTTTTCAGTTTCCATAGCTGCCACTTCCCCTTAAGGCAACGCCTGCTTCAAGTCTGTCTGGTGACCTAAATGGAGGAGAGGTAACAGGGTATAATGGAATGAGGTATGGCAAGCATTGGTTAATATTTTAAAATATTGTCCTTTCTGGTGACCTGTAATTCTCATGAGATATATGAACCTCTAGAGCACTGGACTTTCTAGAGTTTAAAACATGGAAACTTAGGCTCATCTAATCTGTTCGTCTTAGATACTGAATTCAGTTCTTAGTACCACTCTTTAAATGTCATTGTCAACATAACGGATGGTCTTAGGAAAAGAATCAAAATGGAAAGGTGTCTGGGAATGATCTCCTGTGAGGTCTGATTATATGAAGTACGATTATTTAGCCTAGAAAAAATAGACTAAGAGGAAATAAATATTTAAACATCTATCATATTTACGGGGAAAAGTAAGTAAGCTTTTGCTATTGTTATTGCTTGTCCCAAGAGCAGAATGAATTAGAATTGGTGAAATAAATTTAAGAAATCTAACTTTAGTTCAAATTAAGTACGGCAGAGAAAACATTGCCATTTTCATTTTACTGCTGGATGGAGCAACACTATACAAAAAACCCCAATTCCTGAGATATGATTTGAAGGGAAAAGTCACGAGGAAGGCAGGGATTTTACACATTTCAAATGGTGATATGAAGGAGAAATAAAATTTTTATTATGTAATGCCATCACTAATATTTTGTGATTTTTATTTTATCACAGCATGTTCTCCTACCTTGAATCGTATAGTAAGGAAGAATTTCCTGGGACAGATATTCATCAATGAACTGGATTTCCCGTGCAGAAGCACCTATTCTATTATGGAAATTATTGAGCAGTAAAAAGGATACATTTATTCAGTAAATGTTTCCTTAAATGTATTTTTACATTTCTCAAAATAAATATCTTCATTGAGTACATAATATGTGCCCGTTATTCTAGTATGCGATGAAGAAAAATTGGAGGCAAGATCAGCCTGGCCTCTCAAAATTGACTGGGTGTTCCGATTAGGTGATTTTTATGTTTGCTTTTGATCCTAAAAGTTTTAGGATCAATTTAATAATTTAACAGCATACTGCTACTCCTAAATCCTACCACACCATTAAAGTTCCTATAATATTCAGCCATCTCATTTTTTCCATATGCATTAGTGTGTAGGCATATTTATGCATTTTTATTTAAACACAATTTTATACTTCTGATAACTTGCCTAATGATTTTTAAGAATTGTAAATAATCTGAGATTTTTATCGTACTTGTAAGATAACAAGTTAGCTTGCCGTAGTTTCATGGATGCTAACAGAAGGCAAAAGACTCCTGAATCAAAAACAAAGGACAGTTTATCGCTTACATCAATAGCAGTAACCAAAATATCAGCATTTACACTGGTTGCCTGAGTCCCAATTCCTATAAGTAGATGTGATGAGGGCCACGTGGCACCTGCACGCGCAACGGGTTGCATTAGATTACAGGGAGGAATACCAAATTTAGGAAATCTCAGGCTTTTAGAATGGGCTGCAAGCAAGCCTGCCCAAACATTGTCCCAGAGGGAAACATTACTTATTTTCATAATGGATAGCAAACAAGCCTGGTCTCTGCCCTCAAAGGAGACACTCTCTATCTTCCAAGGTTGTCTTCTATACAAACCTGAAACTTATCTGAAAAGATAGAACAAAAGGCTGTCAGTACTTCCGTTCCCAGACACACAGAAATGCTGGAGATTCACAGAAATTGCCTTGCAATAATCATACCTGCTAGATTTCAAATTACCACAAACCAGATCCCATCTTTTTCATCACCATATTCAATTTCTTCCCCACTGCCTAGTGCACAGTATAAGGAGCTAAGACTTACCGAGGTCTCATCATATGTCAGACTTTTCAAACTTTGTGTATGTGAACTCAATTCTAACTACTATTATATAGTTACAAACGTTGCCTTCATTTGGCACCGAGTCAAAAGAATTTAGAAACTCATCTAAGACCAAACAAATAACAAGTGTTGCAACATAAATATATATATTTCTAGAATAAATAAATTGGATTAATAGATGGCTGGAAAATTATGAAATGGAAAAGAAGCCTCTGTGATTGTATGCATCAAGCTATGTATCAGGCTGCAATTATGAGTTTGAACACAGTACAGTTCTTTCTCTAGACCTCACATACTATTAAAATCAGAGGCTAATGCATATTGTTTTACTATTTGTTGATTACTGTAACTTCAGTCTGCTCAGGGAATCTGAGATGCCTGTGCTATAACATATCTAATGGAAGCTTTAGTGTCTAGGTTTAATTTGCCTGACTTGGCCAAACTTTATGGTAAAAGACTAATTCTATCTGAAAAACACAAGAATTTATTTCATACTGATTGTTCTTAGCAGTATGTCCATTGGCAGAACATTAAAAAACAAGAAGAATGGCTCTGTTTTATTAGCTGTGGAATAAATGTACAATGGAAAAACTAGCTCATGCTTAAAAGAGAGAGAAGTCATTTCTGTGCTATGTAGCCGTCCCTGGATATAGACACGACTGTAGCTACACAAAGTATATACTGCTCTATGTCTTGATTTTTGTTTTTCAGAAATTACACTCTGTTCATTTCTAGTCCCTCTCTTCATAGAATGATCTCATTTTTCCAGGTTGTAACTATAAAGTGGCATGCATTTGGGTAGAAGGAGACCGAAAAATACATATTACTGCATATCAGCGGGGATATAATGGAGAAAAAGGTGGGAAAAAAAGAGGAAAGAGTTTGGAAAATCAAGAAATTAAATAAATGTACACATAATTCCACATCCCAGTGTAGAACCATTATCATATTAATTTGTATATTTTTCTCCAATATTTAAGTAATTCATCAACAAATTCACACAACACATATTTATTGAGAACCTACTACATGTCAGATACCGTTTAAGGTGCTGGGCATATAGCAGTATACAAAATGAAACAGATATTCCTGCATATATTCTAGAGATGGTTTTCTAGATAATATACATAAAATTTTGAAAGCTATCTTTTAAACTTTTAATCATTTTCCCAGGTGACTCTTTGGTTTTCATAACCATAATTTTTAAAGGATTGAATGATCTTAACAAAATAGCCAATGATTTCAACTACTTTTTTTATGGTTGTTGTATTTGCTGTTTTCAATTTCCTTTTCTTCTTTCCTTTTTTCTTTCCTTATTTTTATTTAAAACGGTTTTTAGCAAATAGCCTCATACTGAACATCTTGTAGGACTGCTTTTTTGTCTGTATTTTATACAAGTGTGTTCTGTCAGCTCACATTTCCTCTGGACTTGTGCATAGTGCCTTTAGACACCCTTCTCTTTTTTGGGCAAGATTCACATTACAGAGCCTGAATGTTAACACATCGAATTCTCTGACGCAGAATTGACATTGAATAATTCCAGAGCTCCCAAAGAATGATTCTCCTGGGATTTCCTTTACCGATAGCTGATTTTTGAAATGTCAAGGTTAGAGTTTCACATTTGTCCTCCTTCAAAATGTACATACCACTGCAATATTAAAATCTAGGCTTGTTACAATCATCTATGCATTTATAAGAACAAAGAAGGAGCAGGTTTGATAGAGCAGAAGAAGAAAGCAGAAAACTAATGGTGCCCATTTTGTCCTATGCATACAATTCAGGCAAGTTCATTTTTATATATAGATATATGAATGTTATTTCTTGCTTCATCATTGCTATGAAATACCTAGTATGGGTTTATCTGAAATTAAGAAAATCTGTCCAACTGTAAGGTCATGTGTAATTGGCTGGGTAAAGGGATCAGGTGTGAATCTCATCAATGCAGTGTTTTAGTTGTCTAGAGTCAATAAATAGGAAGGATTTTATATACTGTCAGACTGTTATAATGATTAAGGATGAGAATAAGCTGGGAATGGGGTAGGCTCATAGATTGTTAGCACTATATTCTTTTCTAGTATAGGTATTTGATTTTCAAGTGGAGAAGCTGAGTACTAAAGAAACTGAGAGATTTAACTAAGTCATAAAAATAGAACAATATCTCCATTCTAGTATTCTTTCAGCTTGTGTTTACTGCCTCTATGCTTTAATGAGCATTTGCATATTTTATAATGGCCTTTCAAAAACTCAATTTTTTTCAGCTTTTTGAAGGAAAGTGTATCAATGGATGCTCTTGCTTAATTGTGCTTAATTGTGTATTTTTTCTTTTCACCTAGAATCTCAATAATTTTTCTAAACTGCTTTGTGGACATACATTATGAAAATGTGAAATAGAAAGGAAAAAGATAAAAAAAGAAAATAAATAGAATGAAGCAACAATTTAAAAGTAAATTGAGTGAATTCTGACTTTCTCCTGATAATATATAACACTTCAACGTGTGTTTTTTATATAAAAGTTCCAGTTTCCCTTGTATTCCACTAGAAGGAGCCATTCAGTCTCAACTTTGAGGGCATACTTCCTTCCCAGAATAACATGAAGTATCTATTTTTTCCTGTTAAGACTTGAGCTAAGCATGAGAATCAATTTTCTTAAAACAAAGTTTTCTTTATCTTTAATGAAAAATAAATACTTGTTTTAAATTACTAATGGATTTGGGCTTTATTCTAATGCGTGGTTATGCTCCTCTCTAAGAGTCTGTCCATTCTAACATGGGAGAACAAAAGGCAGAAAAATAATCCATATATTTATAAGGGAGCAAAAGGGTGTGAGTGAAAATTCTTGGAAACTGGAAGTTGGAAAAACTACCTAGAGGAGTGTAGAAAACAAGTGTCAAGTGAGTCTAGATATAGTCCTATCGTGAATCTACTGATCAGCAATTCGTGTGGCAAGGAAGTGGGGATGAAGACCTTACAAAAAGCACTATTCTAATGTCCAGGAGCTGGGCTGGACAAAAAAAACTGAATTTCAGTCAACTTCCCAGTCATTACATGATGGAAATATGTCCCTTCCCTGCTGTCAGTTTAGGCTTCAGATGATTGAGATCAATGGCTTACTCACATTATTTCAGTCTTCTTAGGAAACGTATTTGCTTATTCCATGCTAGATTTAAATGTTTGTGTGCCTCCAAAACCCATATGTTGGAATTTAATCACCAGAGTCGTGGCTTTGGGAGGTGAGAGCTTTGCAGGGCGTGTAATTAGTAGTTAGATGGTGAAGCCCTCATTAATGGAGTTGGTGCCATTACAGAAGGGGCCCTAGAAAGCTGCCTTGCCCCTTCTACCATATAAAGACAGAGTTAGACAGTGCCATCTATGAACCAGAGAGAAGGCCCTCACCAGACCACGACTCTGCCAGCACTTTGATCTTGGACTTCCCAGCCTCCAGAACTGTGAGAAACAAATCAATCTGTGGTGTTTCCAAGCCACCCAGTTTATGGTATTTTGTTCTAGTAGCCAGAATGGACTAAGACACTTTATGATTCTACTTTAGACTGAATCAAAGATTTGAACTATTTTTCCTCATATTTGGACTGTTACTGAAAATAAATAAATAATATTTCCCCCTTTTTTCTACATTTACTATGCTATCTTAGAGAGAGAGAGAGGGAGAGAGGTTATAGTTCATTCTTTTTTCTCCACTCATATTTCTGAATATTTGTTCTTGAATAATGCATGCCAGTTGAATCTGCATATGCTTATATAATTTATAAACTGCCAGAACACAATTTTGTAAAACTGTCAAATTAAAATAGTATGCCCATTGAAGTGTAGCATTCTTTATTTAGGTTATGCAGTATTTCTTAAGTAATGGGAGTGACTCAAAAGCATTTTATAATTATTTACTGAGACCTACTTTTATAAAACACACAGACCATAAAATCTATAATAGGCATTACATGCTAAGTATTATTTCTTTAAAAAGAAAATAAAAATTAAATTTTTAATTGCAAAATTTCATATCTAAGCGGTAGTTATCAAAGGTTATATTTAGATTCATAAATTACTGCTCCTCTAAAACAATATGTAAATGAATACATTGCTTTGTCTTTATTAGTTTGACTACATATTTTCAAGTATCTATTAGTTTTTTTTTACTTGTTTTTAATTGATGTATAACAATTGTATATATCTTTGAGGTACATGTGATATTTTGTGTATATAATGTATAATGATCAAATCAGGGTAATTGGGATACCTGCCATCTCTTTTCTTCCTGTTGAGAACATTGCAATCCTTCTCTTCTAACTATTTTTAAATATAAAATAAATTTTTAACCATTAATCTCCCTACTATACTACTGAATACTGAATTTATTTCTTCTTTCTAACTGTATTTTTATACCTATTAACCAACTTCTCTTTGTCACCCCTCCTCTCTACCCTTTTCCCTGGTAACCATTCTTCTCATCTCTACATTCATGAGATCCACTTTTTTAGCTCCCACATATGAGTGAAAACATGCAATATTTGTCTTCCTGTGCCAGGCTAATTTTGTTTAACATAATGACTCCCAGTTCTATCCACGTTGCTGCAAATGACAGAATCGTGTTCTTTTTTTACTGCTGAATAGCATTCCATTGTGTATACATACAACATTTTCTGTATCAGTACATCCATTGATAGACATGAAGGTTGATTCCATATTTTGGCTATTGTGACTAGTGCTACAATAAACATGAGCATGCAGATGTCTCTCCAATATACTGATTTCCTTTCTTTTGGATATATACCCAGCAGTAAAATTGCTGAGTCATAGAGTAGTTTTATTTTTAGTCTTTTGAGGAACCTCCATACTGTTCTCCAAAGTGGCTGTACTACTTTAAATTTCTACCAAGAAATACTCTTTCTACCAACAGTGTATGAGAGCATTCTCCCTTTTCCCCACTCTCATTCATCTGTTATTTTTTTTTCTTTTTGTATTTTTTTTCCTTTTGATCATAGCCATTTTAATTGGGTGAGATACTATCTCATGGTGGTTCTGATTTGCATGTCTCTGATGATTAGTGGTGCTGAGCATTTTTTTTTTTTTCTCATTGACTATTTGTATGTCTTCTTTTGAAAAATGTCTATTCAGGTCCTTTGTCCATTTTTAAATGGGATTATTTGGTTTTGCTGCTATTGAATTATTTGAGCACATTATATACTCCACATATCAATCCATTGTCAGATGGATAGTTTGCAAATGTTGACTCCCATTCTCTAAGCCATCTCCTCACATTATTGATTCTTTTGCTGTGGAGAAGCTTTTCAGTTTTATGTAATCTCATTTGCCTATTTTTGCCATTGCTGCCTATGGTTTTGAGGTCTTATCCAAAAAATCTGCAGTGTTTCCTCAAAGTATTTTACTAGTAGTTTCATAGTTTTAGGTCTTACATTTAAATCTTTACCCCTTTTGAGCTAATTTTTTATATGGTGAAAGATAGGATGTAGTTTACTTTTTCTGCATACGAACACAACAGTTTTCCCAGTACCGTTTATTAAAGGGACTGCTCTTTTCACAGTGTGTGTTCTTTGTGTCTTTGTTGAAAATGAGTTGGCTATAAATTAGTGAATTTATTTCTAGGTTCTGTATTCTATTCCATTGGTCTACATGTCTGTTTTTATGCCAGTACTATGCTGTTTGGTTATTACAGATTTGTAGTATAATGTGAAGTCAGGTAGTGTAGTGCCTCCAGTTTTGTTTTTTTGCACAAGATTGCTTTAGCCACTCAGGGTCTTTTGAGTTTCCATACAGATTTCACGATTGTTTTTTCTAATTCTGTGAGTAAGGTTATTGGTATTTGGATACAGGTTGCATTGAATCCTTAGATTGCTTTGGGTAGTATGGAAATTTTTACAATATTAGTTCTTCTAAGCCATAAGCATGAGATATAGTTTTCATTTTTGTGTGTTCTTCAATTTCTTTTATAAGTGTTTTATAGTTTTCCTTGTGGAAATATTTCATTTCGTTGGTTAAATTTATTCCTAGATTTTTTTTGTAGCTTTTGTAAATGAGATTTCTTGACAGTATCTTTCACAGAGCAGAAGTATCTGATAAAAATCTGTTATCCAAAATATGCAAAGAACTCTTAAAACTCAGCAACGAAAAATACAAACAACCTGAAAACAAAAAGTGAGCAAAAAGATACCTTAAAAGATACCTTACCAAAGAACATATTCAGGTGACAAATGGCGTATGAAAACATACTCCACATCATATATCATCAGAAATGCAAATTAAAACAACAATAAGAAACCACCACACAACTACAACTGTTAGAAGGGCAGAAATTCGAAGCACTGATAATATCGAATACTGGCAAAGATGTAGAGCAACAGGAACTCTCATTCATTGCTGATGGGAATGCAAAATGGTATAGTCACTTTGGAAGATAGTTGAGCGTTTCTTATAAAACTAAGCATGCTCTGAGCATATGATCCAGCAATCCTATTCTTTGGTATTCACTGAAAGGAGTTGAAAATGTATGTCCACACAGAAACCTACACATAAATGTTAATAGCAGCTTTAATTACAGTTGCCAAACCTTTGAAGCCACCAAAATGTCCTTCAGTAGGAAAGAATAAATAAACTGTGATACATCCAGACAAGAAAATCCCATCAGCACCAAAACGATATGAGCTATCAAGCCCTCAAAATACTTGGAGAAAACTTATATACATGTGTTAAGTGGAAGAAGTCAATCTGAAAAGCCTACATACTATATGATCCCAACTTCATGACATTCCTAAAAAGAAAAAAAATACAGAGACAGAGATAGAAGATCAGTTGTTGCCAGGGTCTGGGGTAATACAGAAGTAGAGGATGAATAGACAGACCACCGAAGATTTTTAGGGCAGTGAAAATACTCTGTATGATACTATAATGGTCCATAAATGCTATTATAAATTTGTCCAAACCCATAGAATGTACAACAACAAAAGAGTACCCTGATGTAAACTGTGGACATTGGTGAATATGATGTCTCATTGTATGTTCATCAATTGTAAGAAACATACCATTATGTGGATAGTGTTGATAATATAGGAGGCTATGCATATGAGAGGAAGGGGATATATGGGAAATCTCTGTGATTTGCTCTCAATTTTGCTGTGATCCTACAATTGCTCTAAAGAATAAATTCTATTAAAATTAAAATAAAAAGAGAAAAGAATGCATGATTCTTCCTCATGCTTTTTTCTCTACTGAGAGAACCACAGGTACCTAATAAAGTTGCTCTTTCATCCTGAATCTAGGAATGAAGGTGATAGATGAAGCAGAACCACAATCAGTCCACAGCCTCCATGTAACCTGAGTGAGAAACAAACATCTGCTGTCGTATATAACTGAACCTTTGAGTTTGTCACCATGATCTAGCCAAAGCTAACTGATAACCTTTGGAAACTCCTTTCTACTCCACTTAACTTCATGTATCATTTGAAACCCACTTCCTTGAACTTCTTTCTTTATTCCCTTTAACTTGATATACGACTTGTTTTCTTTCTTTCTTTTTTTTTTTTTTCTTTTCTAACCACTTCTTTGCTCTTTTCATTCTTATTTTCATTGGATTTTCTTTCTACTGCCATTCTCTACAAAACTAAATCTGTAAATCACACCTTTACCTCCACACACTACTTGTACTGTAGTAATTGTTTAATTGTTTCACGGTTTTGAATCTATTAATCCCCTAGCTTGGACTATGTATTTGTGGCATTTGATTTACCTTTAAAAATAATATTTGCCTTATATTATGTTTCTACTAAAAATCATTAGTAACCACTCATTACTTATAAGGTTAATCTGACCATCTCACCTTTGTTAACAAGGTCCTTCAGTTGGTTTCTGAACTGCCTTTCCTACCGCTTCTACCACTGCAAGCATCTTCCATTTCTCTATTGAATTAACACTCTTCAAACTGTATTGGTATACTCCTCGTTTCAGGATTTGCAGCATACACTTCAATCTCTTTCGAATCCTATTTCTTTCCATCATTTGAAATCCTCCAAGATATATATCTTAAATTCCATTCTTTCCAAGAAATTGTTTCTACTGATTTCATTGAGTTACCATTGACCCCTTCAAGCCACTCTCTGCAAAGCTGCAAGAATGACCTTTCAATGACACATATCCTTCATCCCTTCTATCTACCCTACTTAAATTATTTCACTGGGCATTTAGGGGAAAAAATACTAAAAATCTTGAAGAATCTACAGATGTATTGTCTGTTTTACTCTCTCTCTAGCATTCTGGCCACAGGTATCATCTTGTGGCTCTATCGAACACCATATTCCCTCCTACCACAGGATCTTAGTGCTTGTTATTTGCTCTATAATGTGATTCTTTTGTCATTCTCTAGTTAACTCCTTCTTGTCCTTCAGTTCTTAATTCTCTTATTACTTCCAAAGAGAAACCTCTGACCTCTCTGTGCAGGTCCAAACTTTTTATTTTGATCATGCCTTTATAGCGTGATTTATCTACCCCTCCTTCAGAGTACGCAGTATTGTTGTAATTTTGTATTTATTGTTTGATTATTACATTATCTACCTGCTTGGACTTCAGCAATATAGACCTGCCCTACCCACGGAACAGTATCTGGCATGCTGTATACCCTCAATAAATATTTGTTGACAGTTACTCAAAAACTTGAAGTCCGTGATGCCTGGACCCTTCCTTCTGTATTTATCTTTCATTTGTTATGCATTATCATACCGACTGACAGTCTTGTATTGATTTGTAATTGAAGTCTTTGTCACTCTTCCTTGCTATTTTTTTTGTTTGCATCACTGCTATACCAACAAACACATCCAAGGGTCCTAAGTTATTAGTTGAATAAATGCATACTTTCTGGCTATTAGTGATAAGAGTACTCACCAACTGAAGGTTAGTAGATGCAGCCAGATTTATATATTAAAATTCATCAACATCTTGCTATTTTAAAAAATTTAGTCCATAGTATCATTTACATAAACAAAACTATTCAAGCAAAAACTCCTGAGCACTCACCATCCCAAGCACTACGATTAGGATTGCCAGATAAAAATCTCAGCCATGAATAATTTTTTAGTGTATGCTTTCTGTATAGCCTAGGACACACTTATAGTAAATTGATGAGTGGTTTCTCTGAAATTCAAGTTTAACTGGAAATCTTTTATTTTTATTGACTAAATCTTGCAACTATAACTCTGATACTCACTGAAATGATAACTGTTGTTCTTCACTGAGCACTGACTGTCAGTCACATATAGTACTAAATGTTGTCTATTGACGAGGGGTCTATAAATATTTACTTTGAGCACATGAAAAAACTGAGGCACAAATTAAAGAACTTGCTCAGAGTCACAAAACTGTCAAGTGAAAACTCTGGATTATGTCTTGAGATGTTTAAGAACTTAGAGCCTGCACTACTAACCATTATAAAATACCACCTCATTTAACACAGTCTAAGCTATTGCGCATGCCCTCAGCAACAGTGAAATCAACAGGGGGACTTTTGTCATCAAGTGTTTCAAGTATCTTTTAACTGTGATCATCCAGAGATCCTAATGTAAAACCCAGCATCAGATTTGTAAAACTGCAAACGTGTTTCTGACACTCCAGGAAGTTTCGGGTAGTTTATCAACTACAGGGGTTCTGAATTGACATAAGTGTGTTAGAGTATCACTATTTGCATAAGTTATAATGTTGTGTTTAGTTGCCCATGAGTTAACTGTTTGAGAATTTCTATGACATTACAAAATCTAGATATAGCTTTCATGTCCTTAGATGAATTTAATGGATATCTTGCCAGCGACAGAAACATCTCCAAAACCGTATTTTCTTTGAGGATTTATAAAGGTTTGCACTATACTCGCCATTTTATTCCAATGGTAACTTTCAATATTATCAGACCACCCAGTGCTTTCCACTGTAACCACATAAACATTATGTGAATGAGTTATTACTTTGCATAAGTATTAACTTTAAATTTCTGCTCTTTAAATTAAATTGTTAGGTGACTTAATCCCTGACTTCTATGCAAAAGACGGCTTGGGCAGAGTAATGGATTAACTGATTCTTGTGCAGAGTTTAAATATCAGCTTGAAAGACGGTAAAGAAAATATTTAAGGTATATCATATGTCAAGAATGTTGGGCCTTCAAGGTGTTGTGCATTCCATCATTTCTTTACAGTCTTCCTTCAGGGAAAATGTGACTATCGGGTTTCATGCAGAGTAAACCTCTGCTCCTTCATCATTATGTAACTTTCACTAAGTGGGGGTCTTAGACACAGACATAAAACGGCTCTATTCCACACTGAGTCCATCCATGTTCTCTCCTTGGTTCACTTAACTTAGCTCGCTTGCTTTTTCTCGCCATCTTTACATCACTCCCCTGGGATCTGGTCACTCAGCACACCTAGGGACAAGCTGCCTCCTTTTACTTATGTGGTGACAATGTCACAAAGTCAACAGTGCAAGCTTTTGAGTCAGACCAACTTGAGTTCAAATCCCAACTTTATTTCTTAGCTGTGTAACCTAGGGCTCTTTATTTAACCAAAATGTTAACTAATCAGTATTACTAGTATTTCATGTTATAAAGAATGTGCAGAATATGCCATTGTAAACATGAAAGGAAAAAAAAAAAAGCCTTAGTTTTTACTTTCCTGTTGGACTACACTCTAATTTCCTCTATCAATTTTCCTATTAATAAGTTGCATTTAATGTAAATACGTTTTTAGCCTTAAAAATGCAACACACAAAAGCGATTAAAGTTTATAGTAGCAGGGAAAATGCCGTGCAGAACACATTGCTGATCATGTTCACACCAGCCATTCCTTAGATGTTAGACTCTTCAACTCCTAGACTAAATTACTAAAGGTACATTCTTCCTGAATAAAATGCTCCCTTGATTTAGAAGACAGAATCAGAGCAAATATCTCTTATTCTGCTAAAAGCATTACCATTGGTTTTTTCAAAGTATGTGGAATCTTACTGCTCTCTAATTACAAATAGATTGATGTTCTTTTTTTTCTTATTGAATGCCCCCCACACCACCTCTACCATATTTTCTTTATTTTTTTCAGCTTGATGAAAAATTTCCCATTCATTAATACTTTCATTAAAAAATTCACCATGTTTGAAATATAATTACTCAGATCAAAACTGCCTTGATCTCTCTCTCTCTTTTTCTCTCTCTGCCTCTCCCTTCTCTCTCTCACCCTTTCTCTCTCTCGCCAACCCTCCAACCACCTGCTAGGCCTCTCTTTCAGACTCAGTCCCCTCTACCCTCTGTTTTTAGACCTCATTGCCTTTAACACACCACTCTCTTCCTAAACAAAAACCTAATCTTTTCTTCCTGGTAGTATTTGCAAGAGTGGATTTAGTTAACTTTTCCTCATGCTTAAGCATCCATTTATCTCCTACACCAACAGAGATTGTAAAAGTCCATATTTGTGCATTCATTTAGTAAAGTTTCACATGTCTGAAAAGAAAAAAAACCTCCCAGTGCTTTTAGTAGCAGAGAGTTTGCCACAAAAGAAACTTTTAAAACATTCATCATCTGCAAAATTCATTACAGGCCCACAAATTGCTGAAATTGCTACTTATGGTGATGGTATTATCATCTCTATTTGGTCTAGTCTTTATTATAAATGCGGTTCTTAATAAATAATAAGTACTTGAAACTCTCTTTTTGGAAAAATCAATTAATAATGTTTGAGAGGGTGGGATTATTAGCAAGTTATACTGTGTCAATTAAAGTAAATATTCACAAAGTCCTTTATGCTAAAACTCTGTGCTTAATATTTTCAAGAAAGGAAAATTGAATACATGTGTTAAGCATCCAATCCTTGTTTTCATTCCTTCAATAAACATTTGTTAAGAGACTCATGTGCTTCCCACTCTGGATAAATCACTAAGGCTAGACTGTGGAGCAAGATATCACATCCAGGTCACAGTATTTACGTCTTGTGTATTTTAAAGGAAAAAAAATCCATATCAAATAAATAATGAACATTTGATTTGTATAACTCTATGAAGAAGTCAGTTGGTTCTATGAGAGTGTCTGATGCACTGGATGCAGAATGAGGGTAAATCAGTGAAATATAAAGACCCAGCATTCTCACGTCAAATCAAATAAGAATGACCAGATAATCACATGGTCTAAACTCTTCATAAATAAAAATTGATTTTTAATATGTGTTTATTTAATTAACCAAACATATAAATAATTAAATGCAATTGGAGTAATCGATATTATACCTGGATTAAGCCAGAAAGCTACTTAAAGAAAAGAATGTATATAACAATATTTTACTACCTCTATCAATTTGGGAGTAGGTCATAACTCCTTTGGAAGGGTCATAGTTACAAAATTTAAATGTAAGTCAATGAGAAGATATTATTTGATACAGTGATGCCAGGTTAACTTTCTTTAACTACAGCTATTTCCAGACTATAACACATGTAATGAAGTTACCATTATGACTGGAAGATTACCGATATCTGAAAGTCAAATGTGTGATGGAAAAGGAATCTCGCTCACAAGCTAACACATTTTATTAAGCTCCTCCATTCGGCCATATCCAAGGCTTTGTGTTTGTGGTAACACTGTGTTTCTCTGGGGAAAATCAGGAAACCTTTCCCCAAAGGAATAATATTTTACTTGGGTTTTAGTGTGAGTAGGTGCTCATCAGTCTGAGAGCAGGGGGAGAAACATTCCAGGGCTATAAAACAGCTTGGAAAAAATATATGGGCATTTGAAAGGACATTGCATGTTCACAGGGCAGTGAAACTAGGATGGATTATTGGGAAGCAATAGCAGCATTTTGTATGCTACATTAAAGAGTTTAGATTTGATTGTGTTTTAATGGGTGAACCAATAGCAATTTCCAGGTAACTGAGTGACAAGATCAGATTTGCATTTTAGAAAGTTTTCTCTGCTATTAATGTAAACTGTGACCTGAGGACTGGACAGACCACCATAAAATAGATAGAACTACTGTGATAATCTGGCTAAGAGTATCTTCACTCCACACAATCTATAACCTTTCATTATTACATCTGGGTTATGGTTATTCCTAATATGAAGTGACAAGGAAGTTTATAACCACATGTAGTACCGTATAGGATTGTGAGACTATGTTTGAGACCAGTACAAAAAATACTTAAACATACCCCCAATTTGACTATTTAAAATCAGTGTCAAGAGTGAACAGTTTCTGACCAGGGAGTCCGAAAGCCATCACAGATTGTAACCCTCATAAGCAGTATGAATTTGATCTTACATCCAAACACTGAAGTCAGGGCTTCAGATTTTATATCGTTTCTTAAACATCAAACAAAAGCTAAATTGTTTAGACCTGCTTATGTTACTTTTATTATCCTCTTCAGATGACTTCAATTTATACCTAGTTTTAATGTTGTGGTGACCAACATCAGTTTCATCACCAGGGCAGCTGGTGGGATCTAAAGTTGCTGGGCAACCTCTTTGCTGTGGGTTTCCAGGCAACATGCTTTGCATGTGGTCAGAGTTAAAGTTTGTTGCAGTCTGGGGTGTTTGGACTGCTGCAGAAAGGTTTCTTTGGGGCTTTGTTTTGTTCTGTTGTTTTAAAGTTTCAACCATGTTTCTTAATAATATATTATCAAATGTGTAAAATTGCGTACCACAAAGAAAGTTTCAGGTCTGAAAAAAAACAAAAAAAAAAAACACACAAAAAACCATGAATCGTACTTTTCCATATATTAAAGTCCATAGAGAGTCAGTTTCATGATAACTATATTTTGAGCCAGTTTTTCTGCTTCTCTGACATTAGCATTTTTCTGCATACATATTTCCCCTGTTTTTCAAGAAAATCAATGATACCCTCCCAGCATGTGGTTTGGATGAAACACAAGGCGAAATGAAGAGAGCTTCCTTTAAATGAGCCACTGAGTTCTTTAATCAAGCTGGGTCCAGGCCCTGCTGAGGAAAAAATCAAGCCCTTTTTTCATCAAGCAAGGAGCATGGAATTGGAAGGGGGAAACCTCCTAAATACATACGAAATGGATGCATGGCTTTTCTCTGGTTCTGGAATGCAGAAGAGCCTGCAAAGCCTGTGGCATAATCTCAGGGGTGTCCATTCCCACTCTATTGAATCCTGTTTAGGGACTGTGAATCTGGACCTATGCCAGTTGACCTTTTGAATCACTGATTAACTCTTCCAGCCTGTGAAACACCAAAAAAATCTAGTTATAGAAGACGGATTCAACCTTACCTCTCTTGTATCAACCAGATGCAAATGACACCAGAATATAGCCCCCGAAATAGCCTTCCGCCTTAGGAAAAATCAGGTCATTAACCTACATTTGGTAGTAACATCAAGTTTTAAAGTAGTGTCAGATTGGAAGTCAGAAGGACCCTCCCTATCAGTAGATCACCAAATGCATTCAAGCTCCTAGCATTTCCCTCATATTAGAGTCCTTCTTCTTTCTAACTGACCAGAGTCTCATTTATACCTTGGGAGTCATCCATACTAAACTATGTGTGGCTCAGTAAAAACACACTGCTATTTCATGCTTGTTTTCTGATTCACTTCTGCCTACCTAAACATTCTCTTTCACTCCTGGTTTTTTCATTTGTTTGTTTTTGTATTTTTCTGAACCTTCATTTTTCCTTCAAAATGTCACTCTGAAGTCACCTCTTCTGTGAAATTTGCTTCAATAACTACGTACAGGTTGTACTTCTCCCTGTAGTCTCATTTTATCTTGTTTTCCCTTGATAGCATGTCCATACCCTCCAGTCTCTCTGGGACTCTTCTTTCTTAATTTCCAGATCATAACCCAGAGCTGGTATATAAAAGCTATTTAATACAAACCTTCCAAAAGAACCAAGGAAACTCTTGGTTAAGACCACTATTTTAAGTTAATTTGATGTATGATTTAAGCAAACTTTTTTCTTCTGCTAGGAGTAAGTTTTCATATATGTAAAATGAGTATGAATAAGAGGATCTCAACAATTTCTTTTATGGTAGCCATTAGCCTTGTTCATAAATATTCTGGTGCTCCACCTACCAGGCCCATGTTAGTCTGAAGTGTGGCATGATCATGTGACTTTAGCAGAAGTGACATATGCCCCTTGTCAATGTAAGACACTGCAATGTTCCCTCTTTCTTTCTTTCTCCCTCCTTTGTGGTGACTGGAGGAAGAGATTGAGGTAGAGCAATGAACCACAGTGGACTGTGTCGGACAAACAGCATGAGTGAAAATGTTTGTCGTTTTTCAGATTTAGGGTTTTTGTTTTGTTTTGTTTTTTGCTGTTTTTTTGAGACGGAGTCTCACTCTGTCGCCCAGGCTGGAGTGCAGTGGCTCGATCTCGGCTCACTGCAAGCTCGGCCTCCCGGGTTCCCGCCATTCTCCTGCCTCGGCCTCCCGAGGAGCTGGGACTACAGGCGCCGCCACCTCGCCCGGCTAATTTTTTGTATTTTTAGTAGAGACGGGGTTTCACCATGTTAGCCAGGAAGGTCTTGATCTCCTGACCTCGGGATCTTCCCGCCTCGGTTTCCCAAAGTGCTGGGATTACAAGCGTGAGCCACCACACCCGGTCGATTTGGGGGTTATTTGTTAACACAGTGTAGCATAGCCTTCACTGACTAAGTTCAACACTTACATTTCATAATTCTATTTTATTTAGGAGAAAACACATGTCCATTACAAGTCTAATATCAGGCCATAAAAGTATGGTTTCCAAAAATCGATTACATTAATATGCCCGATAGAAGGGTTATTTTTAAAACAATCAACAACACTTGAAGTACAAGTATGCTTCCATTTAATGTCAGGCAATTACAATAAAATAAAAAGACTTCAAAATTAGTTTTATATAAACCATAAAGAGAAATGGGGTATAATAGAGAATATTTTCCTCTTCTGCATTTAATTTATATCCAGAAAAGATGGTTTAGTTTCTATCTTTTGGAAAACAATGTCGCACATGGACTCAATTTTACTAAAAATGCAGTGTTTGTGTATATTATTTTCCAAGTCATTCCTTTTTCCAAGAAATATGGCTAAGTTTTCCCTTTTTGACTACATTTTCATGATTTCATGTGTTATATGGTAATGTTTTAAATATAAAAGGAATTTAAAAATATATTTCCTCTAACTTCAAAACTATCACCAAAAAGTTATACTAATGTCAAAAAATCCAAGTAAAAATTTTTTAAAACTTAGACTTCCAAGTGTTTCTAATTTTAGAGGCTAATCATTGAATAGACTGAACAACCAAAAGAACACTTATATTTTTTCTATTTTATTCAGCAATTTTTATAATGACATATTGATTTTTAACTTCTTTTAAGTTTTATTTGAAAATAAATTCATTTGGGGAGAGCTTTTTTAGGGTTTTCAGTGAAATAGATCTTGCTTTCCACTGGTTGTAAAACTTTTACTTTTTCTAACCTAGACTCTGATAGCCAAGAATGAAATTGCTATTATATCTTGACTGTCAACATTTATCCAACACATTTCAGATCTTCACTTTTGTTTAGGCTAACCATTAATAAAGCACTTCCATTTTTGTTCTAGAATCTGAATCTCACTGCTTCTTTGTGTACTAAGGTTTAAGGAGGCATAGACCATGAAGACAGCTCTTCGACCTGACAAGCTGACTTCAAACTTCATAGGTTCCGCCAACCAGTCAAGTATCCTTGGAGAATTACTTGCTCTCTGGAAGCCTTTGGTTCCATTTTTACAAATGTGAGTACTGATAATTATCTGCCTTATGCATTTGGAATGTGTCATTTAATTCCAGAACTATAAGTTCTATAAAGGTGTGTTGCTTGGTTCCTTCTGTAGTCCCAGTATTCACCCTGCTTCATATAGAGGAACCCTTGTATGATATGTGTTGAGTCAATGATTGTATACTCATTTGAATCAAAGGAGTTAATAATGGATCAATACTTGAATAAAACTTTTTATAGTATTTAAAATATTGGATAAGCTCTACAAGTGATAGTTATAATTATGACTATGTTGTGATATAATATTTACTTTTGTAAAAAGTAATATTTTGTAAATATATTTCCAGCCTAGAAAACATAGTGAGACTGTGTCTCTACAAATAATTAAAAATAATAAAAAAAAAAAATTAGCCAGGCGTGGTGGTGTGCACCTGTGCTTTCAGCTACTCAGGAGACTGAGGTGGGAGGATCACTGGAACCCAGGCAGTTGAGACTTCAGTGAGCTGTGATCATGCCACTGCACTCCAGCCTGTGTAACAGAGTGAGACCCATCTCTCTCCATCTCTCTCTCTCTCCCTCTCTCTCTCTCTCTATATATATATAATATAATATATGTCAATTTTTATATTTTTGATAAAACACTGCTAGGTCTATCTATGTATCTCTCTCTCTCTCTCTCTATCTATCCATATGTCAGTTTTTATATTTTTGGTAAACCATATTGCCAGGGCCTAAGATCATGGACCATTGCAAAGAAAACCCTGATAGAACTCTCAAGGAAAGCCACTCATTATTTTCTGTATTCTATGTCAGTCCACAAAGACTGTTATCATCTTTACTTTCAGGATTTACATTACTTTAGATATGTCTATTTAATTAGTTTAAATTAAAATGTAAGTATTGATAATATATTCTGTATATGATGCTTTTAGAAACATAATCCACAGATTGATTTTCTTCATGTGACCCACACCACTCTCTCTCTGTTTCTCTCTCTCTCTCTCTCTCTGTTTCTTTCTCTCTCCTCTTAGAAGCATCCTTCTAGAGACTAGAGGAGAGTTTGACAAGATCACACTATGGAAAAAGCATCAGCACAGAGCCACACATGTTCTTTACCTCATGGTGTTGGCCATTTCACTTGTGGACTATAAATACTAAAACACTGAATAACACACCCCTCCTGAAGTTGACCTCTTCTGTAGACTGAGTTGCTTGGCTCAGGAATTTTGCTATTCCCTATGAAGTACTGTGATGAGCCAAGAAAGTAATGAGCAGGACTTTGAAATTCCCTCCTGGTTCATGCTAAATGAGGATAGCAGAGCAAAGGCAACTCTTTGTGATGCAAGACAAATCCAAAAACCTGTAGCTACGCTATGCTCCCCCATGCCCAAGCCCAAAATGATTAGTAAAACTGCTTAGAAATATCGAGAAGAAAAATGGCAAAGAGACCAGACAATGTATGCATTTGTTGTCACCATACATATATTTACAAATGATCCACATTTATTTGTATGCTTGAATTTTATCATTTTATGCTATTCTAGTAGTATTTGCAGTGTTGTCATACCTGAGTATCTTTGTTTCACTGTTCAATGGAGCAAACTCTAATTACAAGTTTTCAGAACTTTTTGCACCAGCTAACTTGGCTAGTACTATAAAAAGATGTCTCCAAGTGAGTTGAAGAAACATATTTCTTTTCTGTAAGTAAACTAGGAAAACTCCCCAGCAACATACTGGAGACTTACAGGTAAGAAGAATGAAGGATCTCAGGTTATTCTAGTCCAAAATTCCTTTAGGGAAAAGCATAGAAATGTTTTTAACAGATCCACACTTCTAAGTTATTTCTTCATTTATTGTTCTTGGTTACCTGGCTCAAACGCATTAAAGTAGCTCTTCAGGATAAGGATGGTGTCTGGATTCTGGCTGTCTGAAGCAGAAGGAAGAATCAAAATTCTTCTCAGAGGCCGTACCAGAACATATTAATATAATAAATACTTTTATTTTTATAATAAATGAAAGGAGCCTTTTGTTTATGACCCATAAATATATTTTCACTGCTGCCAAAATATCTGGCACATAGTAGGCACTTAATGAATATTTGAAGAATGAATGACTGAGTGAAAGAACACATATCACCTGACTAATTGATTAAGCAGAATTTCAGGATTCATTGATATTTATTCATTTTTACATCAAACAATTTGTGAATAACTTTAGATCATATCAGTTTCAACCTTTTTATTTTGATGAAGAATTTGATGCCCAGAGATTTTCAGTGCCAGCTGCTTATTCTCAGAGAGACAGCCACCCTGAGGGCCTTGGGGTGCTCTTCCGGAGAAATATACCAGCCTGTGGAGTCATAAAAAGTAAGAGCTGGACTCAGTGCTGGCGAATCAGTTTACTCCAGGTTACAACTCAGCTACTTTCAAATTTGTAAAAATCCAATTATCTTGTGGCTCAAGTCTAGTGCCAGTTGTGGCCCAATTTTGCAAAGAGAAATTCTTCTTTAAAAAAAGACTTTAAACAAACTAAAAAACCCCTTTTCGCTCTTCCTCTCACTTAGACCACAAATCCATAATCAGTCTGAAGCTTTATTCCACTCCAGGAAACATATTTTCCAACAGCTCCCTGCTTTTCTTCCTTAACCAGTTTCCTCAAGTCTTTTCCCAGGCCATATTTCGAATGTTAGTTCTTCCTCCAGCTAGCAACTCAGTCAACAAGTATGTAATGAGAGTCTGGTCATATGTGCACTAATTTGCAATGCTCACAATGCTTCCTGCTCAAACATCTGAATTTGGGTAAGTTGTGTGAGGAAGTTTATAAAAGGCCAGGAGCTCTCCATCCACCCCTTCAGCTAAAACAAGTATGTTGTATTCTTAGTACTAGATTTTGTTACCTCCTGGAAGTAGAGCAATACATAAGAGAATCATCTCTGCCAATCTTAATATCCAACAGCTTGCCTTAATCTCTAAATTCACACTTCATATAGTCAATACGGTCTTGTATTGACCTAGTACCTTCTTGTTCTCCAAAGTAACTTAAAAGATATTTTTTAAACCTGGATTTAGGACATACGTTTAAAACTAAGCAGTTTGGAGAAAAAATAGATAACTTGCTTTGCCTATTTCCCAATTGTTTTTTTTAAACTGAAAGTCAAAGAATTTAGCCTTCTTGTAGTTAACAAGCGCCACCTGTTTTCTCCATGAATGTAGAAAACCAACTGTACCCCAGCAATGCGCAAGATTCTAATCTGACATTTTGTTTTCCCAAGTATTTAGCAAGTGAATATGTACAAGAATTGTCAATCCATAAAGAAAGAAAAATTGTCTAAATGTTTCAAAATACATAAGTAGATTCTAGGAAGGGGAGTTAAAAATAACATGGAATTGTACCAATTTGCCAGATTAATGGACATGAATGAGATACGTTCATGTCCAAGAACCCCCTATATTTTTCTAACAGTACTAAGAGCAAAAGGAGACTCTTTTCACTTGGTAGTGGGGGCTGAACATAATATGTACATATAAAAATGAAAATTCTATAGACTGAAAAACATAAAGCTCAGGTCTGAACCCATTCAAAGAGAGTCATAACCCAAGACTGTGCCCAACCAAAATAATGGTTCGATGTAGATTCATTTCACCCTATTTAAATGAAAAAGATGAAAAGATCTAGAACTTCAATCTTCTGTAAATATTCCCAAGTAAGGGAAATATTTAAAACAATGATTACTAAAACATATGAGATTTTACTACTTGATTTAAACGTAAAATTCTATGCTGTGTTTCATCTGGGAATGCAATAAGCCTGTGAGAAACTTATTAAAGCAAATGGCAGCTAAGTACTACCTATCATAAAACAAAGGCCGTGGAATCCATGACCTTGATCTCTTACCAACACTTCCTCAGCTAGATACTATAACTTTATGCCATATGAAAGGGCTATGGGGTGATTCTTGATGTATCTTTTCACCTTTGACTCAACTATAAAGAGTCTTGAATCAATCACAGACAACTCCAAATCATTACTTATTTGGTATACTCGTACATGTTGAGGAAGACTATAATAGCACGGAAAATTTTAATTCTTATCTAGCTTCAGTAGTGATTCATCATTTTAAATTCATTGGAAAGCAGAATAGGGTAAAATAAATAAATAAACCAAAACATTTGCAAGGGATCTGGTGTGATAAATACATGCCGAGTAACAATAGATGAAATTGGTCCTCCACACTGGTTGCTGACTGAATTTTCTGGTACTCTTTGAGTATCTAGGAAAGAGTATAGGTCTTGATCATTAGGGGGTACCAGGTCTCATCATTCATGTTGTTTCAAGTGTTTAATGCAAACTTCTTTTGCACACTGAAAAAGCATGCTGTAAAAGTGGGCAAGTGTCTTTACGTCTTTATGTGTGTTATTTTTAGAGGAAACAATTGCAGACAAAGTAGAAAGTTAATATTGAGATTTTCCAGGTAAAATATATCTCTATCTATGAAAATATCAAGAATAATAGAATAGAATACAATAATGCTTTCCAAAGACGTCCATATGTTAACCTCTGAAACCTGCGAATATGTTATCTTATGTGGCAAAAGGGATTTTGCAAACATGACTAAGTTAAGGATCTTGACCTAGGGAGATTAACCTTGGTTATCTGGATGGGTCCAGTGTAATCACACCTGTCCTTATAAGAAGAATTCAGGAAAATCAGAGTCAGAGAAGGAGATGTGAGGATGAAAGCAGTGTCAGAGAGATCTGAAGATGCTACATTGCTAACTTCAAAGATGAAAAGGCTACAAGACAAGGAATGCAGATTGCCTCTAGAAATGGAAAGAAACAAGGAAGAGATTAGTCTCTACAGTCCAGAAGGAATGTAGCCCTTGCTTTTAGCCCATAAGACCCTTTCAGACTTCTGACCTCCAGAGCTATGAGATAACAAATTTGTGTTGTTTTTAAGTCCTTAAGTTGGTAGTAATTAGATACAGCATCAATGGGAAACTAATGCAAATGGGTTTACAAATTAAATAAGAGAGAAATCTCTGGAGCTAGATTGTTTGGGTTTGAATCCACATCTCTGTGTGATATTGTTCAATTTAATTTTTCTGTTTCAGTTTCTTCATCAGTAGAATAGGAATAATAATGGTAATTATTTCAGAAGGTTAAGGCAAGGATTAAATTAACTAATATGTGTAAAACATAAATATGAGCCTTGAATGAAGAATCACTGTATATGTATTATACATTATGTTTAGAATTGGAACAACTGGCATATCTGAGAGTTAATCAGTAACTCTTGTTTGTTTTTGTTTTGTTTTGTTTTTTGTTTTTTTCGAGACAGAGTTTTTTGCTTTTGTTGCCAGGCTAGAGTGCAATGGCGTGATCTCGGCTCATTGCAACCTCCACCTCCCAGGTTCAAGCGATTCTCCTGCCTCAGCCTCCAGAGTAGCTGGGATTACAGGTATGCACCACCACACCCAGCTAATTTTGTATTTTTAGTAGAGATGGGTTTTCTCCATGCCGGTCAGGGTGATCTTAAACTCCCGACCTCAGGTGATCTGCCCGCCTCGGTCTCCCAAAGTGCTGGGGTTACAGGCATGAGTCACCACATCTGGCCATTAATCGGTAACTCTTATGTAGTTCCTGCATAACTGCCACCTGCTATGTTGATACATGAATGGCAGCTTGGTCTATTGGCCAAGTGATTTTCTGTCTACACTGTATGGAAATACATTGCCTCCTACTCTATTATTTTCCTGTTTTGCTGGTATAATTCATGAGCTATTGCCCACTATAAAGAAGGACAGGGGGTCATTTCAAATCATTCTGAAGCAAGAGTCAAGGGAACTAAGTTCAAGTTTCCAAAATTAAATCAACAGAGGGGGCTACTGCAATAAAATGCAACCTGGGACCAAATACAAAGTCAGAGTCACAAATGATGTCAAATTTGAGCAACATTGATGATATCAGATTTTGCTGCTTGATCCAAGGTCGAAGGCGGAAGATGACAGAGAAAGAGACAATTCATGGGAGAGACTGAACATATGGAAGTCTATATAAATTTCCCCAAACCATCATTATGAGTTTGAGGTTATGGAATTTTCCTAATCTACTTTTAGTCCAGAAATCTCTCCAGAGATTCAAGTACCTCTTTCTAATAGTCAACTGGTCATCTCTTCATATCTCCTCCCCATAGTCCTTATCTTGCTTGATTAATGATACTAACATTCCACACAGAAACTGGAAACGATCATCAACCTCTCCCTCATAGCTAATATCTAACTGGCCAAATCCCATCAATTCTACATGTCAAGTAAGCCTCAATTAGTCTTCTTTCTCCACCCCCATGGTTTAGGCCCTAATAATTTCTCACTAGCTTCCTAAAGGGTCTGTCTGCTTCTATTGTCATCATGTTTCAACTCATCCTATACACTCTGCCTAAATTATCTTGCTAGTAGTGTGAATTTGCTCATGCCATTCTTATGTTTAAAATATTTTAATAGATCTTTTTCAACTATGGAATAAAACCAACATTTCTTAGCAAAGACTTTTATGTTCTAGCTAGATCTGCTTTTTCTATTGTCGTGGCTCTGTTTACTAATTCTTAAGTGCCAGTCATCTGTGAATTATCTCTAGATCCTACCTAAGCACAGAGTTACTTTTCATGCTTCCATATCTTTGCATATACTCTTCGTTTCCCTAAATGCACCTCATCTATTACTCACCTGATATATTCTTTTTCATCTTTCAAACTTTGCTTAAATGTTATCATATTGACAAATAGTGTGAAGCCTTTTCTTACTGCAAAGTATTTGCTGCATGTGTGTGTTCATAGCAAGTATGAAGCTCAGTAAGTGTGCAAGAGCTTGTGGGAGAAGCATTCTTTCTTTTCCTGTGACACAAATTAATTTTACTTTCAGCTCTCATTTTGCCATTGTAGCAGAAAATTGTCCTAAATTAATTTGGGCTTCCTGCTTCTTTTTCTGAGGCTGGGTTTAAATTCTAGGAGACTCAAATAATGCCAAGTACTTAGGGACAGGTGTTGTGCTGAATACCTATTAACCTCAATAGGGAAGGTACCAGGTTCAAGAGGTGGAAGAAGAGATGCAGAGTCAGAAAACAAGTTGTGGGGTTTTTTTTAGGGGGTTACAAACAGGGTAGAGAGTCCAATGGCAGCAGGCAGAACAGGAGAACCGCCTTACATATAGAAATCGTCCTGTGGCAGCAGGCCGGACAAGATATCTGCCTTATATACCATCCAGCGGAGGTGGGCTGGACAAGATAACCACAGCGCCCAGTGGCCACAGTGGCAGGCTGGGCAGGAAAATGGCAACAACATGCAGTTTCTATAGCATTTTTACTTAACATCCTCCCTTTGACGATCTCACCTGGCAACTTTCATCCAACCCAAAACTCAGGGCTTCAATCCTCTGTGTGACCTGTGTTCCACTGGGTGAGACAGAGACTCAGACGTTCCTCATAGACAAGGAATGAATCTCCGGGTTGACCACTCCATACATTCGGGTGTGTCTGCCTTACAGGGCCATCCTAAGGGTATGTTTAACTTTTTGCTCTCAGGTTCATTTACCCTACCCTCCACTCCAGCATACCCTTGAATGACCCTCACATTCTTATCACACCTGTGGTCCGTGATTTTCCCCGGGGCCAGGTATGCAAAGGAGCATCGCAGTAGATACCAGCAACAATATAAACTACAACAACAAATATAATGATAATCATAAAGCTCTTCCAAATGCTTGGAAGTTGATCCTGGATGCGCCACGGCAGGCCTGTGGTGGAGGAGAGGGGAAGCTCTCTGCAGGCCCAACAGTCTACTTTGTTCAAGAGAAAGGCCACCAACCGTGCCCAGTTGGTAAAGAGATTTGCTGTACACCATCTATGGGTGGAAGGTGAGATGTTTAGTGGTATAAGAAAGGGCACTCATGAGCAGTCAAGATACAGGAAGTAGTGTCATTCTGAGAGCACCACTTCTGGCAGAGGACTTGTACCTGGTTTATGATACAAAATGGATTAGCCCCCCTCTGCACTGCAGGAGGCCAGAGTAAGACACCAGGGGCACCACAATGTTCTACAATAAGAGGATGATTTTTCCAGAGCAAGAGAACGATCATCCCCCTGCACAAGAGAGGACCAGGACCCACCATCCTAGAAGTACGAGGGGAAGTAGGGTGCAAAACAACTGTGACCTGTATACCCTGTTCTAGGCCTTTTTCTCTATGGAGCAGAAAAAACAAACCATGGCTGATTTGCCACTTCCAAGACCATGTAATGATGGATTCCGTGGTGGGTCACTCCTGTGGCAAGGGCAATAGTAGGTTACCTTGAGTCCCAGGGTAGGGCAAAGGTGAGTCAGGAATGGGACCCAGTCCCTCCTATATGAAGGAAGGAATCCACAGAGGTCTAGTGGCCTCCATCAAATACTGTCCTTCAGCTGTCATAGAGGTGACAGGGTCAAATATCCAATGGAGCTTTGTGTTCAAGGGGCTACCAGTCAATGTGCTCCTCTGTTGCAGGCATGCATGCCCTCTGGCCACAGTCTGTGTCTGAGAATTCCCAGACCTCAGTCTCTGGGAAAGCATTCTTGAGTCAACCTGTCATGGGGCACTGGGTATGCACTAGCACCAGGACCCCCTCTACAGTGTCCTCTACCTGCTGCAAAGCACAATATACAGCTCAGAGTTCTTGCTCCATGGCACCATAATCCACCTTCATCCCCCTTCCCTAGTAGGGAGAAGAATCCTGAATTCACCCATTTATGTCCTTGCCACAAGCCCCACCCAAACTTGTCAGGGGCTTGGGCTATGCCTAATTCACAAGGCTGTCCCTGCACTGGAACCCTCAAGGCTTTTATTTGTTTCACTGCGACTTACAGCTTGTTCAAAGACCTCATCCTCCTTTGTGGACACATCCCAGTGGGCCACTTCCTGACTAAGTGCTATGGGGGCCTAAGGAATTGGGCCAAATGGGGAACAGAAGGCTGCCAATACCTTAAAAGGCCTAAGAAAACTCACAACTGCTTTGGTGTGGTAGGACATGGGAAGGCCTGAACCTTACCCATGAAGGCAGACTGAAAGACTTTGCTGTTACCTGACCAGATGACACCCAAGTATTTGCCCCCAAGCCTGGACCTTGGACTTTGTCTGTGATGACCACCTATCCTCTGTTGGGGCAGCTGGGTGGGGGTTGCAGTTTGTAAGCTGGACTCTGAAGTTAGCATGATATCATCCATGTGATCGAAAACACACAACTCCCCTGGGTGGTATCCACAGGGCAAGAAAGTAAAGGTCCAGTGCAAATTGAACTTGACTCCATGGGGCAGAGGAGATGCTGAAGAAGGCATTGGCTAAATCCATAATAAAAGAGTAGGTGGCCAGCCCTCTCCTACTCCTATCTTCATCAGAAGAAAGGCAATATTGGGTGCAGCTGCATACACTGGGGAGGACCATCTTATTCAATACCTGGTAATCTACCTTCATTCTCCATAGGCATCTGCACAGGCCTGCAGGTCTGTGGTATTGTCTGTGTGCTGGCCTTATAATGCCTACCCAGGCTAACTCCTTAATACTCCCATAATTCCTCTGTCTTCTCCCTTTATATCCACCCCCCAGTTGGGAGGATTAGTAGGAAAGGAGGTCATTTTCATTTCATGTATTTTCACTCTACATTTCAACTCTTCTTCATTCCCTCAAGGCCTTAAGTATCTAAAAAGCAAAGTCACAGTAAAATTCCAGCTATTTTTTTTTTCTGGTTATTGTTTCTATTGTTGTTGTGGCTATTGTGGTCATTGTGTTTCTATTTTAACTTTTCCCTTTGTAAGTAGTGAACATAGCAGTCTATCCACAGGAGCGGGGAGAAAAAGAGAGAATGAATCCAGGTGGGAAAGACAAATGGAAATATATCTTTACTGTATTATCCTCTCCCACACCACAACTGGCATAGGAGCCAAAGACAGAGTCCAAAAACACTAATTTCTGCTGTGGCTGTTGGTAAGGCAATTTGCAACATAGAAGAAGTTAGTCTTTAGACATCATATCTTTCCAATTTTCTCTCTTCTCGTTTTGGTTCACTCATTTCCTCCTTAATCCATCAAAATATGTTATCAAGAAAGGTTCACTTAGCAGTTATTTACTATTAATAAATAATTCTAAGAGTAGTATGCTTAAAACAGTTGATTTTTGTATGTTAATCTCATATACATTACAGAACGTATAGTCATATGCTAAAATGGAAGCGGGTAGGGAGATATTTTAAGGTAAACATACATTCTGATTATCAAAAAAAAAATAGATCTGTTTCTTTTGTCTATGATGCTTTCAGGGACCAGACCAAGAAGCTAGCTAAGAAAGCAGACATACATGAGACTATACCAAATTTTGTTGTCTGCTTGTAGGCAATCAGAAAATATAATTGCTAGTAATTCTTTCTTTGACTAATTTGTTATCCAGTTGTCCAGGGGTCGCTTTAGGTTCAGTTACTCATCATAATTTGCAAGAATAATTTTGTGGGTCTTCTTCAACTGCCAAGCATCAGCTGCCAGGTTTGATTTACATAGTTACAGAAGATAATATCATTTTAAAAATTATTACCATATGAATGTTTATGCATAAATCTTTTTTGTACTATCTTGGTAAAATGATGCATTTTAAATATATCAAACATTATTTTTTTAAGTACATGGGGAAATAGTAAACTGAAAATTATCAACTTTCTGACAAAATTATGTGCCTAAAGATGCAATTGTAGGCAATGTCCAGTCTTAGGACAAAATTTTACTTTCATAGGAAAAGAAACTAAATATTATGACTATTCAGCAAAGTGTATATTAATATTTCTAGTCCTTTATTAAAGTTGCTAAATATTAAGTGTTCTTAAAAATGAATAACGACTATATATAATTTACACCAATAAAATACTTTGGTATTTAAACATTTTAAATTGTCATTCCGAAATTTAGAGGCCAAGGGCAACTTTTTGTTTTTTGCATAATAAGGCCAAGAACAAAACCTTGAAATAGACCCAAACCATTTGAGGGTTTAAATATCTTGTTTTTTCAGCTGTGCATTCTAGAAGAGCCTACAGATATCTAACAGTGTACACTTTAAAGATTTCACTGAAAGGAAAAATACTGTATTTTTCTGATAGAAAACTACTTTTGGTAAATTTGGATGTAAATGAAAACAGAAGGTACACTTTGCACTTCAGAGTTTAGCTGAAGGGAGAGTTTTATTTACAAAATTCTTTTTTTTTTTTAAGTCATCTAATTTTGACTTGAATGTCTTCCACTTCCATTTGCCTTCTTTGTCTGTGCTTCATGACTCCTTTCTCTTAATCCATAGTTCAGGTACTGTGACTATTGGAAAGTTTTTGAATGTTATATTGAGTCCAGTGTTTGTGGACTTAAATATTCTCGTCCCCTGATTTGCCACTTGCTCAGTCGAAGCTGTTCCGCTCAAAAGACAGAAACATACATTGGTTCTCATACAGCTTCCATACTTAGTAAAAATATTAACATGCTCCATTTCCCACCTTCAACAGAGGAGTTCAAATCACTTACCAAACAAATGTATGAGTAGGTACCATTTCATTCAGAAGGCTAGTCATCTGGCGTAAAAACAGGTTGCCTTAGCCTGGTAGGTTTCTGTTACTATTTGACACTGGCCAACCAGCAAGAAGATTAGATTTGCCACAGGGTGATACAAAGTTGTCAAATGATATGTAAACTGCCAGGGTCCTACTCAGTTTAATTTCCAAAACTGACTAGGCATTACCTGGAAGACACTAGGAACACACATAGATAAGTAAATACTGGATTTATGTTGCTTTAAATCGAGATTAATATTTTCAAAACAAGCATTAGAGTTTTCTGGATGTGTACTTGGTTTTATAAGATTGTTGATATTGGCTTTTAACATTGGTTACTACAATTTTTGTTACAGGAGAAAATTCAAAGAAGACAATATTTCATTGACATTTTAAATTATATTTGTCCTACATATATATTTCTATACACATAGACAGAGAGAGAGTGGCGTTTGGTTATTGTGTGATACAATATTTTGTCCACTAGATGGGTCTCACTTTCATATTTTTCAAAAGAAGACACCTATTTTTCTGTATTCATTCTGATTGATCTCACAGAGTTACCTGTTGAAGTTAGAAAGAATACCTAACCCATGTTCTTCAAAAGTGCTAAAAAGTTGCAAAAAAAACCAACAACAACAGCAAAAAAAAGACCGACTGTTACAACTGTTACTAACTGGAAGAGACTAAAACAAATATCAAAATGCAATGCTGGAGCCAGAATCCAAATCTGGAACAAAAGAAAAAATTAATTGGACAACTGGTGAAATCTGAGTAATGTGTGGAATTTACTTGATTGTGAGTACAAATATTAATTTCCTGATTTTGATTATGGTACAACTCTCTTCCTTCCTTCCGTTCTCTCTTCCTTCTTTTTCTCCCTCCCTCCTTCTCTTTTCCTCACCTACACCTTTGCCCCACCTTCCTCTTCCTCTCCCTCCTCCTCCCCCATCCCTAGCACTTTCGCTCACAGTATCCTTTTCTTGTTTCTACCTGTTTCTCTCTCTTCTTTTTTTTATTGTATCAGTATTCGTCCTTCTGAATTTCAGAGAGTTTGATAAGTTTTTATACTTTATTACTGATTCAGATTGCTTGCCTTCTGGCTTTTACTGTGTTAGAGGCAGATTTTAATTTGGCTATTGCAATACTTTTCAATTTTGCTTTAACACATCATAATTGTTTGTTACTTAATAAGACTGTACTACTTTCTGAGGTTGCCAGAAATATGTTTCTTATCTTACTTTAAAGTTCTTTGTTATCTTCTAAGATTTTGCAACTCCCTGTATGCAACATAACTGGGAGTACAAACAGACACTTCAAATGAGATATCAATAAGCTGCAAGGCTATCAGAAGTTAACAAAAGGTGGACAGAAATGTTCAAAATATGTCTGATGAGAATGATAAAAGTATGAAAGGATTTAAGAATAAAAGAGGGAAATCTGTTTAATAACTTTAGGATGGTGGAAGATACACAAATGTACACAAGTGATAAAATCTGTAGAGAATTTATAAACAGCCAGGCGCGGTGACTCACACCCGTAAGCCCAGCCCTTTGGGAGGCCGAGGTGGACAGATCACGTGAGGTCAGGAGTTTGAGACCTGTCTGACCAACATGGGGAAATCCTGTCTCTACTCAAAATACAAAAATTAGCCAGGTGTGGTGGCACATGTCTGCAATCCCAGCTACTTGGGAGGCTGAGGTAGGAGAATTGCTTGAACCTGGGAGGTGGAGATTGCAGTGAGCTGAGATTGTGCCATTTCACTCCAGCCTGGGCGACAAAAGCAAAACTCCGTCTCAAAAAAAAAAAAGAAAAGAAAAGAAACTTATACGCATGCACACAAACATGCACATATGTACAAATGAGTACAAGTGAAATGGGAAACTTGAGTAAGATTGATAAGATCACTGTCAATATCTTGGTTATCCTCCTGCTATAGTTTTGCAAAATGTTATTTATGGAAACTAAGTAAAATGTAGATGTAACCTCTGATTATTTTTTATAACTGCTTGTGAATCTATAATTATCCCAATTAAGAAAAAAATGTGAAGGCGAAATAATGATAATCACCAACTTAAAAAGAAAGAGAAAGAGAGAGAGAGAAGAACCTAAACTATTTGCCATTCTCTTAAGGAAAAAAAGAAAGAAATTTATATTGTGTGTTTCTTGAGTAATCAGGAAACTTCTGTAAAGGGCCAGACCGTAAATATTTTAGGCTTGTGGGCCTTTCTGTCTCTTGAAACTACTCGTCTCTGCCATCGTAGCATGAAAGAAGCCATCACCAATGCATAAATAATAACCATGGCTGTGCCCCAATAAAACTTTATTTATAGAAACTAAAATATGAGTTTCATATGATTGTCATGTATTATGACGTACTCTGCTTTTGTTAAATTTTAAAAACCATTTAAAAATGTAAAATCTATTCTTAGTTTGCAAGTCATAGAAAAATGGGACGCAAAGCAGCATTTGACACTAAGGCCGATTTCGGCTGAAAGCGATGATGTTCACAGCAATGGAACTGAAGTAAAATAGGCTCTCTGTTAAGATGGTAAGGAGGCTTTTTGCAATGGATGAGAAACTGGAAATGGTGACCCAAGACGACTTCCAGTTTAAAGGTCTCGTTGCTCTGGTAGTGTTCTGTTATGAAATGTAGGGAATTAAAAGATAATATTTTCGTTATTTAAAATATTATTTTTTCATTTGGCTCAAAATATTGACTACTTTTTTCAATATTTATTTAAAAAATCTGTATTTTTACTTTTTTCTAAACCTGAAAACTACCTTCCAAACCTGAATTCTTCTTTACATTCTGATTTATATCTGACTTCGGATAACATCTTCAGTAAGTATACTTAAATTTTGTAGTGGAAGTCACAATTTAGCAAAGATCCTGGCATTCATTCAGTGGTCAATGAGGTCTAACCTCCCTTATTTTGTTGTTGTTGTTGTATTTTGTTTTGTTTTAGGCTTTTAGCAGCCTGAAGGCATCGCTTTTAGTTTCCATCTCTAGTGATAAATGGAAAAGAGGGATGAGAAAGGGGCTTTACTGGCCCAACCAGAAAGAGAAACCACGACTGTATTCTTTCCCTTGGACACCCCTGGTCTAATTATTTTTGTCATCATTGCTATTGTTGTTGTTTGCCAATTTTTTTTGCAAATATAAGAAGTCTGGACATGCCACAGAAAACAAGAGAAACTCAGAAGACTCCCATGTAAATTAAGTCCACTGAAATATCAATATATAGTGGCAGGAAAACTTGATTTCAGACATAGGAAAGGTTTCTTGCTACTCATTGCCACGTACCTGAAATTCGGTCTTGATAATTGCAACTTTTTATCTTAAGGCTTTGGCGCTGTTCAAGGGCAGCATCTTTGGGACAGCTGCCATGCTAAACTATATGAGTGGGGTCTGATTTGGGTTTTGTAGATCCTGCAGTTCTCCTTACAATAAACAACGCTGCATAATCATGGATGAAAAGTAGGTAAAAGACTTCAAAAGGAGGCATGCAAGAGATGGGATCTGAAGCTAAGCTGTAAGGAGCTTGACAGTAAATTCACCTCAGTATCAAAAGAGAGGATGAATTTCTCTTGTTTCACTAAGATCATTCATGAAACAAAAGACAGATGACCTCAAGGCTTAGAATACCCGAATTTTTATGAGTAATAAGATTTCCATAACATGTTAAACAGTCAAACACTGGGAATTGATGGAAAGGACTGGGTTACCAGTGACAGACTCTACCTATCTCACAGTTTAATCTTCACCCCTTTCCTTTGAAGGCCTCATCATTATTGATCCCGTGCAGAAGATATTATCCAGCCACCTGTCAACCTAGAATCCTGAGGCCTTAAATTAAGTAGGCAAATAACTTGCTGAAATATATTATGAAAATAAATAAATATGGATTTTTAACCAATAAAGACTATCGTAAGATATGACAGAGGGATTTCATTTATAAGAACATGTTTTTGAAAGGCACCATTTTCTCCTGAAAAGGATCAAAACTTTAGCACCTAAGAACGTGGGGATTGCTGAGCCAGTACCCTTGTGTTCTCTGAGGCAGTTCTGGTTTCCTTTCTCTTGTCATTAAGCGCACACACTGGAGCATGTAATTATGGCAGCACGCTGAGAATTGAACTGGCACTCCACGAGCATATGTCTTTTCCTATATGCCCTCTGAGCAATCGCTGATCAACGAGCATATCTTTGCAGTTCATGCCAATGTGTTTAACTTAGGTCAATCAGACGTAACTGAATCTTTTGCATCTTCGCTGAATATTAGAATTTTATCCATGTAGTTAGAAAGAGTCGTCTATATTTTGCTTAAGAGAATTTCAGCAGATTCAGGACTATTGTAGGAAATTTGGGGTGCAACTTGGCCCAGGTTCCATGCAGCTGAATGTGTAGATATCTATATCATCAAAAGCAAACCTGTCATTTATTAGTGGTTTTTAAATGGAACATAGCTACATTTGTGAAACATTTCAAGTTGTGTTTCAAAATAAAAAAAGACAATATGTATGATTAATCCCTAAAATTAGAGCAGATTAAAGATGCTGAAGAATGAATCAGTTTCATTATGCTGCATTATTAGATACTTTCCTCAGCCAGGGAAAAGGGATAGAATTACAGCTACTTATCTAAAAATTGTGCATAGCCCGCAATATTAGTGAAGTATTTAAATAGCTATTTTTTTATCATTGATGTAATCATTAACTGCTTTTAGAATGAATCACCTAAAACATATTTGATATGTCTAATGTTACATAGCACATGGCAAACAGGAACTCATCTGTTGTATCTACTACCATATAGAAAGCATGGGATTTACTGGCTTAAGGAACCTGAGGGCTATGCATCCCTGATACCTGCAAATCCATAAATGCACCAGGAATTGCCTAGAGATAAACTATTAATCACACATAAATCTCACACATTTTATAATATTTGAGTGTGTACATGCTATTTTGATTTAAGATAACTTTTTAAAGAGTTTCTGAAATCAGGATAGATTTTTGGCCTTATGTGTTTTCACAATTAATGGACATTAAACATACAATTACTATCATATTAGAGTTTATGAAATGTGAGATTATCTTTTTTTAAAAAAAAGGTAGTTGAAAGTTTAGCAATGACTGCAAATCTCCAAAGGTAGGGTTAGTAATGTGGCGATATTATTTCTGTCCCCAGAACGCTTATTTCCCATGTGCTCCCAGGATTCTGGGCAATAGAACAGGACTTTGTAAAACACATGCTCATGGTAGAAGTGCAGTGATAGGACTTACATTTTGCCCCAGATTGTGTACTGTCCTCTTCTATAAATGTTGAATCATGCCTTTTACTTTTGCTAGTAGAGTTACTTTCCCCCAACATGACTTATGATCCAAATCTTTACCTACAAAAAGCAATGAGTCCTTAAAGTGCCTATATATGTTTCTTTTAAATCTAACTATGTAAAGTTCTTTTTTTTAAACTGAATAACCCCTCAGTGGCAACTAGCTCATTTTAATGTTCTTTGATTAAAAACAATTGTGATTTATAGAGCGGAGGAAATAGCTTCATTTAAGATCCTACTGTTATTAACAACACAGCATGAGAGCGCTCAAGACAACAGCTTTTTAGCAGAGAATGTTGTGGAGCAAATGTAACACATTTCAATAGTTACAGCCCATCATCTTTTTACGTGCCTAAAGAAAGAATGCTGCATTAATATGCAGGCTGAACATATACATATATGGATAGATTTTATGAAACCAATTCAATGCGTTTTGTTAATTTAAACTTACAAAAATCACAGTGTACATATTTTTGCTAGATAACTATTTGGATGTGTCTTACATAACATTAGCATATTGCAAATAAGAAATTCATCCATTCTGTGTTTCATTTAAAAAAAATTTCCTATGCTTTGCATATATACTTACCATAATTAAAAAATGCATTTTTAACTTAAACATTTATTTGTTTCATCCCAAACTCTTAACATTTAAAAAAGGAGAGTATCTTTCTTTACTTCCTACTATCGAAATTCAATGACATTTGCCAGAAAGATGAATGACACGGTGATGTGGGGGTGGCAAGTAAGTGTCCTTTAATATTAGATATGCAGCAAGTAATTGAAACTATTATATCCAAGAAGGTAAAACAAAATACCCTATCTTGCTGCATATCTATACAGGCATTCAATTAGGAAATATTTGAGGTCAAGGGTATAATGCTGTATTGAAACACCATAGTTTTTGAAAATCTATATTTTTAGGCTTACATAGATGAGCCATCATAGTTATTAAGATAAATATTCTCACCAAATAGATATTCAGAGCTTACTTCTAAGGCTTAAAAGAATATTTGAATATAAAAGCTGAATGAATCTGCTGGAGCGATTTAGTTGCACCTTCTCATTTTGTTGATGAAGAAAACTCATACCAGTGAAGTGATTTATCCAAGGGCAAACCAAGGTCATGGAAGATCTAGGCTAATTTTATATTCTTTAGATTATCTCATGTTGCTTTTGCTTCTCTATTACCATCCCTTCCCTTTAGCACAGATTTAAATAAAGATCTAGAAGCATCTGCACAATGATTATAACTGGCCTAACTTCATTATAACTTTCTTTTTCCATATACTCTGTAAGTAAAAAAATTACCCACTCTCCATATTTTTGGTCAGAAACAAACAAAATTTTGGTACTATCTCTTTCTCTCTCTCTTTTCTAAGTTCATTTTGTTCAGTTTATGCTAAGATAGTAAAGCCTGAATTGGCAGTGGTCAAATGAGGACCCTGCATAGGCTTCTTGACCCTTCTGAATTAGCTGAAAGTACTGGATAAAACATCTCCAGGGAGGCTCCAAATAGATTAGTATACAAAGCCCTTGAGAAAGTTTAGGATATGAAAGAATGACACTTTAGGGCTTCTTATCTTTGCTCCAGGATCCCAGAGTTTGCAGGAGGAAATATGGTAGGGAAGAGAGAGAAGGAATTAAGATGACTTTCCTGAGCCCAGAAAGGAGTGTGTTAGTCTCATTCTAAAGGCAAAGATGTAAATCAACCTTCTCAAGTCCAGTGTTGTTTGAACTGATACTTACTGAAAGTGATCCAACAGATTCAGAAATATTACAACCACAAGGTTGCTAAGCATCCCTCTAAAGCAAACAGAAGGAAACTAAAGACTTCTAACTCTCACCAAGACTGTTCAAATAGAAAGATCTCAAACCATTCTGAAGGCAATGTGACCTGAATGCTTCTAGACCCTAATAGGAATGAGTTTGCCATTGTCAGTTTAGAAAATAAAAATGTTATTAACAGCCTTTCCAAATTCAAAAACAATCCCACTAAATTTCCCTACAATTCTATTCATCAATAAGTTTTTATTTTGTATGTGTAGGATTACTATGCATATGAAATCAGACAATTGAAAGTCAAGGATCTTCTAAATTCAGGATAGATTTTTGGCCTTACATGTTTTCACAATTAATGGACATTAAGTAAGGGCTTAATGAATAGTAAGGGCTTAATAATAGTAATTAATGGATGTTACGTAAGGGCTTGATAAATAGTAAGATACTATGATTTTAAGTAATGTTCAGTTTTGTTTCTTATACCAAAATATATTGCTCTAAAATTGTATTGTCTGTGTTATAGTTAGTGCCACACAACAAAGCAAGCATTTCATTAGCAAGATGTAAATGAAGCAAACTTATTTGGTTAAATACAGAAAAACACAGCTTTTTGTTTGTTTAAAAAATATTTTATTCAGTTACTGGCCATCATGTTTGTGTGTCTGCATGTCTGTATATTTAAAAAGAAGACACAGTTTAAGCTATTTATCTTCAATTACAAAAGGGGAAAACTCAAATGGAGAGTTTAATGCGTTTGACTTTAAACTCAATACTATGACCTCTGGATAGACTGAGCCTTGACTAATTATTACACAAGACTTCAAAATGTCTAAAGAGAGAGTAAGAAGACAGAGATGCCATCAAAACAACGCTATGAGCTCACTAATGCTTGTACTATTCCACTTAACCCGTGCTAGAAAATTATCAACTAAAACAATTTTGCCAAATCTAACTTCCTTTCTTAGTGATTCACTTTACAAACAGCCTCCTATCACTTTCCAAATAGTTGATTTCTCCATCTTAGAAACTCTATCTTACTTTGGTTTCAGTAACACTAAATCTTCACAGCTTTCCTTCTCTCTTTCTTTGGCCACTATTTCACAATTTGTCTGCTTCTCCTCGATCCAAAATTGAAATGTTGTAGTTTTACAGGCCTTGTCTTTATAACCTGTTTGGTTCTTAAAGTAAATTTTCATCCTAGGATAACTTGCAGCCTTTAATGTCATTTAACAGAAAGGTAGTTCCCACTATCCCATCCCACAAGTGTTTTTCTTTACATTCTTGCTACTGGTGGAAAGGGAATCTAGTATAATTGAGTAGAAGAGAAAAGATACTTTTTTTTCCCTTTTTTTCTTTTTTTGAGATGGAGTCTCCCACTGTCGCCCAGGCTGGAGTGCAGTGGCGCCATCCTGGCTCACTGCAAGCTCTGCCTTCCAGGTTTGCGCCGTTCTCCTGCCTCAGCCTCCTGAGTAGCTGGGACTACAGGCGCCTGCCACCACGCCTGGCTACTTTTTATTTTATTTTATTTTACTTTTTTTGTATTTTTAGTAGAGACAGGGTTTCACCGTGTTAGCCAGGGTGGTTTCGACCTCCTGATGTCGTGATCTGCCCGCCTTGGCCTCCCAAAGTGCTGGGATTACAGGCCTGAGCCACCGTGCCCACCCGGCCGAAAAGAAAATTTATTAAACCCATAATGAATCGAGGTCGTCAAGGTCATGAGTAAATGCTATTGACTTACTCTCCAAACTGAAGTTTCAACACTGGAATGTCCTCTTTTAGCGTGGATAGTAAGATTGTATCATGATGTTGCCAAGAATGACCATTTTTATGACTTTCAGGACCATAAACAACTAGACCCTGCAGAAGAGGCCAAAGGTTTAGGAAGACTAGGAAGAATGTGCATGGAAGGGAAAGAATGGAAGGAAACTATACATATATTCGTGAGCAGCTAATGGAAAGACTGTTGATTTGCTATTTTTTTCCGGTAATTGACTTTACATGTGCATCATTCCAAATGCTGAAGTCATAATTAATGAGTTACATCAGTGCTGAGGACTCCTGGTTTTTGTCGCCAGCCTAGATTTTCCTTTAAGTTTCAGAATGTTTTACAGTTATTACTCAATTTATCCATGTTATTTCCAGCTAAGCATTCATAAAGGAAAACTGGTATACTTCTGTTTTTCTCACTCTAATGTTATTTATTTCATTGTTGCTCATGAAGAGACCTAAAAACTACCCTTAACAACTCATTATTCCTCACCTTTTATATCAAATCCATGCATTCTCCACTATCTCTGCTCTCATTACCTTAGTCCAAGTTATTAGGATTTCTTGTCTGGATGATTTCAATATCCATGGGTTGGTTTTTAAACTTATTTTATTATTTTTTATCAGAATTCTACGTGCATGCATGAATTCTGAATTCAGGATAGATTTTTGGCCTTACATGTTTTCACAATTAATGGACATTAAGTAAGGGCTTAATGAATAGTAAGGGCTTAATAATAGTAATTAATGGATGTTACGTAAGGGCTTGATAAATAGTAAGATACTATGATTTTAAGTAATGTTGAATTTTGTTTCTTATACCAAAATATATTGCTCTAAAATTGTATTGTCTGTGTTATAGTTAGTGCCACACAACAAAGCAAGCATTTCATTAGCAAGATGTAAATGAAGCAAACTTATTTGGTTAAATACAGAAAAACACAGCTTTTTGTTTGTTTAAAAAATATTTTATTCAGTTACTGGCCATCATGTTTGTGTGTCTGCATGTCTGTACATTTTTGAATTACTATTTCTATGAATTAAAAAGTCAAATGGTTCTACAAAATTTGTTCAAGGCTTGCTACACACCCAGAGTACACTGACATTCTCATCTTCCAGCTCCAAGTGAACCATTTTCAATTCTATTAGCTAATCATTTTGGCATTTACCTCTACAGCTCCACAAAGAAATAATATTGTTGTTTCTTGAATCAGAATGGAACATTAATTCTCTGCACATTTTGTATTGCTAGATTTTCTCTAATTATCTAGAATTTTTTCTTTTAGTATGCTTACTTTTGCATGTATCACAAATTCTTTGCCAGTTGTCTAAATGTCCAGTTGTCGGATACATCAGATATTTTTTCAGTTTCTGCATTTTGAAAAACCTCTCCCACAGCCTATTGTCTTGTTCTAGTCTGGTTGACTTCCATGACTGGCTTGCTTCTCCCTTCTAAGCCCTCCTGGGCACTTCTTTCACTTGTCTCTTTATGTCCTGTTTGCTATATTCCATAACTTTCTCTTTATAATGAACAATTCCATGGTTCCTTTCTTTGTTTTAGTAGTGTATCTCCTGCAGCAGCCTCTTTAGGAACTGCGTCTGGGAGGTGAGTTTTTGTACCTCGCATGTCACTATATTTTGGTTCTACTTTAGCAATTTATTGCTAGTGTCTGACTATAGTATTCTTGGTTGAAAATGGTTGTCTTTTAGGATTAGAAGGCAATGTGCCATTGTGTACTATTGCTTTCTATTTCTCTCTGGAAGTTTGTTGGTTCTTAATTTTGGCCCTCTAAAATTTCATGATGTGGTACTTTGGGGGGCATTTAGTGGACCTTTTTAATCTGTAAGTTTATGTTTCTCTGTCTTTGGAATTCTCTTAAATTCTTCAATTAATGGTTTCCTTCCTCCATTTCTCCTATTCTCTCTAGCTAACATGCCTATTATTTAGATATTGGCTCTTGTGGACTGATCACCACTTTTTCTTATGTTGTCTCTTAATTTCACATTTTTGCTCTAATATCTGGAATATATTCCCACTTTGTGTTTTTGTTCTATTATCTGAAATATATACCCTACTTTGAATTTCAAGCCTAGTATTTTGTTTTTCATTTCTTCTATGTTTTTATTTTTAATGTCACTAGAACTTTTTGTATTCTAAATATTAATCTTAATCTTTTTCTTTAAGAATATCTTCTTCCTATTTCACGTTTCTCCATCTTTTTTATCTCTCAAGTTCTTAATCATAGCTTTTATTGTTTTATTTTTTTCTACATAGTTTTGTTTTCTTCAGTTTGCTTTTTAAATTTCTTTGTTTTGGACTTTTTTTTTTTTAAGTAAGGAGATTTTCCTCGGATATCTGATACTTCTTTACTTACTTCTAATGGAGACTAAAACTGAAAGGAAGGTCTGAGAGAGTACGGGTTGGACATTGTCAATGTAGTTCACTAGAGAAATCTGCACCATACAGGTAGAGCATCCCACAGCACTATTTTTAGGTCCTTACTTTGGGTTTTATCATATTGCCCAAGGACAATTTCCCATGCTCAGTGCTTAGCTAGAAGCAGCCTAACAGAATACTAAAACCCAAGCTGAAAAAAAAAAGGCTGAGATTTTCAACATCTAATCTGTTTTGGTTAGTTTTACTACTTTCTTTTTTGTATGGACTCTACCACCTCCATTCATACTTGCAACTGTGCATGATTTCTTTTTGTACAGATATTTTGGGTTTATTTCTCCAGAATATATAAACTTCTATCCTTCTGCTGTTATGGGAAGAGATATTTAGGTTTTCCTCCTTTATTCCTACTTCCATGGAACCTAGAAAGCCTGATTCCTGGACCCTGAGGAACTGCGGTATGAATCTGTTCAATTCCTAACGTATCTTAACTGCTGGTTTAGGATTCAGCATTCTTCTTTCCAGTTAGTCAGTTTCCACTTTTTCAACTGCTTCACAGTTTTTAAAATTTTGTTGCTTATTATCTCCTCTACAGTTTTTCATAACTTTCTGAATTTTATCAGTAAAACAAAATTTACTATTATATGTTTATTCTTCCATTTTTACTCAGTTTTTAAAACTGGATTTCTTTTTCCCACTCTATAAACAAAATTATTATTTGGAAAATAGAAATTAGATTAGTCTTTGTTTAAAGGCCTTGAATCACCTCCTAATTTCTTAAGCATTGAAAAAATAATAATAACATAATTTTCCAAGACTTTTTGAGACCTAGTTATTGCCTTCTCTTGTCTATTATTCCATTTTCTGTTACTCATTGTGCTTTAATCTATGGTTGCCAGAATAAACAAATAAAAATACACCTATTACTTGGGAGAAATACCTATATTTTTAAAAGTGCATCGTGTATCTGGAATTCAAACTTAACTGGAAGTCTTATATTTTCTCTGCAACCCTACATAGTTGCTGTATTAGTCCGTTTTCACTCTGCTGAAAAAGACATATCTGAGACTGGGCAATTTACAAAGAAAGAGGCTTAATGAAAAAGTCACAGTTCCACATGGCTAGGGAAGCCTCACAATCATGGCAGAAGTCAAGGAGGAGAAAGTCACATATTACACGGATGGTGGCAGGCAAAGAGAGCTTGTACAGGCAAACTCCCGTTTTTGTTTGTTTGTTTGTTTTTGTTTTTAAACCATCGGATCTCATGAGACTCATTCACTACCACAAGAACAGCACAGGAAAGACCTGCCCCCGTAATTCAATCACCTCCCACCAGGTTCCTCCCAAGACACATGAGAATTGTGGGAGTTATAATTCAAGATGAGATCTGTGCAGGGACACAAAGTCAAACCATAACATGCTGCCCTTGGCCACTTCAAAATCTCATGTCCTCACATTTCAAAACCAATTATACCTTCCCAGCGTCTTAACTCATTTCAGCATTAACTCAAAAGTCCACAGTCCAATGTCTTATGTGAAACAAGGCAAGTCCCTTCGGCCTATGAGCCTGTGAAATCAAATGCAAGTTAGTTACTTCCTAGATACAATGGGGTACAGACAATGGGTAGATACAGCCATTCAAAATGGGAGAAATTGGCCAAAACAAAGGGGCCACAGGTCCTGTGCAAGTCCGAACTCCAGCAAGGCAGTCAAATCATAAAGCTCTAAAATGATCTCCATTCTTTCCATGTCTCATATCCAGGTCATGCTGATGTAAAAGCTGGGTTCCAATGGTCTTGGGTAGCTCCACCCCTGTGGCTTTCAGCCTCCCTCCTGACTGCTTTCATGGGCTTACATTGTCTGTGGCTTTTCCAGGTGAAAAGTACAAGCTCTCAATGTATCTACCATTCTGGGGTCTGGAGGATGGCGGCCTTTTTCTCACAGCTCCACTAGGTGGTGCCCCAGTAGGGACTCCATGTCGGGGCTCCAACCCCACATTTCCCTTCTGCCCTGCCCTAGCAGAGGTTCTCCATGAGCACCCCACTCCTACAAAAAACTTCTGCCTAGGCATCCAGGCATTTCCATACATCTTCTGAAATCTAGGCAGATGTTCCCAAACCCTAATTCTTGACTTTGGTGCACCTGTAGCCTCAAAACCACATGGAAGCTACCAAGCCTTGGGGCTTGTACCCTCTAAGCCACGGCCTGAGTTCTACATTGGCCCCTTTCAGCCATGACTGGAGCAAGTGGGACGCAGGGCACCAAGTCTCTAGTCTGAACACAGCACAGGAATCCTGGGCCTGGCCCATGAAACCATTTTCTCCTAGGCCTCTTGGCCTGTGATGGGAGAAGCTGCCATGAAGACCTCTGATATGCCCTGGAGACATTTCTCCATTTTCTTGGTGATTAACATTGGGCTTCTCGTGACTTATGCAAATTTCTGCAACTGGATTGAATTTCTCCTCAGAAAATGGGTTTTTCTTTTCTATCACATTGTCAGGCTGCAACTTGTCCAAACTTCTATACTCTACTTCTCTTATAACACTGAATGCCCTTAACAACACCCAAGTCACCCCTTGAATGCTTTGCTGCTTAGAAATTCCTTCCGCCAGATACCCTAAATCATCTCTCTCAAGTTCTAAGTTCCACAAATCTCTAGGGCAGGGGCAAAATGCTGCCAGTCTCTTTGCTAACACATAACAAGAGTCACCTTTGCTACAGTTCCCAACAAGTTCCTAATCTCCACAGGACACCACCTCAGCCTAGACCTTATTGCCCATATCACAATCAGGCTTTTGGACAAAGCCATTCAACCAGTCTCTAGGAAGTTCCGAACTTCCCCACATGTTTCCTGTCTTCTTCTGAGCCCTCCACACCTTTCCAACTTCTGCCTGTTATGCAGTTCTAAAGTCACTTCCACATTTTCAGGTGTCTTTTCAGCAGTTCTTCACTCTACAAGTACCAATTTACTGTATTAGTCTGTTTTCATACTGCTGATAAAGAGTGGGCCATTTACAAATGAAAGAGGTTTAATGGACAACTACAGTTCCACATGGCTGGAGAAGCCTCACAATCACGGTGTAAGGCAAGGAAGAGCAAGTCTCGTGCATGGCAGCAGGGAAAGAGAGCTTGTGTAGGCAAACTCTTGTTTTTTGTTTATTAGTTTGTTTCTTTTAAATCAGATCTTGTGAGAATCATGCACTATCACAGGAACAGCACAGGAAAGACCCACCCCCATAATTCAATCACCTTTCACCAGGTTCGCCCTCAAACACAGGGGAATTGTGAGAGTTACAATTCAAGATGAGATTGGGTGGGCACACAGAGCCAAACCACGTCGGTGGCCTTCTTTAGGTCACTGAGCAAGCTTAGATTGGTTTTTTTTTTCCTTCAGTATGCAGTCCTCACGCCTGCTATTTGATCTACCAGGCATGCTCCTCCCTCGGCCTCCTCCAGATTCCTTTTTGCCTTCCCAATTTAAATTTCAAGTCTCTTTCTAAAAGTCAGGTTCTCAGAGAAGCCTTTCCTAATCTCCCAAACAAGATTTGATCTCCCTACACTCACTCACCAAAATTCTCTATTTCTCCTTCTGATTATTAATTGGAATTAAACCTGTTTTAATAATTACAGCCAGTGCAGTGGCTCATGCCTGTAATCCCAGCACTTTGGGAAGCCGAGGCGAGTGGGTCACGAGGTCAGGAACTGGAGACCAGCTTGGCCAACGTGGCAAAACCCTGTCTCTACAAAAATGACAAAAATTAGCTGGGCATGGTGGCTGGCCCCTGTAATCCCAGCTACTTGGGAGGCTGAGGCAGGAGAGTCACTTGAACCTGTGAGGCGGAGGTTGCAGGGAGCTGAGATCATATCATTGCACTCCAGCCTGGGTAACAAGAGCAAAACTCCATCTAAAAAAATTTTAAAAGGCCAGGCATGGTAGCTCACACCTGTAATCCCAGCACTTTGGGAGGCCGACACTGGTGGATCACAAGGTCAGGAGATCAAGACCATCTTGGCTAATATGGTGAAACCCCGTCTCTACTAAAAAATACAAAAAATTAGCTGGACGTGGTGGCGGGCACCTATAGTCCCAGCTACTCAGGGAGGCCGAGGCAGGAGAATGGCATGAACCCGGGAGGTGGAGGTTGCAGTGAGCCGAGATCGTGCCACTGCACTGCAGCCTGGGCGACAGAGCAAGACTCTGTCTCTAAACAAATAAATAAATAAAATTACTAGTTTAAACTTCGTCTGTCATACTAGATTGTAAGCAACTTGAGAGCATACAGGATTATCTTGTTTTCAGCTGTAGCACAGTGCCAGGTGTACCTTTTCTATTCAGTTAATAAATACACAATACATATTATCTGTATGAACGAATGAGCCTAAGAAAATACAAACTGAGATAAACATTATTAAAATGCTTAAGGCATGGCCTATTATTTATAATTTTTATTATTGTGTCAAACTACAAAATCATTTCAAAGTATTGCATACTCATGTCATCCTTGACCTATTTACTCGCTTCAATCCTATTAATAACTACTAGTTGATATAGTTTTAAAATAAATTAACTAAAAATTATCTGATTTAATTTTAAGAAGTTGGAATACTCCAAGAATTATTAATGACGGAAAAACTAATCTAAAGTATTTAAAATAAATACATTTATATGCCAGGTGGCGCTAAAAGATATGAAGAAAAGTAAAGCAGGGTAAAGGAATAAAAAGCAATGGGGAGTTATTTTAGATATGGGAATCAGGGAAGATTTATATGTTAGGTTGACATTTGAGTAGAGACCAGCAGAAAGTTTGAGATTAAGACATGAAGGTATCAGATTGTCCTTTACTTACACTCATGTGCAAAAGAATTTTTTTAATTTTGCAGTTAAGAAAATATTTTTATAATAGAATATTATGAATTTTTACTTTGAAAATCTGGTTTGTTTTGCAAATATTTCCCATAGTTTGCATTGTACTTTTCTCATCGTAGATTCAGTATTTATCATTATTGTAGTTGGCACATTTTATTCTTCTTCATTCTCAGTTTCCAGATTATGGCCTTTCAAGCCTGCCTGTTGTTAGAATGAGAGCCACGTGGGGCTACATATTCATGTTCCAGAAAGAGAAGCTTTGAGATAACTGTGCTAACGGAATCACACCCCTAAATTCTTTGCCAGTGATACTCAAGCTCTCAGTTATTTTCTGGCTGGAATAATAATTTTGATTTATTCTTTCAGTCACATAGGTATAGGCAATCCCAAAGGGGCTCTCCGATAAAGGTTGCCAAATAATCATTTCCCTGGAGACTTATACTTTGGGATGATTTAAAACTGAGAAGCACAGTTCAACCAGTCATTCTTATTTCCTATTATTACCTACAAACCTTGAGTGGTCCTGGCATCTGATTCTATGTGATTCCTTAGATATATTGCATGAAGACAATAATAAACTTTACTTTCACATACAAATTATTCATCCCCAAAGTGAAAGTCTAAGAGACAGAGAGAAACCAGGGACGCAAGTACCATTTGAAATGTACCTGAAAATCAGGCTGCAACAAAATGATAACCCCTGCAGTTTGTCACATCTTAATTTCAAATTTAATATACAATATATCACATTTTATTACCTACATTATAAACTTTTTATTGATATGGAAAAGATCACTTCTCCACATTCTTAAATACTTCTCATAATAAAAAGAGCATACATCATTCTAACTGTAAATGCATTGCCCTACAATAATAGCTAATATTGTTTAGTAAGCAATATAAGATGTAAGTTTATTAGATAGATGATAGATAGATAGATAGATAAAAGTAGATTGATTTTTAGATATAAACTTATTTAAACATCACATTAACCGTTATAAAGTGAAGTTTAATATACCTGCATTTTACAGAGGAAGAAACTGAGGTACAGTGAGGGTAAAGAATCTGTCCTAAGTTATAGAAATAATAAGTGACAGACCGTCAATTCGAACCCCAATACTCTTGACCCAAAGCTATTTTACAGAATATCAGTCATGATTCTATACTGCCACAATCTTTCAGTTAGTTACTCTTCTGTCACCTCTCATGATCCTATTTCTTCTTCTATCAATCAGAGTCAAATAGCACTTTCTGTGATTCCCTTCTTCACCTGCCACACACACGAAAAAACCCTCCAAAACCTTGCCCTTCGTTCCAAGCCTATCCCCACAGAATATCAACACTTCTACCATTTGCAGATATTGAGCATAGATTTTGGATACCACCTTAGTCCTGGAACAAACATTGACTAAGAAGAACATTAAATCCAATAATAATTGACTCAACACATCCGTTTTCCTTTTTAACATTACTTTTCATTTTATATGCATAGGAAAATGTGAGAATAACTCTGGTTCCCAATGATTTAATTAATACTTTTTCATCCAGGCAGTGAGACTAAGACCTTGTAATGCATTAATCTTATCAGTCTCTCTTTATATTTTTTTCAATTTTTATGTAATAATCATAATGGGAAATTATTAAGCCAGGGTTGAAAGATGATTTTAGAGGCCTTCAATATGAATTCACTAGATATTTACACAGACTGCTCAAGTTTTAGAAAGAGGAAAAAGTTACTTAGAGAACAAGTGAGGTATATGTTGTAGCACACATACTAAAGACAATGAATCTGGGTCTAATCTCATTTCCATTTCTCATTTGTGTGGCAAAGTTACTTTGTTCATCTGTTAAATGGGAATGTTGAATTTTAGTATAGAGGCTCATTCCCATGCTAGAATTATATTATTTCCATATTATTACAAAGTGGAATGAAGTAACAAGTTGTAGTGGTGGTCTGTCTTCCAGAATTGATAACTAGTATCATATGATTTTGACTCCAGAAAAAGCAAAAAATAACAACAAGATATTATTCAAATGGTATTATAAAGTTGACATGGTTTAGAAAAAGAGAATCACTTAAAAAGCGACTACATACTCCCTCTCACCCAGCTCTGAACCTCTGCCACCCGTCTTTGATGGCTTCCTTAGTTATTAGTCGTTTATATTACGAAGTCCATAGATAAGTAGGGATTTTAAAAGAAATAATTTCTCTTCTTCCTAAAGAACATGGATGAGAAAGCTCCTCCAACTTTTCACCCCACAAATTACTTTTGAAAGAGTTTCGAAGGCTTTGTTGACAAGATCATGCTTGGCCACTGGCTACTCATGCTTGTATCAAATTTTTCTTCTCTGTCATTCTCAACTTTGCCTATTGGAATCACTTGGGGACCTTGTAAAACTACTGATGCCTGGGTCTTAGCCCCAGAGACTCAGATTTATAGGTCTGCTGTGGGACCTCAGCACTGGAATTTTTTAAAGCTCCCCAGGTGGTTCTAAGAAATATCTAATGTTGAGAATTCCTCTGAGTTCTGAAAATACGTGAAGGATTCGGTCACTGACTCAGTTAATGTGCTATGTTCATTTTCTGTATCAGTCTCTATGCATAACTCCTGGCACATTTGGAGTTAAAAGAAAAAGCATACACTGTTCATTTATGGCTATAAGAAAATATGACTATTTTAAAATAAAGAAAAATATTGCACACTTTTCTATATTTGGGGGACCTATCTAATTCCTCTTAGGTAGAAAAAGGCTTGTTTTCTTTTAGAAAAGATTTTTTTTTTCTCATTATGAAAGGCAAGGCATAAGGCAGTGTTTGAATGAGAAAACATTTCACCGTAATTAAATGCTTTGCATAATAACGTTCATATTTGTTCTTGCTGGTATAGAGAGATGATTTTAAGGTATACTAATTTCAGCTTTGAGCAGGTGGCTCCAAATGCAGGAGTATGTGTGTGTGTGCATGCATGCGTGTATGTGTGTGTGTCTGGATTGTTTGTTTTGCAGTTTGTTTTTTATTGTTGTTTTGTTGCAGGGGAGTTTCTTCTCCTCTTTTTGGGAGCTTTGCTGGGTGTGGGGTCAGCAATGGTGGTGGAGGATAGAGAAGGAATGAAGTCGTCATGGATGGACAGTATAAAATAACTAGGAGAGAAGAATTTGCAAAGACAGAATGGGTCCCAGCAAGCTGGGTACAGATCAAGTTCAAAGGAAAAACACAGCTACAATATTATTTTAAAATTCCCTGAGACAGTGTATGATTAGTAAATCTAGAAGGAGCAATTTCCTATTCTATGCTGTAATTTCCCTAATCCCAAATCTTTAATACAGCTTTATCAACTACTAACTTAATAATGGCTGTCTCCTCCCTTTGCTTTGGAGACTAAAGTCTATATTTACAATTTGAGGTGAAGCCGACCAGAAAAGCTGGAGGAACATGTAGAGTGGTGGAGAGGTAGCCAGAATAGTCAGGGAGAAACCAGCCAAAACCAGGAATTTGGCAGTGGAGCTGAAAAGTTAACAACTGAGATATATAAGCACGATCTCCAAGAATTCGCAGAAATATTTGGGAAGAATCTAAATTTCTTTTAGTCTAAAGTGAGATTGGAATTCAAATTATTTTATTAAAGAATTAAAGAAAAATTTGCTCCCACCGAAGGCCAGAGGGCACAAGTGGGTTACACTTTGGTATATTCATGAAAGGGTCAGAATTCTTTGTACAGAACTGTGATTTATCTCTTCTTCAGTTCCATTACTCTTTCTGGGGCAGACACATCACAAGGTACAGGAAAAAAAATCCACGGGGCTTTCATCTTATAATGGAGTAGAAGAGCTTAACACATACCCTTAACTGAATAGCTAAGATCATGAGAGAACGCCAGGTTTCTATGTGATTGTCATGACTTATTTGAGCCCTGTGAAAAGTCCTGTGGTATTGCAATTTTTTTTTAATCTAAAATGATAGTTGCTTCTTGTTATCGTTTTTGTAAGTGAGATGGAAACCCTATCAAAAGAAGAAAACAAACCATATATTGTCCAACATTAGACCAATTACAGGATGCTAAACAGTTTGCCAGTCTGTAAACAAAATATACTTTATTTAATTAATGGTAGTTTGTATTCAGATGGTATTTTTCCTTCCTTTAAAAGTCTTACAATAAGATATGCTTAAATTCTTAGTGATGGCCAGTTTTACTAGATTCATGAGATATTTTTGATGATAGGTTCATTTTTTTTTTCTTAGAGACATCTTATTTTTATAGAAATAGTATAATTTTCTGCCTAGTGGCTCCAAAAATATATAAAACACAAAATAAGTAAAATACAATAAATCTATGGTTAGCTGTCTGTGTAAGAATCATTACAATAACATTAAAAATGAAGATGATAGGGCCCCATTTGCTCTACCATTTTACTATCTAAGTATAGAGTAGAAGAGGCCAGGTGGGGTGTTCACTCCTGTAATCTCAGCACTTTGGGAGGCCAAGGTGGGTGGATCACTTGAGGCCAGGAGTTCGAGATTAGCCTGGCCAATGTGGAAAAACCCTATCTCTACTGAAGATACAAAAATTAGCTGGGCATGGTGGTGGATGCCTGTAATCCCAGCTACTCGGGAGGCACAAGAATCACTTGAACCCAGGAGGTGGAGGTTGCAGTGAGCTGAAATTGCTCCACTGCACTTCAGCCTAGGTGACAGAGTGAGACACAGTCTCTAATAATAATAATAATAATAATAATAATAGAGTAGAAGAGTTATAAGGTCTGAATGTGCCCTTTAAACTGAAATAGAAATGATGAACAGTAGTCACATAGAGGAGTATGTGAGGAAAGATCCTTCCAAGCTGAAGGAATAGCAAGTGCAAAGCAATAGGCAGGAATGGGCTTGGTGTGTTTGAGAAGCTCTAGGAAGTTATCCCTGATGAGTGAGAAGTGCAGCAGGTGTGGTAGAAAGTGGTAGGTTTCAAGGTTAGAGGCCCAACAAAAGCCAAAAATATACAGGTTTGTAGGCACAGTAAGGGTTTGGATTTTATTTCAATCGCAATGAAAGCTATCCAGAAAGTTTCAAATAAGGATAAAATATCAAGTTGAGGCCTATATTTTTAAAGTATTATGCTTCCTGCTTTGGATATGACTTATGAGTGGTCAAAAGAAGGTTCTGCTAAGAAGCTACAACAACAGTACAAGAGTGAGATGCTCTTGATTGGACTCGGGCAGCCATGAAAATGGTGTGTGCTGGTGGTTATCTTTTGATGTGTTATTTCCTCTTCCTTCTGCCATCTTCCCTGTACTGTGGTTTATCCCCAAGCCCCTCACCAGCAAGTCTGTGCTTTAGACTCTGCCTATTGCAGGCACTGACAAAGATTCAGAAGAAAAAGAGTTAAAATCCATTATTTCTCCTGCAATAGTGCAGCAGCTCAGACTTCTGGAGTGGTGGCAGTGGAACGCTTCTTCAAATCCAAACTCCAGTGGCCATGTCCTGCTTTGTGGGTGAAATTTTGGCATCGACTTCTTGCAGTTTTGTAATTTCTTGATAGCATCCCCAATCCTTACAGTGACTTCTCTACCCTCACCAACATTATTTCAAACAACTGATCTTGGATTAAATCTGTTTGAAATATATAGATAGATTTTTTTTTTCCCTGACTGAACTCTGACTAACACAGTATTTTTCTTTGTCCAGTAGTAGTTCCAAGAAATTGTCCTGCAAAGATGGGAACCTGGGAGAGATTTTCTGTCCTGGATGGGTTTGATCGGAATTAGGACCTCGACTCCAGTATATGTAAAATGGGATGTCGGTCATACATAGCATTTAGACAAAGCACCATTGAATGAATGACTGCCAGGGCTCTGTGGTGGAGTCTGGCTACACTGGAAAATGACATAAAGAAAATTTTGCATTCAGTGCTTTAAATTCTTCTTGTCAAGTTACAAGCAGAGAACTGGAGTATTTCAATTACCACCCTAAAATAATCTCTTATCTCTTATTTACAAGAGGTAGGATGGCCAATATGGTAAAAACCAGATCCAAAATTTAACTCTATGGGTTTGAAAAATTACCATGTAAATTTAATTCAGAATATTAATAGGCCTCTTATTTGAAAATTTTTGCATTGAGTAAAGGGAATAAGATACAGGGAGCTGGATGTGGGACATTTGAGCTGACAGATAAATCTGTTAAACTGGAACCTCTAAGTTCCACTGTGTGTCCTGGAGGAAGCAGTCCCTTCTTCCTTGAGTGAGGGGACAAATCCTTTCCGATCTCATCTGAAGCAGTTATCTCACAGAGGGGCCAATCTCTTCAACATCCACTCATCACCTCTCATGGTCTCTAGAACCATAACTGGAACATGGCTTAGGATCAACACACACAATGGACCTGAAAGAAAACGCATTGCACAGAACCTGAGCTGTCCAATGCCAGTTCTCCGCCTTTGACTTACATTCCATACCTCAACCAGTTCAAACAACTGAAGCCCTTTGAATGAACTCTGAGAATTTGCCAAAAGTATTTACTGAAAATCATCCTTCTAGCCTTCCCCAAAGGGACCTATAGACATTTGCCATGGTCACTGTGCACTGAGGAGGAGGAAATACTCAAGCTTTCAAAAGATTACTGGACGTTTAATCTCAGGTGACACTATTTCCAAGGAACTGAAACTGCTTCTATGGTCTGCCAGTCAAAAAGGGCATTTCTGGGAGTCATGTGATGAAGATTTAGCTCAAATCCCTCAGAGGTGGATCCAGATGATCTGCCAGTCTCTCTCTTCCAAGTCTTTAAAGGTAGCATTAATCTGTGTTTTCCCCAGAGATGTGGTGCTACATTTATTTTTATTATTTTGATAGGGACAAAAAATTTCAGATCCTTACACTTGGCCCTATCCATTATAATGGTTTTAATTGTTTTTTCCTTGCTTCAAACTGGGAAAATAATATCAAATTATTGAAAGAAACATCTTTATATACTTTCCTCTTTAGTCTGTGACAAGATAGGTAGGTCATAGAAAAAAATAGCAAACGACTTTGAGTAGGTAGTGACACCAATTGTAACTGGTGTTCCAAGTGTGATCTCTTTGCTAGAGCAAATTAACACACCCATTCTCATTAAATGTGCAGATTTTGGTCTGGCAAGTGCCACCTCACCAGGATTGTAATTATTAGACCATGTTGGCAGCAGTAAAACTTTATTCTATTATTTTGGGAATGTGTCCATTTTCTGACTATCTTTCACACTCTAATGTTCAGGGCACTTGATCATACACCGTCCCACAGGATATTATACTGGCCCAATACATTTATGACATCATTCTGGTCAGACCTGGTAAGCAGGAAGCAGCAAATACCCTAAATGTATTGATGAGATATATCCATGCCTGAGGGAAGAAATAAATCCTGTGAAACCTTAGAGACCTGTAGTCTTCACTAGGTTCTAGAAATCCAGTAGAATTGAGGAATTCCCAGATATGTCTTCCAAAGTGAACAAGAAGGTGCTTTGCCTTGCATCTCTATGACACAGAAAGAGATGATTAATGAGCTTCTTTAGATCATGCAGGCAGTGTGCACTTCATAAAATACGCTGTTCTGAATCAGGTAACAGGAAGTTTTGACATTAGGCACGATAATGGCCCTTCGTAGATGTCCAGGTCCTCTGGAAGCTGTGCATATGCCGCATTACCTGGCAAAAGGGATTGTGCAAATATGATTAAGTTAAGGACCTTGAGTTGGGGGAGATTATCTGGATTATCTAGGTGGACTCAATATAAGCAAATGGGTCCTTAAAAACAGAGACTATTTCCTTCTGTTGCAAAAGAAGGAGATGTAACTATGAAGAATAGTCAGAGATGTAGCAAGGCTTGAAGATAGAAATTTGAAGATAGAAGATAGAAAATCAGGGAAGGTCATAAAGCAGGGAATGTGGGCAACCTCTAATAGCTGGAAAAGCAAGGAAATGATTCCCAACTAGAACCTCTGGAAAGGAATGCAGCTCTGCCAAACCTTGGTTGTAGCGCAATAAGACCATCTTGAATTTCTGACTTACGGAACTGTAAGATAAAATTCATTTTCTGTTGTTTTAGTCCCCAGCTTTGTAGTAATATGCTACAAAACAATAGAAAACGAATACAGGGCCACAACAAGAATAGGTTCTAAAGCTGGAGCAGGTATAGTGCAGCTGCTTTCCTGCTTGCGCTTTAAAACCCAGCAGATTCAAAAGTGCTCCAAACGTCTATTGCAGATAGGAATGTGATGGACTCTCTGGGAGTCCTGATAGGAGAATCATGATGCAGACTCCTACAGCTTTTGATTGCAGCTATGCCTTCTTAACACAGATAACTTATTTACATTTTGAAAATCAGTTCCTGGGCATGTTCCTAGGATCTGGTAAAGCCTGGCTTCCTGGCATTCCTATCGTGAAATGGCAAGTGCATCTGAAACTAATCTGCCCGTCTACGAACTCATTGTTATCTGATCCACCGACTCATAAAGTTGCGTGTGCATCGCAACACTCCATTCTCAAGAGGAGTTAGATAAGGCTTTAGCAGTGTCTGACAGCATAAGAAAGTTTCATATATATTTGGTTCAGAGTCTTGTGGCACCTGTTTCTTCTGCATTATCCCATCACTCTCAAAGGACACCTTTTCGTAAGTCCCCATGATCACTGAATGTTAAGAAAAAAAAAATCTTCATCCACATCAACCAATATTCAGCAAATTTCCCTACTGGAGAGGAGGTTCTTAATAATCAGGTAGACAACATAATCAGTTTGGAGTGTTATCACTCAGTCTCCTTCTATAGTTCATGAAAAAATCACCTATATTGGCAAGATTGTTAAAGTCACGTATAGGTTTAGCAATATGACATTCCTTTTAACAAGCCTTATTTGATTCCTGTCCCTGCTGTATTCCCAACGTGCCAACAGCAGAGATCAAGGCTAAGTTTCTAATATAATTCAATTACCTAAAGGACTGACCAGTCACCTAGGGGCAGGACAATTAAATTGGAATCCTTATACCACAGAAGGAGCAAATTTTCTCTTCACTGTAAAACATACTTATTCTGGGTGTGGATATACCTACCTTGTCCACAGTGCTTCTTCTAGCATCATTATCCATTCTCTTATTCATGGTTATGGTAATTTACACAACATTGTTTCTGTCTAAAGAGCTCAATTCTTTCTTGCAAAATAAATGAGGAAAATGCTTTCCAATTCTAACATGTATTCCTTCATCCAGAAATAGTCTGCCTTATACAGTGTCAGAAGACCTGTTCCAAGATTCAGATAAGGGGCCGGTTGAAAGAACACTGTGTCTCTAGGGGGCTGTCCTACAAATGCAAAATAAGCTTTGAATATTATTTTGATACTGTAAACAATGAAAGGAGTGGTATATGTTAAAGCTAAAATAAAAGGGTCTTGGAACCAAGGAGTGGAAGATGGTAGGAATGGCTTCTATCTCTAGCACCCCTACTAAGTCTCTTAAAAAATTTATCTTGTCCCCAGAAATTTGGATGCTGATATCTTAGTGTAACTAATTACCAAGAAAATAATGCTTCCATTAGGAAATACAACAATGTTTTAATGGAAATAAAATTGGTACTTTTGCGTGAGTATGCTTCATCTCAGCTCTGTTGCCTACCTTTTCTTCCTTCTTATCCATATATCAAGCTATCATGTATATGTGTATATATATACACTCTTAGTTCCAATTGCAAATTCTTAGGAAAGCATATCTGAGTGTTCCTGCTGGCATCAGACTCTAACTCCAATCTGATTAGCAGGGGCCAGAGTGCTACTAATCAATGCTAGAAGTCAAAGAGGAAAAGGGGTCATCATTGTCTATTTGTGTCAACACCCAGGTAGTTACATTCATTATCTCATTAAATCTTCACATAAAATGCAACCAAGGTGTTAACTGAGAACTTTCGCCCTTTGAGTTACAAGTATGATTAACTTGGAGCTCCAATTACATGCTCTGTGGAGGTTCAAGGTTGTCTTCCATCAAATGTCAGTAAATTCTTAAGAGGCTTATATTCTCCATCTGCAGGGTCCTGTTTCCATACATGCGTCTCTGCTCCATTCAACTCTAACCCAGCTGTAAAGCTCAATCCCTTATTTAATTTTCAAGGAAACAGAACTATTTACATATGTCATGATCCATACAAAGTGTTTAGGAATATAGAAAAAGTCATGTAACAGCAAAACAACTACAAATCCCACTGTAATTTCTCTCATGAGATTTTTAATAAAGCCATCAATGGTCCTTCAATTCATGTATTGAAAAATTACAATTTAGTAATTGTAACAAGAGTTACAGATTGAGATGCTCTTGATTGGACTAGGGCAACCATGAAAAGGATGTGTGCTGGTGGTTACCTCCTTCTCCTTGGTCAATTTCCATTCAGAGAACAGAATATCAAAACACAATCAAAACATCAAATTTTCTTATGCTGTACAACTTAACTCTTTTTTAGCTGTATTACTGGGAATACCATCTTCAAATTCAAAATATTTATCAAGTTTTTTCTTCCTCCAAAGAAAAAATCTCTTCTTTAAAAATCTATCAGCCATTAAATGATTAATGATATGATAAATTTATTAAATGATAAACTTAATAAATTCTCACTTAGCTAAATGAGCATGAAATATTGGAATGAATATCTTTTTCTTTCTTTTTTCTATTTTAAAGAAGAGTAATATTAGATCAAGCAATGGTAAGTTAAATGCCACATTAGGAAGAAATGGAATTTTAATCCAAGTATATTTTATTCCAAGTTCATGCTGTTTTCACTGCAGCAGACTTCTTCCCAGATGTTTATTGAGGCCTTGCTATATGCCAAAGACTTCATATATTACACTTCATTTATTCTTCACAATAACCTTGTAAAGTCAGCAGTCAAGATATTTAAAAATCTGGCATCTAGTCAAGATATAGTCTAACTCACTGTGCCATGCTTTCAAATCTGTTTCCCTATCAGTAAAATTAGACATTTGGACTTAATTATTTGGGTAGCCACTTTTGATACTAATCTTAGAGGATCGTATTGTGTTTTCTGTCATTCTTCCTCACTCTGTAACAACTTTAACTTCAAAGAATCAAAAGGACTCTATTTCTAGCACTTACATATTAGAGTTAATTTTTTATGTATGTATCCATTATATTCTAGAGGACAAACCAAATAATATTTTTATGTTCCCAATGCCTGTGTATAATTAAAGACTTAATGAATACTTGTTGAATAACAAATGATTACATATAACTATATAATGTTGGTCTGTATATGAGGGAATAATTCGTATTTATTAACAGGATAATATTCAGTCCAATTTAAGGGAAAAACTCCTTTTCTGGATAGATTTTATTTTAACAATTGTAGACAGACACAAAAACATCTATGTACAAAGTTGAAAGCGACTACATTTGTGAATGGGGAGTTTGTTCTTTGTTTTTTGTTGCTGATTGGTTTTTGTTTGCTTATTTTGTTTTTTTTTTTTCTTTCTTTGTTCATATTGAAATATAAGTATGAAAAGAGATCTCGTGTTCACACTGGTCATTCATTGGCTTAATTTTTATATTATCCCATAAAGCATTTATACATGTGTTTTAGGTATTTTTCTATATACAAGATAAAGTAGCTTAATTATATTTTGAAAAATAAAAAAATTAGAGAATTTGACTTCTGTGGGACTGTCTGTCCACAACGAACTCTTTGGAAAACAAATACTTATATTCAGTATCTTTGCTATTAGTTTTCTGTGCAATTCATGCGTATCTTCTATGTGGAGAAATACATAAATTTTCATTGATGGGATTTAGATACAAAAATTAGTAAAAATTTCGATTGTAGTTTTTCTTTGTTTTCTCTATTTTGTTGTCCAAACACCTCCTGAACACAGGTTATGTGGCCAACAGCGTGCCATGCTGGGGGGCGTCCTGCAGATGACAGCGTCTGCTTGACTGCATTTCTGGAGGAGAGTCAACTGATTTTTACACATATGTGCATGAGAGCTTAGAGCGCATTAGCATATTCTTTTACTGAAAATAAATAAATAACTAGGAAAATGGTTCCAAAAATCAGTGTTCATCTTGTTAGCTGTTGAATTTTTAAGCTGTTTTGTAACAGAATGTTTTAGATGTAAATGTTATTAGCAATTAGGTTCGCTAATTTGCCTTTCTTATTTTCTTCAGTCAAAAGCATTATCTTATAGATAACATTATTTCGTGGAGCTAACTGGAAATGAGAAGCGGGGAAACAATTTTACCAGCCAGTGTGATTAGTGGAGATACATAATTGCCTGCCTATTTACTTTGAAGTTCCCATTTAATGAAGTGGTTCTAACTAAAACTCTAATGGAGAAAAATTCTTAATTCCTTTTTAATATTTCCCTATGTCTGGGAATGCAATTTAAAATAAATGTGAATGTTGATTGCTAAATTATATTCTTCCCCATCAGCATATCAAGTTGTTTCCCTGTTTATAGGCAACAAAACAGGTCATTTAAGATGTTCAAAGTAAACAGCCAATCATTAAAAAATAATCATAAGCACAACCAAAATGTCAATTCTTATACAGTAAACCCAATGTAAATGTTTATTTTTTATCCCATGTTCTTAATATATTTATTCTAAAAATGTTATAAATTCTCATACATTTCCTGCATTATGTTACGTATTAAAATGTTTTATTATGAAATCAAATGGAATTGTGTGCATAGAAATTATACAATCGATGTGTTTCCATTTCTATTCAGCATCAGGCTAAATTTTAAATGTCAATCTCAAAGGCCTCTTACCTTATGATTACATGTATAAAACGTTCTCAAAATGACAAAATTATACAAATGAACAGGCCAGTAGCTGCCAGGTGTTAGGAATGGTGAGGGAAGGAGTTTCTGTGACTATAAAGGGCTAATCATGAAGAAAGTCTTTGCGGTGATTGACTGGATCTGTATCGTGATTGCAGTTTTGGTTATCTGAATCTACACATATGATAAAACAACATAGCAACCACACACACATAGTACAATGTCAGTTTCCTGGCTTGTATCTACTCTGCTTCTGTAGGATGTAACCATGGGGGAAAATTGGTAGAAGGCAACACGAGACCTCTCTGTACTACTTTTGTAACTTCTCATAAATCTATAACTATTATTTCAAAATAATAATATTCAAAATAAAGTTTTAAAACCATAATTGATGTAGTATAGTGTAGTAGTTGAGTTCATGAGCTCTAGAAACAGATTGCCTGGATTGGAAACCAGTTGGTTTCATTTCTTACCAGCCATATGACCTTGGATAAACCCAGGAAATTGAACTGCAGTTATCCTTATCTGCAAAACATAGATAATAATACTCCTTATGTCACATGTAAACAATGTAATACATTTTCTGACATATAAGAAGTGCCATTAAAGTGTTTTTATCATCATCATCATTATCAAGATTATGAATTCCATGATTTATGGAATCATTGATTCAGAATTTGCCTCAACTTACTTGTTTAGGAGTCTTGTCCCAACTTACTTTACTATTATTATTAATTATTATTATTATTGGGACAGGGTCTCACTCTTTCGCCCAAGCTGGAGTGCAATGGCACAATCTTGGCCCATTGCAACCTCTGCCTCTGGGACTTAAGTGATCCTCTCGCCTCAGCCTCCAGAGTAGCCCTCAGCCTCCAGAGTAGCCCTCAGCCTCCAGAGTAGCTGGGACCATGCTCGATGCTCACCACCATGCTTGACTAATTTTTAAATTATTTTTATTTTTATTTTGTAGAGAGAGGGTGTTGCCATGTTGCCCAGGCTGGTGTCAAACTCCTGAGCTCAAGCAATCAGCCTGCCTCAGCCTTCCAAACTGCTGGGATTACAGGTGTGAGCCACTACTCCCAGCTCCAACCTACTACCTATTATTATTGCCCTCCTTCATTCTTAAATGTGTCCTATTGGGATTATAAGACATATGATCACCTTCTTTAAAAGTTTATTACACTAAATTTAAATCCAGTACATGTTGATCCTCTCCTGCACAATAGTCCATGTTGTATAAAAAAATTCTGTCTAAAACAATCAACAATAAAAAAACTAGTAATTTTATATGGAGCCTATTCTTTTTTAGGCGTCACTAATTGTCAAAAACATCTTTATATGATTGAACTGAAGTCTGACTTCCTAAGATGATCCAAAAACTCCTGTGATCTTTTTTTTTTTTTTTTTTTTTTTTTTTTTTTTTTTTTTTTTTTTTTTTTTTTTTTTTTTGAGGCGGAGTCTTGCTCTGTATCCCGGGCTGGACTGCAGTGGCCGGATCTCAGCTCACTGCAAGCTCCGCCTCCCGGGTTTACGCCATTCTCCTGCCTCAGCCTTAATCTGTCTCCTAGTGCTATACAAACAAGGGTAATTTCCCTTTTCATGTTACGCCTTTAATATCTCTGAAGCTAACTATACCCAGTATGTTCTCAATCCTGTCTCCTCCCTGCCCACCCACCTTAGCATCAATTTTTGCTTATGCTTAATATTTTCCATTCCGTCCATCACTTCTAATAAGAAAATATCTCATTCTCATAGATTTTCCCAGAAGTTATTACAATTTGCCCGATGTTTCTTTAAAACTGTAGTTTCTGGAGACGATACCACCTAGACATGATCTATGTGCTGTATAGAGTGACACTATTGCTTACCTTATTTAAAACTTTGAATGCATTTATTAATGTGTTTTATCATGTTTACTTCATCAGCAAGCGTAACACATTATGTAGGTGCCTGTGTAATTAATATTTGAAACTGAATACTATTACTTTCTTGAAAAATCCCACATTCCATGTTAGAATAATTTTCCTGATTGTAACTAGTCAGGTTATATATTTCATAAATACCTAAATTAATACATAATAAAGTATATATTAAGTATGTTAATAATGAATCAATACTTATTTGGAGTAAATTAAATAAATTATATGTCAAATATATAAATTATTTCATTAAAACGATAAGTAATACATTAATCACAAAATTATATTTATCATATATTATTTTATGTGCATATGTATAATAATCTACCTGAGAAAATGATCTCAAGTTACATAAAATTTTATCATGTTTAGTGAAATGTAAATGATAGAGAATATAATACATACAACTTTAGTTTAGAAAGAATAAGAATATTTTCAAATAAAATGACTTTAAGCTTTCATCCTGAACATAATAACAGGTGTATTTGGAGAACACGATGCTAATGAATGTCATATTACTCTTAGGGATATTAATATTAAAGACTTTTTTTGTTGAAACTGGCTTGTCTATTCTAGTGCAAACAGGTTCTACTACTTATAATTTTTACAATCTCCTTCTAGTCATAAACCATCCCAATATACTCCCCATGGTTAGCTATACTTCCTTCGTGCCACCTTATAACAGCCTGTGTAGAGCTATCTTTGCCATTGCTTTCACATTACGATATATCTGAGTGCTACATGAGAGTGTCTGGGAATTGGGTAGTTAAGTCATCCCCGAGAAGATTTACCACATAGCAACTCATTGTTTACCTTGCCTGCAAAGGAATCCTGGAAAAAGAATAAAAAAAAAAAAGAATAACATACTTCCTTTGACTTACAATAAATTGACTGGTATATATTATACAAAGTGATTACTAATGAAACAAAAAATAATGTATTTGTGCTTATGTATAGGGAATAATGCATTATAATCAGAAGCCTCTTAAAGTATTTTAATAACACCTTTACATGTGATTTTGGTGTAATCTTTTAAATTTACAGCCAAGCAGAGTAATAGTAAGAAATAATTTTCTCAGTGTTGAGAACAATGACTTAACCATGTAAAAGGTGTGACAAGTATGAAGTGGAGATCTTAGGCCTAAGTTCTTGCAAATGAAGTACCTGGACTTTATAGAAACAAAGTCAAAGACTGGAATCTAATCCTTGCTCTGTCAAAACTAATCATACACCCTGAGAAAGTATTTACGTTTACTGAGCTTCAGTATGCTCAAGTGAAAACTGGAGATGCTGAGATAATAGTTGTGAAAAACTCTTTGATAATTGTGAAAAATTTAAGATTCCTGCAGTATGAACACTTGATTCAAATGAAACATCGAACTTTGGAGAAAGGACTGGCAGATCAGCTGTCCAAAAGCCAGAAGATGGAAGTTCTATTGTCACTGATTCTTGTGTTTCTGGAAAGTACCTCAATGTTTCCGAGACTTGGGTCTCTCATCAAAATACTAAAGTTTAATCAGGTGGTCAATAAGGCTACTTTCAAACCCAAAGTTTGATAAATCAAAAATATACAATTGGGGTAGATATGCATAAAATGAGGCGTGAAGTTTTAACAAGTAAAATTATTATAGAAAACAATGAAGAGATGAAGATTATACAGAAAACATTGAGGCAAGAGAGGAAATCCACAAAGGAAATACAAGCTTAGACTAGTGAGAAAAGAAGCAAAACATGAATTACCCAACAAGGGAAAAAGAAATAATTTAATATTTATTGTACACCTTGTGCCTATCAGCCATATGATGGATCCTTTACATGCTATATCTGATTTCACTCTCACAACAAACCATGAAGTGCATTTTTACTACTATTATTCTATACATAAGATGATTTAGGGCCCAAAAGCCTGAGCCAGAAAGGGTGGGCTGTGGTTAATATGCAGGTAAAGTTTCTATCTTATGCTGCCTCCTACTTGCCATGAAATATGTGGAAACCAAATTATAGTTATTAAAGAGACAATGGTTGATAGTGAAACATACCCTGAAAGATTTCTGATAAAAATGTAAAAACCAATGGAGTGAGAGGTGTAAAAGAAGCAGAAATGGAAAGAAAAGAGTAAGGGACTTGGGTTCAATGAACACATCTGGCAAAGATTAGTTTGGGTAATAGATTGGAGTTAGACAGAAATAAATGGACCATACTGATAAAGAGAACCCATCTGTGATCTGAGAATATGAGATTCCAGTGGATCTATTTGGGAGGTTATATTAATATGCTGTGGTAACAATTCTTATCTAAAGGACAGAATAATGGGGGGGGGTGGCTATTCAGACAGGATGTTTTCAAGATAATCACAGAAAAATCAAAGAGGATATAAGAGCAGACAATGTTGGAATAATTGACCGTGGATTCTTAGTTGGGTAGGAATCAAGTAAAAGTATGAAGAACTGACAGGTTACAGAAACACGAAGGGAATAATATTTATCAAAAAGATATTTCTGTCAAACTATTTTACATTTTTGCTTTAGCTCTACAGTCATAGGCATTTAAAACTTTTCACCAACAGCAACAACAATTTTTCCTCCAGAGTCCTCATATAACTTACTAGAGTTCAGAATATAAAAGGTAAATAACATACGACATTGAACTACCAGTCAGCAAGTTGTCGTTTTGCAGCCCCAACAAACAAACAAAAAATGTACATACTAAGAATGGATGAAATATGAACTCTATTTTCATCCTTATTAATCATTCAGTAAAGCAAACTCTAATTTTTTAAAAAATCTCCTTTTTATTTTTCCACACTCTTAAAAATCATGAGTTTGTCTTTTATTATAAGAATTTATTGCGTGCTTTTCTACAAGATTTTTAACAAGAGTGTAAAAGATAACTTTATAACTGATTTTTATAGTTTAATAGGGTTCTGCTTTTCTTCAGTTAAAAAGACATTAATATATCATTATATGCCATGGTTGCTACTGGAACTAGGCTTTTTGTTTTTCACTTCTTGGAAACAACAACAACAACAACAACAACAAATGCTAATCTCCCTTTCTGCTACTTATTCTCCCAATGTTTCTTCCCCATTCCCCATCTGATAAACACATACTTTTCTTTCCAAAGCCAACTTAAAGGACACCATTCTTTGGAGCCTTCTCTGACACCCTACAACAGTTACCTTACAAAAAACTAACCAGTCTTTATTGTGCCAAGGTGACAGGCACTTTGGTGCTAGTTGTTAAAGAAACAGAATGGGGCTGGTGAGCCACCATCAAACTCTAGCTCTGACATGAGCTGTGCCGTCTTGAGAAAGTCATTACCCTCTCTGAGCCTCAGCTTGCTCATGATAGATATCAATATTATAGCTATCGCTTTGAATATATTTCTACATAGCATGTGATTAGTAATGATATATGTATGTATGCATAATATGTTAGACAAATATCAGACACATATATGTATATATTAGACAAATAAACTCAATTATTTATTGTCCTTATCCCCAGAATCTAACACAGTTCTCATAATAAAGAACTTAGCTAATAAATAGTTTTCTGAATTAGTAAATGAACAATAAAAACAACAGTAATAGCAAGTCCATCATTTACTAAAACCACTGGCCCATGGCGTATGTTAGCAATTGCATGATCTTATTTAACCTCAATAACCATTAAATAATTTATTATCTTCATTTTACTGTTGATATTGCTGAATTTTAGAGTTAAATAGCTTGTATTGCATCATCTGATAAATATGAGCTCATGTTAGTCTGATGTCAAAACTGAATGAATGAATGAATGAAACAAATGGGTTATTCAATCAAGGTAAGCCCACACATGACAGAGGAAGAGACAGCCAGATCCTACAAAGGATCCTGTTCTCTGGCATCTAGGTATGTGCTTTTCGTGTGTGAAGTCTCTTTTACTTACATTCTAGCCATCTCAGACCAGGAAAGATGGAAATAATGACTTGCACCACACATCGCATGGAAGTGCAAAGAAGAAGTTTGTTTCCAGAAATATATTCATGAAATCTAGTCTAAACAAAACACAAATTATATTGTTTCCTGTTTTTTTAAAAATGCCTCATCAGCTGTAATCAAGTAAGCAATTCATTTTTATATATCTTTAAAAAATAATCTAGGCCAGGCTCGGTCGCTCACACCTGTAATCCCAGTACTTTGGAAGGCCGAGGCAGGCAGATCATGAGGTCAGGTGTTCAAGACCATCCTGGCCAATATGGTGAAACCTCATCTCTACTAAATATACAAAAGTTAGCCAGGCCTGTTGGCGCATGCCTGTAATCCCAGCTACTCAGGAGGTGGTGGCAGGAGAATCGCTTGAACCTGGGAAGTGGAGGCAGCAGTGTAATTATAGCTCACTGTAGCCTCAAACTTCTGAATTCAAATGATTCTCCTGCCTCAGCCTCCCGAGTAGCTGGGACAAGTGCGCACCACCACACCTGGCTAATTTTAAAAAATTTGTGTAGAAACAGGTTCTTATCATATTGCCGAGGCTGGTCTTGAACTACCGGCTCCAAGCAGACCTCCAGCCTCGCCTCCCAAAGTGCTGGGATTACAAGTGTAAGCCACCACACCCAGCCCTCCACATGTTGTTTAAAAAGAAAGAAGTCTTCCATGCTGAGATCTCATGGTCGGCGTGCTTTGAAGCAAGCTGCCCTCTGATAAGGGTATCTCTACATTTCCTTTCAGGGGCACGTTTGAACTCCCCTCTCAGCGCCTGCAGGAGATTGGCTGTACCTAGCAACAAAATAGTCTGTGCAGTCCAGATTGCAAAAAGGATGGATCATTCAATAGGTCCATCCATTACATGTGAAAAGGTGTTCCTTCAGGCAAGCCTACCAACAAATCCTGTATTTTAACTCCTGTTCTGACTCTGTTCGTTTATATGTCTGTAAGAGTTTCAGAATCCTCATCACATGGGCCTTTTAAAATTTCCATTCTTCTGCCTAGAATATTCTCTCTTTAAATCTCATAAGGCCAACTCCTCATTCAGGACTCAGTTCAGTTTCCCCCAAGAGAAACTTATCGGACCATGCTAGTTGCACCCCAGTTTTCCCATATTTCATCATCTTCTATTATGTTCTTCATAAAGCTTAAGACCATTTGAAATAATTTTATAATTTATTTATTTGTTTCTTTACTTTTTAAAACATTTCTTTAATAGAAAGTAAGCCTCTTGTTCACCACCAAGGGAACATTTAGGCCATAAATCAGCCAATAAATTTAAGAGAAAAGAAGCATTTTAAAAGACTAGTTGTGTTTTTCTAAGTTCTCATAGGAACTTGTTGAAAATTCCACCATATAATTTGCTATTTGGAAATATATATATCTAATATTTTATATATACATATAAATTACTCCATTAGACCCTTATCTTAAAGAATAGTAATATTCTACTCATTTCATATACTATATAGACACTGTCCACTAAGTATTTGTAGTTTTATTACATCTTTAAAAAAATACAGTTGAACACAGCTATGTTTTAAACAGAGTTCTCTCTTCAGCCAAATTTTATGAATAACGACCTCTCGCTGATCACGTGGTCTTAAAGGTGTTTTACTTTTACCAAAATTTTCTTAGTTCTTTGAACTTACTCTATGTCCAAGAATGTGTATGTAAAGCTAAAACTTAATAAAGTACCATTTCCTCTATCTCTTAATATTCTATATTTATTTTGATCGCACTAAAGTAAGGAGATCTTCACTGAATAAAATAAGTTTATGTGCTTGGCAATTAATAGAAAAGTGATAACAAACAATACCTATATTACTAGTGTTTTAACTATTTTATATTCTATGTTTATGTTCTATGGAAACTCCATAGAGTTAGACAGGTTAAAATGTAGAATTAATTTTAAGTCACGTACTTTCCGGTATAGAAAATGCCCTTCCTAATTCTGTGTCAAGAGGTGATTCCATGTAGCTTGCGTGCTTTCGAATTCAAGAGGTTAAGAGCGACCTCTGGTGGCAATGGTATTTCTCATTCACCCTTACTCCAAAGGGGAGTAAACTGGCTTTCAAGATTGCTTTCCACATTCTAAGACTGGCAGAGTTTATAGTTCAAGAGAATTGGCCATAATCGGTCATGTGTAAATCAATGTTTAACATGCTCTTTGGGGGTGAGGGGCGGAGAGGCAGAAGGCAGAAGAAACCTTCATCTCTAGAATTCGCTTATGTACTGAGTGCAAAATGTCTTTGGTGTAAATGCCAACCATGGTATTTCAAGCCTTTCAATGAGACATTCTTGAACACAGGGTTGGAAAAAACTGGTTACCATCAGCTCTAGCCAGTGGGTGCAATCTGGTTCCAGCGCACCATTGGTTGAAACCCTTTTTGGGGTCCCTTCACAACCCTCTCCTTGATACATATTCAAAGCTAGTCAAACAAACAAATGAGTAGGAGCACTGAGAGCAGTGAGTTTTCTGTTATTATTATGGAGAGAACGATGCCTCCGGGAAGTGGAGTGGCTGGAGAAATACAGAATCCCCAGGTAAATTTTAATACCAAACAAAATGGTAATTTTTTATTATAAATATATCATAACTATTACACGGAACGTCTTTATATTAATTTTTTTTTTTGAGATTCACATTTAACTGAACACATATATTTTCACTTGCTAAATCTGTCAATCTTAGAAGGACCACAGAATGAAAAGTTTAAGGGAAATGAAATATTGGCCAGGTTTAGCAGCCTGTAAATGCTCTCAACTAGTGCTCTGCAACTGGTAGAGATCTCAACCAGTGATTCTAAATGATTTACACATGAGACAAGACAGATTCCCTGAGCTTTTGGGGCACCAATGGCAGGGCTAGGGTGTTCGGAGCCCCCAGCCATGATCATGTGCCTCTAGAGGCCCAGTCCATATCTCCCAGGGTAATGTGATATTATCCCACCTATGTTTGTCACCGCTTGAGGAAGGTTGGAAGGTTTTTTTCTATAATAGTTGTTCCTTCTCTCCTACCTCCACTAAGGTCTACCCTATTTGCCAGACACTGGTATGGTTCCAGACAGATTGTTCATAGAGTTCTCCAATCTGGCAGCATGATAGGGCTCAGCTATAGATCCACTGATGACCCTGAAACTCTACATCACCCTGGTCCATCCTGGTGGCGCCCTTGACTGGCCATCGAAATTTCTGCCCTCATGAAGGAAAGAGAGCACATCTTTGAGATGTTTCAGGTTCATAAAAAGGAATCTTCAGGAACTGAAGCAACTTCAATGAAAGCCAGACTTGAGAACACTTGAACAGAAATACAAAGACCTGGAAATCTCCAATTCTTTACATTGGCTTTTTAAAAGTTACCTAGAAAAAAGACTGAAAAAAGAGAAATCTCAATGTTTAGAACAAACTGGGCTGATAACAAATGTAGTAAGAAAGATTCAGTGTTTTAATGGCAAATGGTGCATCAAAACATTTAAAATTTCAAGTAGCTGCCACTAAAACACTCTTCATTATACATCAGCAAAATGAAGCACAACTTCAGACATTAAAATGCTTTGATAAAAATTCTGATTATGAGGAAAGTATGAAGACTTTTTTATAAGCAGAAAGATGGGAAAGAAGAGTTAGTGAACACTAAATGAAATGCAATGTTACAAAACTCTAAAGTGGTATGGAACAATTCTAAAAGTAAAAATCAGATCAAATTTCTAGGTGAACCCTTGCTGAAGCTCAGTGACCTGACTGCTGTTATTGGAGAAAACGACATGGATGGTGGGAACTTGGAATTTCCTAAAACAAATGTTTCAGGAAATGGAGATTTCTTAGAAGTTTTGAAGAAATGTATTGATGTGACCCAGTAAAACTTATTGTAAAGGGCTGAATAATGTCCCACACCCTCCCTGGCAAAGGTGTCCATGTCCTAAGCCCCAGAACAAAAATGTAAATGTATTCTATTCACTTACGTGTCAAGAGAGACTTCGTAGATAGAATTAATTTAAAGATCTTGAGATGGAGAGAGTACCGTGGGTTACCCGAGTAAGCTCCAAATTAAACACATAGGTTCTTATAAAAGGGAGACAGAAAGATCCAAGTTTGGGAAGGAAATGATGTAATGAAAGCAGAGGTTGAAGAGATGTGGTCGTGAATCAAGCAACATAGGCCGCCTCCAGAAGCTGTGAGAGAGAAGGGATGGATTCTCCAGTAGTGCCGCCCAAAGAACTGCAGTCCTGTTGATAGACTGATTTTACCCCAGTGAAACTGATTCTAGACTGCTGATGTCCAGAATGCAAGATAATAAATTCATGTTGTTTTAAGCCACTGTTTGTGGTAATTTGTTATAGCAGGCATAAAAAACTAATACACTAATTTTAAAAGAGAAGAAATACATGAAATGTACGTTAAAATAACTGAAGAAGATAAAATAACCAATGTACCTAAAGATTATATTAAAAGTATTAAACTGAGTGGATTTGCTGCAACCAGGAAATCATGGTCAGAAAGTAAAAAGCAATTGTTCCAGAAGATCTTTCATGTCCTTCTTCAACTGCATCAAGAAAACAAATAGATTTTCATGAAATACACAATTTAGAGTAAATTTACCAGAAAAAATAAGGAATAGTCTTACCAAAGCAATTGAAAAAAAAACAGCCTTCCATGTTAAGAGCTAGACCCAGCAAAATCTTTCAGGAAAAAGTGGAAATGATCACTGGCAAGTATCAACATCAGCGTGTTTCCCATGAGAGCAAAGCTTATGCTAGCAGTTTGGGAATACTGATAATGGAGAGGAACTGATGAGTTCCGGAAGGAAAAATGGCAACTTTAGACGTAAAGTTTTTGAGTTAGAATCGAATATGAACATTTTGACAAGTATCTTGATATCTCTGGTGTTCTAAATTGGACATTTGGCAGAGGCCCGAGAAGCCCACCAGGGAATGTTCTCTAGATCCCAAGGAAGGTGTACACAAAGCTGTGTTGGTGTAGAAAATGAGGGTCTAGTGGCTATTAAAGAGCAGATGCCGCCCCCGCCAGGGTTAGAACGCTAGGAGAAGGAGATGCACCAGGTGCTCCACAGGGAAAGACAGAGTACATCATGATGCTCCTTGTACTGGCATTTGCTGGGGACCTTCTTTTGATTTAACTCTCCCACACGAAATGGAGATGCTAATCCTCAACTAGTCTACTCAATGAGTCTACAGCAAGTGGGTTTTTTTTAATCTTCTAAAACAATTGTAATGTTTTTCTGTTTTGCAATATGAAGGACCACTGTTTAAGGGATTATATGATAATTCAAATGGAAATTTTAAAAGTTATTATTAGCATAGTACTTTACTAATGCATGCATATTTTATATTTACATTATAAATGTAAATCTATAATGCATAAATATATGTGAATCTGATTGTAAATTATTTCTATTTTATTTTAATTTTAGATCGGGTAATTATATTATTTTTGGGTTGATACTTCGCAAGACTCTTCTATGACTCAGAAACACAACATTTTTTTTTTGCCTGTCTTCCAAAAGAAGAATTTCCTTTTGTTTAGTTTCACTGTTACTATACAAGCAAGTGGAAAGGTGACAAAAATGTTCATTGTCAAGAATATTTTATATATCTCATTTATTTAAAAGTGAATTTCATGAGTAAATTGTTCCCTTTTCTTCTAGTTTGTAGCTAGCGTGTAGATCATATTTCAATTGGCGGTGTTTAGAAAGTTCCCTGTAGTGTGCGCTGTAGTAAGGGTTCTGTAGGAACGGTCTCACTTTTGGATATTTTCAAAGTTTGAAGTCCATTTGTGTATGCCAAGGGCTGAATTTGCTCTAGTTTTCGGACTAAGATGTTTTCATGAGTAAGTTTTAGTTGAAAAGAAATATGTGTATATCACTTATTGAGCTTCTCATAAGACCCAAATCCCCACTATGGCCTATGAGACCCTGTGTGAGCTGGACCCTGCTGTTCCCCTAGACCTCATCTAGAGCTTTCTGTGCTCTCGGCACCCTGACCACCTACAGAAGCTCAAAGGCCCCACACTGCTCTTCTCTTTTGTTCACTCTGTTCTTTTGAACTGAAATCCTTTTCTTCTTATACTTTGCCCATTTTCCAATTGAAATTAATTTCAATTGAATTTCCCAATTGAAATTAATTCCTCCTGTTTCTCTTTGCATCCTATGCTTTTCCAAATTTCTTGGCTAACATTTATGACAATTCGTAATTATGTAACTATATATGTGATTATGTGTTGAATGTACATATCCATCCCACATCTCCACATAGTCAGGGATTATAGCTTTTTTCTTTATTCACTATTTCCATTGTTTTTAGGGCCAGGGATGAAGGGTGCACGGGGTGTTTGGATAGGATAGTTCTACCTTGTGCATGCATATCAGGTAGGTTTTGTGCAGTAACCATGAATAGCAAATGGCCTTCAAAACTTAGGAGCTACGACGACAAAGATTTACTTTTTAATTGCAGTTCTGTTGATCAGCACTTGTTCCTCTAGGCTTTGCTAGGTCTGAGTTTCAAGTTTGCTCGCATCAATCTGGTCTGTTTTTTATTCGAGGGCCCAGGCTAAAATTTTGAACAATGGCTACAGAATCATCTTCTCATGAAGCACACTAGGGCAAGCAGAAGACAGCACACTTCTTAAAGCCCCAACTTGAATTGACATGTTCTCATGTCTGCTCGCTCCTACTAATCAGAGGAACTCATGTGGAGGAGGAAGCTCAACTCCACCCACTTGTCAATACCCTACATGCATATAGTTCCCTAGGGGACTGATAGCAAAACTCTTCTCCTCTTACTCTGCTCTTACAGAGAACCCTTCGTAGCACCTGCTAGACAATAATGACAAACTAGGTATTGTGAATAAACTCACTTTGACAAATTGTCTTCCAGAATGGTTTTAATAATGTACACAATATTTGGGAGTGTTATTAGCATTGATAAAAGGGCTTTCTATATTAACAATCTAAGTATAAGTACCTAATTTACTTTTCTTGGAGGCAGTGTTTTTTTTTTTAATTTTTTCTTTACGTTTTATTTTTAAATCTGTGATACTCTTGCCATATATAATGTAACCATTCACCAGCTTGTTTTTAAATGTTTTGAAAATTTTGACAAGCAGAGGTTTTTGTTGATGTTTGTTTCTTGGTGTTTTGTTGTTTTTTTTTGTTGGTTTCTGTTTTTACATGTTCTCTTGTGCTTTTCTTTGACCGCATTATTAGTCAATCTTTTTAATGACAATCTATGGTCCATAAGAATGTTTCTTGTTGTGGATAAAGTTTTTTTTTAATCTTTTTTTCTTTTACAAATAATAATGTGATGAAGATCTTTGTAGGATATAAGGATTTCACATAATTTTTTTGAAAGATCCTAGAAAAAGATGGATCAAGTTCAAAAAGTATTTTTAAAGCTATTTACATATTTTGTCAAATTATTCTCCAGAGAAGTTGTACTACTTTTCCCTCCCCTGCACACAAGAGTGTGCAAGAGTCATCAACCCTTCTCAACGTAAATATTAATATTAACGATATTTTGGACTAATTTCATGGTGAATGTTATCTTATTTTAATGGTACCAAAGGATAAGTAAAAGGTTCTGCATTGTGGGGAGATTGCTCTACAAAATGAACTTTTGAAAGATATTTGGGAACAGAGGAAATGGCCTGGTCTTCTGAGAAACTGAAAGAAAGGGCTTGGGACCCAGAGTGAAGTGGAAGGAAAAAAAAATAGAACTTTGGGATGGAAAGGGAACCCCAGCACACCCCAGGTCTGTACCCCCGGCCTCGCAGTCCTCGGGGTCCCTGACAGGCGATCCGGCTCAAAAAGAAGCCAAGAGCAGCCGCAGGGGGCTTCCCTCCGAGGGTTGCCCCGCAGTCTCTGGGTTATGATCCCCACGCGAGTACCTGGGAGCTCCTCGCCACTCGGCCCCTACAGGAGGACGAAGCAGAGGAATTTCTGATTCATGTATTTTTCCGTGGGATGCCAGAAAGGGAGTTTTGAGAGCTCCTGTACCAGCTTAGCTTGGGGGCCCCTACGTAGCAACCACCCGGGTCCCGGAAGAGGCCAGCCCGGCCTGGCGCCCGCAGGCCCGATCCCCTGCCCGGAGTCCGAGCGCGCGGGCGCAGCCACCAACGCTGAAATGTGACCGCGGCCCGGTGCGTTCCTGCTCTGGGGCGCGGAGCTGCCAAGAAAGGGGCTTCGTCTCCAGGAGGGGCCAGGAGGCAAAATGGAAGGAAGCGCTAGATCTCCGCGGCGGCAATCTTTCTTACTTATGCCCTGCCAAAGAGTAGAGGGCAGCAACCGACTTGTGCTAAAGGAGGGCACGTGTGGGTCTGCCAGGGTCCCGCAGGTGGGGTGAGACCCTCGCTCAGCTCCGGCTATCCCTTCGCTCTCCACCCTCCGCCAGCCCCTCCTGTCCTCCATCGGGCCTCGCTGAGGATACCTCCCAGGGTCGAAAGCGCGAGTTGAACCTGAGCTTGACATTCATTCCGTCTCCGGGTGCAAAAGCCATGCCCGCGGGGAGAGGGAGAAAATTTCCTACAGGGGCCTCAAAACTGCGTTTCAGGAAGCCCTAGGACCCACTGATCCTGCAGCTGCACCTCTCATTCGCCCCAGGTTTGGATTACTAGTCACTTTCTGTTAAGCTGACATTTACGGAGGGCCTAGTGCGTCCTGGGTGCTGCGCTATTCAGGCTGTTGCACAGAGGAGAGGCCAACCCCAGCAAGGCTTTGCGGCTTCCCCATTCTTCCTCCTCCTGTAATCCAGACAAAACGCCACATTGTAACCAATCCAGGGGCAGTGTAGCAGTGCCAAGCAGGCAGCTCAGAGGCCAGTGGTAGGTCAGGGCATGATCAACAGGCCTTCTGATATTTTCTAACATACGTATAAACAGGTAAGAGGAAATTAAAAAACGAAGATGGACAACAGAACTTCACTCTGACTTGAGTGACTTTTATCCTCATTTGGATAATAGTTTTCAAAAGTTATTTGTGAGTGTGTATGTGCTATTCATAAGGCAACGGCTACTGACCCAATACATATTTACATCTATTCTTCATTATTGGCATTTCACTCCATAAATGTCTTAGCCCAGACAATCAACAAAGCCGTAAACCAACTCCTGATTTGTAGCATTTGCTGATTTCTGTATTTAAATTACCCATCATAGCCAATTTGAAGTTACAATGTGTAGTCATTGAATACAGATTTGGAAAGAGTCACATTTGCACACACTTATATATTTTTCCACCTAAAAGGTACACTAGAAATAAATAACTCTAAGAACACAGATAACAGCAAAATGTAGTAACTAATTAGGAAGAAATGAATTTTGAGTCTCCATTACTTTTCCAGCAAAATTTACCTAACAAGTGTGTTGCAAACAAGTGTACGTAATTGAATTTTAACTCAAAATTTTAGTAATTTGAACAATTGATACTTGTTAGCTGGTGTGAACTAGCTCCAGCACAGAATCATGTCCCATGAAGAGAAGTTTTATGGCTTATATTTTTAGATGTATCTAAGTTTACTGGAACTCAAATACAGAACAAAATCCCACCAAAATTAACATGTACTGTCATATATAAATATATACACTTTTATATGTGTGTATGTATATGTGTATACACACTTTTATACATGTATATATGTACATATACTTTATGTATATATTTTTACATGTATTTTTAATATAGGTATGTATCTGTATATATACTTTTAATTAACAGTCATGTTACAGAGGGCCTACTCTGACAGAAATGTACATCTCTCAGAATCATTATCATTTGGTGCAAGCGTCAGCTAACTACTGCCAGTAGACTAGATCTCTCTAGCTTGCCACCTGGTTTTGTACTGCCAGAGAACTATGTACAGATTTTACACATATACACTATGAAGATCATTATCTTTTCCACACGAACAGTTGCTTGAAGAGTTGAGAGTATTGGCAGTAGCAACAATAGACAACTAAAGAACAAAGCAAATATCCAATTTAACAGCAATGCTGTTATTTCCTTGAGGAGTTAATACTGAGTTTGAAGTGACTAAAGAATCATCTCCTATGAATAGTCTGAAGGGAACAACTATATGTGAGAATATGTTTAAAGAAGTTGAGAAAATATGAATTCAGTACAACCTGAAGTACAATCTGCTAAGATATCTTTCAATTGAATCTGAGACAGTATGTAGAACAGAAAAAGTCTAATTTGAAAAAATTTACAAAGCTTGTGAAAATATATGGTGTTTATTTATTTATTCATTTTATTATTCATCAGCAGTACTTTGCAGAAAATATTTTAATCTATCATTTGTTATTTAAACCAGCATTGTCATTGCTGAACTACATCCACTCTGGTGAACAGTTCAGACAACTAGAAGTGGAAGATGAATACCCTGAGCTTGTCCCACTGCATGGCAGTTTGATGGGTTAGGACTCAATTTATTTTTTTGAAATTTTTGAGCTTAAGGAAGAGATCAAAATATTTTTCTGTATGAAAAGAATTTCCCTTGGCCTGTACTAACAACCACTGAATGACTTTGGAAATTAGCTTTTGCTGCAAACTTGATAATGTTGCTTTTTTTTTTTAGATGAAGTCTCGCTCTGTCACCCAGGCTGGTGTGCAGTGGCTCGATCTCAGCTCACTGCAACCTCCACCTCCTGGGTTCAAGTGATTCTCCCGCCTCAGCCTCCTGAGTAGCTGGGATTATAGGCACGCATCACCACGCCCAGTTAATTTTTGTATTTTTAGTAGAGATGATGTTTCACCATGTTGGTCAGGCTGGTCTCAAACTCCTGACCTCGTGATCTGCCCACCTCGGCCTCCCAAAGTGCTGGGATTACAGGCATGAGCCACCACACCCGGCCTTGATAATGTTTCTTAATGAATTCAACCTGTATATATACAAGGCAAAATGGTACTTATATATGGAAGTTATACTGCAATATATCCTTTAGATAATGAATGTTATATAAATCCCTAGTAATGTTGAGTTGATCTATAAATTTCTTATGTTGGAAAAAGTAAAAAAAAAGCAAAATGAACTCCATTCCCACACTATTTGAAGCAGCTATAATTTCCCAGATCAAATTACAGCTTCAATTACATTTTTCTCATCTTTAGGCAAGAACAAAGGAGATTCCCATATCTCAGAATCTGTTTAATTTTCCAATTGAGAAGCTGCCACGTAACTTTTCAACTGGAAATGATTACTCTGTAAAGCGATGACATAATAAAAGACAAATATCAAGAAAATAGTCTGACAGAATTCTATCTGCCTTTTAAGGGATAAATATGTACAATCGAAATTATATGCTAATGGATTGATATCAGTATTTGGCAGTTCTCTTAAACGTGAAAAGCTATTTCAAAGATGAAATCTGTAAAATCTCATTTCAGATCAGCATTAACAGTTGAGCAATTATTTATGATGAACACAACTTTGAACGCTGATTACATGAAATGTTAATAAAATAATTCTCAAATTGTACTTATTATTACTGTTATACTTTGTTTTTCATCTAGAATAATAGCAAGAATTGTTCTTGTTATACAAGGACCTGCATATTATCTTTAATTTTGCCTTCAGCCTGGAAACCTAAGATATGTAATATCTGGCCCCTTAAAACAATTTTGTTGATCCCTGATCTACTTGAAAACAAAATTAGTAAGTATGAATTGGCCCTGTAGAATTCTTTGTGAAAACACTCTGTTTACCTGATTGCTGCTGGTAATTATAAATAAAACATTTTACAAATTTTATAAAAAGTCTAGTATAGTAATACATGATATAGATTCAGTTTATATTTAAGTATTTGATATTAGATATATGGCCACTTAAAATATAATGAAAGAAAACAATATTTTTGAAATAAAATATTAATTGATATAATATCTGTTATTATTCTTGACTTATACTATGCCTGTGTCATGTAGAAATATTCTGTAAGAGTGATTTCAATCTTTCTAGCTCACTTTCATCCAAAGTTTAATATATATTACTACACATCAGTAGGCCTTGTATCAAAATGCAGTATCAGTCTATAAGCAGTCATTGCATTGTGACAAACTGCTTTCACGTTCCCTGTAAAGTTTTCTTCAAGGTACATTCTTATAACAAAGCCGCTTTGGAAAGATAACCCCTGACCCAGATGAAATTAGAAGTGTTTTCTCATGGAAAAAAAATCTTTCATTTTGCATTCAAAAGCTGTGCTAGTTGAGGACTTTATGATTTATCTGATTGCTGTTTTTAGCAAACCAGTCTATATGTCCTAGGGATTAATATATACATAGATCTTATAATGGATATTTCTCTTGGCAATAAACCACTTCTTACCCTACTCAAGAGTGCAGCAATTATTTTTCTTATTTTGCTTCCTTTGTCTCTTTTTGATGTGGAGTTTACCATGTGATCAACTTTTCTAAACAATTCTGAATTTTTAATTTTGCAATGTACATATATTTGCTTATGGAGTTTACTGGATATAGATATAAAAATACCTATCACATGACATATATTGTAGACTGAAATTTCCCTACGTTTTTGATAACAGAAATACATTACTTCCCTACTTGGTCAATTCCACTCTTACAAATTGTATAACATTTTTCTTATGAATAGGTGTATCTACATGCTCATATTAAGTCTTTAAACTTTGAAAATCAACTTTAAATTCCAGATCATTTACATAATGTTATACACATACACACAGAAACACTACAGACAAGTCAGAAGCTCAAGGACTCAGTTGCCTTTTTAATTCGTATATTCATTAAGCATATAATGAATAAATACCAAATGCCCAGCACTGACCTAGATGCTAAATCCAGTCAAATAATAATCATTGTACCACCTTATTCTTATTCAATAATGTACTGATTTTTATAAGTTTCATATAATGGGCTTCAAATATCATAATTTATTTAAAACATATAATATTATTTTATTTTCCTCATACAGAATAATTATTCTGTAAAAGAATGTCACTATTTATTCTTCTTCGCCAAGTTTTACTTTTAGTTATCTTTTAAAATGAGCATGTAGAGTTGAATTTTATTCTAAAGACTAATTTCTTGAACAGGCTGTTGCTTTAAGCTTAGGTTTTACAGTATGTTTTCTTATTCTGGGAAGATAAATATATTTAATATACTTTAAATTGGATCATATTTTGTGAGACCTCAAGGGATCTACTCTTATATGAACCAAACATTATTGCATAATTATTACTTCAGATATTTCAAATGATGATGACTAATTAAATATACACATAATACATTTATCAGTGAAAAAATTGCAATGACATTTTCTTTTCCCTTTTGAAAGTGCCTGTATTCTTTGCAGAAGAAGTTTTAAGAAGGAGCCAGTATAACAACAACTGAGAACATGATTTAGCATTAATGTTTCATAATGCAGTTGTTGAGGTTCATGGTTAACTCGAGAAATGCCAACATCCTCCAGGCAAGCATGACTCTGAGATTCTCTAACAAGGTGATGTATAAGGCTCTATGGCAGATGTTGGTCTGTCTTTGTGTGTACATGTATTAATGATAAATTTATTTTATTACTGATTTAGAAAAGTGTTCTGAAGAGACCTTCATTATAAAGAAAAAAATATAAAATCCAATAACTCTTTCTCACTGAATTTACAATTTATACCACAAAATATGCTAACTTTTAGTTTTCTAGAATATCCATAGCCTTAATTCCTAAATGAGTAAAGAAAGTTTAGCCATTGGCCACTGTAACAAAAAGTTCCTGATGTGTTATTCTGGAGCTATGGCCTGTAATTAAGTTTTTATTAGGAATATAACCAGTTAGTTATACTCCATTTGGAAAACAAACAAATGTATAAACAAACCAATAAAAATAGGCAAAGATAAAGCATAAATCTTTTACATGGTTCGAAAAAGAACAATTTTATGTATAAGTGAAAGATACTAGGCTAGTTGGTTTTTGATATTATACCCTACTAGACACTTTCCCTATCTACATTTTTGTGTTATCACGCCATTTCTTTTTAGAAATGACAGTGCTAGTAATTGATTTATTTAATGTACGTATATTGGGTAAATTTATTTTTGTCAACATACGTTCATTTCCTTTCTTATTCATTTTCTATTTATTTATTTACTATTTACTCATCTTTGAAATACAAAGGCCCAGGAACCATGGCTGTGTGGGAGGCAAATTCACTGTTTCTCACAAATAATTTAACAAAAATCCCAAGCAGGGTGCCCCTTCCACTCTCTCCCAACCAAAGATGAGCTTAGCATAGAAAACACATGGGATGTGTCTGCCGTAGATGATGACATTCTGATGTTCCTGTAGTTTTGTGGTATTTGAAAGGTACTGTGATTATTTTTTCTTTAAAACATTCCTACAGAGAAGGGTAGAACGTATCTTTCTCTAAATTCTACTGGAGAGTAAATTATGCAGTAACCTCATGCAAAACTAATTCTATTAAGCAAGTCCTTGTGTTTATAAGTGAAAGAATCTCTGATTTTCTGACTATTTGAAATGTTTGGATAGTTCAAACTCTTTGAGTTTGGCTCCTTTTCAATAGTTTTAAAGAAATTTAGATAAATCAGTGCCTAATGAAAAGCTTTGTAGCATATTAATGTATACAATATAAAAAGAACTTCCTATCGTTTCCAGACAACTGCTCACAAATAACAAGCCATTCTGGGAAAACAAAGCAAAATAGAACAGCAACTGAAATAAAATAAATACCTCAAACATAGCAAGAGCATTACCAGCGTTCAATATTTCTTGCTTTTTATTTTTCAGTAGAGGTCAGGGAAGTCCCTTCCCTCACCTTTTGTAAATTACGTTTTCATTTTCCCTCTGTATGGTTCTTTCCCCCACTTAATAGCACAGTATCGGTATATCTGGCAGCGTATTAGAAATACAGCATTTCAGACGCTACTCCAAACATATGGGATCACAATCTTTCATTGAACAAGATCCCAGAGTGATAAATATACACATTAAATTTTGAAAAAGAAGGGGTAGAGGAGGTTTGATCTACTCCCTAGTAGATCCCTACTCCCTAAGTGAGGTACCTTTAATTTCAAATTAATATTGCCCATTTGAGTTTTTCATATCTGAGGGAGCAGCTAAATAGTGAGAACATTCATACTGCAGTTCATCAACTTTAATGTGTCGACATAGATAGAGCCATATACTGTTATCTCCAATTGATATAATAAAACCCATTGGTTTCATCTACTCTGCATTGTTTAAACATTTTACAATAAGCATGGATGAAATTTATTACATAACGAAGACATTTTCACTGAAACAAAGAACTAACTTCCATCGTGCAAAATTTGAAAACAACAATAACACAAATTAAAACTTGAAGATTTTTATTGACTCAGAAATTATACCACATATCATAAGAATTCTTGTACAATTTAAAAAACAAACCAACCATACATTGAAAATAATTTTTACATAAACATATGCCATATAACATTTTTAGAAAGAAAGAAGATTGCATCTTCTGTACCCCCACATACACACATACAACATAACCACACAAAAGGCAGTTTGAAATAACTGTTCCATCTTTAGTGGATGAAGACAAATAGGAACATTGAGCAATTTTCTACTATGTGTTCCAGTATAAAAATCAAGATATTACCAGGAGACATTATTATAATTAGATCTAACCATGTTATTTCCTAAGTATGATGATTCTAATAGATTCATTTTCCATGGTTTACTTCTTTGCTATTGCCAAAAGATTGTCCAAAGAAGAGTCATTATAGTTGAATCCGGTTAATAGCCCTTGTTTCTTTGCAAAACTGGAATTGTAAGAGCACAGATGGATATTCAACAACAAAAATAAAGAAAACCTTGATGTGGATTATGCAAAAGGCACTCAACTAAATTATTTGGGCAAGAGAGTTTATGGGAGAAAGCAAGACAAAATGAAAGTATTTTAATGTATAGTGTGTAATAGAGAATAAATCAATAATACCTTCAGTTGTTAATGCAGAATGTTTTATAGAATTATGTGGAAAGAAAGATCAAGGGAAACCTAGGGTACTAAACTATATGCAAAAACTCTTGTGTAATAATTTGTTACAAGTAACTGATTTTTAATAAAGAACAGATGATTAAGCAGAGGCATTGTTGTATTAGCTTGCTGTTAATTAGCACTCCAAATCATGGCTGAACTACTGCTTCGTGATTCTGTGTCAGTAAAATTACACTCATAGGGCAGACTCCCACTGACTGGGTTAAACTCTACATATCTGGCTTGCGTAAAGGTTCTCTGCAGAGACACAAGGAGATTATTTACCCAAATTAGGTAAGAGACACACCACAGATCATCAGCTCTGTGTTTGGACATGCACAATCAAAAGAAAAACTGTGCTCAAAGCTCCCTAAATTTGTTTTGTAAGTTTCCAGTATTAATACTGAATATTGCAACCTGAATAAATTGCTTCGTCTTTAAAATTCATTTCTAAAATTTAATTACAGAAATATGGAGGGAAAGGACTTAAAAAAACTAGTTTATTTATTAATTACTCTATATTTCAGATATTCTACTAAATGCTTTGTGTCCTCCATCTCACATAATGTTTGCAAAAAATTGGGGAGTCAACTACTATATTCATCTTTATTTTACAAATTAGAAAAATTGAGCACTTAAAGACTAGTAGACTAATTGACATATTTCAAAAACAAGAACTCAAATGAAACAAGATTCTATGAATACAGATTTCTTTCATGTTCTATAAATAACCCAGTTAAATTACATGTGTATACTAAATTCAGAGTGTTTCCGCATCCTTTATTCTCATGAAATTTCTTATACTTTTTTTCAAAAAACATAATAAAATAATCTGCTTCCAAAAATATGTATTACTTTACCTTTCTCTGTGACTATAATGATAAAGATTTGTGCGTGTGTGTGATGTTATTATCTGGAGGAAAGTGGTGGGCAAAAATGCCATAGTTTCACAAAGGTAAATAAAATGAACACAAAGAGGCCACCATTAGAGGCAACTGGGGTCACTGGTGACAATTGTGAGAACATTTTCAGAATGATAATGAAAGAAGAGTCCAGGTTGGATACTGACAGGAGAAGTTAGCAAATATAGAATATTTTTCAAGAAGCAGAGTAGCAATGGAAAGTAGACAGGTAGTAATTCAGAGAGAAGTCATAGATTAACTTCTTCTTAAAAATTAAATACAGAGACTTTAACATGTATAAACTAAAGGAAAGAATGGATTATGCAAAAGCAGGTCTGGAGATACCAAAAAGAAAATGCATAATTGAAGGTTAAGGATAGAAGCAGAGCCAAGTAAAAGGATAAAGATGAACACAACAGATACAGGTTTAGAAAGTAGCAGGTTTATTTCTGTTTTGCTAGAAGTTTTAGAGATAATGGTAATAAAGAAAAATATCAGAATCACTGTTTTTTGGAAGTAAACCTGCAGAAAACATTGTACATGGGACCAATTTAAATGTATAAAGATATCTTAAAACTTATTGCAAAGAAAGCAACTCAATTTACAGTTTTTTAAATGGGCAAAAAATTTGAGTGACTATTTCACCGAAGAAGATACAGGATGTCGAATAAGCACTTTAAAAACTGTTTGAAATCATTAGCTGTTAGGGAAATACAATTTAAATCCATAATGAGATACCATTACACACCTTTTTCAATGACTTAAAAATAATTCTGACAATACTGAGTGCTGTTGAGGATGCAGAGCAACTGGAACTTCCATACATTATTGGCGCAAATACAAAAATAGTACTCCCACTTTGGAAAAGCAGTTTGGCAGTTTTTTAAACAATAAAGCTACATATTCACTTATCACATGACCCAGTGATCCTACCACTGGGAATTTATTTTAGAGAAATAAATACTTATGTTCATATAGAAGCAAATTTTTATAGTAGTTTTTATAACCACCCAAAACTGAAAACAATGAAAATATATTTTAACAAATGAACTGAAAAACTATGCTACATCTATGCAATGGAATACTATTTGGCAATAAAAAGCTCAAACTATTGATTTATGCAACAACTTAGATGAATTTCAAGGCATTATGCCGAGTATTAAAAAAGTCTCAAAAGATTATATTAATATAATCTCTAATTCCTGATATGGTCTGGCTGTGTCACCACCCAAATCTCATCTTGAACTGTAGCTCCCATAATTCCCATATGTTGTGGGAGGGACCCAGTGAGCAATAATGGAATCATTGGGGGCAATTTCCCCCATACTGTTCTCATGGTAGTGAATAAGTCTCACAAGCTCTGATTACTATATAAGGGGTTTCCCCTTTCATTTGGCTCTTACTCACTCTTGCCTGCCACCATGTAAAACATGCCTTTCACCTTCCACCATGATTGTGAGGCATCACCAGTCATATGGATCTGTGAGTCCATTAAACCTTTTCTCTTTATTAATTACTCAGTCTCAGGTATGTCTTTAACAGCAGTGAGAGAATAGACTAATACAGTAAAGTGGTACCAGTAGAGTAGGGCATTGCTGTAAAGATACCCAAAAATGTGGAGGCAACTTTGGAACAGGGTAACAGAGGTTGGAACAGTTTGGAAGACTCAGAAGAAGACAGGAAAATGTGGGAAAGTTTGGAACTTCCTAGAGACTTTTTAAATGGCTTTGACCAAAATGCTGATAATGGACAATGGAATCCAGGCTGAGGTGGTCTCAAATGGAGATGAGGAACTTGTTGGGAACTGGAGCAAGGGTGACTCTTCCTAAAACAGCAAAGAGACTGGTGGCATTTTGCTCCTGCCTTAGAGATATGTGGAACTTTGAACTTGAAGGGGATGATTTTGAGTATCTGGTGGAAGAAATTTCTAAGCATTCAAGAGGTGACTTGGGTGCTGTAAAAAAGCATTCAGTTTTAAATGGGAAACAGAGCATAAAAGTTCAGAAAATTTGCAACCTGATAATGCGATAGAAAATAAAAACCAATTTTATGAGGAGAAATTCAACTGGGCTGCAGATATTTGCATAAGTAATGAGGAACCAAATGTTAACTGCCAAGACAATGAGGAAAATGTCTCCAGGGCATTTCAGAGATCTTTGTGGCAGTCCCTCCCATCACAGATTCAGGGGCCTAGAGTGAAAAAATAGTTTCAAGAGCCAGCCCCAAGTCCCTCCTGCTGTGAGCAGCCTCGGGACTTGGTACCCTGTATCTTACCCTTGGCCAAAAGGGGCCAAGGTGCACCTCAAGCCGTGGCTTCAGAGGGTGCAAGCTCCAAGCCCTGGTGGCTTCCACATGGTATTGAGCCTGCAAGCGCACAGAAGCCAGGAACTGAGATTCGGGAACCTCTGCCTAGGTTTCAGACGATGTATGGAAATGCCTGGATGTCCAGGCAAAATTTTGTTGCAGGGGCAGGCCCCTCATGGAGAACCTCTGCTAGGGCAGTGTAGAAGGGAAATGTGGGGTTGAAGCCCCCACAAAGAGTCCCCTCTGGGGTACTGCCTAGCGAAGCTGTGAGAAGAGCGCCACCATCCTCCAGACCCCAGAATGGTAGATCCACTTACAACTTGCACCATGTTCCTGGGAAAGCTGCAGACACTCAAGGTGAAAGCAACCAGGAGGGGTTTGTCTCCTGCAAAGCCACAGGGGCGGAACTGCCCAAGACCATGGGAATCTACCTTTTGCATCAGTGTGACCTGGATGGGAGATGAGATGTGAAGTCAAAGAGATCATTTGGGAGCTTTCAGACTTGACTGCCCCACTGGATATCAGACTTGTATAGGGCCTGTTGCCCCTTTGTTTTGGCTGATTCCTCCCATTTGGAATGGCTGTATTTGCCCAGTGCCTGTACCCTCATTGTATCTAGGAAGTAACTAACTTGCTTTTGATTTTACACGCTCTTAGGTGGAAGAGACTTACATTGTCTCAAATAAGACTTAGGACTGTGGACTTTTGAGTTAATGCTGAAATGAGGAAATATTTTGGGGGACTGTTGGGAAGGCATGATTGGTTTTTAATTGTGAGGACATGAGATTTGGGAGGGGCCAGCGGTGGGATGATATGGTTTGGCTGTATCCCCGCCCAAATCTCATCTTGAATTGTAGCTCCCATAATTCCCACATGTTGTGGGAGGGACAATAATGGAATCAGTGAGCAATGATGGAATCATTGTGGGTATTTTCCCCCATACTGTTCTCATGGTAGTAATAAGTCTCACAAGATCTGATTACTATATAAGGGGTTTCCCCTCTTGCTTGGCTCTCATTCACTCTGGCTTGTCACCATGTAAGATGTGCCTTTCACTTCTGCCGTGATTGTGAGACCTGCCCAACCACATGTAATTGTGAGTCTATTAAACCTCTTTTTCTTTACAAATTACCCAGTCTAGGGTATGTCTTTATCAGCAATGTGAGAACAGACTAATATGATTCCATTTAAATGACATTCTCAAAAAGATATAGTGACAGAGAATAGATCAATAGTTGACAGGACTTAGGGATGGGGAAGGGATACCAATAAAGAAATAGCACAAGAGAGTTTTGGGGGTGATGGAATTATTTTGAATCCTGACTGTAGTGGTATGCTGACTATAATTTTGTGTGTGTGTGTGTGTGTGTGCACATGTGTACGTACATACACACACATATACACCACACACACACATATGCATAAAATTGTACATCCCATAAAAGTAATTTTACAGAATTAAAAGAATATGTTTTGGGGCTAGACTGGATTAAAAAACAGAGCTAAATTACTATGTATAATACGACAATTGGGATTTGGTAGTTATCTTCCAGCTGCATAAGTGAAACACTGGAAGACTTGAAAAGAAGATGAGAGAAGAAAGGACTGACAACAAACAAACAAACAAACAAATAAACAAGGCAGCAATATGGGACAGGCCAGCGCCTAAGAAGAAATTTGCTCAGTGAAAGTTACTTGCTGCAAGAATAACCAACATGAAACTATCAGATTGTAAATTTCTTCCTCTTTTGTTGATGATGTCTCCCTTTTATTACTTATACATATTTAATGAAAATTCTGCTTTGAGCGGAAGTTTTGTGTTAGTTACTTTAATGAATGTAGAAGAAATGGCCTCGGTCCCCTTATGGTAGCCAGCTGCCAGAGCCATGTGCATAGAACAGCAGCTGAAGGAAATGAGATAGTGAGAGAGAATTGAGAATATAGAGTAGCAAAAAAGTCATGGAAAGCAACCACTCCTCCTCCCAAGGAATCTGCACAACACTTTGATGAATATTGCATCTCCCATAACATGAGCGCATCTCCATCTAGTCAAGGGAAATGTAGTCCACAAAGGTTAGGGGATCTGGAGGCACTTGGGTTACACATATGTAACTACAAAACCTAATTCTAATTTACTCTTTCGGAATTATGCCAATGATAATCCCTGTGGACATCACAAACATTACTCTCATCATTTAAAGTATTTGATGTCTAAACTCCTTGATATAGTAGAATTTTTTCCATGAAGTCAAATATATCTTATTGGGATACACATATATATAGATCTAATTCTAGCAATCATATTCTTTGCTTTTATATACCTTTGCAACTTTCAGACTTGCCATTTGATTGGAATGTTGTTTTTAACTTGACATAAAAATCCACTTCAGCATCTGATAGCAGATTAAACATAGCATCATTCCATATGTAACAGTGTGAACTCATCATGTAACTATTGTCCCTTGGTGGCTTGTGACCTCCCAGGCACCAAGGCTTCTCTAAACTAGTTAACAGCCCCAGAATGCACCAACAGCTTCTTGGCCATTCTCAGACTGTCCATCACAGTATCTCATTCAAAATGTGCAAAAGAAGAGGATGGTGTCATTTGCAGGCAGTTAAAACACACCAGAGAAGTATGCTGGATTCTGAAAAGCTCTGTGACATGTGCCAGCACAGCCCTTTGTTTTCACTGCTGACTTGAGCGAAACAGGCAGCAATATACAGCACCCTATTCTTACTATTATCCTGGCAAAAATATAACTTGTATAAACCATTTTGGCTCTTACTTCATTTCTATTTACTTATTTTGAAATTATATACTTCTTCTATCTCTCACTCCCTATTTCTTTTTGTTAGGAAAACCATGTTTGCTGTCCTGTGGAATAATCTATCTGGAGATACTTATATTTGTCTGCCAGGGCTGACAAAGCAAAACACCACAGACTGAATGAATTAAACAATCTAAACGTCATTTTCACACAGCACTAGAGACCAGAAGTCCAAGATCAACGTGTCAGGCTTGTAAACTGGTAAAGGTCCTTTCCCTGGCTTACAGATAACTGTCTTCTCAATGCATCCTCATATGGCCTTTCTTCTGTATGCTCATGACTGGTGTGGTGGGGGAAAGGAGACAGCAGGAGTTCTGGGTATCTCTTCCAATTCTTATAAGGACATCAGTCCTATATGATCAAGGACCAACTCTTACGACCTCATTAACCTTCGTTGCTTCATTAAAGGCCCTATTTTGAAATATAGGACAGTCACATTGCAGGTTAAGGCTTCAACATATGAACTGGGGGGACACAGTCCTTCCATAATGCTTGGGTTCTGTTGAATCCTTTCTTTAATGCTTCATTTCTTAACTCTATGAAGAAATTTGCACAAAGGCAGAAATACACTTTCTGAAGAACTCACTTGAACCTTTATATGACATTTTATTGAAAATGTGTCTCTATTTCTTTTCTTCAGCATAATTATGTCCAGAAGGAACCTTGGATCTCCACCCATTGATTAGGGCTGCTCTGGGAGGTAATCATAGCTCTCTGAGTTTCCCAACGGAATCACATTGCTCTTCATTGTCTCAGATTTAAAATCAATAAAATGGCAAGAGAAATGTGCACCATTTACTTCTGTCACATGAAGAATGATATGAGGAAGGGTATGTTTAGTGATGTGATTGAGTGTTCTGGCCACACAGCAAACACTGAGACAAGTAAACTATGAAAGAAAAGGAAAATCTATACTTCAAGGCAAAAAAAAAAAGAAGGAAAGAAATCCTGATGTATGGGTTAACTAATTAGTTGAAAATACTGTAACAGCTCATTGGGCAATTTTCTAATCAAATGAGCCCAAGGGATGAATATGATCAAGTTTATAACAGTTCATTTTCTTTGAATGCAGCTATATACGGTGCCTCAGGAGATTCTAGAAGCAATGAAACTACAGTGACTCTTTTGATTGATAACATATTCAATCCCTAAAATCCATGAATAGAAAAGCATACGGTTATGCCTTGAAGGGTAGCCATGGACACTATGGAGCCCCTTCTGGAAAGAGAGTGAAGTAGCTGAAAGCTGCTGTAAATGGAAATCTCAATTGTGTTGCTTTCTTAAAGATGGTCTTTTAAAAGGTGTTTTTTTTTTTTATCTTTTTTCATTTTGTTTTCTCAGTATCTAAGTTCATAGAGTTAAACTATGTTGTGATTGCTGTAATTGTAATTTCTCTCCCAGTGATTTTAGCCAACAAGGGAACATCAGCGCCCACTGATTCTTTGTAGGAAATAATCTATTTAAAGATATTTGCTTCAGTGGAATTTTTTTTTAATGCTTCACTCCATTATTTTATTATGGAGAGATCTGCATGAAGGCAGAATTGGAGCTTCGAAATAATTCATGTATCTCTATATTTATTATTTCCTGGAAGTGATAAGCCTCTGCTGATAGCAGCACACATGGGTGCTAGGGAAGTAATCGTAATTTAAAACATAATGGGAATTCAGAGTTGCAGGACATCTGCAAACATCAAGGACTCTTGTTAAGGGGCTAATACCACACTCATCGTATGACTTCTTTCTTTCTTTTTTTAATTTTTAAATTATTATTATTATTATTATTTTGGAGACAGAATCTTGCTCTTTCACCCAGGCCAGAGTGCAATGGCACCGTCTCAGCTCACTTCCCCCTCCGGGGTCAAGTGTTTCTCATGTTTCAGCCTCCCAAGTAGCTGGGATTACAGGCACATGCCACCACATGCCTGACTACATTTTTGTATATATAGTAGAGACAGACTTTCACCATATTGGCCAGGCTGGTGTTGAACTCCTGGCCTCAGGTGATCAGCCCGCCTTGGCCTCCCAAAGTGCTGGGATTACAGGCGTGAGCCACCACGCCCAGCATGTATGACTTCTTTCTTAGAATTGTCTCTCTCTCGGTAATTCCTGGGTTGTCAAACACATATATTTTGCCAACCCTTTGAGTGGCATGCAGGCATAGTCTGATTTAGCTATTTAAACACTGATTGATACGATATATTTTGGTAAGATACAAAACATCTAACATTGCCTAACAATCTCTTTCCTTTCAATTGGTGGAAATTTACATTAAAAGAATATAGTAAAGAAGGGAAGTAAGTAGTATGATTTTGCTAAGCAATGTCTGAAATATATAGTAAATGCAAATTTCCTTTTCTTCCATCCTTTCTAAAGCCAAATGTGCTCTCATTTAGGGCTGCGGTTTTCCAGGCTTGAGGGTGGGGCCTTTGCTGCGGAACCACCCTCTTCTTCCCAATATTTCCCTGTCTCCTGTTCATATCATCAGTATTCCTTTATCCATAAAAAGGATAGTTCTCAGATTACCCCATCATGGCATTTCTAAATACTGTTTGGAGACACTACTACAAAATAATTATTTTTTTGCACACAACATTTCAATTTAAGTCAGTTCTTCAAAGTCTCTTTAAAACTTATAAAAGTTTATAGTTCCTTATTTGTCAGTGCAGTGATTCTTAATTTTTTGTTTGTTTGTTTTTTGGTTCATGGATTCCTTTAAGAACGTAATGAAAATAAAGAGTCCTCAATATAGAAAAATGCACATATACATAATACAAAATACAACTTCTGGGGTCCCAGGCTCCTGAGACCCCTGAAGCTCATTCATGGGCCCCAGATTGAGAATGGCATCAGAATCCAAAGATCAATTTATTTACTACAGAAGACTCATATTTTAATTGGAATTTTATAAATTCTAAGTCGTTATGAAGCTTGAAAAATCATCCTTTACCATTGCTAATATCATGAAGGGAAAGCTTTGAATCAATTTGATTTCACAGGCCTTGTGTGAGTATTGGTTTCAACCTGCCACATAGCCTTTCTGCACACTAAGTGAGAGTCTATTCTGCCTGCATTTCAAGGTGACGCTCATCCATCTCAGTCATAAATGCTGAAAAGCCGCAAGGGATCCAGCTGCCTCAGCCACACCACAGCCTGCTTCTATAAGTGTCCAAAAGATTAGTCAAATAATATTGATAATTCTGCATGCAGTAATTATTTCCTTGTTTCCATAGACTTGAGTGAGAAGTTATTTGAAATTTCCAAATCTATGTTAAAAAACAGATGATTCTGAAAAGTGCTAGGATTTTAACTATTTATGGGTAAAAATCCTTAAATGCTTAGAAATTAGACAGTGATTATTTATTTTGTATAAATGTAAAATATATTAAAAGCCTATACTTTAATAAAGCTAAAATGAAATGTCTTATTTTTTCTATTTACACAGGGCATCAATTTTACCCAGATTTTCATTTCCTTAACACACTTATAGAGTATGATTTTAAAGTTGGTTCATTGTTCAGATTGCCTATAACAGACTATTTCCACTAAATATAATGCATAATCTCTTTTACTTACATGTTAAGAAATAGTTTCTATAGCACAGACATCATTACCTGATTCAGCCTGAATGAGCTTTTTAAAAAATGTATAAAAATTCACAAAAATTTAATGTATTAGTCCGTTTTTATGCTGCTGATAAAGACATACCCAAGACTGGGCAATTTATTGGACTCACAGTTCCATGTGGCTGCAGAGGTCTCACAATTATGGTGGAAGGCAAGGAGGAGCAAGTCACATCTTACATGGATGGCAGCAGGCAAAGAGAGAGTGTGTGCAGGGAAACTCCCACTTTTAAAACCATCAGATCTTGTGAGACTTATTCACTATCACAAGAACAGCATGGGAAAGACTCGCTCCAATGAGTCAATTACCTCCCACTAGGTTCCTCCCATGACACATTATGGGAATTGTAGCAGTTATAATTCTAGATGAGATTTGGGTGGGGACACAGCCAAACCAATATCATATGATAAAATGCAAAACATACTTTTAAGATGATATTGTATCAATGGTTTAGAGAATTTTCAATAATGAATAGTATTCATTTTCAAAGGTATATCATTTTTAGAAATGTTATATTTTAAAACATAAAAATGAGCAGTTTAGATCAACTTCCTGTGATATGTTAAATTTTGATTGCTAGTATATAAAAACAACACACAAAAAGCTGCCTTGCACATCACTTTCTTTGGAAATTATTAAGGAACTTTTCTAGAGATGATCATTTAACTGAAAAAAGCACAAGTTCTATGGAAAAGGTCACTTAAAAACTGAAAAAAGTTACAGATATGTTATAAGTCTAATATTCAAGTCCCTCAATATCAGGAGCCCAAGGTTGTATGTTCAAAACCATGCTTTATGTCACATAGGCAAATAATTCACTTTCTACTCTTTTGATAAATATCAGTTTAAAGTCTCTAAGCTCACAAATTTAGACTTAAAGTTATTACAGTACACTATAATTAATTATATGTAGTCAACACTTCATATCAGTGTGTTCCACATCCATGAATTCAACTAACCTCAAATCAAATATACTGGGAAAAATACCACAAAGTTCTAAAAAACAAAACTCAAATTTGATGCACACTGTGTACCACATTGAATGCATGCAAATGAAGTGATGCATAGACCCTGTAAGTTAGTATTATCCTAATCTAGATATAATTTAAAATACATGAGAGGATGTACAAAGATAATAAGCAAATACTATATCATTTTATATAAGGGACTTGAGCATGTGGATTTGGGTATCCATGAGGATTCCTGGAACCTATCCCCCATGGATACCAAGGGATGACTGTAAACCAGTAAATTATAAAATAATATAAAAATTAAACAGTGATTTCTAAATGCTTACTGTTTTTTCAGAAAAATAAACTTCAAAAGTTATTTGATATTTGAAACTTCTTAATTCTTCTTAAATGAAGACGACTCATCTATCACAATATATTTTCTTCAGACACTAGATCTGTTACTTTTTTCTTTAGACACTAGATCTTCACTTTATGAAGAAAATAATTCCACATATATTGAAAACATACGATATGCTCACTATTGGCTAAATACATTATATATATAATCTCATTTAATCCTCAAAATGACTCTAGGGATGATGTCATTTTACTGATGAAGAAAGTGAAGCTTACAGAGATTAAATACCTCACACCACTGGCAGGGTGGAGATTTCAGCTGCAGTCCTCTTGACTCCAAATTTTGAGTTCTAACCCCTACAACCATCATCCATTACAACCATCATAGTCTTAAATGTCTTCCCTAGTACTACAACTTGTGAAATGTTACACAAAATTTCAAAACATTGGCATCTTACCAAATAAAGGCACCATATCATTGTAGTTACAAATATGGGCTGTGGAGCAGATTCCTGATCCCACCAGCCAGTGGTCTAAATGACTGAAACTCTCAGTTCTTCAGTTTATACATCTGCAAAATTAGTGTAATTATAATACTAATTTTATAAGCCTATTATGGTTATGAAATGAAACCTATCCAACAATACATAAAAATTACTAAAAAAGAGCCTTAGAACATAACAAATAATATATGTTAATTGTTAATGTAACTCTTATCAAATTGTCTTTGCTTCACATGTCACATTTCCATGAAAAAAAATTTAATCAGATAGAAGTCACATATTGTGTTTTTTCATCTCCTTTGAAATGGAATTGCTTTTTAACATATGAAACTAAATATTTAGATTGCGTTTCACATCACTCTCCAAGGCAACTATTTTTTCCCTAGGAATGAGCATTTTGTATTGAAAAATATTTCATTCTATAATTAACCCAGCTAAAGTCTAGAACATAAAGGAAAGGAAAGAAGAAGAAGAAAAAAAAAAGCTAAAGAAAAGAAATAAAGCCCTGGAGGCTGGATATTTACATCACCTCTAGGAGTGAAAATAATAATGCCTCCTTCACAGATTCACTGCCAACACCTTTTCCTTTATACTGGGCGCACCAAGCTGTTCACCATATGGGTGTTATTTAGCCATCTCAATTGCCTAGGACTGATTGAATGGCACCCACACACACACAAATGTCTACACATTTTGTAACTTAAAAAAATTGAATAATAGTTATTACTATTATGAATAAAAGACAAATGTTTTACCTTTTCATTTCAGTTAATATTCTAGCAATGCTAGCCAAAAATCTTCTTAAAACTCTGTCTTAAACTACTCATGATCTTTGATGATGCTTTTTTAATCTTTCTACTTGCTTTATTATAAAACACTGAAGTAAGTGATTAGCAGACTGATTTAAAGTCAATTTCCTAAGGAATGAAATTAATGTTAATAATGTACAATCACACTACGAGGCCGTATTGTCCTCTAGAATAAAAACACTATTTTATCAATGCAGGCCCTCCACACATACTTACCAAACAGAACTCTAAACACTCAATAAGCTCATGGTAATGGCATAAAAAAAGGTAGTAAGAATAAAGTGGTGGAAAATATAGTTATTTCAAATATATTACCTTCAATTTAAGAAGAGTCAGAAAGTTTACAACTCATTTACTAAAATTTTATCTTGAATTTGTTAAAATTCAAGATATTTGTTAAGATATTTGTTAGAATATCTTCTTCAAAAGAAATATAGACTTTTAGACTAAGAAAAGACTAAAAAAGGGATATAATCACAGATATACACAATGGAAGAAAATTATTAGTATTAATCTTCTATATTTTCTGGTAGGGGGAAAGAACTCTAAGCAAACGGTCACTGACTGAATTCTGTTAAGTCATTTCACCATTTTGGCTTTTGTTTGCATTTGTATAAAATAATTGATCTAGAAATCTCTGAGTCCCTTCAAATATCTAGCTTTCTGCCTCTCTGCTTCTATTAGTGGTAAACTCATTACATTTTTTATAGTTTGCTGTAAAATTCAAATTTTGATAATATTCTTGGTTTCCTGTATTTTTATCCATCAGTTGTTTCTGTTAGCGACTGAGGAACACTAAGCGTACTCTCTCTTAGAATCTTTTACGTATCTGCAAGTTTGCTAATGTGTCCTTTCCCCCACAGTCTTCTCTTTCATAAGCTAAGTATAAGTAAAACTAAATAAAAATGTAACACATCCATTTTAATGAAAACACATGGATTGCATTGAGTAAAATATTAAATTTTAGATATTGAAGATTTCATTAGAGCTGTTTTGCCCTAAACAAACAAAAAAAGCTATTTACTTAAACATCTCATTTTCTTCGAACACATATTCCACACAGTCTTTAGAATAATTATTCAGAAATACACAGCTGAACAATTGTCCTCTTTATGTATTCTCTTTATACCTCTTAAATGGTTCTGGATAAAATCCAAAGTTTCTAATATTTCACAGGGGAACTGATCACCTATCTTTAGCTCACACTTCTGCTACTCTCTACCTTCCAGTTTTTGATAAAGCACGGAATTGTCTCTGATGTTTAAGCCAGAAGCTTAACTGTTTCTTTCATTTACTAGTTCAAGCTGGTGCTTCTTCACCAGGCTAATCTACAGTCATTGTTTAAGCAATAACCAAAGCGTTACCCCTAAGAAAGCCCTTTCTGGTCTCCAGGTGAGATTGTCTCTTCTTATTACCCCATATCATCCAGTGCAAATATCTTAACGTTACATTCACCACAGTGATTTACAAATAATGCTTCTAACAGATTCTTCTACACTAAATTCTGAGCTACTTGAGAGTAAGAGCTCGGTGTTGCTCATCTCTGTACCCCTCAAGCTCAGCCCGGTGCTTGGCATATGTCAACCTGTTGATAAGCACATGATAAACACATGAATATGTGTATATTAAATAGGGCAAATTCCAGTATGTAACAGATATTTGATCAACTGTGTAAGAAATACCATTGATCTGTACAGAATGTATGATAAGGGCATTGAAACAATAAAAAATAGGCACCTATTTATATTGCCAGCTAATTTGACACTTAACTTGAAGGAACATTGTGACACATGGCGGATGTTTATCACAATCATGTAGAATGTTCCAGTTTCAAAGAGCATCACAAGTGATGCAACTTGAAAGTGGGAGGAAAGCTGCACATCCTTGGAACCCCCTCCTGGGTTCTGTTATTGAAAGGGGGTGGAAAATGAGTAGAAACTGTATAGATGGCTGTGCACACTTGCCAGGGTAGCTGTGTTCAGCCCCTCTTTAGTTCTGCCAAAGTGGAGGTGGTGCATGGAGCGTGGTCTGCAAAACAGCAGATGAGGTTGGCTTGGTCCCCATGGAAACCAGATCTCCCATTGAGAAGTAAACATGTTTGGTACTTTTGTAATCAGAATCCATGAAAAAGTAAAAAACAATTCATCTCTATTATATTTGTATTGTCTTGGAAGACTTATGCCAAGTTAGATTCACTGGAATATACTTCCAGTTCTGCAACAGACTTTATCAAGGTCTGCCTCATTTTAACCATTGACACAGAGATGGAAAAAGTTTCTCAGTTTGATACAGTACTCTATAGAAGTCTAGTAAACTAATTCTATTCTACTAGTTAATTAGGAATGTATGGTAAAATGACCAATATAGCCAAAGTATTTAATTGTTCACTCCGAATGTCTACCTGGAGGCAAAGACATCTCAGTATCAAAATAATTTTACATTAAAAACAATGCTAACTGAATTAAATAAATAGATTCCTGGCCATAGCCCAGGTGACATCATTTCCATGATTTAGAATATGCATTACACTTTTAAGTAAACTTGAAAAGATGACTTTTATTCCTAATACATTGATGAGGCAGTTTTTAGGAGCCGTTGTGAAAATATTCAATCCTATCTCTTGAAATTCTTTCTGGATATTAAATTTTTGTCTATACAAGTGAAATAATTCTGTACCTATTGTCATTAATTCATGTTGGAGGATTTCATTGGTGGAAAAATTATATGTATAGCAATAAATATCCAGTATCTGGAAAATTCTACCCTGGGTCCTAATTATAACAAAATGTGTTACCCTTTCTTATATGTAGAAGTAATCCAACCTCACCTACACACTCTGGTTTTTGGAAAATTAAAACTTTGTCGCAATAATTTTATATGTATAAGGTTGAAACGCTGAGATTTAAAAAGTTAATTTACTGTACATTGAGGTCTAAGTGACATTAAACATGTAGATATTTCTAAGTAATGTGACATTTGATATACTATAGACAATTGAGAGGACTGTCCCCCTCTTCTTAACATACATATTTTTGTATTGTCTAGGTCAAAAAGTAAAAAAAAAATAATACAACTTCTATCAATATGAATTCACTACTTCTAATATATTTACATGTGAAGGCTCCAAAATTACTACATCTAAAGCTTAGCAGATTTTTCTAATTCATCCCAGAACACTTGCCAATCTTATATAAGATTCTTCTTTTGACATCATTTATAGAAATTGGCATCCATGTGTTTCTAATAGCTCGTAAACACCAAGAATTCAGGCAGTTGTTTGTTTATTAGGTTTGAGTAAATTTGTAAAAGGATGTATTTCAATAAACTGTGCTGTTGTCATAACTGATAATAATATTACAGAGAATTTTCTAATATTTTTGCTAGAAATATCAATAGCATTTTGTATCATGTTCTAATATAACATAAAGTTTCAAAGTTATTACAAATATCTTAGCAAACTTTAAAAATAATCCAAGATTTAAAAAGTAACCATCTCAGGAATAAGCCCTTTTCATGTGTACATGATGTTCTGGAACAGAGCATTTCAAATGTGATCTATGAAACCTGAGGCAAGGACAAAACCTCAGCTGCAATGGGTTTTGACCTTGCTCATTTACTAGGATCGAAGGGTCCAGGAATAGGAGGGATTTCTTCCAGCCTATTTGCCCAAGTTCTTTACAATTACTTTCCTGATACATTGCACTGATCCAGTACCTTGTTACCTCTGATGGCTTCAGTCAATCACATGTTCCAATGCTCATCTCTCTTTTCTTGCTCCCTTGCCTGACTTTCCTTTGCATGTTTTATCCACTTTAGTAAACACTTCTCTCATTGGAAAGAGACATAATAAAATTAATTCAGCAAAGCCAACATCATAGAGCCGCAGTGTAATAAGCTATCTCATTCAATGACCTTTCCAATCAAAAAATTTCCCCTATAATAATATCAAATAGTAATTTCTCAACCTGTATTAAAGCACATCTTTTGAGGGGTAGTTTGCTCCTTCCCCAGAAGCCAATTTTATCTTTAGATATGGTTGATTTTTAGAAAGGTCTTTCTTCTTTTAACTTCAGTCTATTGGTTCAAGTTTTGCTCTCTGAAGAAACATAAAATCAGCCATTTTTTTCTATTATTCCCCTTTTTGCATACCAGAAAAACAAACAGTGGCCTGTCTGATTCACCTACCGTACATTGCTTATTTTATGGGTATTTTCTGCATTTGGCAAGGAAAACAGTTTCCAAATTGAGGTCAGATTCAAAAGTGGCTTCCCAACTGGCCACACATGTGATGGTCATGAGTCTTAAAATCTAATGCAATTGAGCATGCTCCCTGATTGAAACAGTTTAGAAATTTGCCTGCTGTTTAACCACCTCACAGTTACTATCCAATATCACTTACTGTACTGGTCAATGTTCAGTGAGAAAAGAGAGAACTCACTAGTTATACTAACAGATAATTTAATCCTAAGAATTCTAAATAGGCGTAAAGCTGATGAAGGTAAAAGGCAAAAATAGAACACTAAGTCATCACGGAGCCAGCGACTGCAGAAAGTGGCTGCCACCTGCATGAGTGGAGAAGCAAACAAAGAGGGTGGAGTTATTAAAACTTAATAGATCGAAAGTTTCAAGAAAGGGCTTCTGAGCCGCCACCAATTCTTAACTTAGGGGAGGGACCTCAGGGAGCTGCAATTCAGACCTCTAAGGAGGAAGTCCTAGCCTACTAGTCTGGTGTTTTTGGAGAGGCTGGTTTTAAACTATTGAAGAAACTGCAAACAATCCAACAGCTGCTGCTGTTGGAACAAACCATCACCACAGGGTGAAGTCGCGAAGCTGGAGAGACAGAAAGCAATAGGAGCAAATAGAATCCCCTTTTCCTTTCCTAGCCTTTCAGCCTTCCTTTAGCATCCCAACTCATAAAGTCTAAGGGGGAGCCAGCTGCCAAATCAGAAATGTGGTTCGCAGAGGTCCAGCCCAAGCTTTATGGAGAAGCATATGCGGTGGGTTTTTGAAACTGAGAGATAATAGCTTAATAACTGGCACACTTACTTTACTGTGTTTTTAATTATTTGCCTAAATAACTGTTCTTTTAGCCTAAAAATTTCTCTTTGAAGGCAGAAAATACATTATATGACATAGTATTTGATGTCCTTTTGCTGTTGAATAAATGTGTGTTTAATGTATAATGGCCCTGTGTTTATCCATGTTAACTAGCATTCTGTTAAATGTATCAATTGATCTAGTTTTAATTTTTTCCCCCACAGAAATAATTCTGGGTCTCTTAGTTATCACTCCCAGCTTTTGGATCTCTGCAAATTTGGAATGCATTACCTATTATTACAAATGATTGATGTAAAATTTGTTGTAAAACAGTCTTTCTCTAACCTTAAAGGATGTAAAGATCACCTGGTGAGCCAGTTAAACATGGGTTCATGGGTTTTACTCCAGAGATTCTGATTCAATAGATCTGAAGTGGGACATGAGAACTTATATTTCTAACAAACTCACAAGTATGCCAAAGTCGCCCTTCATTTTTAGTTACATTGCTTTAGTAAAAAGTCAGAATGTGTCAGTGTTTTAAAGCTGCTTTATACTTTAATGCAGCAAAACATTTATTGGCCACATAGTATCTATAAATCACCCTGTTGGGAATTTAAAGAAATCCTGCAATGATTAAAATATGGTCTCTCTTCTCAAAGGGTTTTAAATTAATAACACAATAGACGTGCCTGACAGCTATAACTTGACTTGCACATTCTCTGAGAATGACTTTATGGCAGATGCCTCTGAATGTGTGTTGAGTTCCAAGCTAAGGAATCTGGGAGTGGCCAACCCGGAGATCCATTACTTATCTGTGAGGAATATCTGAGCCCCTCACCACAACCACCATTCTGTGGAACGCAGGCCATGCAGGGAATGGAGGCCATTTGGTTTTGTGTTAAAGGAAGTTTTCTAGGTGGAGATTGTTAGGGTAAGGGTGTTAAGTGAAAATGCTATACAAAGTGCATGCTTTTTGTAAGGGGTTGCAGTTCTTTTTCCCAGTCTACCACCTCTGGGTCATGCAATTATCCTGTCCAGCCTGCCGCCACTGGACTCTCCTGTACATAATTCCCCCCAAAAAACCAGTGTGTCATTCACTGGCTCTGGGTCTCTTCTTCAGTCTCTTGAAGTTGGTCCTATCCCAACTGGAGGTGATAGGGATTCAGCATGACAATAACTTAGTATAAAACCTACAATCACTAAATAAGGACTAAAACAGTGCAAATAAGGTTATTTGGGATATGCAGAGGAAGGAAACATAATCAAATAGTGATTTTTTTATGTCAAATCTGAAGCCGACTTTGGAAAGTTAATTAAAAAGTATATATTTCTTGTTTTTATTCTTAATAAGTAAGTAATGTGGTTAGAATATCTCATTATAGATCAGTTTTATTCAGCTTCAACTATTTTATTGGTACTCTATATCCATCACTTAAGTATTTTGGAGTCTATTTGTTACTCAGATGTCTGCTTTTATATACTTCATGATAGAATTTATTTTTAAAAATCAAAATAAGGAATGAAAATTTCAGATAAACCTCTGACACTGGTGTAATGGAGAAAGTGAGAGGGACAAAGGCGAAGGAAAAAAATGTGAAGAAGCTGGTGATCTCTCTTTCTATCCCTGCCTCCAAAATGCTGGAAGGTCATCACAGAGCACTAGACATTTGCTGCCACATGTATCCACAGATCATGTTCTCATAGCCACAGACTGTACTAAGTGTAACCACCTCGTTTGTTCAGAAAGGGGTTTCAATGGAATGATGAAAATGAAGCAGATAAAACCAATTTCCTGTAGTCAATACTGAGGGGAAATATCAATTCAAATGGAATACCACAGACCCACAACTTCGGGCCTGATTCCTTAGATTCAAATGTTGGATTTCTCAGCTGTTAAGGTGCAAACTAATGTGGTAACTCTTTCATAGAATTATTCTGAGGATTTAACGCATAAATTCAGTTAATGCACTAAGAAGTATCTGGTATGTAGAAATTAGTAAACATAGCTGAGTTATTATTTTACAGATAGATCAATAACATCATCTTCATACAAAGTATAGTTGGACTGTTATCCGAAAAGCATTATTTTAAGACCAGCAATTTTTGGTAATGTATTTGAATATTTCTGAAAATGAATATTAAAATTACAGTTTTTAAGACTAAAACATATTACTTAAACATGTTTGTCCCCTTTTCTTTTCTTTATCTTATTGAGAAAGATAAAACAAATAGTATTAGGAAGAGTTTAAACAAATATTTGGATAAATATTGTGATGGGTTTTAAAAGTTTACCAAAATTTAAAACAGCATCAATAATATAAAATGAGGCCAGTGTTTTATCTTAGTTTGAAAATATAAGCACTACTATGACTATGCTAACAATTTTTACATTATAGAACATTCAAGTTCTTGTTTTACCCTTGTTTTGCATCTTTAAACCTTTAGCCCTTATTATTTGTTAAAATATCAAAGAGCATTAAATAAGGCCAGTATAATAATATAATACAGTTCTTCCACTTGGCAATTAATTGTAATTGAAACAAGGCTAAAATGGTGCTTAGTACTTAGAATTACTAAATATTTTATTTCTAAATTATGTGGATTCAGGCCACTTTATTATATGAGAAAGAGGCAAGCCCCATCTTAAAAGATGATTCTGCATATTTTATTGCTGTTTTGGCCAAACTATCCCCTTTATTTCTTCATCAAAAAAGAATTATCTCAAAAATACAGTGTCTAGGGACATATTGGCATTATAGACTGATATTATATGCCTTTTCTTAATACATAATTGTTACAAAGATTAACCTAAAACCAATAAGCTTATGTGTGTCTGCATATTTCCCCATCCTGAGCCCTGCTTCTCTCAGATATTTTTACATGTGCGGGTGTTCTTCATTCTTTTCATTCTCATGGTACCTAACTGTGACACTCAGAAATTGAGTTTCAGATATCATGGTAGAAGGAGGGAGATCTTGGTCTATCCTGATTCCTCTAGGTCAGTGGCTCTCAGCCTTAATTGCACATTGGAATTTCCTGGGGAACAGAAGTGCTCGGAATTTGTTTTGTAAAATCTTTTCAAGTGATTATAAAATGCAGCTAAGTTTGCAGACCATTACTTTAAATCAACAAGTAGGTGTATTGTCTTACTACTATATTCTTGCCACCTACCCATCCAATCCATTTTACCTGGATCCTGCCAACCTCTGATTAAGACACCCATTGAGCATTAGTACACGCACATATCGGTGCATTCGTGACGACACAAAGATTCTCCCTTTTTGTAACAATTAATATATTTGGGAGATTTATGCTTAATGTTTTTTAAAATATATCTATTTATGCCAGTGTATATGAGGCACCAACCTAGCTGCTACTGGAAATACAAAGGTGAGTTGGATATACTGTTTGCAATCAAGGAGCTTGAAATTTGTGGAAAGAGACAAATTCATGTGCAAAGATGTTTAGTATCAGAAAGGTTTTAATGCAGTTTTTTTTTTCAACACTAGCTGTGTATTAGAATCACCTGGAGAGTTTTAAAAAATGCTAATGGCTGGCCCCAGAACTGCATCAGGATTCCCCAAAAACTGCATAAGAATTTTTTCAAGTGCTCCCCATGCAAATGTCTACATTGTGCCTCCGGGATTGGGAAGCACAACTTTAATGTATGTTCTAATAGCAATAAAAGTTCTATGACCATGAGGAAAGAAAAGGCTTTGAGGAATAGGGAGCGTTTAATACTAATGGAGAATGCCCATGAACTTACTGTATGGCGGATACTTTACATGAGTTAATTCACTTAATTATCACAAAAAAAAAAAAAACCCTGAAATAGATGCTGTAATCCCTTTTTTAACAACTGAGAAAACAGATTCACAGAAAAAGTAACTTACCAAAGGCCAGGGAGATAGTGGAGGCCAAACCGGAACCCAGGGTCTCTAACGTCAAGGCTTTTTCTCAAATACTATGCTATTCTTCCTAAAGAATGGGAATTTAGAAAGTAGATCAGTGTAAATACATTCCAGGAGAAGAAACAGAATGAGTGGTATGGACTAGTGTTTACAAGCAAAAGCCCTGGAGCCAGATATGTGCCTCTTCAAATTCTGGGTCTATCATGAATTAGCCAAGTTACTTAACTTCTGTGTGACCCGGTTTTCCCATATGTGCAGAGACAATAATAAGAGCACTTACTTCACATAACTGGTGTCAGATAAAATAAATCAATACATTAATATTAGCAATGATAGTTGCTTTGAGAGAAAGAACAACTACCAGGGAAGTTGAAACGTCTGATTGTAGAACGGTGAGAAGTCCAGTATTAGATTATGGGATGCACAGTAGCCTAAATAGTTAGCATGTTTATAATCCCAAGTTTAAACCTACTGTTCTGTTGTAATCATTGGGAATGCCTGATTTACTCTTAAATGTGTCCTGGTTTGGAAATAAAGAGAAGATCTACCATCACCGTAGTATATCAAGTCTTAACAGCCCAAGTAAGGGGTTTATAGGAAGCATCAATAATGGACTTTGACTTTGGAAGAGAGAAAAAATAAGATTTGTGTTTTTAAAAATAACTCAGGCAGCAGAATTTGATGGATTGCAAATTTGTAAAATTTTATAATTTCCAAATGCAAAGCAGTATGCACACGTGCTTTGAAAGATACCGTGGGCACTAGGGACATAAATCAGGGGCAGAAGAGTTGAGAATGACATGTATCCTACTGAGAACAAATCTTTAATCTTTGCAATCAAGCCTCAAGCCAGGAATCGTTTCATTATTAAGGCCATGTGCAGCTTGAAACACTCAAAAAGACCAGACCGCAATAAATTTGGCCAAATTGCCAGTGGTGTGTGGGTTTTGATTTTTCTCACTGTGTGACATAATAGTAATCCAGTCCAGAGTGAAAAACACAGTGTCATATCTAAGTCTTTATGACCCATGGCCTGAGAATGGGGACCAAGTGAGCAAGCTCATCTGTGTGATAATAAAAGGGAGGGTGAAACAAGAGGAGAAGAAGAGAAGTGGTTGCTGTCAGATGTTTTAAGAACGGTCATTCATCTGAAAGAGCACAGGCGCCCAGCCCTTGTGAAAAAGGAGTAAGTCTGTGTTATTTTCTTTACCTAGCTGATTTTCGTGTGGATATGATTCTCTGTCCGAGATCCCTCTAGAAGAACATATCAACTCTCACAAAACATTCAAGAAACATGGAAAATAAATGAACCTATGACTGAAAACTGAAGCCAGAATTTCTGCATTCCTTGAAAGTACCCTTAGTTCCTTTAATCATACTTGGGGCTTGTAAACAGGAAAGTGTTTCACAGATATAGAGAATCCAAGGGTTGAGCCAAAAAAATAAAATAAATATGTGGTTTGGCAAAACCAAACTAGATTAAAGCAAAATGATTTTCTAAGGAAGAGAAATAGAGGAATAGTACCAACGATGGAATCATGCAAAATGCTACTTATTTGAGAAAGATTTCTAACTGAGAGAGAGATTGTCAACTTTGATAAATATAACAAAGATACAGGAGATAAAATAAGAGGAAATATTTATTTTAAAAATTGTCACTTTAAGAACACAAAATCTCCTTTACCTATTGTCATGTTTCCAAACTTTGCCTTCAGAGAGAGAGAGAGAGAAAGATCCTAGCGTTTGTTACTTCTGTGGTGATTACTGAAAATAATATTTTAATCATGATCTCCAATATATTTTTACTATTAAATATCTTCATCTTGTTTAACTAATTCCTATTTGTCTAATTTCTGAGGTTTTGCAGGCTCTTTAGGACTGCATTGCTTTTAGCCAGATTTCTATCCATGTAACGTTAGGCGGTCTCTAATGTCAAAATGAATCTCATATAATTTGGTAGTAAATCAGACCAACAATTTAAGAAGTAGTTTTCAGAGAAAGCCGAGTTGTGCTTAAATACATCTGCAAAGTGCTTTGTTCACCTCGGCATCTAGAAGGCACACATGAAATCGATTGAGGTTATTAGACGTGAAATATTTCAATCAAGTTATTCCATAAGAAGAAATAAGAATTTGTTATGTTCATTAGCAATTCATATGCAACTTATCACTTGATTGATTAGCATGCTTGTGCAAACACAAGTTTGTTATCTAATTTGCCTTCCCAGCATTCCTCTCACTTCTCACTCTCCCTGGCAGGAAGTCGTTGTGGTGACATCTGTTTCTTGTAGAACTATCAAGAACGATAAGCAACTTCTTGTGTTGCTTAAGTCATGGATTTTTCCTTCTTTTCTCCAACAGTTAATGTGCTTCTTTTCTGCCATATGGAAAAGATAAATACCAGAACCTAAAATATCAGAGTACTAGAGAAACGAGAATGAAACTCTTTGAACACTGACCATGAAAGAAGTACTTAAGAAGTACGTTCAAAGGTGTTGGGGTTTATGTGTTTTTGTTATTAAAGTAGTGACCATATAGAAAATGTTAGCTGGCAAAAGTTTTCCTTTATATCACCCTATTCAAAAATTCAAATAGGTGCAAAGAGTTAGAACCATACCTCATTTCCAGTTATTTATTGCTGAATAACAAAACACCCCAAAAGTTTTTCACTTAAAATAACATTTTGTAATTATCCTAATAGATCTATGACTGACTACACTCGGCTAGATGGTCTCCGTTGGAGTCTCTTGTGCATTGCAATGAGATATTGGCTGGAAGTGCAGCCATCTGATGACTCGACAGGACTAGATAACCACAGGGGCCCATTCATATCGCTGAGAGTTGATGAACGCTGTTGGTTGGGAGTTCAGCTGGGACTGCAAATGCTAGCACTTAGACCAGCCTCTCCTAGTGGCTTGGACTTCTGATGGCATGGTAGTTTGGTTTCAAGAGAGAGTGTTCACAATACTCAGACAAAAAAATGGTAAGTTTTTTAATGACTCAAATTCGGAAGTCATGTGGCATCACTTCTGCCATATTTTACTGTTCAAAAAGTGAGTCACTGTGTCAACCTAAATTCAAGAGGTGGGATCACACAAAGACCTGAATACAAGGTGGCATGTCTCTTTGGGAGGAAGGGTAGTAATACATCGTTGAAGAGTAGATACCAGACCTCAAATTAAAACCTTGTATGAAAAGCCAGACAGAAATTTTATATGAAAAATACTCAAAGAATTTACAGATTCAGGGTCCAATTTGTTTTAAAACATAGAAATTCATTCAGTGTCTAAGATTACTTTACATTATACCCAACTATATTGGATTTTGTATTTATGAGTATATAATAACAAACATATGTTTTAGTAAATAAGATTTCACATTACTATCATTACTGCAATACTTTTGCTGGGGATAATTTTTCCTTTCTCAGTATTGATCATTTCCAATAATAATGGCTAGCATTTACTGAAGATTAACAAAGTTGTAGAAATTATCATGGTTTTGGTATATTAATCCTATAACAAATCCATAAAAGAAGTACCATTATTATCCTCATTTTACAGATGAAGACAAAGGCTCAAATATTAAGAATTTACTAATAATCTTATTGCTAATGAGTGACAGGGCTGCAAATTGGTCCCAGGAAATCTGGATCCAGACCTCATACTCTTAAATACAAAATATCTCAACAAGTAGTAATGTGATCATGTTACCCTGTAATTGAATCTGGGTCAGAGTTTTAAGTAATGTCTATTCCCTCCAGCCAAAGACCAGGAACATGTGTAGTAGAACAAGCTGGGCTTATTACTCATTGCAGCATGGAAGAACACCCAATGTGGAAACATGGAATGTCTCAGTAAGATGGGTTTAGAAGGAGCCTATTATAGGATTTGGGCTTTGACTGGATGGCTTTTGATAGGTTCTAAGAAAGCAATGATTTGCTCTAGATTCAATGCCATAAGAAAGTGGGGGCAATAATATGATTGGGTATCTCATGAAATATTATCTATAAGAAAGGAAAACTTCAGGAAGGGCAAATCTGTAATTAAGGTAACGAAATAGCAGCCACTCACACTAGCCAAGAAACAGGGATTCTTAGTATTTGGTGGTTTGCACAGTGACTTTGTTTTTGTCTGTGTTTAGGCAAAATTACTAAATGTTTGTTGTTATTTCACTTTATCATGATCTCAGAGTGACCTTGTCTAATGTTGATCTTCTCCATGATTGTTTATATCCAGCTTATGTCCAACAGCAGAACATGGCCTAGATGTGAGTGTCAGACCAATTCCTGGATCAGAAGCCTCTTTCTTAAAATTTCTTTAAAAAATTTCTTAGTAGGGGATGGGCGTGGTGGCTCAGGAGGCTGAGGCAGGAGAATGGCGTGAACCTGGGAGGCCGATGTTGCAGTGAGCTGCGATTTTGGCATTGCACTCCAGCGTGGGTGACAGAGCGAGACTCCATCTCAAAAAAAAAAAAAAAAAAAAAAAAAGAAAAGAAAAAGAAAAAGAAATTCTTAGTAGGGTAACTTTTTTGAGTGAATATAGTGAATCCTATTTATTTTAGCACAACATTATTTTTCTTTAATGTTTAAAATGTGGAATTAAAACAAATAATCTAAACAAAGACACTGTATATTTGTAATTTATAATTTTAAGTGATTTTATTAGTAAAAATGTTTTAACAGAGATCATTTCATTATTAACTATCTCTATATAATAGACATTTTATTTTAAATTGTGTCATATTTTGAAGAAAAACATTTTTCAAAAATAATGAATTTTTTTAGTAAAATTAAAGGGAAAGTGGTTGATACATTGAGAGTGATGACTGATTTTATGTTAATTATGTATATGTTTCAATATTAATGTTAAACTGCTTATTTTACATTAATTGATTTTGGCATCATTTCTATAACATTTATATTGAAAAAAAGACTAGAGATTTTGAAACAAGATATACTGAGAGGTCAACATGATACATAAGATTCATAAAAGTTTTATTCCATATAAATTGTTAGCAGTAAACTGCAACAAAATGAAGACTTACTTGTTACCCATTCAATATGTTGGCAGACCAGGTTAAATTTTATTAAGATACATAGCCAAGTCCAGAATATCAGATTGGATAATATCCCACCATTGCCAGAATTTAGCATTTAGGTTAAAGAATGTCACAAAGTGATTTAATGCAGGAAAAAAAGAAAAACTGTTTAGTTCATATAGCTACTAAGTCTCAATTCTCTTGCTACACATTTTTGTTTATCCTTCAGGACTCAGCTCAGTTTTTACTTCCCTTGTCTGAGATAATTGCTGTCCTTTGTGGTCCCTAAAACACTTTGAATAATACTATCATTTTTGTCTGTCTATCCAACTAGACTGTGGGTTTTTCAAGAATAGAGTGATTCATCTCCTTACCTCAGTGCCTAAAATAATGTCTGGCATATAATGAGTATTTGAAAAATGCCTGTTGAATGAATACGTGAATGAATTAATAAATATTAGCTTTTATTCTCAGCTCAGGGATAAATTGGCTTAAGAATATTCTTTCTCATAATTAACAAGGTAAGCATACAATAAGCAACCAGTTTACTTTAAAGGTATAGTGGTTTTCTAAATTATGCAGGAAAGCACTAACATTATTTTTTGATGTAAAGTTACTCTTTTTATTTGCTGTACCCATAAGACAAGATCTTTTCTTTTTTAAAAAACTTTTATTTTAGTTTCGGGAGTTCATGTGCAGGTTTGTTACATAGGTAAATCACATGTCACAAGGGTTTGATGTTCAGAGTATTTTGTCACCCAAATAATAAGTATAGTACCTGATAGGTAGTTTTTCTATCCTTACCCTCCTCCCACCCTCCTCCCACCTTCCACCCCCAAGTAGCCTCTGGTGTTCACAGTTCCCTTCGTGTCTGTGTGTACTCTTGTTTAGCTCTGACGTGTAAGTGAGAACATTCGGTATTTGGTTTTCTGTTCCTGTGTTAGTCCGTTTAGAATAATGACCTCCAGATCTATCCATGTTGCTGAAAAGGGAATGATCTCATGTTTTATGGCTGTGTAGCATTCCATAGTATATATGTACCACATTTTCTTTATCTGGTCTACCATTTGTGGGCAATTGGTTGATTACATGTATTTGCTGTTATGAATAGTGGTGCAATGAACATATGTATGTATCCTTATGGTAGAATGATTTATATTCCTTTGGGTATATACTGAATAATGGGACTGATGGGTTGAATGGCAGTTCTGTTTTAAATTCTTTGAGAAATCACCACTGCTTTGCACAGTAGCTGAACTTATTTACATTCCCACCAGCGGTGTGAGAGCATTTCCCTTTCTCTGAAACCTTAATAGCATCTCTCGTTTTTTCACTTTTTAATAATAACCATTCAGCAGGCGTGAGATGGTATCTCATTGTGTTCATGATTTGCATTTCTCTAATGATTAGTGATGTCGAGCATTTTTTCATATTCTTGTTGATCACATGTATGTCTTCTTTTGAAAAGTGTCCGTTTATGTCTGTATTAGGGTCCTCTAGAGGGACAAAACTAATAAGACAGATGTATATATAAGGGGAGTTTATTGAGGAGTATTGATGCACAGGATCACAAGGTGAAGTCCCACAGTAGGCCATCTGTGAGCTGAGGAGCAAGGAAGCCAGTCTGAGTCCCAAAACCTCAAAAGTAGGGAAACCAACAGTATAGCCTTCAGTCTGTGGCCAGAGGCTCGAGAACCCCTGGCAAACTACTGGTATAAGTCCAATAATTCAAAAGCTAAGGAACTTGGAGTCTGATAGTTGAGGGCAGGAAGCATCCAGCATGGGAGAAAGATGAAGGCGGGAAGACTCAGCAAGTCGTCTCATTCCACTTTCTTCTGCCTACTTTATTCTAGTTGCACTGGCAGCTGATTAGATGGTGCCCTTCCAGATTGGGCATGGGTCTGCCTCTCCCAGTTGACTGACTCAAATATTAATCTCCTTTGGCAACACCTTCACACACACACACCCAGGAACAATATTTGGCATCCTTCAATCCAGTCAAGTTGGCACACAATATTAATCATCACAAGTATTATGCTAGTGAGTCATTAGGATGTCTTTTGCCCACTTTTTAAGCATGTTGTTTACTATTTGCTTGCTAGTTTAAGGTACTTATAGATTCTGGATATTAGACCTTGATGGATACATAGTTTAAGAATATTTGCTTCAATTCTGTGGGTTTTCTGTGTGCTTTGTTGATAGCTTCTTTTGCTGTGCAGAAGTTGTTTAGTTTAACTAGGTTTCATTTATCAATTTTGTTTTTGTTGCAATTGCTTTTGGCCTTTTTGTCATGAAATCTTTGCCGCTTCCTAAGTCTAGAATAGTATTTCCTAGGTTTTCATCAAGAGTTTTTATAGTTTTAGACATTACATTTAAGCATTTAATCCATCTGGAGTTGATTTTTGAATACGGTGTAAGGAATGGGTCCGGTTTTAATATGCATATTTCTAGCCAGTTATCCCAGCACCATTTATTGAATAGGGATTCCTTTCCCCATTGCTTGTTTTTGTTGACTTTGTTGAAGATCAGATAGTGGCAGATGTGTGGCCATTTTTCTCGATTCTCTATTCTGTCCCATTGGCCTATGTGTCTGCTTTTGTACCAGTACCATGTTATTTTGGTTACGGTAGCCTTTAGTATAGTTTGAAGTTGGGTAATGCGATACCTCCAACGTTGTTTGTTTTGCTTAGGATTGCTTTGGTTATTCAGGCTCTTTTTATTGGTCCACATGAATTTTAGAATTTTCTAATTCTATGAAGAATCTCATTGGTACTTTGATGAGTACAGCATTGGATATGTAAATTGCTTTGGGCAATATGACCATTTTAATAATATTGATTCTTCTTATGGGCATGAAATGTTTCCCATTTGTTTGTATCATCTCTGGTTTCTTTCAGAAGTGTTCTGTAATTCTCCTTGTAGAGGTCTTTCATCTACCTTGTTAGCTGTATTCCTTGGCATTTTATTTTTTATGTGGCTATTGTGAATGAGATTGCACTCTTGGTTTAGCACTCAGCTTGAATGCTGCTGGTGAATAAAAATGCTACTGATTTTTGTACATCAATTTTTGTATGCTGAAACTTGCTGAAGTTTTTTATCAGATCTAGGAGATTTTGGGCAGAGACTATGGGGTTTTCTAGTTATAAAATAATATTATCTGCAAACAGAGGTAGTTTGACTTCTTATTATTAGTTGGATGCCTTTTCTTTGTTTCTCCCGCCTGATTGCTCTGGCTAGGACTTCCAGTACTATGTTGAATAATAGTGGTGAGAGAGGGTATCCTTGTCTTGTTCCAGTTCTCAAGGGGAATGCTTCCAGCTATTGCCCATTCAGTATAATAATACTGACCATGGGTTTGTCATAGATGGCTTTTACTATTTTGAGATATGTTCCTTCAATGCCTAGTTTGTTGAGGGTTTTTACTATGAAGGAATGTTGAATTTCATTGAAAGCCCTTTCTGCAGCAAGATGTTTTCTTGGGACTCTTTTGTTGTTTTGTTTTTGGAATTTGTTTTAGAAAGTACAAAACAGGTGTGGATCATCTGTAGTCATTTAAAAAAACTTACAAGTGAAATTTTGAGTGTATGCTTCATAAAACACATACAAAGTTAACTTAATTTCAAAAGCAAATAAAACAAATGTTGATATGTATAAATACCACATAAACAGTCTTGAAATTAATATCAGAACTTCAAAAATGAACCCCAATGTCTAGAATGCTAAGACAAGAACAAATAAAGCAAATTTGCTAATTCACAGATATTTATAACCATATATAAAGTACTAAATATAATGTTGCCGTAGACTATTATTCAGGGCCAAATTCATAATATTCCTTTTGAAATAAGACATTACAAAAAAGTCTTAATAATTTTAGTCTATAAATTAGTAAGCAAATATTATGAAATTAACCTTATTTTGTTAACTATTATTACTCTTAAGTACAAAAAATGAGCAAATCATTGCTAATAATTCCAGTTGCACCAATTAATAATACTTGTATCAATTGTAATACTATCTAGAGTAATCATTCTCTCTCTTACAATTTTATTATAGGCTGTGTATAGAACAGACCTGATTCGATTCCCAAATATCTTGAGAAAAGTGTAAAGAGATTATATTCAAAGAGTAGCCATTTTTCTTTCATAAAGCAAAAATAAATGTTTTATTCATTCTTCCTGAAAAATGCATTGTAACTAATTAGTACTAAGATGAAATTCAAATCTTATATAATGAACCACAGGAAATGTATGAACATATTCATATATCTGCATGGAGCCATATTTCTGAGGAATGGAGAGAAACAAAGTGCCAAAATGGAGGTTATAAATAGGTTTTCCTGGCTTTATTCATATAGCTCTTTAGAGTCCCAGTTAGAAAAACATGCACTATAGTACATAGACGTTTTTACTATAAATATATGAGAGACATATAGTAAGTTTTTGGGAATATTTTATGCCATTGTAACAGTGAAATATTTCACTGCTAAAAGAAATCTAATAGAATTACCATGAAAGCATACAAAATAGCACTCTATCCCATCCTCTGCCCCCTCACCTGGGTCCTGACAGTCTCTCTACCTCCATCTTTCTCCTGTTCTCTATCTCTCCAACTGTTAAATCCTAAAAGTTGGAATTTTTTATATTAAAGAACAACATTTTATCAACAATTTTTATTGCTAAACACATGAATATTTGAAGACTTTATTCGTAAGAAATACTCGATGCCTCAAAAAAGTAGCAGGTAATAAATAATTCACAGTCCAAATGCTATTTATCATTTACCAAGTAATTATTACATCAGCATTTGTGATCTAGGTTATGTTGCTAGTGATTAGAATGACTGCAACCAACCTTTAGGTGGGGGATATTAATACAATTTTCATTAAGTGCTTGCTATATGCCAGATGAATACTTTGTGATAACTTAGGTTCATAGAAGCTAAGTAATTTGCACAAGATTATAAAACTGGTAAGTGGCAAAGTCAGGATTAAAATATAGCCAGACTGGCTTTTGTACCCCCACACTGGACCTCTACACTATACTGTCCTTGCTATAGAACATCTGGTGGTTCTTCTGTTATAGATAAGGAGACCAAGATCCACCTAGTTAAAATAAGTTGTGCAAAGTTATTTTTCCCTCAATATCATAGATTTCCACTTTTCTTATTCTAATAGTCCCCTTGTAAAACCTGTGCCTTTCTCCAGGAGCCCAATATTTTATTTGCTCCATCCACAGGCCAGCCTCGTGCAATATTCTAGGTGTACCTTGACTTTAGTTTAGGCCAATTGGCCAAAGTAGAAAGGTCCTGAAGTATATAGGCTAGGCCTGAGAGTTGCAGTTTTAGATCAACAACAGAATCTGAAAAAGAGACAGATAAATATTGAGGACAGGGAGAAATCTTGCAAACATAAAAGGGGAGAATGAGGAAAATTAATCTGCAAAAGAGAATCTTTAGAAGAAGAGAAAATGTTCTAGATTTGAATATTTGGGGAATGATATATTGGCTATCTTCTAGTTGCCTCTACTATGACTAAATGTTTGTTCCACCCTACCCACCAACAATTCATATGTTGAAATCCTATTCCCTCAAAACAGTGGTATTTGGAGATCGGGTCTTTGAGAGATAATCAGGTCATGAGAGTGGCATCCTCAAGATGGGATTAGAGCCTTTATAAAAAGAGACAGGAGAGAACTTGATTCCTCTCCCTTGGCTCTAGACCATGCAAAGATACAGCCACAAGGCAGCTGTCTAAGCTATGACGTAGTTCATCACCAGACACCTAATCTGCTGGTACCTTGATCGTGAATTTCCCAGCCTCCATAATTGTGAGATATAAATGTTTGTTATTTCAGCCGCATCATCTACGACATTATTGTTGTGGCAGATCCAGATACTCTGATCCCAAACTGATCCAGATACTCTCCAAATTCATTCTTTACACATGGGTTCTTTATCCTCTGTCAATGGAAGTTACCAGCAGGCGTTGGAGGAAAGAAGTGCTAGGTCAGGTGTGTATGCCCCTGGTTCACTTACTGCTGGGTTCTTGTGGCTTGGCTGTGAAGTTTCTCAAATGGCTCTTTCTGATCAGGCTATTAAACCTCTCCTTATGCTCTTCTTCCAGGAACCACCTCTTCCCCTTCCCCTTTCAGATCTAGCAGTGATGATGGCTCTATATTTTTGCTATCTCTAGAGCACTGCAGGCTGTTGGTGGTGTCTTTACGTCCCTGACTGAAACAGTAAACCTGGAAGATGGGAAAGAAGTAGTCAATAAAATCTAATTGAGCAGAAAGTAGAGAATACAGAGAAGCATATTTTACCTGATTATTATTAATAAAGATTTTCTGAACAATAACAATGCAGTGTGCAGTCTGAAGAAACAGAAATGTCAACTTTTGAAGATGAAAGTCAGGCAATTAAAGATATTTAGTACAGTAAGAACTTCTGGATGTAGGCCCAAAACTTACAAGAAATAAAATCAAAATAAATTTGTGGTTGTTCAAAGTGTCCTATACCAAGTACTTTGGAGGGCCTCACCATTTCATAGCACTCATTTAACCAAACATTTTACTCTAATTTAAGTCCAGTCTTTGTCTATTAGTGTTATAAAAGGAAGGCTAAATATAAAAGAAAAATAAGAATAGATTAGGCTTAGTGTCCTTATTAGAACTTGACTAAACACTTTTTTAACATCAGGTTTCTTGAGCTTTAATTTACAAATAGTAGTATTCACCTTGTTTGAGTGTATAGTTCCGAGTTTTGACTAACATGTATAGTCATGTTTTCCCCACCAAAATTAACATATAGAATATTCCCATCAAACCAAAAAATCTATTGGTGGCCATTTAAAATCAGTTTCCTCCACCAAACTCAAGTACCAGACATTAGAAACTGCTGGTACTTTATTTCTGTCCCTATGGTTTTCTGTTTTCCCAGAATTTCAAATAAATGGAATCTTACAATATGTGGCCTTTTATATCTGACTTATTTCCTTTAGCATAATGTTTTTGAGAGTCATCCTTATTATTCTATCAATACTATACAAACTATGTATCAAGAATTCATTCCCAGTTGCTGAGAAATATAATATTTTATAGATGTACCACAAGTTTTTAATCCATTTGCCTGTTGATGTACTTTTGGGTTATTTCTAGTTTGGGGTGATTATGAGTAAAGCATCTATTAAGTATTGAGGTAAGTTTTTCGTGGTAACCTATGTTTTCATTTCTTCAGAGTAAATACATATAAATGTTTGGTTATAAAGAGCTATACAGAAATTCTCTAGGCCATATTTTCTTCATTTATAAAATAGAGATAAATTGTTTTTGTGTGGATTAAATGGGTAAACATGATGTGGCATTTAGAACAGTCTCTGGCACATAGTAAAAACTCAATAAATGCTAGCTATTAACATTATCAGAGACATATTGTCAATTCCAGTCCAAATCCCAAATTGGCCTCTTGCCTGAAATTCTTTTAAGTTCAGAAGGATCTGTATCTGTGGATGTGTTTATTTATTTTGTTTTTTGTTCCAGCAGAGTTTAAGAAGACATCTGTCAATATTAGAGAACTGAAGCTTACCTGGAGATAACAAATGATGACATTTGAATTTTGTTTCATCTTTGGAGTTTAAGATTCAGCTATAGGATAATCAGCAGACACTCATACATAATAGTATGGTCTTTAAAATATCCCATCAATACTTATCAACTTATATGCCTATGTAATAATACTGATCCCTACAATAGCTCTCCATTCCTTTAGTTCTAGTTTACAAGATAAAAATGTAAGGCATGAGCAATTAGACATGTCAATAGAAAGGTTAGCATTCAAGACAGAATCAGAATTAAATATTCCTAAGGTGTTTGTCTCCTATTTATCAGACCACACTGGCCTTGTAAGTGTTTGTGTGCACATGCATATGTGAATGTGTGTGTGTGTGTGAAATATCATACTCATATTTTAAAAAAAAGAGTTCTGCAACTGAATTAATTTTATCTTTCAACCTTAAAATTTTAGACTCCTTATGACACCCAAATGCTATTAAAAAAAAAAAAACTATATTCAATGTTCTTAATCTTTCTCTTGCTTGGCGAGCTATTAATATAATATCATTGACAGGAGAAAAATTACGAAATCTTTAAGTTTCCTCTCAAAAGGTAAAAATTAAAGAGCAAGATCCACAGGTTCTACATGTATTTTCTCTTTAACACTATACCCTGTATATTTTAGAATTATTTTTGTTAGTTTGAGACAATTTTTGATCGTTTATTTAGAATATTTATATAGTGTAAGAAAAATCTATTTCTGTTAAGGCATATACACATACAAACCCTAATATATTCAAAAGAATTCAATAAGCCACCTTAATGAAACTGTTACAAATGTGAATTATGCATGTGAAATAGACTCAAATTTCTTTAAGTGAATTTCCCACCCTTTAGATTCACCTGATGTTTGAGCTCATGGAGTCTTGAAGAAAATCCAGCTTGGAGTGAAATTTAGGAGGGCAGAGTAAAGCAGACAAATCCAAGTGATGAGAGCTGTCAGTAGATCTGCCGTGGGATAAAATTGGCAGGTTCTGCTTGGCTCTAGTCACAGGTGGAACATAATTTGATGGCTTTATCTATAACTCTCCTGAGCATTTTTTTCTACGTCATAGAAATCTGGTTCAATTCAGTCTGACAGATGGATATCCAACTTGTAGAAACGTGGGAGCCCTTGCAACTCACACTAAAAGAAACATGACCGCCAGCCTTCTTGGGAACAGAGATACAAAGTCGGTAAATTGTGATATTGGGGACATCTGTTACTGAGTTTCATGTTCCTAACCCCAGGCATGCACTATGTGAACCATAATATATGTATGGCCCCCTGCAGATAATTTTGTTACGTTGGTTAAGCTTAAGTATGGAAGGTAGAACCAGATGAGTTGCGTAAATGTTGTATTTACCTAATTGCATTTTAAATCATTCTCTGAACATAACCAGTGTGATTTAGCTCTGCAGGTTCACTGTCACTGATGCACTAAATGTATTTGGGGCCCTGGCTCTCATCACCAAGAACAACTTAAAGGGTTAATGGTCATGAAAATGTTATTTAATGTTACTTTAGTGGTATTTGCAGTTTTTATTCAAAATTTAAGAAAATTCAGGATGTTAGTTCATGAATATCACAAAATGCTACAGTTTTTCTCCTTTACTGCTTGCCCTTTCTCCCCACAAATTGTGTTTTCACTTTATGTGTTTGGAAATACAAGATGCAAATGGCTAATTGGAGAGAGGATGATGCACTGGGTAACAAATGAACTTTCAAAGGAGTTCATTATTAAAACAAATCTGGCTGTATTTTTTCAGATTGACAATCTATACAAATATGTGTCAGTGAAAGTTTCTCACCGTTTCCCTCTTACCACCTGCATAACGTACACGATTCCACAGAACACCAACCCTGTGCTCAGCTTTTACTGAAGGACTTGCAATCGGTGTTCTTGCGGTAATGTTCATCCTGCTTCGAATGCTTTTTTCCCCAAGGGTTGGTCCCTCTTTTAATTTAAGTTTCAAAAGTCACCTTGTCAAAGGACATTTCTTACTTCATCCTCCTGTCTCATTTTTATTTTTTCCCTCTGTTTTATTTTTCTTTATAACACATCCCTACTCACATCGTATTTATGTGTATATTGTTTGTTCCTCCTCTTGAAACATAAGCCACATCACATAAGTTACTTCATTTGTTTTTCTCTGTGGTATAGCAGTGCCTAAAACAGTACCCAACATATAGTGTCTGCTCAATAAATATTAGTCAAACTAATAAGATGAATTGGCCTCGGGAAACATGAATAACTGAAACCTGGAACCCTCACAGACTTCCCTTGCAGCTTTTCTGTTCCTGCTGTCTGTTACCCTATTTTCAATCAAACCAAAGAGGTTGTAATGTCTGTCATAATTTTAGATATTTTCATTAATACCTCTGCCTCCATCTAGGGGATACACTCAAGGCAGAAATGGACATAACTGTTGGGAAGAGATGGGGATTTTCTCATGAGCCATGCTAGTTTTTTGATCTTAGAACCCACCATGATAAATCTCTGAAGAGGTCTCATCTCCCAGATCCTCAACTCACCTTTTCTCAGATTGTACTCAGGCACTTTTGTGAAAGGTGGAGTAGACAGGGTGGCATGATAAGAAAGAGCTCCTCTTGCTCTTTTCCACATGGATTGTCTCCCTTTTGATGGCCTCGCAAGCCCCCCAATTTTCCTTTTGACATTGTTTTATACAGTATTTAAATATAGTTGTGTACATGAAACTTATTTTAATGCCCATCTTTCTGAATCCCTGACTCCGTTCCGATGTCTCTCATATTTTCCAATCTGTGACTATCAACTCCATATTAAAAATGGGACTGCTTGCACTTATTGCAGTACATGTGTCAAACTGATCCCTCAAAACTTCCTGATGAAAAATAGACCATTCTAGCTCTTCACTACCTGCTTTTTAATAGACCAAAAAAAAAAGTCCCTCCATCCTAAGGGCTTCTCTCTCAGTGAAAAAATATGGCAAAACCTTTGCTGAGAGACACACATCAATACCTGTCAATGAAACCACTGGAAATATTGTCCCAATGTGAATATATTTCCAATTCGATCTCTTCTATTGTCCACAGTAGGCAACCAGAATTGCAAAGGAACTGTAGAAGGGATGTCTTTTTTTCAAGGGATAAGAAGTATACAGACTTGAATATCAGGCACAATTGTGACAGTGAGAAAGTCATATAATTACTTTGAAATAAGAGGCCAAAATTTCAGGGTTAAACTAGAGTTGGGAATGAGACAGCCACATTGAAGGGGGTCCCTAGAGAAACTCCAACCAGCCTGCCCACTGAGGTGGAGCCTTGGGAAGTTCAGGACATTTGCAGCAGGGAGGAGCCTGGCCCCACCTCTTCCTGTGTGGAACCTGGGATTCAAGCTGCAGGCTGGAAGCACTCTAGCAGGGATGCTGGCCTAGCAAGAGTCCCTGTTTCCCTGTTTCACCCAATAAAATCCTGTCTCACTCACCATTCAAATTGTCTGCAAGCCTGAGTTTTCATGACTGTGGGACAAAGAACCCCGACCTTAGCTGAACTAAGGAAAATAAATCCTGCAACATTTTGGCACCTAACATGGGGCTCAAGAAGCAATGAGTGAAATGGGGACTCAGAACCTCTCACTGTTGCTTCTAAGCATTTTTATCCCAGGACTTCTGAGGATTGGGGATACATACCACCAAACCCCGTGACTCCCTGGGGTTGGGGAAAAGGCCCTTTCCTTCCTTTTTCAGGACAGGGGAGCAGGGGCTCCTCGCTCCCCCATCCCTTCCATGCTGGGTCTGGGACATATGGCTCAAGAGTCTCACACAGCCGGCTGGCTGGTTCACAGCCAGGAGCCACTGCAGTCTTCTCCTTCCCCGCCCAAGAGGTTCAGCTCCATCAGACAGTAATTAAACTTTTCTCCCTGGTGGAGAAACCACTTGCCTAAGAATAAGAGGTTCTCCTCGAGGCATTTTAAAACCGTTTCTCTTCTTTCCTCTTCTCCACCCTGTCGGCAAGTTAACTTTCAAAGTTTTTTGTTTTGTTTTGTTTTGTTTTCTTTTAGGAGATGTTTTACTAGGCCAGCCCCGTGCCCCCTCTCCACTCACCCACCCACCAACTATCACTGTATTCTCTGCAAAGTTTTGGTTGTGAAATCAAGCCTTCATCTTGTTTTACATCCTGGGGGCATGGCCAGTAACTGCCTGGCAAGGCTTTGTCCAGCAACCCTGCCTTAGGGGATGTTCCTCTCAGGTTAAATAATCTGCATGTTTTCCTAGCCCTGTCTCTTAAAAGGCCCTACCCAGCAACTGGGTTTTCTTCTGCCTGTCTGTGTGTACTATATGTGATATCTGTAAAAATAACTCTAATTGATTTGGCCCAAAGAAAAGTGCTTGGACCTAATATTTTTTAAAGTTAAAAGCTGTGGTACCTTTCATTTCACATGACTTTAATCTTTAAGAAATAAAAACAGCCCTAAAGATTATTGGTAAAATGCAGGTCAGATTCAAGGTTTGCTAATTGTTTTGAGTTTACAAACTGCTTTTGGGCTTTGAGAACTATTTTACTTGTCAGCTACATCATTGGTAGGGTCTGGGGACATATGGAACTAACTACATCCTTAATTATGCTGGAGTCAAATCTTGGTTGCACTTATCACACAATTAAAACAACTTAACAAGTTTTACCTTAAAGTTAAAAATTGCTAGGAGTTAATTGAAACTACTAGAAATAGATTTATACGCAAGCTGTGTAAGAACAGCAAAATGTGCTTTTTTAGTAAAGGTTATAAGAAGTCATGGAAATGTAAACTTTTGCCTAAAATTAAATGACTATTTTGAGTTAAACTAGGAAAAAACTAAAGGTTCAAAGAAGTGATGGAAGAATTGTGGAAATTAATCTTGCAGAAGAAAGTCTCTATGTAAATATTTTTGCTAAGTTCAAAAGGATATTAAATGTTTTTTTCTGTAAATTGAGCATTGAAGTAAAAACACAACAAGAAATTCTTAAAATTCTATTCTGCTCTTTGGCAAAATTTATAAAGGGTTATAAAAGTTTTTTGCTTCTTTAAAATTTCTGAGTCATCATTTTCACAAAATAAATAACTTACAATAATCGGGATTTCTATTTCATAATATCAGATGTTTTAAACTTTGAACGTTTAACAGCCTTTCCAAAATCAAACTTCAGTTTTAAAATTGTCTTCCCTGACACCTGGCTTTGTGGATAGTCCAGAGGGTCCCTGGAATGTCCAAAAGAAAAGAGGTAAACAGGATTATTTAACATGTTTAGGTACATGGGATTGACAAAATGATGCTCAAATTTCTTTAGATTATGTCTTGGTGAATAATGCTAATATATGTTCCAAAATTGTATGGGGTTTCTAAAATTCTAATGTCTGAGTATAGATATCAATCATAATTAAGGTTTTTTTGTTAAGTTATTGTAAATCACAGAGATAATCAAACTTCTTTGTCAATCATGTTTCTAACTGTAACTATCCTGGATATTGTGCTATTTACAAATTGTTGTCTTGTTTTATTCCTTTTCAAAAGATGGTTCATAATAAGCTATAGAACTGTAATGGGTACTCTCAAATACAGGTTTCTGATAACTTTGGAGATTGTGACACTGGAATAGAGAAAAACATATAGGATTCATAAAGGGCTGAAATGTTCATGAATACAAGCAAAACAAAAACTAAATGGACTAAACTCAGAAACTGAAGCAATCCTTTTAACTTTTGTTTGGAATATTGCTGATCCTTGTTTTTTTTTTTCCAGAGTCAAGGAAATTTATTTTGAACTATTGGCAGACTTTAATAATTAAGTAAGGTATACACTCCTGTGATTAAAATTTAGAGCATGTTTGTTTCTCTCTGCCTGGTTCCTCTAGAACTTACAGACTATCTGTGAGTATTCTTAACTTGTGGTAATGTAGTTGTTTGCATCAGTGCAATAAAAATCCATTATTCTTTTGCAACAGGACACAATTGGAAAAATGCTTATTTTACCAAGGCTTTGATTGGAAGGGTATATTTCCCTTTAAGGAGTAAAGCTTGACTTACATTGCTGATAAAAGACCCAGGGGAGACTGGCTTCATACCCTCACCTGCACAGTCCCTGTACAGGGTTCTTGACATGTTGTCAGTAAGAATGTCACTTTCTAACAGGTCCAGGAGCTCCAAGTTTATTATGGGACCTTAAGAGGAAAGTATTACCCAACTCGCGGTCGTTTGAGGATAAAAATTCATGGTTGGGCTTGGCTTTAAAAGGTCTTATCTGAGATTTCTTGTGGAACAAACTTCCATCAAAGCCAATCCAAAAGGCCTATTTAGAAATAATTATTCTTGATACACTTTATGCAAATAATCAGTCAAGTATAAAACTAAAATCTATTTTGCAAACAGCTCAGTCCTATTATAGTTTTTTTTTTTTTAACAAAAATGAGGACTGAAAAGAGAGAAATTATTTTCCAAAACATAACATATATTTTTAATGAAATTCTAAACTCATTACTTATATTTTAGTTTTTGCCTACATTTTAGGCTAACCCTGCTTGTTCCTGTGAACCTACCAGTAAACTCTGGCTGCAGCTCAGAAACAACAAGAGGGATGGGTAATGCAGAAATCCGAATTAATATTCTATTTCTGAGCAATTATCCTGCAAATCCTGCCAAGTGATGGGAACAAATAGGATGCTCATCACTTGGAGATTTCCTTTTGGGAAAGTAAAACCAAGGGAGCTAACCAAAACCAAACACCATGCACCCAAATCCCAGCAAGCATAACTATAGCCACCAGGTATCTGGGTATGTCACAAGACATCTTTTCCTATCCCTTGTTGGAGGAGGACTCAGTTCCACAGTTTCACCTTAGCATTTGGCTTATGATAAAGGGTCCATGCAACTCCCCGCCCCCCACTCTGAAACACATTTTTGTCCCAGACTTAATTTCAAGCTTCAGGTCATAGCTGTAGGAAAGAAAACTGGATATAAGGGATGCAGATGATAACAGAAGTTAAAAGGCATGGCCCAGGTGAGCCTAGTTGGTTCCTGCTGATTAAGTCAACCCCAAGCTTTGTGTTTCATAGATAAAGGCCATGTTAGTATCCGTGGCATAAATGAGGTCTAGGGAACTCCAAGGCTGCTGACAGTAGGTGGAAAAGAGAACTAGGTGAGAACAGATAATTCCTATTCTCTAGGCACCCCTGCTTCATGGGTGCAAGCCGCTTTGGCACTCATGGCGGGACCTGCCGATGTCACTAGAAATCGGGGATGCAAGGATGGAAGAGGGAAAGATGATGCTCTTCTCTCTTTCCCTCAGGTACCTTGGGTATCTGCTAGGAAGAGAAGAAAACCAGGGACACCTGCTCCGCTCTTTCTAGATGGGTAGCCATTCATCTTCAGTCTGTACCCCTTTAAAATGCATCCGGAACCCCTGGGACTTCTTTGAAAAAAATAAAACACCTTCATTTTTCCTCTCTCCTCCCAGGTTCTCTCTTCACTAATAGGTAATTGTGTCTCTGTACTATGAGACACTCCCCTCAGATGCATCCTCCAAACTGGAAACTTAATTTCCCAAACCTTAAACTGGTTGGCTTAGGACTGGGCTCAGGAGAAGGGAACACAGAAGCCCAATATGCCAGCAAAAGGGTACACGTTTTTTCTTTAACCAGTCAGGCTTTTGGCCCCCCTCTCCCCATGCAAACTGGAAAAAGGCCTTATAATTTTTTAGTTGTCCTTATGTCCCCCTCGTTTTGTTTTGATACATGTTTTCTAATAATCTCGTTTGTCTGTTCTTGCCTTCAGGCCATCAAACTCCAAACAGTCATGCAACGAGAGCCTCTGACAGTGGTCCCTTCTGCTGGGAACCCTTTGGTGGGCTTCTAGGGAAGCTCTGACTGCCCTTTCCCCAAAACAGCACCCTCTCTCAGCAGGCAGCAGTTAAGATCAGTCTTCATCTTTATCCTTATTCTAAGGCCAGTTAGATGTACTTCTTTAGAGGGTGGAAAGAGACAGCCAGGTGGGAGGGTGTCCCTGGAGAAACTCCAATCAGTCTGCCCACTGAGGTGGAGCATCAGGAAGTTCGTGACATTTGCAGCAGGGAGGAGTCTGGTTTTTCTCTTTCTGGGTGGAACCCGGGATCCAAGCTGTGGGCGGGAAGCACTCTAGCAGAAATGCTGGCCTAGCGAGAGTCCCGGTTTTCCCCCTTTCTTCCTTTTCACCCAATACAACTCTGTCTCACTCACCATCCAAATTGTCTTTGTGCCTGACTTTTCGTGATGGAACGAAGAACCCCACCGTTAGCTGAACTAAGGGAAAGTCCTGTAACAGGAACACATTATGTCCATGCTTTTGTAGTATCCTAAAGGTATCCTGTAGAGCAGGACAAGCAGTTGGGACTCTGTTTTTCTTTGTTTTTAAACAAATACTTAAGCAACCTACTTTCATTTCCTCCTCAGAGTAACTCTACTAAATCTATTACCATTAAGTAAAATGGTTTTATTTGCTGAACTATGATTATCTAAGCTTGGTTCTATGAATTGAATTTGCTGAGGAAAAAATCACCAAATACATTTTACTCCATCATATTAACTTTTACTTCCCCTGGTCACCTGTTTCATAAGCCTGGACATATTTTCCTTTTCTTTACTTAGACATATATCAAATCTACATCTATTTAGGTGAATTTAAATTATGAAGTTTGTTAAATAAAGATACATTACTTTATTTTGATAGCATTTCAATATTATATGAAAAGGGTGCAGTATAGCATCGCTTTTTGCTTTTCCTAGTTATTTCATGGGCAAATGCTTATGAGATGAAAAGGGCTTCTCATCAAAACCCATGAATATTTCACTTCAGAAAGAAACACAATCATCTCCAGGTTACCAAAGGTCAGCAAAATCTACTCCAAAAATGCAAGTTGCATGGTAAGCTAACAACAAAAAAGCCACAGCAATGAGGGTGGTGAGTTAGTGGGGAGGGTGACAACAGAAATATTATCAATGAACACAACTGCAATGGATGTGGAATTGAAATTTTCTGGACTGCTAACCCTCACCCTCTTCCTCTACACCAGGAGCCATGCAAATAGGATGCTGGGATCCACCTACACTTTAATAAATATATCTATAAATTAGTCTATTCTATCTATTGTCTTCTCTGCTCCCAAGAAAAATGAGAGCATTCAACATTTTTTTAATTAGAGGAAATTAGAAGAAAGAACAAATGAGGGTAGAAAAAAATCAAACCAGGCAAGAGGTTAGTACATGAAATGCACACAATAAGATCTGGCGAAGTCGATAGAGATGGACCCCAATATTGCTTTCAAAAGCTCTCTAGAAGTCAAAGAAAAATGGGAAACACAATACATTGTGTGATTCAATTGTCCACAAGATAAAGTCCAACTACTTACTCAGCACTTTTCTGGGTACTGAGTGCTGAGAAAAATATTTCCCATAAGACTTTGTGTAAAGTTTCTTATAATGTTCTCTCATAAGCAGACCTCATAAGTAAAGATAAAACATTTAAAAGGTTGTTTCTTATAGTATGCTAATGATGTGATGAATCATTGGAAGGAAATCTACTCATATCACAAATAGTTATCTTCTCTAGCCAGTTTAATACAACAAGCTGAATGTACTGAGGCAGGAGTATAGGGTCTGGAGGCCTTTTCCCACTGAATTCCTAGAACTAAATAGAAAGGAAAACCCTAACTTTCCACAGTTAAATAACACAAGGACCAGAGGCTACTCCGTTTACAAACCCCCACATTTTCTGTGCAGCAGATGGAAAATTGAAAGTACCTCTGACTGGTGGCTTTTTGCTTTTACTCTTCTGCGTGGCCACCTTTTCTGTGCAGCAGATGGGAAATGAAAATACCTCTGATTGGTTTGCTTTTTGCAATTGCATTTTGCAACCAATCTCGCGCCTGTAATCCCAGCACTTTGGGAGGCAGTGGCTGGTGGATCACGAAGTCAGGAGATGGAGACCATCCTGACTAACATGGTGAAACCTTGTCTCTGCTAAAAATACAAAAAATCAGCCGGACGTGGTGGCATATGCCTGTAGTCTTAGCAACTCAGGAGGCTGAGGCAGGACAATCACTTGAACCTGGGAGGTGGAGGTTGCAGTAAGTGGAGATTGCACCACTGCACTCCAGCCTGGGTGACAGAGGGAGACTCCATCTCGAAAAGAAAAGAAAAGAAAAGAAAAGAAAAGAAAAGAAAAGAAAAGAAAAGAAAAGAAAAGAAAAGAAAAGAAAAGAAAAGAAATAGGAGAGAAGAGTGTAACTTTGTAACTTCACTTCAGCCTCTGATCCGTTGCAGTTTGCAACCAATCAAACTGATTGCAGGCCAAGTCTTCGTTTGCATAGAAGTGCAACTTTGTAACTTCATTTTGTAACTTCACTTCAGATGTTTGCATAGGATTGCGACCTTTGTAACTTCAGTTCAGCCTCTGATTGGTTGCTTTCCACAACCAGGCTGATTGAAGTCCACCACTTCATTTACATGGGGTGAACACCAAGTGACCAATGGGAATCCTCTAGGGTGTATTTGCACCCAGAAAGATTCTGTATTCAGGCCCTTGAGTGGTTGCTCCAGCTGCTCCCACACTGGAGTGTACTTTCATTTTCAAAAAATCTCTGCTTTTGTTGCTCCATTCTTTCCTTGGTTTATTTGTGCATTTTTGTCCAATTCTTTGCTAAAAACACCAAGAATCTGAAAACTCTCCCCTGATAATAGTACTAGATAGTATATTCTCTTCCCGCAGAGTTCTTGGAAATATTAAACAGCTCTACTTCAGAGAACACCCCTTGAGAAGTTTGAGAAATGTATATATTCCCATGCTGCTTGTTATGTTTTAACACCTGTATTTTAACATAGAGTCACACTGCAGTCAAGTTTAACAACCAGTTTTTAATGGTGAGGGTGCTGATGATGAAACATTCATTATATATGCATACACTTTTTGCATAGTACTTTATTTAAACTTGTAAAAACAAATGGGATTTGTTAAAAGTGACTTAATTATATACTAAAAATAAATAATTGACTGATTTTACTAGATAGCTAAATCAAACCTCACTCATGATTATAAACATATCAGATAAGTGTGAGTTTACCTTTGAATACTAAATCTGCTTCACAAAGAGAGTTTGTAAATGTCATCTAGCCACAAATACCTAGGTCAGTATGTCTTTTCTGCTCTTGAAAAACAGTCATGTACTCTCCTTTTCTATTGAATCTGTATACGTATTTCCATAGGATTGAGAATCCATTGTATTTACTCAATATTCAGTTACAACATTACCAGGTGTACTAGTCCCTTTTCACATTGCTAAAGAAAAGAGGTTTAATTGAATCACAGTTCTGCAAGGCTGGGGAGGCCTCAGGAAACCTACAATCATGGTGGAAGGCAAAGGGGAGGCAGGCACATATTCACATGGCCATCAGGAGAGAAAGAGAGTAAATGTGGAAGTACTACACACTTTCAAACAACCAGATCTCATGACAGCTCACTCACTATCAGGAGAACAGCAAGGGAAAATCCATCCCCATGATCCAGTTACTTCCCACTGGGTCCCTTCCTTGACACATGGGGATTGCAATTCAAGATCAGATTTGGGTGGGGACAGAGAGCCAAATCATATCATTCTGCTGTTGGTCCCTCCCAAATCTCATGTCCTCCTCACATTTCAAAACACAATCATGCCTTCCCAACAGTCCCCCAAAAGTCTTAACTCATTCCAGCATTAATCCAAAAGTTCAAGTCTAAAGTCTCATCTGAGACAACGCAAGTTCCTTCTGCCTATTAGCCTGTAAAATCAAAAGCAAGTTAGTTACTTCCAAGATACAATGAGGGTACAGGCATTGGCTAAATGCTCCCATTCCAAATGGGAGAAATGGGCCAAAACAAAGAGGCTACATGCCCCATGCAAGTCTGGAACTCAACAGGACAGTCATTAAATCTTAAAGCTTGAAAATAATCTTGTTTGACTCCATGTCTCACATCCAGGCCACGTTGATGCAAGAACCAGGCTCCTAAGGCCTTTGGCAGCTCCACCACTGTGGCTCTGAAGGGTACTGCCCCTGTGGCTGCTTTCACGAGCTGGTGTTGAGTATCTGTGTCTTTTCCAGCTGCATGCTGCAAGCTGTTGGTGGATTTACCATTCTGGGGTCCGGAGGACGATGGCCTTCTTCTCATAGCTCCAATAGGCAGTGCCCCAGTGAGGACTCTGTGGGGGAGTTCCAATCCCCACGTTTTCCCTCTTTATTGCCCTAGCAAAAGTTCTCCATGAGGGCTCTGCCCCTGCAACAGACTTCTGCCTGGCCACTTAGGTGTTTCCCTACATCTTCTGAAATCTAGGTGGAGGTTCCCAAACCTCTGCCTCCTGTGAACTCCCAGGCCCAGCACCACATGGAAGCCACCAAGGCTTGGGGCTTGAACCCTCTGAAGCAATGGCCCAAGCTTTACCTCGGCCCCTTTAGCCATGACCGACGCTGAAATGCTGGGACACAGGTTGCTGTGCCTAATGCTGCACAGAGCAGCTGGGCACTCAGCCTGGCCCATAAAACTGTTTTTCCCTCATAGTCCTCTGGGCATGTGATGGGGAGAGCTACCTTGAACAGCTCTGAAATGCCCTGAAGACATTTTTCCCATTGTGTTGGCTACTAACATTTGGCTCCTTGTTACTTATGCAAATTTCTGCAGGTGACTTGGACTTAAATTCCTCCCCATGAGGCCGGGTGCGGTGGCTCAAGCCTGTAATCCCAGCACTTAGGGAGGCCGAGACGGGCGGATCACGAGGTCAGGAGATCGAGACCATCCTGGCTAACATGGTGAAATCCCATCTCTACTAAAAAATACAAAAAAAAAAAAAAAAACTAGCCAGGCGTGGTGGCGGGCACCTGTAGTCCCAGCTACTCGGGAGGCTGAGGCAGGAGAATGGCGTGAACCCAGGAGGCGGAGCTTGCAGTGAGCTGAGATCGCGCCACTTCACGCCAGCCTGGGCGACAGAGGGAGAATCCGTCTCAAAAAAAAAAAAAAAAATTCCTCCCCATGAAAATAGTTGTTTTTCTATACATGGTCAGGCTGCAAGTTTTCCAAACGTTTACACACTGCTTCCCTTTTAAACATAAGTTCCAATTTTAGACCATCTCTGTGAACGCATTGACTGTATGTTTTCAGAAAAAGCCAGGTCACATCTTTAATGCTTTACTGCTTAGAAATGTCTTTGGCCAAATACCTTAAATTATCTCTCTCAAGTGCAAATTTCCACAGATCTCCAGGGCAGGGGCAAAATGCCACCAGTCTCTTTGCTAAAGTATAGCAAGAGTGAGCTTTGCTCCAGTTCCTGATAAGCTCCTCATCTCCATTTGAGACCACCTCAGCCTGGATTTCATTGTCCATATCACTATCAGCATTTTGATGAATGCTGATAGTCTCTAGGAAGTTCCAAACTTTCCCACATCTTCCTGTCTTCTTCTGAGGCCTCCAAACTGTTCCAAACTCTGCCTGTTACCCAGTTCCAAAGTTGCTTCCACATTTTCAGGTATCTTTACAGCAATGTCACACTTCTCTAGATACCAACTTTCTGTATTAGCCCATTTTCACACTGCTATTCAGAACTACCTGAGACTGGGTAATTTATAAAGAAAAGAGATTTAATTGACTCACAGCTCTGCATTGCTTGGGAGGCCTCAGGAAACTTATAATCATGGCAGAAGGCAAAGGGGAAGCAAGGCGTGTCTTACATAGCAGCAGGAGAGAGAGTGAGGTGCGAGACTGCCAAACACTTTTTCAACCATCAGATCTCATGAGAACTCACTATCACGAGAATAGCATGGAGGAAAACACTCCCATGACTCAGTCACCTCCCGCTAGGTCCCTTTCTCAACACAACAGGATTACAATTTGAGATGAGATTTGGGTGGGGACACAGAGCCAGACCATATCAACAGGGTCCTGTAGTTTTGAGCGTGACTCGAGATAAACTACCTCAGTTCTCTTGCTCTTCTCCTTTCACAGTCTATCTCTTCTGCAGTTGCACATTCTGGACAGCATGATACATTTCTAATGAGCCAGTTTCCTCCTTTTGAGTTCCTCTTTCTGTGCCTTTGGTCTCTGTAATACTGTCATTACTTTCCTTGCCCTTCTGGTGCCTCCTGTTCTGGTACTAGCACCTCTCTCTGTGGCTATGTCCCCCCAAGAAACAAGCAGTAAGGTATTGTTTCCACTCAGTGATCTGACCCTTTCCATAGTCTTCTCCACCTTCCCTATTCAGACCTTTTCCATGCTTTGAATTGCAGGAGATTCTCAGTCATGGATAATTCAGTGTTCATAGAAAGAAGCCTATGAATTCTTAGTGAGAGCCACCAAGTCTCTTCCTGGGAATCCAAACAACTCTCTACACAGACTTTCATTTTCCATTCATTTGAAGTGCTCATGTCACAGCTATGAGATAAAATCACAGTGGCTCTCTGTCCCCAGGGCTGTGCAGACATCAGACAAACTTTGATACTTGACATCAACTTGATGTGTGTTATGCATGCATCTTAATAGTTTCAGACAGTGAATGCTCAAAAACACACGGGAATAGGGAAGACGCTTTATATAAAGTCCTCTCAAAGTAGCACATTTGTCACCTGCCAGCCGAGCAAATAAATTAACATCAGTAATAGTATAGTCAGGAAAAACAATTCCCACATCTGAGGTTACCTGGGGTCACCTTAATTTTCCCAAATAACCATGACAACAAATATTCTTATCTCCAAAGCTGCTCTCTCCATCAGTACTGGCACACCAGTTTTCATTTTAAGAGGAAGGCAGCCTTTGAAGTAAGCAAGTCCTTTAAACAACCTAAGAAAACAAGTGAATTAATATGACACTTTCTCAAATATATAGGAAAATATTGTTCTGTTTTTACTATTATCATTAATCACATGCAGTGGTCATCCACTACACAGAATATCCTACTACTATGTGCTGTCAGAGAGGGAAAAAATTGGACCACTCTCTCCCATTATTTCAATTCTGAGCAAAGTTTTCATAAGGAATGTCACTCCTTGAGAGCCAGATAGGTGTGTTTGGCTGGTGCCTTCACATGTTCAGATCACATAGGTACTAATGAGTTTATTGAGAGGAGAGTAATTCTATGGATGGAACTATCTTCCCTCAGATAATTAATTGCAGCTCCCAAAAGTATCTGGCACCCCAATGAGCAGCTCACATCCTTGGAAAAGCTATATCATATAATCAGGATAAAACCTTATAAAACAATTTAGAGGGATATGGTAATATCATCCCACCAAAAAGCTGAAACCTGCACAAAAAGGACAATTCGATGCATGTTTTCTTTTGTAAACAACATCCAAAATTAGTAACTGAGGTAAAGGATGAATTTTTTTTTAAGTAATTATTTTGAACAATAACTAACACATGTGGTACATTTTCTAGTAATTGCTTTACAAATAGTAATTTCATTCTTACAAATTCTCATTAGGTGGTGCATCATTATTTTCTCCACTTTACAGATTAGAAAAGCAAGGCAGGTGCTAAGTAAGTTATATACATAATCACCCAAGATACACTATTAGTGAATGGCAATGTTAAATTTGAACTTGGCTGGATTCTGAGTCTGTGCTCTTGACTACTACTCCATAATTCTAACTTCAAACCAGAAAATCTGAAATACCTACTAGATATAACCTGCACGGGATTCTGAACATAACATTGTGTTACTAATGTGTTTTGATCTTTACAGAACTCAGAAGTATCAGTGATTAGTAGTAGCAATAGTTCAATTTATTGAGTGCCTACTAGAGTTGAGTATTTTGTATACATTATTTATTAATCCAACCATAATTTTTCAAAATGGTTAGGTGATCTACTTATGTACACATAAAGAACTTTAGAAAAGTTGAAATACTTGCTTAAGGTTTCATAGTCACTTGTATTTAAAGCCAGGTGACTCTGAATTCAAATGTTATATATATTCCACTCTGGGATCCCTTTTACTTAAGCAAATTTTATAAAAAGAATAATTAAGGTTCGTAGTTCATCTAAGTCTTAGTAGAATGCCACCAATATCTATTTTTCAAATGGATTTGGAAATAAACATGATGAAACGAGAAGGAAGAGAATGAAAAACAGGGTGAAGATTTTAGTTTAAAGTTGCATTAAACTTTAGTCAGCATGGACAAGTGAAATGGGTAAATAGAAATTGACCCACCACTGTCATTGTATCTAATGTCACATTTCTTTAAGAATAACTTCCAGATGCTGGCCGGGGTGTACATTTTGCTATTTCTGGCAAAGAAAACTCTTTTGCATTTTGCCAACCTGAGAGAACAGAATCTATTAATCGGTGCCAGCCATGATTTGTTCTTTCAACATAAAAGCACAGCCTTTTTCCTTGGAATGTTTTTAGTTACAATAATCTTTTACTTCATTTCTGTCTACAAGTGTGCACATTCATATTTACGCCATGAACTGTGTTAAGAGTTTAGCACTGGTTTGTTAATTTACTAAGTCAATTATCATAAATCAATACATAGCGGATTCCTTGGGGAACATAAATAGTCCTCCTAAGGCAGTGGTTCTCAAACTTTGGTCTGTATTAGAACACCTAGAATGTTTGTGAAGCACACAGAGGCAGGCTTGTTGAAGTAAAATTAGGCCTGAATCTCTGTATTTTTATCAAGTTGCTAAGTGCTTCAGACACCAAGCAAAGTTTGAGAACCACTGTTCTATGACTTATTTAAGCTCTTCTCATTTTTGGTTTCCAAAGCTGAGCTCATGAAGCTTTTCCAGATTCAAGTCTTCCTTTCTTACCTAGGTCCTGAGCTGAAACAATGGAATCTAGCAGAAGTTGCCTTTCCAGATTCAAATGGCTTCTATGTGCTGTTCCTGAGCCATAACTTCTTCCTGTCCACGTGCGCGGTTCCCAGGCTAGGCTAAAGTTGCTACTTCTTTAGTACTCTCGGCAGTAGCCTAGACATGAGGCTTTTCTCTACAGTGCCAGTTCTGTGACCAGAGTTACACCTTCTTCTGGCTAGTCCTGCCTGGGTCCTGAAATGTATCCACTGAAATTTATTTCCATCTACATACCTTTTAAGCAATTTATCCGTTCCACTTGATCTTTGAATGCCACCTGTACAGCAGTGTTCTCAAACTTTGGTTGATGTGGTAAGCAACCTTTAAGATGACCTCAATGATTCACTTGTTTTAGAAGTCACACCTTTGCGTAATTCCTTCATATTGAGTGTGAACCGGACTTGTTGAGTCAGTTCTGATGAACAGAAAATGACAGCAGTTCTAAGATGTTAGGAAGTTATGAAAAGACCATGACTTTCACCTTGGCACTATTTCTCATCCAATCTCTTGGATTACTTACTCAAAAACATACAACTGCCATGTCATGGGGTGGGCCTACGGAAAAGCCCACCTGGTAAGAGACCAACTGCCATAAACGAAGTAGCTGGAAAAAATAAGGTAAGCCTTACCTGAGCATAAAAGTCTCATTGCACTACTTAACCAGGAATCAGGATTAACAGGTTCAATAAGGAATACTCACTTTTTGTTCTCATTTTACGAAAGGACCTGTCTAAACAAACAAATCATATTAACAAATTGTAGCAACTACCCACAAAACAAACTGTTAGAACAAATAAAACTTTTGTGAGTGTAAAAATGTGCTATATGCATCTACTGAGCCATTGTTTGGCTTGTTCTAAACTATATATTGCCAACTTCCTGATTTTATGAGAAGGGATTTGTTATTTAAGGGCAAGGGATAGAGAATAAGAATAGTGAAACTATCTTCTAAGGAGTTATTTAAGTTTGTTGGAGCTTATGTGACTTGGAACAAGAGAGTAATGTTAAAACCATAACCACACAGAAATGACTTTAGAATAAAGTATAACATATTGGGAAGTATAATGATTGAGTCACAAATTTACCAAAACAGAAAAAGAAATTCCAACATTGTGATGATATTGCACATAACCAACTTAGTTATTCCTAAAAACAAACAAACAAACAAACAAACAAAACAAAAAACCTTGCATTTTTGCATTTTTTTCTGTGAATACAACTTTTTACTCAAGTAGTCCGTAACTCCCAAAACATTTTGTAATTTTTAAGCTAATATATTTTAATATTTGTACTCTATTACAGGTTTATTTCTAAAATGTCCTTTTCTAACATTCAGGTATTTAGCAACAGGGCAGTGTTTTCTATATAATACTAGCCAGATTCATATTATTATTTGTTTGTTTCTATATATGTAAAAGGAAACTTTATGTGCATAAAATTTCCCATTTCCTGACTGAATCTCATATGTCTTCTTGAGAACAGACAGTGTAACGATTTTTTTCTAGGTCCTCTCTAATTCTGAAATCAGGATACTTCAAGAATTCATCTGGAGGCCGAGGCGGGTGGATCATGAGGTCAGGAGATTGAGACCATCCTGGCTAACATTGTGAAATCCCGTCTCTACTAAAAACAAAAAAAACTGGCCGGGCGTGGTGGCGGCGCCTGTAGTCCCAGCTACTCGGGAGGCTGAGGCAGGAGAATGGTGGGTTCCCTAAATAATAAATAAATAATAAATAAAAATAATTTATCTATTTCAATATTGCAAATGTATTCAAGATGAAATTGTGACAAAATCCTTTTTTGAGTCAGTGAACAACTTCAAAAGAGAAAATGAGAAGCTTTTGAAAACTGTTTTAACTTGTTTAATCCACAAGAGCACTGTGTAGCCTCTATAACCTCACCACTCTTGTAAAAGTTGATTTGTAAGTTCATAGTAGTAAGTTCTACATTCAGGGACTGGCTTTATGCCAATGGGATGATGTCATGAACAGTATTTTATAATCTACTTTCTTTTTTAAAAAAACAATGTATATATGTCATATCTTTTCATGTCACTAAATACATGGTATTTTATCACCTAAATGATTTATTTAAGCAATATCCTGGTATTGAATATTTAGGTTGTTTGGTTTTTTTTCCATTGATAAACTCCCATAAACATTCTCATTGATACATTTTTGTGCATATCCAAGATTATTTCTTTAAGATAAATTCCTGGAAGTGGAATTGGTAAGCCAAATACAGGAACATTGCTAAGGCATTGACATGTATTGCCAAATGACCGTCCAGGAAGCTTTTGAACGCTTTAGATTCCCACCAGCAGTGGAAAAGAATGCTCATTTTCTCATACACTCACCAATGGTGCTTTTTTCTTGAGGCTGTATGTTTGTTTTAATTTTGGTTACTTTTATAGTAGAAAATGTAATCTAATTGCTGTTTGTTAGTATCTCTTGGATTTTCTGTGATGTTAAGCACTTAAACATTTCTAGTGGCTTCATAATATTATTGGGATTTACCAAAATAACTCAATAATTTCCCATTTTTTACTTTGATTTGCTTCTAAATAATGAATCCTGTGGCAAGTAACCTTTTGAATATGACTAAAATTTATGTTTCTGTTTATCTTCAGGGTGGATTCCCACAAAATAAATTAGTAGAAGAAAGAATTTTGCTAAATTTCTTTTCAGAAAGACTTTACTCATTTATTAGCAATAAATAGTATCTGTTGTGAGTTAAATTGTGTCTCCAAAAAGATATGCTTGGGTAATAGCCACTGGGACCGTTGAATGTAATCTTATTTGGAAATAGGGTCTTCGCTGTTGTTGTCAAATTAAGATGAAGTCATATCGAATTAGGTACGACTGTCCTTGTAAGAAGAGAAGAGACACAGACACAGAGGAAAGACTGCCATATGAAGATGGGGCAAAGATCGGAGTTATGTTGCTACAAGCCAAGGAATGCCTGGCACTACCAGAAGCTGGAACAGACAAGGGGGGATTAGGGATGTCCTTTAGAAGCTTCAAAGGGAATATGCCTTCTCAACAACTTGACTTCTAATGTTGTGATGGTTAATACTGAGCGTCAACTTGATTGGGTTGAAGGATACAAAGTACTGATCCTGAGTGTGTCTGTGAGGGTGTTGCCAAAGGAGATTAACATTTGAGTCAGTGGGCTGGGAAAGGCAGACCCACTCTTAATCTGGGTGAGCACAATCTAATCAACTGCCAGTGTGGCTAGAATATAAGCAGGTATAAAAATGTGAAAAGAGAGACTGGCCTAGCCTCCCAGCCTACATCTTTATTCTGTGCTAGATGCTTCCTGCCCTTGAACATCAGACCCTTATGTCCTTCAGTTTTGGAACTCAGACTGGCTTTCCTTGCTCCTCAGCCTGCGGATGGCCTATTGTGGGACCTTGTGACTGTGTGAGTTAATATGTAATAAACTTAATAATAAATTAATATTTATATATTAATAAATACATAATGTAATATAATTCCATATATATATTTCATTGGTTCTATCCCTCTACAGGATCCTATTAGAAATGTCAAACCCTTAAAAACATTGTTTTTTTTTTAGAGACAGGGTCTTTTTCTGTCACCCAGGTTTGAATGCAATGGCATGATCATAGCTGAATGCAGCCTCAAACTCCCCAGCTCAAGAGATCCTTCCACTTCAGCCTCCCCAGTACCTAGGACTATAGTTATGCACCGCCACACCCAGCTAATTTTTTAAAAAGTTTTTTGTAGAGACAGAGTCTTTCTATGTTGCCCAGACTAGTCTCAAACTCTTGTTCTCAAGTGACCCTCCTGCCTCGAACTCCCAAAGTGTTGGGATTATAGGCGTGAGCCACCATGCTAAGTGAGAAAATAAATTTATATGGTTTTAAGCCATCCAGTTTGTGATACTTCGTTATGGCAGCCCTAAGAAATTAATATACCATTATTTTCTAAGTGCCGCTAATTTATCAGACATTTGTTTTTAATTGTTCTGATTTTCAAAAATATCTGCTAACTTAAAATATGAAGATTGTATTTAAGTGTTCTGATTTTCATCGAAGTTAAAAATTTGTCTTAAATACTAGACATTTACTTCTATTAATTTTCTCACAATATTTTTATACTTTTTTCTCAGTATAAGTTTTCTATTGTAACATTAGTGTTTTTTAATCAGTATATTATGAATATCACTTTTTATGTATCACATTAATTACAAATGCTTTTCTCTAGTTTTTGGTTTCCTATAACTCACTTCCTAAATATATAAAATAAACAGAAATAATTTTATGATGTTTGTAGAATATTTTTACTTAAAAAGAATAGATTGCCAAATTACAACCACCATCGCCACCAACAACAACATGAGATTCTCTTGGAAATATATCAAAATTGTATCAAAAGTCTTAAAAGTCAGTCTTTTAGAAGCAAAAAGAGAATAAAAACAGTGCATATGTAGTTTTAATCTTATGAATGACAGGTTAGGGACAGAGAACATTTTTATTCATCATTGACTATTACATTTTTAGGGAGAATATTTATTTCTAATGAGTAATACGAAGGCAAATTTTTATCAAATATGGCAGAATGCAAAATTATGTAATTAAAAATGAGGTCAAGAAAAACTAACACTATTTTTAAGGAAACAGAAAGAGGGAAAGAAGAAAAGAAGACAGAAAAGAGGAAAGGGAGAGAGGCAGGAAAAGTGAAAAAAGCTGCGGAAAATTTTGAAGAAACAAAAGCAATCAGAATATTTTTAGATAACTAAATAATGATGTCTTGTGAAGAAGGTAAAACATGTAAGATCTGCAGGAGTAATGGCTCTGTCAAAATCCCCATCCATGATAAAAGCAAGAGGCCATGATGATAATCACTGTGGGAACCTCTGAGATAAGAATTTATCTTCAAGAAGAGCAATAAAATGTTGACAAGTACAACTTAATTATGATGGAGTAGGTCCTGAATGACTGTAAATCTACCACCGGGGTCCATATGAAAATTAAGATGCAGGAGTATATGTTTTAATTTATAGGATTCTTTTTTGGAGTGCTTATAAATCAGAAAAATAGCAGAAATCTCAAGGACAAAACACACACTCTACTCATTTTCTGAGGACTTCTTGGGTGGATCAGGTTTTTTCCTTGATTCTATTAAGTCAGTAAGCCAGAATTCTAGTACTTATTTTTCTATTCCTTGTTATGTCCATAATCACAAGGTGTAATTAATACATATTGTGAAATGATATGGTATCTTAAGATTAAATTGCAAAATCTATGAATAAGAAATGAAGTAGGATCTTACAAACTTAATAAATAGACATTAACATGGAAAATGATACGTAAACAACAGCTGAGCTTGTTCAGTGGTTATGAATAACCATAACAATATTTATTCTATGTTATATTACAAATTTATTTTACTTAACTGTTGGAATCATAAGAAGTAGGCTTTCTTATGCTTCTCTTTTAGCTAATAAAAACTGATTTTCCTTGATTTAATGAAAATTTAAAAACAATGAACATGGGAGGCCAAAGAATGTGGATCACTTGAGGCCAGAAGTTCAAGACCAACCTGGCCAAGACTGAAATCCCATCTCTACTAAAAATAGAAAAAAATAGCTGACTGTGGTGGTGCTCACCTGTAGTCCCAGCTACTTGGGAGGCTGAGGGATGAGAATCATTTGAACTCAGGAGGTAGAGGATTGTTCCACTGTACTCCAACCTGGGCAAAAGAGCAAGACTCTGTCTCAGAAAACATATATATAAATAAATAATAAAGATAAAAATACTACATTGAATAATTTGTTTCCCCTTATGAAAAGAAAAATGTTAAGTATAAACCCAATTATAGCCAATGACTTTGCTTATGTTACATTTGAGATAAATTGCTTGAACGTGCATATTACGATGTTTCAATTTGGGTAAATATTATGAAAATGGGAACCCAGTCCTAATTTTCATTTCTCACTCCATCGAAATCTTGTAAATAGCCTTTATGGTAATGAAATAACTGTATGACAAAAAAGACCAAGAAAGTTATTAGTGCAGAAGCTTAGAGAGTCTACATGATTTAAAAAAAAAAAAAAAAACACTGGAAAATTTAAGTTACACAGAAGACTAAAATTGGGATGGCCATCTAGCTCACAACAAATTGAGAATTTGATCCTGCTTCCCAATTTCATTTCAACATGCTGACTTGATATAATGTGATCCTCTATTTGTGAGCATGGTGATAAGTCTATGGCGATAGTTCTCAATCAGGGAACTGGCTGATCTCCGGGTACCTGGGGACATTTGACAATTTCTAGGGATAGTTTTGGTTGCACAACTTGGGGTAAGGGGGTTGCCACTGGCATCTAGTGGGTAGAGGCCAGGGATGCTGCTGACCCCCCTACAATGCACAGGACATAACCTACAACATACAATTATCTGGCCTAGAATATCAATAGTGCTCAATAGTGCTGATGTGACAAACCCTGGCCTAAAGACAAATTAAGCAAGGGCAATCACAGTTCTTTCTCAAGACTTTGTTGGGTTTTATTTTTGTGTTTATGGATGTAAAAGCTGGAGAACAAGGCTCGGTTTTCCTGTGTGATAAAGCTTGGAAAATAGTGTCTAGAAACTGCTTCACAAAGGTGGCAGTAGGTGAGGCTGAAGTCACCACACAAAAGAAGCAAAGCTGGAGGAAATACCAGAGTCCTGGTGGCTTTCAATTTAATCTCTGATTTCATTGCCTCCAGTTACTATTTGGCTTTTCCCAGTTATGGATTGTAACTAGTTATGGATTCTATAACCCAGTTATGAAAGTTATATCCAGACAAATGGATATTGCTATTTGTCTAAAATGCCAGATTGTCTAAATTTGCTATTACGGCATCGTGCTCTCCTTTACAACTTCTTCCCAGTGTACAAAGAAGTTCAGGTGAGATGCTGCCCTGAAACCTGCAGTATCTAGAGTGGACTTGTGTGCCCCTTTTGTTTAATCTCAGCATGGGGAGTTCTTATGCTGATTGGCCAGCAAATACAAGCTCTTAAAAAATTCTACTGCCTAAACCTGTGTGATGTAAGGCTGACTCGGAGAAGCAAGGGGAGTCCATTGTCAGGAAGGGACAATTGTCAAAGAAGCTAATGGTTTCAGTTATGCTCTGCCTGGCTCCAGAGCCTCTGAGTCATTAGTCATTGTTAACTGCTAATAATGAAGACTTTTGGTTCCAATCCCTGTCCCTTCTGGGGTGCAAGCTGACCTCAGAAGGATTAAGTCTGAACCAATGCCCTTCCAGCCCCCCACCCTACACACACACACACACACACACACACACACACACACACACTTCTCTTCTTGTGACTTAATGCTAGGGACAGACCACAAGTCCCTCATCCCTCAGTCCTGCTGAAGTATTTATGTATCCATGTTTGTGTTGTGAATGGGGAGGAGGAGAGGGGAGGAGGTAAGCTGGAGTGGTATTTTCCCTTCTAGCTCCGAGGACTCAATTTCAGGTTTGTCATACAAAGTGAATGGCCGCGTCATCCTCAGAGCTCTAAAAACCGTGATTCCTGGCTGTTTTGCTAAGGTAAACAAAAGACCTTTTTACACATTCACCCTAGGACAAGTTTACCAGTCTAGATAGGCATAAATAATAAAGAACATAATGATCTGCTCAAAGGTGAAGGATGTGGCCTCATGCAGAGAGCTTCTTTCCCTGAACAAGTGAAAATCAATTACTTTCTGATAGGACTTTCCTTCGATAAGATGCTCTCATCATAGAAGTCTTTATCTCAATATGATTTCACATTGTACTCATGAAGATAAATCATTAATCAACCTTCTCAACAGCTCTTTCCTGTAAGTTGGATTTCGTCATTTTTGTGATGCAGAGAGAATATTTTCAATAGTATGTTTAAAGCAGTAATACCACATTGTTAGTCCTGGAGATTTATGTCTGAGGGAAAACAATACTTCAGGAACCTTCACCTCCTATCCACCCCTCCTCCCTTTATCCTCCATCTCTTCCATCCTACTTCCTTTTCAAGTGATAATCCTGAAGAACCATGTTATACAATATCATCTGCTATCCAGATATTATTTAAATTTTAGATTTCTTCTAAAAGTTAAATGACAATCCTCTTAATATTTCCAGAATAATTGGATTTAATGTACAATTAGAATGAAAATACCTATTACCTATCAATGAATGAGAAGTTATAGTTTCTCTTGTTTTCTAGCACTTTCCCTGTCCCAAAATGAAAAAAAAAAAGAAGAAGAAAATGGCAAGGAAGATTTAATTTTACCTCAGCCTAATCATTTTTCTGTGTTGCTTTTCTTTTAATTACTCACATTTAATTTTTTTCAATTACCATTATAGATATTAATTTGACATAGTTAAATTCTCATATCTTTGATAAAATGCACTGTGCTTGAAAATTTTTGGTATGGCAGAACTTTCGTATTCAAGCTCATCAGTGGCAAGAAACTCCTACAGGCCATAAGCACCACTTCTTTTAAAAAATATGTTTGAATTTTGCTCAAGTTATTAAGCCCTATATTTCCATTCAGCAGATATAAAAAGAATGCTAACATGAAAGCATTTTTGAACTAGTTTCCAAGGCAAAGCAAATTTTACAACACACAGAGCTATTGCCATCTTTGACAAACGGAAATTTGTGTAACGAAATATTGCTTTCTCTATTACTTTTCTCAATCCATATCCATAGGAACTCACTATCTGTGGGCGTTAAAATTTGTCAAATTATATGACAAATGTGCTTGAGAGACAGAGGTGCTTAGTGGCCTGAGTGACACTGTTCTAGAATTGATAATGTCAACAAATAACATCTATAGTAATACAGGTCCTTGCCTCAGTTTTCTTATGCCTAAAACAGAACGTGCTATATATTTGAAAACAGGAATTAAATATTTAACAGAATTCTTTCTTTTGGTCTACATATACACACATATAAAGCTTTAGGGCTAGCTACATACATGTACACAGGTTTGCTTTTCTAATGTCATTGTATAACATTCAATCCTAAATGTATTTAATAGTATTCTCTTACTCTATCAGAATCCATTTTAACTTCCCTAACTTGTACTCTAAATCTCCTTTTCCTATATCCACAAGGCAATCTCAGTTTTTAATGATCTGCATGGTATTAAGTAAAAGTCAAAAGGAAATTATAATATCATATGAAAATTTAGAACTAAGTGATCAGTCAACCCTGTATCAAACCAGAAGGACATTCATGTTTTTTTGTTTTTTGAGACGGAGTCTCGCTCTGTCGCCCAGGCTGGAGTGCAGTGGCGCGATCTCGGCTCACTACAAGCTCCGCCCCCCGGGTTCCCGCCATTCTCCTGCCTCAGCCTCCCGAGTAGCTGGGACTACAGGCGCCGCCACCTCACCCAGCTAGTTTTTTTGTATTTTTTAGTAGAGACGGGGTTTCACCGTGTTAGCCAGGATGGTCTCGATCTCCTGACCTCGTGATCCGCCCGTCTCGTTCATGTTTGTCTTATGTAGACTTTTCTTCTGTGCTGTGCTCGCCCTTTTCCCTCTGAAAGCTTCCTTTTCCTCTGAGGGTCTATATCATTTTGTTGCCTCTCGGCTGCCTGGGATGATAGAAGTCTTAAAAGTTTTGACCACTGTCCAATGCAGGAGAGTAAAAGACTCTAAGACCTGCCTATTCTACATGTTCTCATTTTCCAGTATAAAGAAGACAGATAAAATAAAGAAATGTATGAAATTTATTCCTAACAATTTATTTCAGTGTTTTTTTTTTTTTTTTTTTTTTTTTGGCTTATTTTTACTTAATCGTTATTTAATTTACAAGGGAAGATTTCGACTCCGTTTTCATGCTGCTGTATTAGTCCCTTTTCCTGCTGTTGATAAAGACAAACCTGAGACTGGGTAATTTATAAAGAAAAAGAGGTTTAATGGATTCATCATTCCACATAGCTGGGTAAGCCTCACAATCACGGTGGAAGAGCAAGGGACGTCTTACATGGTGGCAGGAAAGAGAGAAAGTGTGCAGTGAAACTCCCCCTTATAAAACCATCAGATCTTGTGAGGCTTATTCACTGTCATAAGAAAAGCACGGGAAAGACTCACCCTCAAGGTTCAATTACTTCCCACTGGGTCCCTCCCACAACATGTGGGGATTGTGGGAGCTACAATTCAAGATGAGATTTGGGTGAGGACACAGCCAAACCATATCACACGCATTTATTTTATGAAATGGTGTTCTATAAAAACTTTAAAAATAAGTCAAGATTTTTATTTTAATTATCTTCATAGTACATTTTAAGTGACACAAATTCATAGAGGTAGAGGTAGAAGAGATGATGTATCTATTTACCTTGGCCTTATATATGTATATTATATATATCTATATTCTAACCACAATGTATATGTCTTAAATTTTAATTACTATAAAGCCAAAAATGTGCAATTCTCACTATGTATTATTAGTCAAATGATAATCCACAATAAGCCTAAACTAATAAGGAAAAAGCTAAGTTCACTATAACATAACACATACACAGACACACATAAACATATTTTGTAAAACATTAAAGACCCTAGCCAATTGAAGGTCAGGATGACTAATAAAACAAATTGTCCTTCCAGAAAATGGTAGTTCTGAAGATTTATAAGTATTTGTAGTAGGCGTTTTGTAAAGTAGTTTGGTAATCCTACTTCGAAGACTAGTTATTATCCTCCTCAATTGAACATATCTCCCTTAATTGTCCTTAACAGTAAGTATGTTGCCCTTAGAATACAAACAAATGAAATTCTATGGAGTTACTCTTTACTGGCCTACATGAATCAAATAAAGACTTAAATTTTTGGAGCTGAGGACAGTATTTTGAAAGCTGCAGATCTGAAGTCTTCACATTGTTCTGCTTCTGCCAATCTTTCTAAACCTAGTTTGCTTTATGGAAATGTTTGGGCTCCTTCCCTGAATCAAACTTATCAATTCTATGACTTATTTCTTTAATACCCTACTCTTTTATAGAAAAAAATAAATTCTTCTGAGAATACTAACTAACACTACTGGTTTATCATATTACCCTTCCCAAGAGATAAATGTGTGAGACACAAGTAACACTTATGAGGACATTATTTTTTGGAGAAGACTTCAGTGTTATAATCAAAAGCATACCTTGAATGGTAGGATTTTTATAAATAAGAATAGGATGGTAAAATATATTTTGTGTGGAAGGATCTATTTTCCTCTTTAAATTATTTTATATAGGCAGCAAATTATTTTATACTTAATTTTTGACTTGACCACAGCATCCATGCAATAATAAATAATAGATGTCGAATGTTTTTGTAAAAATAACTTAATAGAGATATACTTTTTGGGGAAGGATCCTTGTAACTAACTTATTTAGCAATTATTTCGTATGGTTCAATTTACTATTAGTGTCTTCCTTCTTGATTCAAAAGCAACTGAATTCGAAGTGGAAATACCTTCATTTTATTCTAGGAAGAATATATGGACCAAAATTTTTTGGGATTTAATCTCAGCTCTTTTACTTGCTGAATTCAGGACAAGATTCTTGACCTTAACCTTTCAATGGGAAAAATCCATATAACTTTTAGGGTTGCTATAAAAATTAGAATGAGATCCTTTATGTGAATACATTTATAAATCATGAAGATCATGAAAGTTATTATTTTTATTATTATAACCAAGGTTTTAATATTATGCCTATTATATCATTAATTAGCTTTCTTGTTGTTTCTGTGATATTTTTTATTTAGAAAAAAAATTGACCTTCCCTAGCTAAATTCCTTTTTTTCCCTGTAACTTTTTAAAATGAAACTTTTAATTCTGAGATAATCGTAGAATTACATGGACTTGTAGGAAATAATATAGAAGTAATTGTATAATTATATTGTCTACTATGTATTCAGTTCCTACCAATGGTAACTTCTTAAAATGCTACAGTAAAAAGTTACAACCAGGATATTGTCTTTAATATAATATGCCAATCCTATTTAGATTTCCCCAATTTTGATTGTCCTACCTATGTATGTATATTCAGTTCTATACAATTTTGTCACATCAGTAGCATCATGTATCTACTACTACATTGAAGGTACAGAAGAGTTCAATGGCCAGAGGGATCCCTCTTGCTTTCATTTTATAACCATATCCACCTCCTGCCTGCCTCACTCTCTTCCCTCTCCCTGATCCTAACCTCTGGTGGCTATGAATCGGTTCCCCATTTCTACAATTTGCTTTTTCAAGGACTGTTATTTAAATTGAATCATACATAATATAACCTCTTGAGATTTGGCTTTTTGCACCCAGCAATATTTCCCGAACGTACATTGAAGTTGTATATATCACTATATCATTTCTTTTGTAGTATTCCATGGCATGAATGTATCATGGTTTGTTTAACCATTCACCCACTGAAGGATGTCAGATTGTCTCCAGTTTGGGGTTACTTTCAATAAAGTAGTTATGAACATTTGTGTACAGTATTGATGTGAATATGTTTTCATTTCTCTGGGGTAAATGCTTAAGATTGCACTGGCTAAGTTGTGTGGTAATTGCATAGCTACGTTTACAAGAAATGGCCAAACTTTCGAGAGTGACTGTATCACTATATATTCCCAAGTATGAGTAGAAATATATGACTGGCATCCCCACCAACATTTGGTGTTGTCATTTTTAATTTTTTATGCCATTACGCACACAGGCCCACACATATTCACTGATGTTCAGATGTTTATGTTTACTGTAGTCATTATGATAGACATGTAGCGATATCTGGTTGTGGTTTCAGTTTTGCTAATGGCTAATTGTGTTGAACAACTCCTGTATTTTTCTTCCATCTATATATCCTGCTCAGTGAAATGTCTGTTTATTGATTTTGCCTTTTTCTAATTGGATTGCTTTTACTGCTGAGTTTTGAAAGTTCTTGTATTTCACATAACCAGTTTTATTTCAGTCTGGTGCTTCTCTTTTCATGCTTTTAAAGTGTCTTTTGCAGAGAAAATGTTTTAAATTTTGATGAGGTTCAATGTACCCATCTTTTTTTATAGTTTATGTTTGGGTATTAAATCTAAGATGTCTCTGCCTAACTATAGATCCCAGTAATTTTCATCTATTTTTTTTCTAGTGGTTCTATACTTTTCAATTTTACATTTAGACCCATGGCCAATTTTGATTTCATTTCTGGTAAAAGGTGTGATTTTTAGGTTGAGATTCATTTCCTTGCCTATGGATGTCCAATTTCTCCAGTATAATTTGTTGAGAAGGCTATCCTTTCTTCATTGAATTCTTTTGCACCTTTGGTGTAAGTCAGTTTGGCATATTTTTTCTGTCTTTTTCAGTGTTCTCTATTCTTTTTATGTAGGTATGTGTCTGTCCTTCTGTCAGTACCACACAATCTGGCAATAAGCCTTATATAGGTAGAGTCATTTCTCCCACTTTGTTCTTCTTTTTAAAGACGATTTTAGCTGATCTAGACCACGTGCCTTTTCCACGTAAATTTTACAAAGAGTTTGTCTAAATCTATAAAAAACTTTCTGAGATTGTTACAGGAATTCTATTAAATGTATAAATCTATTTGGGAATAATAGACATCTTTATTATGTTGCACTGTCTAATCCATGAACATAGTATGTCTCTTTGATTTGTTACCATAAAAAGTGTTTTTTTACTTTCCTTAGAGTAATTATAAGTGACACTGTGTTTTAATTTTAGCTTCCACATAGTAATTGTAGAAGAAAGAAATGTGTGTTGAATTTTTATTCTGCAACTTCGTGGAACTCACTTGTTAGTTCTAGGAGCATTTTTGGTAGTTCCTTTGGAATTTTCAATGTAGACAAACATGGCATCTGTAAATAAAGACAATTTTATTTCTTCTATTCTAATTGGTGTATTTTTTATTCCTTTTTCTTGCTTATTGCCATGATTAGATGTTCCAGGACTATGTTGCGAGAGAGGTGAAAATGAACACCCTTATCTTATTCATGATTTCAGAAGAAAACATTCAGTCTTTCCATTAACCTATGTTTAGATATCCACCAAATAAATATAAGAATGTCTGTGTTATTTTCATTTCTTAATTAAGTATCTAAAAGCAAGACTGAGCCCCAAAACAGACAAGTGCATAAAGTCATGAAAAATGTAGAAAACAAAAATTGCATGACACAAAGCTCTAGCCAGGAGTTAGAGAGGGTATCAAGGAGAGAAGGTATCAAGACAGATAAATTATAAATATTGACTGGGTTGCTTAAAGGAGAGAATGAAAATGAATCTAAATGTATTAATGATATTCTGAGTTTAAATTTAAGGCTAACAGGTAAATTATGATTCTCTTAAAGGTGGTAGTTAAATGTTAAATAGAAAACTGTTTTATATGTATATAATTCTGAAATGTTGTATATATGTATAATTTATTTTAACCCTCTATAATTTTAAAAGTTTGCTATATTTTAACTTAAAATGCTCTCTCTATATATATGTGGAGAGAAATCTGCAAAAACTCTCTCTCTCTATATATATATAGAGAGAAAGCATTTAATATAATATATATTATATATAATGCTATATATAAAATATATATTTTACATATATATAGCATTCTATAGTTATAAACATTTGTATTTACACATGCCCCATTTTATAGAATAGTGAGGATTAAAAAATATTTCTGTGTCTCTTATCTGAAACTCCACAAAAAGATATTCAAATATAGTCCTGCCAAATTTTACATAAAAGACGTGGTCTAACGAGTATGAGCATGCTTCAGTAAAGACACATCAAGTCAAAATTTACTAGTAAAAGTAACACATATTCTCAGACACATTATAGATGGAAACATATTAGATATCCTTGAAGTGTACAACTGGTTAGATCTAAAAATTTGATCTTGATGGAGATCAGTGAAATGATTTACCCTGGCTCATTTGCAAATATATGTAATTTTCAGAAATGTAAGTTTTCCTTTTTACTTTAAAGAAATGTATTTTTAGTGTAGCCAGAATTTCCCGATGCATAAAGTAAAAAATTATGCATATGCGAAATGAGACAGTCTCGGTCTCCTAGTTTTCCATTTGAATTAGACAAATATGGATTCAGTAGGTAACATGTCTCCTGAAAATATGGTTACATTTTATAAGAGTGATTAAGTGGTCCAGTGCTCAAAGAATGAGATAACATTTTGAAATCAGCTAAGAATTCAAAGAACCTAGAAAACGTTGTTGAGTGCTCTTCGAAAAACCTTAGGAACAGGTTAGTTTCCATTTTCTGATTATTTCAACAGTGGAAAAAAGAGACTGCTACTGCCATCTGTTGGTCAAATAAAACATCGTCAGCGCTGGTCAACTGATTGCCTTGCTGTTAGGCAAAACCTTTGAAAGCGTGCAAAAGGACTGGTAGTAATCCCAATTTAGCTAGCTCTGGATAAACCAGACTCTGTTAGAATATCAGCTAAATATCAAACAAAAGGCTACTATTAAAATAAACTTCTTTCTGCCCAGTGTGTTGTTCTTTCCTAGTGTTTTCTGTTTAAGAAAGGGAGGGTGTTCACATCTTGACACAAAGAGATCTGCAAAAACAGTGTAGCTCAGAACAGAAGTATCTGTGGGTCACAATGTTTTCATGTGTGTGTATTTGTATGTATATGTTGTGTGGAGTGTGTGTGTGTGGATGTGGGTGTGAGAGAGCAGGAGAGATAGACAAAAGGACAGGGAGGCACACAGGGACCGAGACAGGGAGGCAGAGAAAGAGATGAGTAGTAGAAAGGGATGGAGATTAAGGAGAACATATGCAACAGATATTCCACCTATGAGGCACAAGCAATTTCAAAAGACCCTTTCTATTTTTCTGATGAAAGCATTATCTTCAGAAAATGACCAGTACCTTGGAGGCCAGAATTGTTGTTCCTTGTTACTCAAGGTATAGACCCCAACCAACTGTACTAGCAGCACCTGGTTGCTTGTTAAGAATGCAGAACATCAGAATCAAATCTAAAGTCAGAATCTAATTTAGAAATAGGTTTTCCAGATTCTTAATCTGCATTTTTAAGCAGAACATCATAATCAACTCCAAAGTCGGAATCTAATTTAGAAATTGATTTTTCAGATTCCTAACCTGCATTTTTAAAAGATCTTCGGATGCATTTAATATAAGCACATATATATATATTCACATATGTTTAAGAAGATATTCTAGTTTGATTGCATTAATGCATTGAAACAGATTGTTTAACATAATTGTCTATTACATTCATTGATTCATAAATGCACATTTTTGATTTATATTTAATATTTTTGAAATTGTGATGTGTACTATAATCTGTAGTGTCAGATAATTTGGCTAGTAATAGTGGTTTTTATTTTACTTTAGTGGTATATAGCATAATGATGTGTCTTAAAATTAATGAAATGTTGAAATATAGTAAGCATCATTTTGTTAAACAGAAAAGTAATCCAGTGAGATGACACATAGAACAGATAATAAAGAATAACTAATATTTGCTGATTACTTATTGTATTCTACATGCTATGATAAGTGCATGCATTGTTATACTGAATCATGAGAGGCACTCTAATAAGCCACATTTTATAGACAGAAATTCGGGCCAGTTAAATAAACTTTCCATGTCACTGTATGAATTGTAAATGTTAGATTCATATTTTTCATCATAAACTATTATTTTGTAAAGATGCTTAGTTAGTGCTTACCTTATCTTGCTGTGTTATTAAGGGCCAGCCTCCTAAGGTATTGGAAAACACATGTGTCTTGAGAGTATGGAGAAAAGTCATAGGACTTCTCTAGGAATATCTGTATTTGATAAAAATTTTTTTACGCATCTATTCTTTCTTTAATGTCTCACAATGAAATGACTGCTTTCTAAAGTAATACCATCCGGATTTTACCTCCTATCTTTCAGGCAAGTGCCATGGACTACAACTTTCATAAACTACATTGCTCAATGACAGCACCAACACCTCCAGTTTGGAGATCCTCAAGGGAAATGGTCATAACTGTAATCACCATGAGTTGAGTACTCACTGTATCTCAGGTACTGTGATAAGTCCTTTGCATACAACAACAACCACATTATTATGTTCATTTTGCTATTATTATTTTAGCAGAGACAAAATCTCACTATGCTGCCCAGGCTGGTCTTGAACTCCTGGCCTCAAGTAATCCTTCCACCTTGGCCTACCAAAGTGCTGGGATTATAGGCATGAGCCACCAATTCCAGTCTATTATGGCAATTTTAAAGATGAGTGAAGAGATCTTAGAAGACTTGAGCTCTCAATGTTGTACAACCAGTAAATGGTGGAGCTGAATCTTCCTAATTTGAATTCCCATGGATGACTAGTAGGAGAGATGAAGAAGCATTTATTAATAAAGTTGCTGCAAAGATAACAAAACTGACAACAAAGGTGTCTGATTTGCATAAGACAGTCTGATTTATGGTTTTTCTCCCAGGTTAATTGTTAATGAGGGTCCCTTGTACTGTCAACGTTGTCCTGGTTTAAACAATAAAACATACAGGTCACCTCCATATAGTAAGCTAGCTAGGATAACTCATAAACAATCAGAATTGGGCTTCATTCTTAGTGAGTTAGGGTATTTAGAAGTAGCGGGTTCCATTCAAGTTACTTTGTGTGCACCTCAAATAACTGGCTGCTGGATACTTAAACCTGAAGGATAAACAGAGAAGCATTTGCATGGCTTGGTCCAAATCATGTATATAAATGTGATTTCTAATGAATAACAGCACCCTAAAGCTAGATCCTCAGGGCAAGGACTTGCTTTGCTGACACCAGTTTAGAAATAAGAATATTTATTACACTATATAAATATTACTAATAACAATGTTGATTATATCTCCCCATTAAAGGTTGCACGCACTGTGTGAAAGCCTACTCCTGCTGATAAATTGCCCACAGGTTAAGTCAAGTTGATATAAATACTGTAGTGTGCCAACTGAGAAGAATAAAATAAACACAAGTTCCAAACAATTATAGAAAAAAGCCATGTCCTATTGCACTAAGTATTTTAAAGGCTTTTTTACTATAATAAAACATACCTTAGACATATATTGTTTTACAGTATATATTTTCTTTCACAATTGGAAGACTTACGAAATATGTCATTCATCATTTTAATTGGTATGAGAGCATAAGTGAGATCTGAGTAGAACAAATTGTCTCAGGTATGCTTAGAAGATCGGTTCAGCTCAAACTAAAAGGTGTTTTCATGCTGGGTAGATGCAGAGATCTCTTTGTTTTGATCAATTCATCTCTTCAACTCTAGAAACACTACACATATTGTCATAATATTTCTCACTGTGTTATTTGAATACATAGTGAAATAATACAGCTATCAAGTGACACTTTTAATATGTTCATTTGTGAAATAATACTTTTTAAAACACAAAAGTAGTGTAATACTAATACAATAGAAGTGACCAAAAAAACAGGAGGATGAATAGGAATGGCAAACCAAAATGAACTTCTTTATCTCCAAGAAGAAGTCTACATTTTCTAATATTTTTCTTGTGGAATTTTAATTCTAAAATTGCAATAAAGAATCTTAGATTTTGTGTCTCTAAATTTATTGTGGCAAAGTTTTTGCATAGCCAAACTTCTATCAATATGAATAATTTAAAAGGCTTTATCGTTTCTCCTCAGTAGCATAAATTTTGCTATACTTCTTAAAAAGTTCTCTCTCGCACATTGATAACATAACCATCATATTAATATCCATTTTTTTTGCTTGAAAAATAAAAAAAAAGAACCTTAGACCAGTGGAAAATATAAGGGAAAAAACTAAATGATTTTCTGAAAGTTTTAGATTGTATAGTATAAAAATTGGTTTACTCCATCCCAAAAATGAATTCTTAGTCATGACTTTCACAGTTACTCTTTCTACTTTTAACATGTAACTTATTTTCTTTTTCTGATTGTATTAATAGGACTATTCACCAGTTGATTTTCCACATTCCTAATGAATTTCTACAAACAGTTTTGTATTTCAGGTGGTATTAATATATTTTTCCTGTTGGTGTAAACACAGAAATTAGGAATAATCAGAAATTTTCCCACAGCCACACATAAAGCAAATAATTACAGCATACTTCTCTCTGATACCATAATAAGAGCTACTGTTTATTTGTGCCTATGAGGTACCACACACTTTACAAATTATCTCAACAAAGCTGCAAATTATTATCATCATTGCACAAATTAAAACATTAGGATTCAGAGAATTGGAATGATACGCTGAAAGCCACGGTGTGATGTTTGTATTTGAACTCTTATCTGAGTGGTGCAATACTTGAACTTTTCTCACTATACTAATGTTGTGGTAATTAATTATCTAATCTGTAACATGAAAATGCCAACATTCTCTGTGCTGTTTCAGGCCCTAGGAAAGATAACACGCACAGACTAGTTACCACCAAAGAAAAAAACAAGTGGTATTTCTTTAAGACAGAAGAGATCTAAACATGAGGACTAAATTAAGAAGATGAATTAGGAGGATAACAATGGAGATACTATACATGCTTCAATTACTTACCAACTTTATAGGGAAATGTAATTTTGCTTTAGAGATGTTATATATATTCTTTGAACTTTAATGGAAAAAGTTCATTTATTCCTTTAGAGCAAAAAAAAAAAAACAAAAAACCCTCAGAAATACTAATTGATATACTTATTGTTACTCTGTTAGAAAACCATACTTAATTGATGCCTATGCTTACCCCCCAGTTTATTCCATTTTATTCTTAGTTTTTCTTTTGAAAAGATATTCTCTACAATAACTTAAACAATACCAACACAAACATTTTAAAGTCTTTCCACAGGGAGATATTTCTTTACTGCTCCTTTTTCTATTTACACATTCTCTCAAAACATTTTTTAAAATCTATTGATATTTTCATAGTATAGAAATGAAACAGAGTTCAAGTAATTATCTTCAATATACAAATTTCTTCTACAAAGGAGTGTGGGGGGAAGAATAGAAACTTGTTTTCTCTGAGTTAACTCAATTGACTTATTGTATCAATTAAAAGCATCGTATAATTGTTCATCTTTTGTACTCTTGCCCTGTAGCTATAAAGAAAAGAGAGAAAAAAGTTAATTTTACTAGTAATTACTCATGCTTTGCCTTATTCTGAATTAGGCAAAATTCAATAGTTTTAACATATGGTAGAAATTCTGTTCATTTTAGTCTTGAGACCCTGAGATACTCTTTTAGCACGTGGTGGACAGAGACCCCTATTTCTGCATTTAGGTCATATGTTTATTTATGTCTTGGTAATTTAAAAAACACCAGCCCAAATTGCAAGCCAATCCGTAATGTCTTCTGCATAACTGTGTGGGAGTCAAACCACAAATATTATCTATATTTATATTAGGTGGTCCCACCCTTTGGCTGTCTCTGTAGCATGGTTTACCAGGATGACACTCCTGGGTAGCAGTGGCGCCACATCCATTTGGCACGGTTGTCTACATGGGACCCTTCTTTCTGTTGTCTTTCTTTGGCACGAACTAGTGAACGAAGTCATGCAAAAATGTCTGTCTTGTCATTGGGATGCCTAGGTCTGTGATGATGGAGACTGTTAATCTGGTAGTATGTCCTATTGGTTTTGAATTATCTTCTCTATGTATAGGCTAGTGGTTGGCCTGAAAAATGTGTATCAAGCTTCACATACCTAGGAGTGATGTTTACAGGATAGGAGCACAGTACATGAAGTAATGACCCGTAGTGGAGACAGGTCACCTTAATCTCCAGCTGGTTGGCAAACTCTCATTGAGCTCTCCAAATAGCCCTTTAGTTTGAGTTTTATTTAGACATACTTCTTGGAATTATGGAGTATATACAATGGTTTCGTATACACTCCTGTTACTTTTCAGATATTGGTAACTTACTTGTATCACAGCACAACTCTTCAATTTGTCTACAGACTGGAGAACTAGAAAAAGATCTAGATGTTTTCAAGGGAGTAGTTGCCAGTTAATCATAAATACTTATTATAAGCACTTACTACGTGATATGGTTTGGCTAGGCATCCCCACTCAAATCTCATCTCTAATTGTAATCCCCACATGTCAGAGGAGTGACTAGGTGGGAAGTGATTGGATCATAGGGGCGGTTTTCCCCATGCTGTGCTTATGATAGTGAGTGAGTTCTCATGACAGCTGATGGTTTTCAAGTGTGGCACTTCCTCATTCTTGCACACCCCTCCTGCCGCTTTGTGAAGAAGGTACCTGCTCCCCATTCTCCTTCTGCCATGATTGTAAGTTTCCTGAGGCCTCCTAGCCATGCTTCCTGTTAAGACTACAGAACTGTGAAGTCAATTGAAACTCTTTCCTTTATAATTACCCAGTCTCAAGTAGTATTCCTTATAGCAGTGTGAGAACAGACTACTACATTGTGTACCCAGACTATATAAAAGAACAGAGAGAGGGAGAGATTATAATGCAAGAGTGGTGTCAAGAAAAGGTTAGACTGGTTAAAAGTATTAAAAAATTTAAGAGGACATAGAATCTACTTAGGCTTCATAGTAAAGCAACGTTTGATGTAGAAGGAAGATCTGACAAGTCATCAAAAGCTGACCATGAGTCCCACAGATGAAGTTAAAGGATCATTAACATCATCAACAAACATTTAGTGGATATCTGTAATACGCATAGTGCAAAGTGATTGTACAAAATGGAGGGAAGCAAAATGATACAAGACATAATCCTATTGCTTAAGATGAACAATCTAATCAATTGCACACATCAGTACAAAAATAAATAGCAATTCATGACAACAAGTTATAATGCTAAATAAGTGATTCTTGACAATAAATATTACATAGTAGAATGGGATTAGGTGGTCAGGAAAGAATGTATGAATGAGATGAATTTTTCAAGCCATAAAGTTATGAGGATTAGATGAAGTGTGGTGGCAGCAGGAACAGTGAAGTAATGAGGCCATTGTTAGAATTAAGGAAGGTTGAAGAAATTATTAGTTTAGTGGGAAATAATGTTGATTTCAGTTTAAGGCCTGCTAATTTTGAGTTAACAGTGGAGCGGAAGAGAAGTTAAGCCTACGGGTAGACATATAGGACTGGCATCCCTCAGCGTGCCTACACATACACTACAGTCCTAGCACTCTCTGTATGTCTTCAGCTTGATCACTGAGCAAAGTCATTTGATTCAGGTCCTCATCTTGAATCATAATGGAAGTTAAGACTGAAAGTGTAAAAAGAAGTCAGAGTTATCATAAAATGGAAACAATAATAGATCTTTTCATTTAAAAACTGACAAGTTGAGCTTAAATCCATTTTTTCTTCCCACATATTCAAAAAGACTTCAAGTCTATTTTAAGTCCATTTGAGTGACAGAAACGCAACCTCAAGGATGGAACTGAGTCCTTCTGCAGCTCTTTCATTTCCTAGAGAGTCTCAGATACAAGAATGTGGTTCCTTTGTTAGGTGCAGAGTAGCAGCAGAAGTATTTTCTTGCCTTGCAAAAAATGAAGCTGCCTCAAATTCTGTTTCTTTCTTCCCACTTAACTGATTTCCAAAACCTGGGGTGTGTGGGAGGGGGAGGTAAGGACATAAATAGTAGGGGTTTCTTTAATATCTAATATCTGTGTTCAGAGGAATATAAAAAACTTAATGTGATATTTGGCAAAAGATGAACATAAAGTCAATAAGTGAAGAGATCAATAAACGATATGGTCAAATCCATTCCACAGAATACTTTTATTGCACCATATTGAATTAATAGAAATGCCTTTGGTACAAATGCAAAATTATTTATGAAACAATAGAAAATCTGCTTTTAAGTAGCAAAAAAAAATCACTGCACATGATTTCAGTGGAAAAAAGAACCAGATGTTACACATACTTTAAAAAAACACAATCCCATATGCAGTTCCCCATGAAATATTCAACACATACAAGTTTAGGGCTTTACTGGCTTGATTTCTTTCCTCTCTCTCACCTTCATGCTAATCTTCCACATGTCAGCATTTTTTTTTTTTTTTTGGAATCAGGGTGTGTTACTAAAGTCAAGTATAGACAGCCAATTGAGGATCAGTTCCAGTCGAATTTTTTATAGAATGCTCAGCGATCTCCTCAGCCATAAAAAAGGAAGAGGGTGCAGTCACTGAATATCAAGAACTCAAGCATGCAGGCAGCGCTGTCCCCTTTTCTATCTACATCACCAGAAGTGGGTTGACCTCTGCAAATAAAGTTAGTAATTGAGCAATAGATGAGTAAGGAAAAGGGTTATTTAAATACTCCAAATTCCTGTATTGAAAATGAAAAGTTAGACATAAGCTTACCAGTTACATTCCCACCATCAAGAGTGGCCTATATTTAATTTGGTTCTGGTATTGTCATTGGAACTAAGTTTGTACATTACATTTTATAAAAACACACTGAATAAAAAGCAGCTGACTATACCAATCATATATTTATCCGCTTTGTTTTCTTTTCAATTGGCACCAGGAGTCCCAGGAACTCATATGTATATTATTTTTACTGGCTTTGCTTTTCTAATGTTGCACTTAGAATTTTGACACTGTTTTTCTGTCTGTTTTTTTTTTTTTTTCCCCATCACACAATTAGATCTGGAATATTCTGAAATCCACAGCCATTATTAAGAAATACCCGGACACTCCATCACCCATTCAAAAACGCAAACCTTTTGTTTTTATATATGAATTTACGTATAAATTTAACAATATTAGGGCAATCTACCCTCTGAGTTAGACCTTACTTTGATTGTTTAATCATAATAAACAAAAATCATTTATAATTAAATAGAAAAATCAGGGAATTTTAGTTTCCCTTTGTTTTCTATTAAACATAGAGCCAGGCATGTCTCACACAGCTTTCAGATTTCTCCCTGAGAGCAAAAGTCAGTCATTCTCTAAAGAGCCTCAGGATCCAAGATCCTGTTGGTTGCAAGTGCACTACAGGCTGGCAACAGTGGGTTTTGCCCTAGACCTATAGGTTAAGCTCCTGTGGGAAGACTGGATGGCTGGGATGAGGGAAGAGATGTTCTAACCACTACTACCATTTCACTAAGGGTACAAATATATCAATTACAACCTCTTTTTTCTTTTATTAGAACACAGATAGACAAGCTTTTCCAAATATTTTATAAAGCACCAACAACATTCTTTCCTTCAGTCAAAGTACATAAATCACTTACTTAGGTATTTTGGATTTGTTATGAACAAAGATAGCAAGACTCTTGACCTCCATAAAGTATTTATATTAAAAATGACATAGATTTAGAATTGGAAATGGATATAGATAGGGATATATGTACATATACACATGTATATACACATGTACATTCTATTCATATATGACACTGCCTTAAATTCTGTTTCTCTCTTTTATATATTGAGCAATACATAAACAAGGAAAAGGGTTAAATAATCCAAATTCCTGTATTGAAGGTAAAAATAGTCAGATATAATAAGATTATCAATTAAATTCTTACCACCAAGAGTGACCTATATTGAACTTCATTCTGCTCTCTTAATTGGAGCTACATTTGTACATCAAAGTTAAAAAACACACTAAATAAAAAAGCAGCTGACTATATTAATTATGTATTTATAACGACTGTAATGACTATAGCAATGATATAATCATGATTGCTATAGTCAGCTGGTTTTTTGTTTGTTTGTTGTTGTTTTGAGATGATGTTTTGCTCTGTCTCCCAGACTGGAGTGCAGTGGCGTGATCTCGGCTCACTACAACCTCTGCCTCCCGGGTTCAAGCGATTCTCCTGCCCCAGCCTCCTGAGTAGCTGGGACTACAGGTACGTGCCACCAGTCTCGGTTAATTTTTTGTATTTTTAGTAGAGACGATATTTCTTCGTGTTAGCTGGGATGGTCTCGATCTCCTGACCTCGAGATATGCTCAGCTTAGCCTCCCAAAGTGCTGGGGTTACAGGCGTGAGCCACCATGTCTGGCCTCAGTTGCTTTTTATTCAGTGTGTTTCACTGAATAGTTTTGGAACTATTTGGAACTATTTGCTTCTTACTCAGTGTGTTTCCTCAAGCTTTACCACCGGCGGCTGTGGTTCACATTCGTAATCCTAGCACTTTGGGAGGCCAAGGCAGGAGGATAACTTGGGCCCAGGAGCTGAGACTAGCCTGGGCAAGAAAGCAAATACATTCAAAAGAAAGAAACATAATTTAAGTCAGCTTCATATATAAATAGGTCTAACTACAGAAATGGCATATGTATGTGTATGTAATCAAAGCATGTCAATTAATATATATTTTTTACGTATATTCATATATAATTTATACATATGCATACATGCAGCTATGTTCACAAAGCATGCGTGGTTTCTGTATAGACTATTTTAGAAGACAAACAAGTCATCTTATTTGAGAACAAGAGTCATGGCCTTGTCAATCTAGTCTACCTTCCATAATAAGAAAAGCTCTTATGACATATGTAGGGGATTTTCCTGAAGCTCTCTCATAATTCTTACAACCCACTGCAATCCAAAAGATACTTTTAGTCAAACCACAGAAACAGATTCCTGGCAAGATAATTAAGAAAAATAAAAGTAGATGAAGAGGGATACATAAAATGCAAATCAATACATCATCAGATACCATGAAAACAGATATATCAACTATTTCTGTCCTTACTACTGAGCAGAAAGTCCCCATAGTTAGTGCTATACCTGATGAGATGTCATTTAGTTATCAGCTATTTACTACTAGACAAATCCTAAATCTGCTTTCCCTGCACAGTAAGAAAAGCTCAGCTATTTGGAACTAAGACATGCAGAATTATTTTTTCAGCATTGTCTTCACTTCCCAAAAAATCTTCAAGAAAGACATTGATAGAAATAATTAAAAACTACCTTACATTAGAGATGACCAATCATAATTGTTAATACTAAAACCACAAGTCTTACCACCAAGGGCTGTGGCTCACACCTGTAATCCCAGCACTTTGAGAGGCCAAGGCAGGAGGATCACATGAGCCCAGGAATTTGAGACCAGCCTGGGGAAGAAAGCAAGACCCTTTCTATACAGAAACGACAAAATAATAGCCCAAAGTGGTGGTGTGCACCTGTAGTCCCAACTACTTGGGAGGCTGAGTTGGGAGTATGTCTTGAGCCCAGAAGTTTGAGGCTGCATTAAGCTTTAGTCATCATTGCTCTCCAGCCAGGGCAACAGAGCGAGACCCTGTCTCAACATCAACAACAATAAGAAAAAAAGAAAGAAAAACAAAACTACGAGGTTTATAACTAAAGCTTTCTCCCCTTTTCCTTCTACCTTCTTCTCCCTCTGTCTCTTTCTATGTCTTTTTCTTCCATACTTAAAGTCTTACATATTTTCTCTAAAATATAAGCCTTGAGAAGTAATTTCTATAACTTTACATCAACGCACATTTAAAGAAACAGTGGGGTGTGTCAGGTATGCAGAACTGGGGATAAGTCATGGCTCGGAATGCCTAGATAACAACCCACACTGAGACAGAGCCAAAAACGGAAATTTTAAATATCCCCGATGGAAGGCTGAATGCAACAACTCGGTTTGGTACCTACTAACCATCGTGCAGGGTCCGTAGTGCTTAGAGTGACAAACTATGGTGGTTTTCAGACAATACCTAGGATTGAGGTTTGAAGCTTTAGTCATAAGATATAGCAGCAAGATAGACACTCACAAGGATGAGAAATCTAGCTAGACGACACTTGAATGACCAGGTAGAGAGGAAGATACGGCCTTCAGGAAATCAGTCCTTGCATATGAAGCCCAGGTCGCCAACTGAGTTCTGAGGCAGTGTCCAGCTCCCACATAATAGAGCAGATAGGATCAAATCAAGGCTGTTGTCCCAGAGGAACTAAGGAATTAGACAGGCAATGAGAGCTGAACTAAAATGGAAACAAAATCAGAAGCTGAGGTTAGTGACAAGTAAAGCCAGGACCTTGATTATAGATGCTCTGGTGTCAAAAACCTCCTTGGAGCAAGAACATCACAGAAGGCTCCAAACTATATGAGACCCCGGTGTCAGTTCTGTCATCCATGGTCTTAAGTCAAGTTTCCCACAAAGATTACTAGGAATATAAGGTTGAGCTTGTGGGGATATAGCGATCTTGCTTAGTTCAATACTAAAACATTCAGAGAGGAACACTGCCATCTATCACAACGCTACCTTCTCTATATCTGCTGTGCTAATTGCTTTGCGTACATTTTTTTTTTCTAATCCTCACAAGCACTTTTTGGGTGGGCATTATTACTTCCATTATGATGATGAAGGAGTTAAATGCAAAAGAAAGGCTGGCTTAAACTCTTAAGACCATATTGGTCGAGGAATCCAGACAGGGCTTAATGTAGGGATAGGGATCTGAAAAGTTAGGGATTGTACAGGGAGATAACTGACAGATGGCTTTCAGCTGATTTCCTGAGAGCATTATCATCGATCTGCAAGTCTTGTAGTTACCTACCATATGTAGTAGTCATGGGAATCTGCATATCTATTCAAGATGATACGGTGAAGCTCTGTAATGTGCCAGAACAATCTCAGCATTGAGAATATAGTCACGAACTAGTCAGACATTGTCTATTCTCGGGAGTCCTTATGCTATTGGTTGATACCCAAATGCATTTTCTAAGCCAACCATGGAAATCCTATGTCCAATGTCCAGCCTAGAGTTGTGAGACATGAGAAGTCAGATGAGCATATTTGTGAAAGTTTTTTCTTTCCAAAATGTTACCATCATTCTCTTTTATTATGCAAGCACAAAGGAAATTAGCCTCAGTGTGAAGCTGACACTGAGCATGACAGAATGTTGGAGCAAACACAGACACCTAGGCATCTGATCATGCTGCACCATGTCTTGCTCCATTTAGGAACCGTGGTTATGTGAAATACACTCTTGATTCCTTAATGCTTGAGCCATTATAAATTGGTGCATTCTGTAACTTGTAGCTGAAAGTTTCTGAACTGATACACAGTCCGGGACCTGAATCAAAGTACCTGTTCTCTAGGCTAATTTTGCCAAATAAAAAACAAGTCTTTGAAGGCCCAACGCTAGAAAACATTGCATGAGTTGAGCTGGGGCAAGTAAAGAGAGAGACCAACTCCAAATGCCAGTAAGTAGAGGAATAATGTTGAGAGAAAAGAAAATGATCACTGAGGAAGCAACGCATGAGATGTCTAAGTTCCCCTCTAAAAATAAAACAAAACAAAAAACATGGGCGAGAGCCAGGGTCAAATATTGAAAAGAAAAATCAGTCCAAATGATTTTCTGGGATCAAACTCAGTTGTCACAGAATTCCAGGAGTGGATTTCGTACCCACCATTTCCATTGTCATCATTAGTTTTAAAGATATAGGTTGTAGAATATTCTACTATAGTCAGATAGCATTGACCTTGATGATTTTCGTTACAATGAACTCAGTGTCTCTTTTGAACAGTCCTCTCAACTGCACTGATATTTCTACCCTTGGCATCAGTTTTATACCTCACGGATATAAACAGTAAGGTACAGTAGGGCAAGAGGAAGTGAATTTGTTATAGAAAGGTCTTATATTTAAGTTCTAATTTTTAAATTGCACATTGAAAAAATAATAGTAATCAGCTATTATTATTACTACTTGTTTTTTTGGTTGACATTTAAAAAATATTTAATTGAATTCTCAAACTTAAGAGCAAACTTATTATTCTTTAAATAATATAGATAAAATAAAATAATAAAAATGCTAATATTATAAGAAGTCTGTGCCTTGAACAATCAAAACACCCCTTGAAAAAGATGAAACTTAAAAATAAAGACATTGAGAATGTTGCTATACACTAATATCAACTGTAGTAGCAGTTAAGTATTTCTTTTATTTTGAAAACTTTAAATACTGTGAGTCTATAAAGAGCACAGTTTTATGTAGAAATAATATGAAATTAAAACAATAGCTCATTGTTAAAGTTTCATTCTAAGGACAGCAGACATAACTGAGTAACATTAACTCGCAGGAAATAGGACCCAGTGGAGACATCCTGATTACCATTCTCAATTAACACTGCTACGTTTTTTAATGCCTATGTTTAATGTCAAAGCATTAAGAGGCTTCTAAGATAAAAAATCTATTAGTGTTTCAAAAATATGTTCCAAGCCAGGGAGACTAGAAGCAGAATGAAACCATATGTCATTTGCACTAAGGTGATAATTACAGCAACAGGAATTAATCACGTTTCTCAAGGGAAGGCTATAATTTAAAAAATGGCGAAGGAATTCAGTGTAGAACAGTATGCTAAATCAGCTTGTTTAAGACACCAAACAACAGAACTGAAAAGATCTGCAAAGTGTGACACATCAAATGTTGAAGTGAAGGGTTGTGTTGAAGTGATGTGAAGGGTCTCTTCACATCAAATGCTGACCTTCCCATCTGTCCTTGCCTAACACTGGGGACCCTCACAGGGCCAAGCCATAATATGCCCTCAGTATATTGACCTGGAATAAGTGAATAGTTAAAAGAAAAAATAAATCAGAGAAAACCTCAAAATTTAGGATTCTAGTGGGAAGAAGACTGCAGCAATGCAATCTAGATCTGGGCGCTAGCTCTGGCTTTGCCACAAGTTGTTTGCTAATTGTGAACAAATTATTTGACACTCAGTTATTACATCGTTAAATTTGAATTACTGGGACTCTAAAATCTTTCCCAAATCCTCATTCTGTCGCCAAAGCTCTGGCTTAAAAAAAATTAGGCTTTAAAATATCTCAGAAGTGAAGACAACGAAAAGGAAATATGGAAAATAACCAAAAATTAGTAACGGTAGATGACTTGAAAAATTGTGTTTGTTTTTAAGATTGGAACCATCTGAATAAAATTAGGTAAAACTAATCCCTTAGGGACTCAGTATATTTAAATAGGAACAGCCACTCTAAAATACAAAGCTATATTGTAGAAAGAAAATAGGAAGCAAAATTTCCAAATGGAAAAAATTAAGATTTAGAAATCGTTTCTTCACATGTTAGTCAACAAACATGTATTACATATGTTCTCCATGAGAGCTGGCCAGGCACAGAAGGTTTAAGGATAAATGAGAGAGACTTTGGTCTGGAGAGGGATAGTTGGGCAATGAGCTCACAATCTAGTTTAGAAATATAATTATGATGATTTCTTAAAATGTTACAAAAAAGAAATTCAGTCTGTAATAGTATAGTCCTCAAATGGAAATTTATAGACAAATTTAAAACATAAATAATTACTATTTTCATCCTGAATTTATTAGAAAAGTCTAATAAGTCACTTCAATACTAAACTGAAATAATGACAAAATTAAATTACAGGTATATCTGAAAGATTTTATGAGTTGGATCACAGACCACTGCAATAAAGCAAATATCACAATAAACCAAGTTCCACACATTTTTTTGGTTTCCCAGTGCATATAAAAATTATGTTTGCACTACCCTTTAGTTTATCAAGCATGCAATAGCATTATGTCTAAAAAATGCGTAACCTTAATTTAAAATACTTTATTTCTAAAAAAAACTGTACTGCTGTGGCAGTTTCTTAAAATAAGACAAGACTGTATCAATAACCTCTTTCAAGATTTCCTCATAGCACAGAATGCTGTTAGATGGAACTACCCTCAGTACAAATTCTTTCAGACTTAGAGTTCAAGCCTTTCAAACCCTGCTTTATGAACTGGGTTAATGTAATATTCTAAATTGTTTGTTGTCATTTCAACAATGTTCACAGTGTCTTCACCAGGAGTAGATTCCATCCCAAGAAACCACTTTCTTTGCTCATCCATAAAAAGCAAGTCCTCATTTACTCAAGTTTAATCATGAGTTGCAGCAATTCAGTACCATCTTTAGGCTTCACTCCAAATTCTAGTTTTCTTGCTATTTCTACCACATTTATAGTTACTTTCTCCAGTGAAATCTTCAACCCCTCAAAGTCATTCATAAGATTTGCAATCAACTTCTAAACTCCTATTAATGTTAATATTTTGAACTCCCCCACTAAATCATGAACTTTCTTAATGACATCTATTATAGAATGGTGAATCCTTTCCAGAAGGTTTTCAATTTACTTTGCCTCTATCCATCAGAGGAATCAATATCTCTGGCAACTATAGCTTTTTTTAAATAATAAGACTTGAAAGTCAAAATGGCTTCTTGATCCGTGGGCTGAAGAATGAACATTGTATTAGCAGGCATAAAAATAACATTTTTCTCTTTGTACTTCTCCGTAAGAGTTCTTTGGTTACCAAGCATTTTGTCAGTGAGCAGTAACATTTTGAAAAGAATCTTTTCTTCTGACTTGTAAGCCTCAACAAAGGACTTAAAAACTTTAATAAACCCTGCTCTAGAAAGATGCTCTGCCACCCAGGCTTTGTTGTTCCATTCACAGAGTACAGGCAGAGTAGATTTAGGATAAGTTTTAAGGTCCTCAGGATTTTCAAAATGGTAAATGAGCATTGACTTCACCTTAAAGTCACCAGCTTTATTAACTCCAGCAAGTGAGTAAGCATGTGCTTGAAGCTTTGAAGCCAGGCAATGACTTCCTCTCTGGCACTGAAAGTGCTAGATGGCATTTTCTTCCATCTTAAGCCTCTTTCATCCACATTCAAAACCTGTTGTTGGCCAGAAACAGTGGCCCATGCCTGTCATCCCAGCACTTTGGGAGGCCAAGAAGGGAGAATTGCTTGAGCTCAGAAGTTCAAGACCAGCCTAAATAAGACGAAGAGATCCTATCTCTACAATTTTTTTTTTTTTTTTTTTTAGTTAGTCCAGTGTGATAATGTGTACCTGTAACCACAGCTATTCGGGAGGCTGAGGCAAGAGGATCCCTGGAACTCAGCAGTTTGAGTCTGCAGTAAGCTATGATCATGCCACCATACTCTAGCCTGGGTTACAGAGCAAGACTCTCTCTCTTAAAGAAAATAAAAATAAAAATAATCTGTAGTCTAGTGTAGCCACCTTCATCAATGATCTTAGCTAGATCTTCTGTATAATGTGCCAAGCTTCTACATTAGCATTTGCTGCTTCACCTTGCACTATTATGTTATAGAGGTTTCTTTCCTTAAACCTCATGAACCAACCCCTGCTAGCTCCCAACTTTCTTCCTGCAACTTCTTTACTTCTCTCAACCTTCATAGAACTTCATAGAACATGAAGAGAGTTAGAGCCTTGTTCTGGATGAGTCTTTGGCTTAAGCAAATGGTGTGGCTGTTTTGATCTTCTGTTGAGATCTCTAAAACTTTCTCCATATTAGTAATAAGGCTGTTTTGCGTTCTTATCATTCATGTGTTCTCTGGAGCAGCACGTTCAATTCTCTTCAAGAATTTTTCTTTTGCATTCACAACTTCGCTAACGATTTAGTACAAGAGGCTTAGCTTTAGCCTGTCTTGACTTTTAACATGCCTCCTCACTAAGCTTAATCATTTCTGGATTTTGATTTCAAGTGAGACATGTGCTACTCTTCCTTTCATTTGAACACATAGAGGCCACTGTAGGGTTATTAACCAGCCTAATTTCAATACAGTTGTGTCTCAGAGAATAAGGAGACCTGAAGAGAAGAGAGGTAGGGGACTACTTGTTGGTGGAGCACTCAGAACACACAATATATATATATATCAATTAAGTTAGACATCTTATATAGGTGTAGTTTTTGGTGCCTCAAAACACTTACAATAGTAACCTCAAAGATCACTGATCACAGATCACCATAACAGATATTACATGAAAAAGTTGGAAATATTGCAAGAATTACCAAAATGTGACACAGAGACATAAATTGAGAACATGCTGTTGAAAAAATGGTGCTATATTAGTCCATTCTGACATTGCTGTAAAGAACTACCTGAGACTGGGTACTTTATAAAGAAAGGAGGTTCAACTGGCTCATGGTTCCACAGACTGAACAGAGGGAATGGCTGGGGAGGCCTCAGGAAACTTATAATTATGGCAGAAGGTGAAGAGGAAGCCAACACATATTCACATGGTCAGCAGGAGAGAGAGCAAAGCGGGGAATGCTACACATTTTTAAACAACCAGATCTCATGATAACTTACTATCATGAGAACAGCAAGAGGAAAAGTCACCCCCATAATCCAATCCCACCAGGTCCCTCCCCCAACACTGAGTATTACAATTCAACATGAGATTGGGGTTGGGACACAGAGTCAAACTATATCAGATGTCAACAGACTGGCTATTCAGGGTTGCCACAAAGCTTTAGTTTGTAAAAAACAGTATCTGGCCAGGTACAGAGGTGTTTGCCTGTAGTTCTAGCTACTCCAGAGTCTGAGGCAGGAAGATTCCTTAACCACAGGATTTCGAGGCCAGCCTAGACAATATAATGAGACCACTCCCAGTCTATAAATTTGTAAAAATATTTTTATAGTTTGTTTTCTATTTTTAAAAAAATTTAAAAAATAAACAAAAAAGAGGATCTGTGAAGCACAATAAAGCAAACCACAAGAAAACAAAATATGCCTGTAAAAAAAAAATAAGGAAACAGGACGTTCTCTTGTCATTTGACAAAGGCATAATACATATACCCTATAAAACAAACATCTTCAGTTAGGATACTTAATAAGTATATATTGAGACTCTTTTTCACCCCTTCTCAAGCAAGGAACTTCTGAGGACTAAGATTATTGGGTAAGAGACTCAACATTTTTTAAAATGTTAAACACAAGACTAAATTGCTTTGCCAAAGAGTTCCATCAATTTAAAATGTATTCGTTAAAAATTTCAACCCATTCCCAGAAACAAAGAGTGTATTAATTATATCAGATTTTTGGTATCTTACCAAAAAAATATGATTTCTTAATGTGTTTCTTTTATCACTAGTGAGAGTCAACGTATTTCCATATGTTTACTAATTCTTTTTTTAATGTAAAGTGCTTATGGTAGCATCTTATCAGTTTTTTAAGGACTTGCTACTCTATATTCTTCTAAGTACTAAGTAGTTTTAAAATTGAATATATAAAAATTTAATCATTTTTCCTGTGAATATTATTTCCCTATTTAGAGTTGTCTAAACTTGTCTGTTTATTTTTGTATATTTAAAGTTTTCACCCCAGTGTCTCTGGTGCCTCCAGTCCCTCCTCACTATGAAGTCCCTCCATTTTCTGCCCTCCTCAATGATACCTTGTATTTAAAGGGAGTTAGCTTGTTTTAACCATGCATCCATATTCTTGGTGTATTTTGATAGCAGTACCTTCTCCCAGAGGAAGAGGCTCAGAAGAGAAAGCAAGCAGAGAAAATGTAAAATATTTATGAAGTCAAAACACTTCATGAGCACCTTCAAAGCACCAGATACTTTTCCAAGTTCTAGAGATAAAGAAGCTTAAACATACTGTAAGAGAGATTGCTAAGTAAACAATCATAATGCCACAGGGAAAATGCTAAGTTATGATGGTGGTGTTTTGCGAGCATAGAGAAAGAACACCCACATTACTCCTAGGAGGTGTCCTAGAAGCATTTATGGAGAAGGAAGTTTTTACCTGAATCTTAGACACTGAGCTGTTGTTAATTAAGCCAAATTGGTGCTGACACACGTTCCAGGAGAAGTAATAAGCAGGACAAAGGCATGGAAGAGTGAAAGATATGGCTTGATTGGGTAAGCCAATGATTTGGTAGACTTCAGGTAGGGAAGGAGAGACATGAAGCTGGGGAAGGAGGCAGGGATCAGATTATGAAGAGCCTTGTTTGTTGCATGAACATTATTCTAGATGTAATTAGGATGTTTGAAGAGTTTTAGTCAAGGGAGTGAAGCAGAGCCATGAGTGGATGGGTGTGTTTTAGACGTCATCCTGAGAACTCTGTGGATGAGGGGTTGGTGTTGGGGATCGTAGAGGGTGAGAATGTGATAGGGAGAGTAGTTAGATGCAATACACCAGATGAAAAAGGCTGAGGCTCTAGATCCGTGCTAACCAGGAGAATATAGGGTGGGGAGACGACAAAACTGGGAGCTACTTGAAAATATTTAGAAGGTTATGACAGGACTTAGTGGCATGTTGGCTGTGGATGTCTAGAATGAAAGATGGATTGTAGATAACAGTCTTGTCATGGGAACTGCAACCCTGTTGTTATGTTTTTCTTTCAAAAAGATCTATTTCATAGTCCTAACATAAAAATCAGAGAACTACATAGTCTTCAGGATAAATGATGTATTAAACGTAGTTTCATTCTTATGCCCACAGATTATAAAATAATATATGCTTACATTAAAACATTTGAAAATAAAGTTGTTATATTTGAGAGCATTTTCTTTCGGGCTTTCTTTCCAAGCACATGGGGCTGGGACAGTTAATGAGTATGTATCTGTATGTCTCTGTATGATAGAGATCCCATTTTATACCATGCTGTAATCTGAGTTTCAATTTAATATTATATCATGAACATTTACCTATCTTTAGAAATGTTCTTCAGCATCATCAAAGTTTATTTTAGTGGCTATATTATATTGTTTTATGGCTGTCCTTCAATTAATTTAACTTTTCCCTCTTTGTTTGACATTTAGGTTGTTTCTTTACCTGCTGCTAGTTTGTGTGTGCATGTGTTTTGGTTCCATTTAGACGTCAATGCTTTGATAAATATCTTTTTACCCAAGTATTTTCAGACTTTTCTGATAATTTACTTGTCATAACTTCCTAGAAGTTGAATTACTTTGTCAGAGGGTATACATTTTTCTCATATCTCATGAATATTGAAAAGTGTTTTTCAGAAAGCTTAAAATACCATGTTCTTATTTAATTAGCCATATGATTTTTATTTGATGTAGAATACACCTATCACTAAATTAGATTTGTCTGATGTAAGTACTTTAATCCTACTGGTTTCAACATTTCTGAAAAGACTAGCTAGAGATTGTAGTATTGCCAAGAGATTGCAGTATTGCCAATCATAATTCCTTACAATATATATAATTTTCTTTTTCTGAAAATAAACCACATAATCTTTTTTTAACAAGTTTAAGGTTTTTGAACTTAAAAATGGAAAAATTGATCAAGAACAGAAGGTACTCACCTTTTCTATGTTGGATATGTTTCTAGTCTCTACTAAAATTAATACTGTTCATTGAAGAAACTTTGGAAAATATGCTAATATCAATAGGAAAAAGAAAATTACTTACAACCCCATCATTTAAAGAAAATTATATTTAATGTGTGTTCCAACATAGCAGTTTGTTTCTTTTGTTCAAAGATCTGACCCAGGTGCCTAGAACAGTGCATGGAACATTGTTGGTATTTAATAAACTTGACCAAATGAATACATTTTTTAAGTTTAGTTTCCAGTATTTTACATGGGTATTTGTTTAAGCTGTGGTAAGCTCCCAGGCACCCCACCTACCAAGGGCATGCTTCTAACCACTACAGAATTCAATTTCCTTGATAGGCACAAAAACTACAATAATTTTACTAATGCATAATTATTTTAAAACAATTGTTCAAATTATTTCCTAAATCCCTGAAAGTTTGATTTCTCTGTTAGTAACATTTCTCAAAATATTTCCCTTTTTTTGATAATCCCAATACTTTACTATTTTAATATTGTGATGTCTTTATTATAAATAATATTTAGTCTATATTCTGATTATTATGTTAAATGTAATCGCTATAAATGAACGTTAGGTCAAGGAAATGATTATTTTTAAGATTCCTGATTCAAATTAAGTAGTTTACACTCTCTACAAAATCATGTGTTCATTATAACTACACTAGCAACCTTCAATCTTTTTTGTTTCTTACACACTCAACATTTATTGAAGACCCCAGGAGGCTTTTGTTTATGTGAGATTTTACTATCTTTGTTTACCATTATAGAAATTAAAATGAGAAAAATCTCAACACACAAGCTCACATTCTTTTAGTTGTCGGAGTGATGACCCATCACACATTAGGTAACTTCTGGAAAATTCCACAAAACAGTTGGGAAAAAATGAGAGTGAGAGGGCAGATAGTGTCATGATATGATTGTGAAAATCCTTTGACCATATAGTCTTCCCAAAACGTTCTTGGGGATACCCAAAGGTTCCTGGATCAATCATTGAGAAACCCTGTACTATACCATTCTTAATATTTTAATTTACCGTTTAAAAATATTTTCATATTGATGGGCAAAGACAACAGATTATTTATGATTTAATTTGCATGTACTTGAATCCCAGCTATTTGTCCCTTTTAGTGAGCTTCCCTCTTCATGTTGATTTCTTTATCTTTCACATTTTCTCCTTGTTCATTTCAAAATCTTTCTTCAGGTTTTCTCTTGAAATGTAGACAATAACAACTTTGCTTTGTGTTTTCTCTCCAGCTTGCTGTAGCAAATTTATATTACTCGTTATTGACTACTCTGGCAGACTATAAGCTCATAAACCATCAGAATAAACCCAACCGACTTCATATAAGCCACAGCTGACCCTTGTGTAACCTACAAATACTACCAGAAAAATAAGAAATTTTGAGATACTGACAATCTGCTTAACCTCTCTCTGAGTGTTTGGGATGTATAATCTCCCTAAAGGTAAGCAAACTTCTCGTTCTTTCCTACCAATTCTGATCTCAAAGGTGCAAGTCAGGAGACAAGTCATAGGAAAAGATATAAGAACTCCGAGGCTGTTCTGCCACATGTGACGGAACAGACAGGCATCCCTCCACCCACTGTTATTGTACCACCCAAACAGGATCTTCATTGCTCTTGTTTTTACCCAGCTGAGTCTTCAAACACTTGTTTCCAGAACACCCACTGTTCCAAATACTACTTCTTTTGCTATTTAATATCAATCTCTTAAAAAATATTTAGTTTCTAAATGATTCCACACTTACATATCTAGCCATCATCTGGCTACATTTTCCACTTTAACATACAAAGTTTGGATGTGTTCTGAATATAATATTGCAGGATTCGTGTTGTTTCAACCAAAAATATATTGTGTTGTCTAGATATTAGCCATATTTCCTTCTATTATGCATAACTTCCTATGTTTAAAAAAGCCAACTTGATTTTTCCACAATAAAGTTGAGTATATCTTTTTAAAAAAAATCCCTTGCAGCATTTAGGTTTACATAAATTATGTTCTGTCAAAGTATTTTATAATGACAACGTTAAATATTGCCCTAAGGAAAAATATAGCTAAAAGTTGACTGAGAAATAATATCTTGGTGCTATTCCACATTAGAATAATTTTTTATTTCCTGGAGATAATATTTTATGGCCATACTTTTGAAAGAGAACCTATATTTGCCCTCAAAGTAGAATGTTTAAATGGGAAAGTTAAGGATTCATGATGCATTACTAAATTATGAATTTGACTGCTACCTCTCCATATTTGTACTCATAAAAGCCCCCTTTCCACTTTGGGCTAAATGAAGTGGTTAATAGTTTGGGCAGAGTACTTAGCTTCTGAAAATAGCCTGCAGATAAAGGATGCCATTAGTGATAAATATAACATACAACTGACAATTTATATACAGTGCTGGTGACTAGAGTAGTACATGATAATTAGTAAGCACCCTGGCGACTCTCCGTGTCCTCCCCTCCATCTGTTGCTTCACTTTGAGTTTTAGGCAAATAGAATATTTGAGTATTTAGATGTTTTTGGTGCTGTTATATTTTGTTTTAAATAAATACATGTGTATACATATGCATATACATTATATACTACAGTATATAGATAATGCTATTTACTCAAGTACACAAGAACTTTTCTGTACCTAGCAAGGGTTAGACTAAATATTCAAACATTTGAAACGTATTTCCAGGCTTCATCTAATATCCAGCATTCCTTTTATGTCTATAAAGATGGTAAGGTCAATTCTGAGCATTGTGAGAAAAGTATCATTAAACAGATGAAAGAGTAACTAAAAGTAGCCCACACCTAAAATATTATCTCATAGTTTAAAAAAATGTTGTCTCATTTCTGGAATGAGAGACCAAATATTTAATGATATCCACAATGTGATGAACTCAGGAAGCAAACATGCTTCCAGAATAGTCATTAAAAATATGGATGATAGACGCTGACTTCCTGAGTTAAAGTCCATGTTCTGCTATTTACTAGCCATGTAACCTTGGTCAAGTTTCTTTATCTCTCTTTGCCTTAATTTTTCTCTCTCTTTTCTTAACTTTTGCATCTGTAACATGAACATAATATTAGTACCTGTAAGGTTACTGATGAGAGTTAAATCAGCTAATATTAATAACACTTATAATAGTGTCTGCTGGGGAATAAATTATAATATGCTTATGTTAGCTCATTTTAGCCTTGAAACTGTGAAAGATGACCAAAGATATGCTCATGCTCATTAATCATAAAATCTTTATTGCTTTACTATTATTTCAAAAATAATTTCACTAAATGTTAATAATGTCATAATAGAATGAATTCAGTTGAATTTGATCCACAATTTTGTCATAAATAAAAGGGAATGCTTTCCATTGAAAGAGAATATCTATTTTAATACTGGCCATTGCTTTTTGAAAGTGTTCCAAATAAGACTTTATCAATGAATATAACTAACTGTGCTTATTAGTCAATGTACCAGATACTCTTTTAAAAAGCTACAAAAATATCTCAAATTGCATGTGAGTATTTTCAGTTGAACAAGAGACCATAACTAAAACCCTGGAGATATAAATTAGATAATTAGTCACAGTGTGCTCGTTGCCGATCCCAATAGAAATTAGCTAAATCTAAACCACTAATAAGGGACAATATAACATGAGTGTAAATAGTGGCCCTATTACTATCTATCTCTTCATCTATTCCTTAAAAAATATCTTTAAATGTACATTTTTTGCATAAATATTGGTCAGAATACATTTAATTTTAGGATGAAATATATTATCACATAGCTGTAATAAATAATATGGACAAAAATTCCTTAATTTTCCCCAGTTTTTGAAATAAATTCTAAAATACAAGGCAAATAATAACACAAATTTTCTTATTTCATGTTTTAAGAATATTGATACCACTAATATTTGTTAACAGTCAAATTTATATTTCTAAGTTTCTAAAGTTAGAAAACAACACCCCAATCATTTATGTTATATCTGCAGAATTTATAATAAATATAAATAAAACACAAATTTAAAAAGCTAGAGTTGTGGTCAAAATAAGAATGTTTTATTTACATGAGAACTGGCACTTTGTACCTATTCTGATGATTGGCTCATATAGCTATCATTTATATATACATGCAGTAAGACCTAGTCTAAATGCCTCCAAAAGCAGCAGACCGGGGCAAATTAAGCAAGGCAATAATGCGGTAAGAATAATTCCTATATCAATTAGCTTTTGCTATGTTACAAACCATCCCCACATTTAGTGGCTTAAAATGACTCTTCATTATTGTTCGTGAGTCTACAGAGGTTGGCTGAATGATTCTGCTGATCTAGGCTGGCCTTTGCTGATCTTAGCTAGGTTCATGCATGTATCTGCAGTGAGCCAGTGTGATGGCTAGTTCTGACTAGCTGGGGTAGTGTAGCACTCATGTCTGAATATTGCACCACTGACATCTCTCGGGGGCAAGAAGAGTAACTGGACCATTCTCTCATCATGCAGCAGGTTAGTTTAGGCTTGTTCAAATGCTAGTCGATAGTGAAAGGAGAGAAAACACACACAGTATCCTGAGGCCTGAGCTCAGAACCAGTGCATCACTTCTGCCAAATTCTGTTCACCAAAGCAAACTGCAAAGCCAACCAGATTAGAGAAGTGAAAGAATAAATTTCGCCACCTGAATGGAGTCACTATAAAGAATTACAGTCATTTCTGCAATCAGGGACTGACACATTGGGTAATTCAGGAATAAATATTATTTTTTCACTGAGCTCAGTCCTAATCTAAGTACAATGAGCTCTATAATCAACAAACTGCTCTTTTTGTTTTTGCCTCTGAGACCTTCTCTATAGACAGAGCTCCTCAACTTACAGTGAGCTTAGGTCCCAACAAACCCCTCATAAACTGAAAATACAAGACATCGTAATTGGATTTAACACACCTAAACTACTGAGCATCATAGCTTAGCCTTGCCTAATTTAAACATGCTCAGAACACTTACATTAACTTGTAGTTGGACAAACTTATCTAATACAAAACTTATTTTATACAGTGTTGAATATCTCATATAATTTATAAAATACTGTATTAAAAGTGAAAAAAAAACAGAATCCTTGTATGGGCACTCAGAGTGTGGTTTCTAATGAATGCATATTGCTTTCAAACCATTGTAAAGTAAAATATTTTAAGTCAAACCACTGTAGGTCAGAAACCATATGCAATATTAAGTGATGGAAGTATGAAAAAAGTGGCCAATCTCCTTGGCTTCAGAATGCAGTGAGTTTTTTTAGCCATGGTTTAACTAAACTACTTAATTGTTAATTCACAAGAAAAGATTTCCAGACTAAAGACTGTTGATTCCATTTTAGTAAGTCAAATTCCTGTACTTCCCTTACTTTAAATTAGCTGAGTGGAAATAGCCATTGCAATGGTAAAGTGTGTTCATTTAAAAATACTGACTCTATCGAGCTTCAGTTGAGTTGCCCTCCTAATCTGAAGCAAAATAATGTGTTATTAAGCTACTACTTCAGCTTTGTGTCTACAATCCCTAGCCAAAAGTCTTTATGCAATAATTTAGAAGGCTGCAGTCCTTTTTATTGAATTGTAGTCAATGTTTACTACCGGTTTTTCTATTCTAAGCACCAGAACCTTACCTGCAGTTTGCAATGAAGATAAGACTCCAATTCCTGTGCTTCTTTGTGAAAGGCTTTCAACTTTGGATCTCTATAAAAGTGACAGAAAGAATTAGTTGAGAAAAATCTACATCGTATACAGTTAGTGTGGGTGTACATTACACACAGATATGTATATAAACACATATTTGTCTTTGATACACAATGAAAAGGATCCTTGACTATCATCTTTCTCACAAGCTTGTTCTGTCTCCTATATTCCATATTTCAATTAATGGCACCACTTTTGTTTTGTTACTTAAGATGGAAATCTAGAACCCTTTCTTAATGTCTCCTCTCATTTATTCCTTGTCTATGATGAATAACCTAGTGATATGGTTTGGCTCTGTGTCCCCACCCAAATCTCACCTTGAATTGTAATAATCCCCAGGTGTCAAGGGTGCGACCAGGTGGAGATAATTGAATCATGGGAGTGGTTTCACCCATGCTGTTCTCATGATACTGAGCTCTCCCAAGATCTGGTTTTATAAGCATCTGACATTTCCCCTGCTGGCATTCATTCTCTCTCCTGTTGCCCTGTGAAGAGGTGCCTTCTGCCATGATTATAAGTTTCCTGAGGCCTCTCCAGCCATGTGGAACTGTGGGCCAATTAAATCTCTGTTCTATATAAATTACTCAGCCTTGGATATTTCTTCAGAGCAGTATGATAATGGGCTAATACAATAAACTGGTACCAGAAGTCCGGTGCTGCTATAAGGATATCCCAAAATGTGGAAGTGACTTTGGAATGGGTAACAGGCAGAAGTTGAAACAGTTTTGAAGGCTCAGAAGAAGAGAGGAAAATGTGGGAAAGTTTAGAACTTCCTAGAGACTTGTTGAATGGCTTTGACCAAAATGCCAATAGTGATATATACAATGAAATCTAGACTGAGGGGGTCTCAAATGGAGATGAGGAACTTGTTGGGAACTGGAGTAAAAGTCACTCTTGCTGTGCTTTAGCTAAGAAGCTGGCAGCATTTTGCCCCACAGACACTCAATGCCAGCCTGGGAAGGCAGCTAGGTGGGGGGTTTACCCTGCAAAGGCACAGGGGTGTAACTATGCAAGGCTATGAGAGCCCAACTCTTGCATCAACACGTCCTGGATGTAAGACATGGAGTCAAAGGCGATCATTTTGGAACTTTAAGGTTTAATGACTGCCCCTTTGCTTTGGCCAATTTCTCCCATTTGCAGCAGCTGTATTTACCCAATTCCTGTACCTCCATTGTGTCTAGGAAGTAACTAACCTGGTTTGGATTTCACAGGTTTATAGGTGGAAAGGACATGTCTTGTCTCAGATGAAGCTTTGGACTTGGACTTTTGGGTTAATGCTGGAATGAGCTAAGATTTTGTGGGACTGTTGGAAGGGCGTGATTGTGTTTTGAAATGTGAGGACATGAGATGTGGGAGGGGCCAGGATGGAATTACATGGTTTGGCTCTGTGTCCCCACCCACATCTCACCTTGAGTTGTAATAATCCCCATGTGTCAAGGGTGGGACCAGGTGGAGGTAATTGAATCATGGGGGTGGTTTCTCCCATGCTGTTCTAGTGATAGTGAGTGAGTTCTCACAAGATCTGATGGTTTTATAAGCATCTGGCATTTCCCCTGCTGGCACTCATTCTCTCTCCTGCTGCCCTGTGAAGAAGTACCTCCCATCATGCTATATGTGGCCACGTTCCAAAATGAGGTGAGGCACTACGTATGTAGACTTACCAAGAGAGTGGCAAGACTGGACTTGCAACTCTCAACCTATCACCCACTTCCAAGCTAAGACTGTAGATACATTTTCTGGAGTGCTTTACCATCCACCCTCCCTCTCTTGCTGGATGTACACAGACACACCCACACACAAACACACCCCCATGCACTGGGAAAGAAAAAGAGGCGCTTCTTCCCTTTTGATCTAAGTCAAGTGATAACACTTGGCCCTTGAAGTTTGTTAGGTACAGAAGCTGATGCCAGTTGTTACCTTCAAAAGTCCACAGGGAATAGACTGAATGGCAGAGGTAAGAGGCTACAATTGGAACAAATCCCTTTAAAGGCAGAAGAAAAGTATATGGTGCTCTCTGGCTGGTGAGTAACATACGCACCATGTGCAGCCTGAAGCTCTTTTAAATGCTACCACAGGTGACTGCCTGGTAGGTTTATATGACCCCAGTAGAGTGGTGGGCCTTTGGATGCTCAGGCCGGGGGCCTGAAGGAGGGGTCCTATGCGGAGTGAAATGGACTAAGTGAGAACAGTATTGCCCACCTCAAAGATGCCTCAATCAGAAGTTCCCAGCTATGCATGTACCTGAGGGAACCCAGGAAGGCATCTTGCAGGGAGTATTGGTATTAACAAACAACCACATTTAGAGAGCACCATCCACTAGATTACACCTGTGCCTGTCAGGAAGCTCCTTCCTGTTTCTTACATCTCTCCTCTTTCAGTCATTAACCTGGAAGGGAGTCAGGGCCATCCCAGAGATGAATGGTAGGAAGGGGTGTGGAACAGCAAGGTGATGCTTGCCCTGGATAAATTCTCCTTATCCCTGGCAAAGTAACTGGGATTAGAACTGTGGAAAGTGAGAATGGGAAGTATAAGCAGGTTTTGGAATCAGGAAAAGATGCTACAACAAGTTTTTCGAATGCATATTTTCTTTCTCAGAAACTGACTACAAAGTTTTTTGAGAATGTGTTTATATACAATATTCTAAAATGTATACAAATTTGATGACATCCGTTTGCAGCATTTGGTGGTTCCTTGGACCATGGAACTAAGCTCCTCTTAGCCATAGGTACTCCGTGCATTTGAACAGGTAATATAAAATGCCCTAGGGCTTTTCTCAGAAAGGAAAATAAAACATCAAACCCCCTGGGAAGTTTTCTCACTAATAATAAATAAATCTTTTAAAACACAAAACACTCTCTGGCTCAAGGAATTTAAGAACCTGGGGCAATATTCTGTGGCAACCCCTCTGGCAACATGTTGATTGTGATGCAGTCTCCCCCTCCCTGCTCAGTGAATCCAATCCATTATAATATGAACACCAATTCATTTCCTAGAACGCATTAAGAAATCCAAATATCTGGAACAGGTCATATCTCATTTGCTATTGCTGATTAAAACAAATAATAGGATAAGATGGCTTTCTGCCAATCTTGTCACTGCACTCGTGTCTAAGACTGCTTTTGAAATAGAACTAATACTTCAATACCTGAATAAATATAATTTATTATAATCTTTATAAAGTATTATAACTAATACTTTAATACTTGAATAAATATAAATATAAGTTGTACTCATCATATGAAATAGTATGAAAACTGTTACTTGAAGTATTTTCGCAGTGGTGACTTAGGAACTCTCACTTATCAAGACTGTATTTTGCTGAATACATCAAGGAGGTAATTCTGACACATCATCACACTGTGGAAAACTATGATCAGTTACAGAAAAATAAAATTCTCTCTATTTGCCATTTGATTAATGGATCATTTTGTAATTACTGGCATGACCTCTAGTTTCTATTATTTTTCTATGAACTGTAAAAGTGGTGCTAAAAGATGGTGTAGAGCATGCTACTAGATGGTCAGTTAAGTGACAAGCAATGGGTAAAACTGAGCCTTTCCTAGGTCTGTCACTGCATGCCCCATGTTAGGACAGGCTGTCATTTCTCCACTGTCACTCACTTCATAGTTGTTAGCTATTCTTTTGTGAGTTTAAACAGATTTCTTACACTCCTGTTGAAACACCATTAGTTCCACTAGTCATACAAAGAACAATCTTGAAAAGACAGATTATCTATGCATACAGGAAATGATTTACCCTGAAGGGCACTTTCTTTTTCTTTATCCAGGGTATTTTTAAATGTCTCAAGTGATGAGGCTGGTTGTTCAACCAAGTTCAGGAACACACTTTAATTCCACCCATTATCTATCATTGTGAACACAAACCTGCTGTTTTTCTCTGCTGATAATCTATCATCTTACAGGAGTGAGGATGGCTTCAAACCACAGGAGCAAAGAGCAGTCACAGATTTGGCTTACAAGGAGATTTATAATTTGAACTCCACACAGAAATATATTCAATTCAACATTTCCTTGCTCAGGTTATATATAATGTTCCTTGCCTGTGCCCTTTTTGGAAACTTAGCTACAATAAAGAAAAGTAACTAGATAATGAAGACAAAGTAGGAATGGGTAAATCTGAAATGTATATCTAGTCTCTCAAAATTAATTTCCAGAATATTATTTTTAATGGGAGACAAGTCCTTATTTTCGGCACATAACTAGAAACCAATGGGGATGTCCTACTGAAGGACTCTCTCTCCTAAATGTCCTTATTCTTCCTTCATTATGCTATCTATTTTCCCAGGATAGCAACATTAATTTGACATGGCTGAATTATGCTACCTACTGTTTCCTGTATAGCACTTTCAGTGCCTCGGGCTGGGTTTCCCGCTTTGGGGATAGGGCTAGAAAGATATTTCTAACTCTCCTGTAGTATGAGAAGCAATTAAGCTACAAGTTGCTTAGCTGTAAGCAGTTAACCTCACAAACCTAATAAATTATTTGATTATATGGAATGCTTAGAACTTTGACCCCTTTTAGTAAATATACATGAAATTGCAAAACTTACTTTATTTTTTTCACTTGAATATTTTAATATCCCCCACTTTACTCCATGCTTTAAGATGTACAAGTAGCAAATGGAATAGATGCATATGTTCTCTCATTGCCAAATCATATGACTCTATTGTCTTTGCCGTTACTATTTCCATTGTTTCAGTTGAAGATTGTACCACTTTATTTCTGCATATGAGAGAGAGCAGCACTTCTGTCTTTTCCCCTCTACTCAATTAAAAACAAACAAACAGGCATAAAACATGGACACTAATGAACCAAAAACGGTCTGTAATTAATTTTAAATTCACTACTAGTTTAGAAAATTAGCTAACACTGCAAATTGCATTGACCATGATCAGACCCTTGATAACAAGGCCTATTGTGTGAAATGTGCAAGTCAGCAGAAACACAAATGAAAAACTTTCAGCTTTAAGCATTTCTACCTGCATGAAAATTGAACAAAGCAAGATGAAATCTGAATTTTTTAAAATAGCTTTAACAACTGCCTCACACAAGTTCAATTAATAAATCACTTCAAAGTACACTTTCCTTTTTGCACATTCGTTTTTATGAGGTCAACCCATGAGAGGAATGACAGGTATGAGAGAGTAAATTTCTGCCTTTTATTTCTAGAACCTCAATAATAATATTCCAGGCAGTCTTAGTGCTCTGATAGATAAGTGTAGAAATAGCCTTTATTTGATTGTGAAAATTAATTTGAAAATATGCAAAATTTAAAAAGTTTGCACCATTATTTTATGCAAAGAAAGGGAAAACGTATCCTAACTTTATAGCTGAATAATTCCTTAATCCTGTTTCTACCTAATTATTCCTGAGATTGCTTGGCTTTTAAAGAAGTGCTCTGACAACTAAATCAGAAATTATTTTCATTCTAATTCTCCTTATATGTTATATAGTATTCACCATTTACATATTTAAGACTTGCAGTAATAATTTCACATATATGTATTTGTTGTTTTTTTTTTCTTACTTTTAAAGTGATACAACTTTGATCTGTGATTTTTGAAATAGTCCAAATGGTACAAATACAGTTCTGGATCACAGTCCATCCTCAACCGTGATGCTCCCTGCGTTTAAAATTTAGTCTCATCATTTGTCAACTAAGGGAAATTGTTAAATCTATTCAACACTTAGTTTTGTTAGCTATATAGTAGAGAAATCTGTTATTCTTATCTTGTAGAGATAGTAATTACAGGAGCAATCTATAGGACTGAGTCAAAGAATACAGAAAAGATATTTGTTCTTCTTTTAGAATTTTTCTGTTGATAATCCATTTCCTCTGAATTCATGCGCTCACCTTCTCTAGATCTCCAAACAGCTCTGGAACTTGTGGTCAATATTTTTGTTTTTCATCAGTTTTCATCATTATTTGCTTTCTGAGTCCTCTCACTCCTGAGAGGATAACTTTCCCTCATCATTCACGTTCCTTTTTTTTTTTTTTTTTTTTTGAGATGGAGCTTTGCTCTGTTGCCCATGCTGGAGTACAGTGGGGCGGTCTCGGCTCACTGCAACCTTTGCTTCCCAGGTTCAAGCGATTCTCCTGCCTCAGTCTCCCGAGTAGCTGGGATTACAGCCTCCTGAGTAGCTGGGATTACACCATGCCCAGCTAATTTTTGTATTTTTAGTAGAGATGGGGTTTCACCATGTTGGCCAGGCTGGTCTTGAACTCCTGATCTCAGGTGATCCACCCACCTTGACCTCCTAAAGTGCTGGGATTACAGACATTCTCTTTCTTGAATACCCTTCCAATGAAAAAATGTACACAACACTTCCTCCTATCCATTGAAAAATCTCATTTCAAATTCTTAATGACTTCCCCAACAAAAGAAAACAGATGCTCCCCCCAAAACTCCAGATGCTGTACAACGTCTGATACCACACACAGCAAATCTTATATAAACTAAAGATTCATTTTTTTCTCTCCTTTATTTTTTTCTATAGCACATTGTTCTGCTTATGAATGTTATACATACAGTCAATTATCCAAGCTAATGGAGGCAAGCTGTGGGAGAGATAATTAAGAACAGTACATAATCTACCCTGCTATTAGTGCAGGTGTCAGCAAAGAGTCTGGCCTGAGACATCTTTGTAGGGGTGTGTAGTGAGGAGAAGAGAGGCTTGTAATCCCAAGACAGTTATAGAGTGGCAGGGAAAAGCCACTGAGGAGGGGTGGGGAAAGCAATCCTGGTGAGGAAGAAAACGTTAAGACAGATGATCACTCATTAATATGAATGTTGTGAATAATCTGGAATTTACTGTTATGTTTAAATGCCTATTTGGAATATGATACTAATTAGCTTAAAGCCATAAGCTTGATTTATGTCATGAGCAGTTTCCCTACCCCACTGGTTATATTTTAAGGTGACAGACCTCGCTGTGGGTCTCAGAAGTCAATCTTACAAATGTGCCCTTGTGATAAGTAAAGAAAGTGGCATAACCCACATCGGGTTGGGTAGATTGAAACAACCAACATATTCAGTACAATACATTGAACGTTCCTGTCATTCAACATACACATTCTATAGATTGAGGGTCATTTCTGTTCATTTGGTACATAAAAATCAAGAAGTATATTTGAAAATTATAATCAATGGGTGCTGAATACTTTTTTCAGCATTGTTTCAATCATATGGTCTGTTTAAATGCACAAGAAAATGTGAGTTTCTCCTTATTAATTCAGTAACTATTAAAGAAAGGCCTATTATATTGTTTCCTGCCCTAATAAAGCTTATGTCCTCATGAAATTGTGTATATGCAAGAAGGCAATAAACTCTTTCTATATTATAAAGACATAGTAAGCACTTCACATATACAATGAAATCAAAATCAACCACTGAAAATAAAGAAGCATTAAAATATACATGGTAAAACAGCAAGAGCTGTCCAGAATTACTTCTTTCAATGGCTTAAAAAAATGATAATAATGGAAATTCCTTGGCAATCTAAGGGAGTTTGTCATTTTTTTCCTGCAATTGCATCAAAGCAGGAAAAGAGTAGCAGATGCAGACCTTCGATTTATAACCATCTTTCCCATAGCTTTATGCTCTGGTCTCCTTTGGGCAGTAAGACTCCAGGGTCTCAACTAGTGAATTTTTCAATTACTGATACTATCCTGCCCTGAGAGATAGGAAGTGATAAAACAACAAGTAAGAAATCATTTTTCATAATTCTTCAGAGTCCAATCTAGCCTTAAACCCGCTTCTCTTGCAGTCCATTCATGCTATGGAAGCTGAGTTTTAGTGGATTCTATTGCCTCAGAGTGGAATCACTTCACATATTTTTCAGTAGATTAGCCTCTGGAGTATTTCTTTTTTACTCACAAAGTCTAGTAAAACAGAGTATAGCCTATAAGCATCCTCACTGAGGAGACATAAATATCAAAGAAAATAATTTTAAAGTAGCCCTGCTTTCCAATATTTCAAACAATGTTGGTTTCTTTTAATAAGCATCCCAACATTTTTTCCCCAACTGGTTGAAGAATTCTAGAATATTTAGATTAAGGATTAAGTACATAAAATCCCAGTTGATTTGTATTCCAAGAATTATGAACATTATGAAAGGTCTACATAAAAGAAAGTTGACTGTCCAAAGAAACTCAATTATAACTTGTTATAAAACAATTTCCTCTTTTGAAGAAGAGGATCAATGACGTATTGAATTATTAAAAAATATACAAATAGTCCATTTTAATTGCTTTACTTTTGAGGTCAATAGATAATGACTTTCATTTTTATAAAATATTTCCATGTTAATGACTTCAAGATCTATTGTTTCAGGGATTTTCCCTAGGCACATGAAGCTAAGGTTGAAGCAGTTAAGGGTGCTTAAATTCCTTTACAAGCCTATTATAAGCCAATATTCAATCAAAACGATTATTGCTAGCCATTAAAAAATCCACTAAGTATCAAGGGTAATAACTCTTGCATGTTATTACTGGGAATTTCTACAAAGCAAAGGGCTTTTGTGTTGCTGTTTGCAAAGACTGTTTAATTTATTAGACATCCTTGGGAAAAAAGAAATCTGCTGTTCAACCAAGAAAAAAAAAAGAGTAGGTTTGTCCCCATTATCTTTGAACAAGAAGTGCCAGGAAGCTTCGGGCTAGAATTAACATGAGATAGGCTATTACAGTTGTAAGAGCATTTAGCAGCCTTCCCTACTGACTTCAGGGTGATAATATATACAGCGTGAGTGTAATCTGTCTCCTCTGCTGCTCTTTCTTTGCCTGTCCTCCTCTCCTTCTTTACTAATATACATGCCTTATTGTAAATCATGATAAGAAGTGAACAGCAGTATTTTTCTACTAAAGTGACATCATTCAATTGGAGTTTTACCTTTGGCAAAGTCATATAAAGAATCACCGTTTTTATGCAACCATTTTTAAAAGCCAAACACAACATTCAAATATAAGAATACTCTATGACTCATGCTTTAGAAAGTAAATTATATCTGGTATCTTTTCCAATAGAAAAGGTATTTTCACATATTGTTAATTTTCACAGCCAGAGAATGCAAATATTATTTAGACTATGGTATCATCATTTATGAAATAAAAATCAGCAGTATTAATAACTGAAGAATCTTCATCTCTTATTGTTTCGTGATTAAGAATACCTATAACTATTGTTGTAAATAATAATATCTACCTGGTACTGAGTATAGTCCAAAGCACATTTAAGCAAAAACATCTTCTTCCTCGAAACATGCAAGATGGAATGCACCACAAGTGATGTTTGAGTATTTTTAGTTACTGAATTTCTCCAGGTGTTTTGAATTTAATTTCTCTTAAGTTGATATTAATCCTCATGACATTAAAAATGCAAAGCAAAACAAAAAAAACAGCATACGCATGGTCATTGAACAATTTTAAAAGGTCTGGCATCATAAAATCCAACAAATAATGTTAGGGTGTAAAATTATAAGATAAAATTTATTTATCTATGGAAATTTCTTTAAGTCAATTTTTTTTCAGTCTTTACACTACTGACATTTAGGGTTGTCTCGTTCTTTGTTATTAGAGGCTGTCCTGTGCATTGTAGATGTTTAGCAGTATACCTGACTTCTACCTGTTAGATTTTATAAGCGCTCTCAATTCACCCCACAAACACAACATGAATTGTGATAACCAAAAACATCCCTGGGGGACAAAAGCACCCTCATTGAGAACCACGGCTCTAAGTGAAAAACCTAGTGTAAATTTGACAATATTATAATTATATCATTAATACTGGGAAAAGAAACTATCACCATTATCACATATAATATGTGTGTTACAACTATCAGTTGTAACACACATATCATGGAGAGCAAGATAGAGCTGGGCTTCAGACATATTTCCTATACACATTCTAGGAAATTGAAATATAACAAATACATCAAAAACTTATGATTCAAATATGACTTTTGAAATACCATTGTCCTAGTCTGTTTGAGCTGCCATAACAAAATACCATAAAGTGAGTGACTTGAACAATAGAAATTTATTTTCTCACAGTTCTGAAGGCTGGAGGTCCAAGATTAGAGTGCCAAAAAGCTACATGGTTGGGTTCTGGTAAGGGCTCCTTTTGTAGCTTGCAGAGAGTTTCCTCCTCTTTGTGTACTTACATGATCTCTTCTTGGTGAATGGGGTGGGGGTGGGGGGCACAAACAACCTCTTTAGCGTCTGTTCTTATAAAGGCAATCCCATTACGAGGTCCACACTGATAACTCATTTAACCCTAGTTACCTCCCAAGAGCCCCAGCTGCAAACAATACCACACTGGGGGTTAGTGCTCCAATATATGAATTTTGGGTGACAAACATTCAGTTCATAACAACCATTAAATTTCTAGCTCAGAAATTGCATATTGGTTGAGACAAGAAGTAAAATATCTGTTCCTATATTCCTGGAAGAATAAGATAAATAATTGTCAATTGCTTTTAAGTGCATCACATATCTTCATTGTGTGTTCAAATTAGATAAGCATTATTAACACTACTGGACATTCTTAGTAATTTTAAATTATGCTGGGTCTTCAATTTATCATGAGTTTATGTTTTATTTATATTTGTATATAATAAAAGAAAAAGAAAGCAAAAAATTACCCCAAAATATATAGGATCCAAAAACTATGTAAAATAGTACTTTTACTATTTACTAAAACACTAGTCTCGGTACTCAAAGTATGAATGTGGTTACTCTGACACACAGGGAAGGAAGAGTGACTCTGAAGGGTTGAGAGGGTGGGTCTAAGAGGATCCTCAGAGTGTTAAAGTAATTCTGAGCAGCTATTTCATGGCAAAGTTGGATACACGTTGTGACTCATCAAGTTGTACACTTAGAATTTGTATATTTTTCTTTATATATTTTACAATATAATAAAATATGTAAGAAATGTTATGTATCATGCATATATGAATCACACATTTACTGCTTTTGCGGAAAGATGAAGAAGACAGTCTCAACCCTCAAGCAAGTCAAAGTCTAAAGAAAGATTCAGACCTGCAAACAGATTGCACAACACAATGTGGTAAATGATAAATGACATATATGAGCAGAGTTCTTTGCTAACACAGACGAGGAAATAATTAACTGTGCCTGGGGAAATCAGAAAAGATTTTATGATAAGTAGCATTTGAACTGGGTCAGGAAGCCTTGTAAGGGACCATATTGCTACAAGTTAGTTACAAAAAAGTAAGTTAGTTTTGAAGAAAAATTATAAATATAGGTTACCTGATTGTCAATCACTTTCTGGTAGCTCAATATTTATTGATTAACATCCAAAAAAATGTGAACCAGATGCAACCAAGTAAAAAAATCCTTGCCTTATTACCCAGAGCTTGATCTAAAATAGTAATAGTAAGCCTGTACATGTGCTTATGCTCCAACTATGGATGTCTTTGTCACTGAAATAAGCTTTTTTTTTTCTTTTTTTAACCATGTAACAATGAAAGGCAGAAGGCAAGGAGACAATAGAAGAGATGAAACAGTAAAATGTCACATAAATGCTGATGGAGTACATTATGCAAATGGATACTATGCAAATACTTAAATGTGGTCTTAGTAATGAAGACATATGAAAACATGAAAAAATTCTTCAAAAATGGTTGCCAATCATCAATGGCTGATCATGAATACAAAAAACTAACCCTTGAGGAAAAGAGCAATGGCCATGTTCTCATAGATCCAAGATTTAACTGGAAGGAGATGCAGGCTCTGGGATACAGAGTCACAGCAGCATCCATGTTAACCAGAACTAGAGTTCAAAGAGGAATTACTCTCCACCTTGTATACTGGTAAGAGGGTCTGTTTCAGAGAGTAGTGAGAAAATGCATTAATTTTAATGAAATAAAATGTTTGGCTTAGGAATTTCTGTTTTAGTGGAACTGTATTCTTGAGTACCGTTCTTCTCTGTCAAAGCCACTGTTGAATGATATGCTGGAAAAAATTACTCAACCAGATGTAAAATTTCACGTTATTTAAAACCTCTATTTACTTTACTATAATTTTAGTTTGGGAAATTCTCATTCTTTTTTCTTTAGCAAAACTCTCTCAAGATGGAACACTCAAATTAGTCAACTTTCAAGAGTGCTCCTGTAAGCTTCGACTCTTAAATTGTGGTTCACTCCTCACAATCACCTAAAATTTCAGAATTTTCAGTCTCTTTCTCCACACTGCATATTTTCTTTAACCTCAACTTGGGAATTCAATAATTCATCCTACTCTATTTTGCAGCTCAATGCTGAATTTAACATAATGGCATTTGCCACACTGTCCTGGATTCTTTCTTTTTGTCATCTTTCTGCTATATTCTCAAAACTATTTGCTACCCATGGATCAATACAAGCCCCACCTTTAACCCTCTTTTATGATGGATGTCTCACCCACTGGTAAAGATGAATCACATTACAGAGTCCCTTAGCATTCACACAAAGATGTGTTTTCTACTTTAAACTACATCAATAAGGTGCTTCCTATTACAATTGCACTTGTTTTCTATTATTTGAAACATTTGTTCCTAATATTTACTATGCTCTTCAAATTCCCAAGCATATCCCTATCCCACACTGTTAGTAAAGATACACATCAGTCAAAAATTCCGTAAGTTCTCTACCAGGCTCAGTTATCCACATCCAGTGCTGAACACCCACTTCTCCTTTTCCCTTTCTCTGTCTCTGAGATCAAACTTCTCCAATTCTCAGACAGTAAACCTTTGACCTATGAACTAGAAATTATATTCTCTTTCCTTTTCTGTGAGCTCACTCCACTAATTATCTTCTTTATTTTTTGCATTATACTGATTTTCTTCTAGTTACCTAATTAAAATAGGTAAATTCTACTCAAACCAAAAACAACTCTGACTCCTTTTCCCAGAGAACAACAAAAACCATATCTCCATGTTACTACCTCCTGCAGTTACTGACTTATCTCCCTCCACGCCCTTTTTCTGTTTGGGCAAACTTCTTGAAAGGATACTTTAGACTTCCTTTTACTTATATCCTGAATTTTTATTTATTTCTTGTAAAGGGGTAGAGAAGTGAAAATCTGACTTGAGCATATATAGAAGGCTATAGGTCCTTGGACAGATTATATAAGTTTTCTAAGTCCCAATTTCCTATTCTATAGAGTGTTGATATCCACTGTGCAAAACTGGTAGAGGAATTGAATAGCATAATATTATAAAACACTTAACACAATACTTGATATCATATAAATGCTCCATAAATATTATCTATCATTATTCCTTAAACTGTTGCTCTTCACCCCTCTGTTACCACTTCTGCCCATAAACCCATCCTGCACAATTCTATGGAATCACCCTTGTGAGAGTCACCAACAACCTTATCAAATCCAATGAACTACATTAAAAGTTTTTTGTTCTGCTTTAACACTAACATTTGATGTTAGGTGCTCTTGCCACTTGGAATCCTTCCTTTATTTGATGTTTACAATGTCTCCCTCCCTCTTAGTTCTTCCCTCTGCTTATTCCTTATTTGTGTTCATTGTTGAATCCTTGCTCTTAACGAGTGGCTAAATACTGGATCTGATCAAAGTTCCATCCTTGATTCCATTTTCTTCACTTCCTTGAATGTTCCTTAGGAGAGTTTACTTGAATAAAGCTGATGACTCCAGCTTCACATCTTCACTGAGCTCCGAACTATTTTCAGTTCTGTGCTGGAGGGCTTCACACAGATGTCTCATATACATATGAAACATAGCATGTCTAGAGTGGAACTCATTTGTATTCCTCTCAAATAATGTGCCTCCTGCAATCTTTATCCTAATTTTCTCTATCTAGTAGTCTGCAGTTCTAATTTTGGACCTATCATAACTCAACTGAAATATTCATTTGTTTTTATCTAGTGGATTTGCACACCCAGTTTATCTTCCATACAATTGTCTTCTCAAAAATCACATATTGGCAATGAGCCAATATCGTGCCACTGCACTCCAGCTTGAGTGACAGAGTGAGACTCTGCCTCAGAAAAAAATGTAGATGTATATCAAACGTTGGTACCACGACATGAATGTACTTAATACTAGTGAATTGTACACTTACACGTGATAAATGTTATGTTGTATGTATTTTACCACAATGAAAAAATCAAAGTGGTTCAAATGCTGAGAACATTTAGTGGTCTTTAGTGGTTCCCACTACTACAAGCTCTTCATCGTTGCAAAGAAGATATTTCAGATGGGGTTCCAGTTCAATTAAGTCACGACATATGCTTTTCTAAAGCTTACAGATTTAAGAATTTTATTTATATTTGCTGAAAGAGCTCCGTATTTTCTTTTGTTTCTCTCTCTGTGTGTGTGTGTGTGTGGTTTTTTTTTTTTTTTTTTTTTTTTTTTTTTTTTTTTTTTTTTTTTTTTTTTTTTGAGATCAAATTTCTCTCTTGTTGCCCAGGTTGGAGTGCCATGGCACAATCTCAGCTTACTGCAACCTCCGCCTCCCAGGTTCAAGCAATTCTCCTGCCTCAGCCTCCTGAGTAGCTGGGATTACAGGCATGCGCCACCACGTCTGGCCAGTTTTTGTATTTTTAGTAGAGACAGCATTTCACCATGTTGGCCACGCTGTTCTCGAGCTCCTGACCTCAGGTGATCCACCTACCTCAGCCTCCCAAAGTGCTAGGATTACAGGTGTGAGCCACACCCAGCCTTTTTTCTTTTTTTTTTTTTGAGACAGAGTCTCCCTGTGTCATCCAAGCTGGATGAAGTGCAGTGGTGCAATCATAGCTCACTGCAACCTCGATCTTCCAGGCTCAAGTAATCCTCCCACCTCAGCCTCCTGAGTAGCTAGGAGCACAGGCATGCACCACTATACCTAGATAATATTTTTGGAACTTTTAAAAAATTAATTTCAATTTTTGTGGGTACATAGCCAGTTTGTATATTTGTGAGGTACATGAGATTTTTTGACGTAGGCATGCGAGGTGTAATAATCACATCATGGGAAACAGGGTACCCATCCCCTCAAGTATTTATCCTTTGTGTTGAACATAATTCATTCATACTCTTTCAGCAATTTTTAAATCTACAATCAAATTATTTTGACTGTCATCATCCTGTTATGCTATCAAATTCTAGGTATTCATAGTAACATCATGGAGAATGGGGTAGCCATCCCTCAAGCATTTATCCTGTGTGTTCACAAGAGTGTATCCAATTACACTCTTAGTTATTTTTAAATATACAAGGAAGTTATTACTGACTGCAGTCACCCTGTTGTGCTACCAAATAGTTGTAATTTTTGTAAAGAAAGGGTTTCACTTTTGCCCAGGCTGGTCTTGAACTCCTGGGCTCCAGCAATCCTCCTGCCTTGGCCTCCCAAAGTCCTGGAACTGGCCAGGCGCGGTGGCTCACGCCTGTAATCCCAGCACTTTGGGAGGTGGAGGCGGGTGGATCATGAGGTCAGGAGTTCAAGACTAGCCTGGCAAAGATGCTGAAACCTCATCTCTACTAAAAATACAAAAAAATTAGCTGGGTGGTGACACGCACCTATAATCCCAGCTATTCTGGAGAGAATTTCTTAAACTGGGAAGGCAGAGCTTGCAGTGAGCCGAGATCGCGCCACTTCTCTCCAGCCTGGGCACAGAGTGAGACTCTGTCACAAAAAAAAAAAAAAAAAAAAAAAAAAAGGGCTGAAATTACAGGCAGGAGCCACCATGCCCAGCGAAAGAGGTCTTTTAGCAGCTTCAATATTATTTAAAATTCTTTATTACAAAGCTTTGAATTATTAATTATTTTGTGAATACACATAAAGAAAAATGCAAGCAGACTGTATCATCTTGGGCAGATTACATGACTTTTCTAAGTTTCAATTTCAATTGGTTATGAAATTCCTACGATATATTCAGAGTCAGAGTCCCACTCTTTTGAATCTCTTTTTGATTCACTCATCACTGACTATGTTTTCCCACCAATTACCATTCTCCGTACTTCCATGTGTTTTTGATGCACAGTTGTTTCTTATGACCTCATTATTTTTGTCAAGATTTTCATCTGAACTCTGACCCCTGTTCTGCAGGTTTTGATACCTGTCACTTTATTAATCTTACCAGAAGATATCAATAGGTATTTTTCTTTTGACAACAAGGACTTACACCGTTTCTCAATGGTCCTTTGATGGTTGGTTGATTGAAAACTTGGAGACTGCTGTGGTCCACTCCTACTAACAGCAATAACAACCATATATAGTTTTGGGTACATTTATTTTCAAACACAGCTGATATATATCCACTATCTAATTACAACCAAAAAGTGAAATAATGACAAATGTTAAAAAGGGATTGTGCCTGTTTCATATAATAATAGGCAGTCCATTAGCTCATTCGTTATCCTCCATTTGTGTGTGTACATGTCCATGTGCACTTGTGTGTGCATGCGAATACAGAATAACATTTTGGGGGAGATATTCTTCAGAAGTATTTTAAAGTCAAAAATTCAACATAGAAGAAATGTTTGGTGATTGGCAGTTGTGCACAGCTTCACAATGATATCATTGCTTTTCTTCATCTATGTTCATAATATTCAACTTTTTAATGTCTTTAACATCGACAGGATCATTGTGAGACATTAAAGAGCTCCAAGATTCACTGGCTTATCCTACTTGACTACACTTATGTTTATGGTTTTCCTCAGTTGAATCATATGTTGCTCAAAGTAAAAACGCTACTACTCAATTAGCTGAAAATTTCTGACAAGCTGCTATCAAACACCTCAAAGATAGTCCTGTGCTGTCATTGAATTAGTCACACAAACTTGTCATTTGTTTTGATATTTCATCAATCTACTCTGAGATACACAGCAATTTCCTTTACCTTGGGTTGCACTGCCTTTTATATGATAGCCAATCTTTTTACAAACATCTCAGTAATAAATAGGTGACTATCGCATATGTGTGGATCCCATTAAAGCTTTGGTTATTCTTTATAGGAAATTATGGATTTGTGTTCATTCCTCCTCTAATGAATATTTGCTTCATTAATGTCAAATGTATGCCCCACTGCTCTGTTTTCATGCCCTTCCAAGTACACAAGAACATATTGTTTTAATGCCAAATCACAGAGTAATCTTTTTGATGACATTTTTAGCAATCCACATAACTCAACTTAAGTGACAATATGAATAGCTATAATGGAGGTCCCACATGGCCTGGAAATAACAATTCCATCAAGATTTAGTCAGCAGTGATTGTAAGTTGCCCTCAGCTATTACAACATTAGGGAAAAAAATGTGCCTTATAAACAACAAAATACTGTTGATTCCTAGAATATTCAGAACAATGACTATTCTAAAAAATCTTTTCTTTTTCCTCAACTGACAATTTCACCCATTTACTTCTTTCTCACTCGATGACTTCCCTTTCTATGTTACATAGAGAACAGAGGTGTTACAAGTAAGCTGCTTATGTCCTCACATCTCATCCAGTCTTTGTTCCTTTGCTTACATCTCAAGGCAAAGTTATTCTTTTTCCTTTCCAGGGATAAACTCTTTCTTTTGATCTTGGACTGGCAAATCTGTGGACATAGATAACAGCCCAGGTGACTGATGTAGGTAGTTTCCAGATCAGTTTAATAAATAATGGTGCTACTATCTTTCCACTGAGAGCTTTCATCTTGTTATAAGTATACACAGGCGGCAACATAAGTTTTCTGTTCCCTCTGTTCCCTTCCTTTAAGGTAATCAATATTGGTAGAGAATTGTTTGTCTTTTTGATGTTACACTCAAAAGAATACAGATGTTCTAAACTATTCTAAACTGAGGACACAATGAAACTTTAAAACAAGAGAATTAGTGGCCTTGACTGCAAAATACTCTATTGATTTTGATCCTTTGAGGGTGAGAAGAATGAGAAGAAAGATGAAAGAGAGAAAAATCTGTGAACGATAAAAGATAAAGGTACTTCTGGGCACTCATCAAAGGCTGGTAGAGTATGAACTAAAGGGAGCCGTGAATAAAACCTAATACAGTTTCTTACCTTTCTCCATAAGCTATGTGTGTTTCAATCTACTAATTAAAAGAGAGTTGCTGGAGCCATACACACAGCCAGATATCATAAGGCACAATGGTGAGGTTATATTTCATTTCAAGTGTCTTGGAAATTACCTATTTCCTTTCATTTTACTCTGAAACTTTTGAAGTGTATTCTATCCTTGAAACCTCCACTTCCTTTCCCACCATCAGTTGGTCTTTAACTCAATGCATTTTGACTTTCTGCCCTTATATTAATGAAGCTGCATTTCTGAAGGTCATCAGTTATAATCACAAAATAAAATGTCTTTTTCTCCATTTCATATTTTTTATACACTCTGTATAACATTTAACAGTTTTGACTACTCATCCCTGAAATTCTGTTTCCTTCTGACTTTCCTAACACTAAATCAGGGTGGTTTAACTTACTTATTGGTGTTGTTTATTTTTCTTGTAATAAACTCAAATTTTACAAATGGAAGAAACTCAGAGAGGTTGTTAAAAGAAGGTGGTATATTGAAAGAAAATTCCTACCAGAAAGTCATACAAAGAAATAAATTTGGAGACATATAGTTCTCCAACTCTCTATTTCCAAACTGATTTTCTTTAAGGCATGGTAAAGGGGTTAAGACAAAAAGGCATTTATCAGTTAATACAGAGTAAGAAATATTCTCTCAAGCATAAAGACAAGAAAGTGAGCATGTTATCTTTCTCCTGTATGCAAAAAGACATTTAGCAACATACTTTTAGAAACCACGAACAGAGGTGATTTCCTGATTCACAATAATTTCTTTCACAACTGGATCTAGCCCATTACTTAGTGGCTACATCTGTACTCAGTGCTCTGTATTCTGAGTGTACCTGAATCACACGGGTAGACATTTGATCCAAATTAAGAATACAGATTTGCTAACCTTGGAATCGGACATTTACAAGGAAGTGACACAAAGATTTGCTGGGCATTTTATCTGGGTCCTGCTAATACATGTCAGTATCTAGAGAAAAAGAGGAGTTCCTCAAAGTGCTTACAGTTGCCCTAGTCTCTCCTCTTCAGATACACAGTTCAGTGCTCAATCTTTTAATTAAAGGTGTAATTCAATAATAAATACTGCATAAACTTACAGAGATAATCTAGCATCACCTGGTCACTCATGTATCAGATACCGAAACACTCCATAGGGGCACGATGTGTTTTTCTCCTTTGTGGTTCCTCATAGGTTTTGGAATGTGGATAAAGTTAAATCATATGAAAATTTTGGTAATTAAATAGTGTTAGAAAATGTTTCTCTTTTCAGGTTAAATACTTATAGAGTTTCATTATAAAGTTCAATCTGTTTTTTTGTATCTCTTAACCATTTGCTTTCCTTACTGTCTTGGCTCAGAGAATGCTTGCATGTTCAGAGTTACTTTTTATTTTCCATCCTTTACAACACACCTGTGAGTTAACAAAATATGATTATTCATACTGTACAGATGGTGGGACTAAGGTATAATGCCATCTAAAAGCTTAATAGCAGAGTTGAAACCAGAATTTATGATTCCCCAAACCTCACATAGAGCAGTATTTTCTGTGATATCCCTGCCCTCTCTTTAATGTTCATGAACAAAAGGCTGCATATAATTTCAATTTCAAATCAAAATGCCAACTACATTTTCAGAATGGGTTTGGTCTTTCACTTCAGTACACTATAGTGTATTAAAATAAAGATAATGCTATCAATTATCTTATCCGATTAGTTTACCAAAGATTCTATCTTGTAAAGGTATTTTGGTTTTTCAAGCTTTGTCACAAATGTAATGCCAATTCCTTTTTTATCATCTTAGTTTATTTTAAAATTTGTTATTTGCCTCCATCAAAGAGTATGTCACAAACATAATTCTTGGTTGATTTTAGAAAGTACTATCTTCTGTATTATGCTTAGGTTTAATTCCTTTCTTCTTTGATTTCTTGTTTGGGGCAGGTTTATTGAAAGCAAGCAGTGATTTCTGGTGGAAGTCACACGTTGAAAACAGCATGTGCTATAAAGTACAGTGCTCAATCTTTTAATTAAGGTATAATTCAATAATAAATACTGCATAAACTTCCAGTGAGAATCCAGTATTAGCTGCCCCCTCACTTAACAGACACTGAAACACTCTCGAGGGGCAGTATGTGGTTTTCTCCTTTGTTGTTCCTCTTAGGTTTTCAAATGTGCATAAAGTTAAATTACATGAAAATTTTGGTAACTAAATATTGTTAGAAAATGTTTCTGTTTTCAGGTTAAATGCTCAACCCTACACGCCAGGTTTGGAAACCTGTCAGCTTGATCATTCAGAGTAAATCACATCTTATGCCAAGAAACATGAAAATTCAAATTAAACATATTTGACTTCTGATAAAGAAAGGACAGAAAAATAATTTGGACTGATATACTTTTGTTCTTATTTATAAAACAGCTATATATCAATATTAATAAAAAGTTATTTTTCCAAAAACGTAAGTACAGGAAGAACAGGTATTGGCCTGAGAATGTATTTTACCAATTTCTTTTCTTCCAGGGCCAATTTTGTAGTAACTCAGTTAACTGAACACATAGGATAATATCACAATTAATTTACTATAATGCAGAGCAAAATAAATCTTTGCAACATTTATCACTTAAAATTAAGATTTCTTAAGGGATTTTCAAAGTTTAGTTTGCCATCTGTGTTGTTCTGACTTTCTTTCTGTCAGTTAATGAAGCACAGGGGCTAACCTAATTCATGTGATTCCCATCTGTCATCTCTGCAGCAGAGATGAAACCCAAAATGAAATTCCATCCTTCATTCAATTCCTGTACCTTGATATTAGTCAGGTAATCAAGCACAACTCCCAGACTCTTGTGTTTTCAGATGAGGAAACTAAGGTCAAGTGACTTGCCCTGGGTCACACAGCAAGACATCATAAGACCAGGGAACAGATCCAGTAGGCTGGGACTTTCTCAGATGCTTCCAAGACCACTGAACCATATTACCTTCCAGGTAATTGCCTTTTGTAATATCAAGTGGGTCACATCTTTTTTTCTTTGTAAGCAGAAACCATTTCTTTGTCTTTCTTCTTTTTCTTCTTTTAAACAGGCATGTAGAAATGCTGTTCTCTGTTTAGCGTTTCTGGTAATTATCTTCAAGAAAATCAGAATACAAATTTAAAGTACTCATTAACATGCTGATTAGGAATTTCTCTCAAAGACTCAAAAGGCTGGAAGAGACCCCCAGAGATCATCTGATCCAGCCCCTGACTTCAGGCATGTTTCACCTAAACAGTTTCAGGCAGATGGAAAACTGTATTTATGACCCCCAAGGAGAGAGTCCCCAGCCTCCCTTGATAACACAACCTTGGGCTTAGATCTGCTCTTCTACATAATGGGTTATGTGCAAAATATAGAAAAAGAACCTGCCCTCCCTTGTAATGTTAGATATTACTAATATGACTAAGATTATCCATATGTGTTTGCATTCATATAACTTCTTATCTGACCAATATTTCTGATTCTATTTTGGAAAAGTCTTCCTAGTCACTAGGCATTCTTTTACATAAAACCTGTTCTGATTTGTTTTTCAATTTAAAATTATATCCTCAAAGACTGTGAATGTCTCTACAATTTTAACTGAGCTCAAAAGTCTGTCTTTTTATTTTTATGCTTTTCTGCTTCTGCAATGAAGAATGTACCCCACAGAAATACTAGTACTTTCTCCCAATCCGTACCCCTTCACCCTAACCAGGATAACTTCAGACTGGGTTTGAGAGAACTGTGAGAACTAAAAGCTAATTTTCCTGGCTTGGAAATTGTACGATGACATGTGCACATCATGACTTGTCCGTGGGAATTGCCTTCCTCACTTTAAATGTAATCTTCATGATCCCAATCCCATTTCTGCTTATGTTTTATCAGAGACTGATCTCATCTTAGCCCAATTTTGCTTCAGTCCTAAAATAATTTTCTGTTTACATTAAAATCATAGTATCTTTGTATGAATATTAATGAGTGTGTTTCTAAATCTCCACATTAAATGACAGAAAACATTTACGAGGGGGAAAAAGAAAGTTCTTAGTCCAAATGTATCGAACAGAATGAGAAGTTTTCCCAAGAGGCTGGCCTCTGATGTTTGCACATTCAGCCTGAGTAAACTACATAAATTACACCCTGGGCACTGAAGGTGGTAGAAACATCCTGGCATTTCTTCATATGCCAAAATGTCTGAAAGTATCAACAATTTGTACAGATTGCTGAGAGTTTTCCTTTTAGATCTTCTCTCCTCTTCTTTATTTTCTGCTGCTTTATTAAGACAGATCTACAGTACAGGACAAGCATTGGGTTGAAAGCTGGATCACGTGAATTCCTAGTTGTAGACCTTCTGCTGAAAAACAGGTATGCAATTCTGTGAGGTGTGGCAATTCTTTGTTATGTGTTCTGATACACCTACTTGTAAAATGAAGTCCTTATAATAGATGACCTCTAAGGTCCCTTTAACCTCTAAAATTTTAGCATACGTAAATGAACACATGAATAAATGAATGACAATATACAATTATTGAAAATGTTGATCTAGTTCTGCCTAGTTTGTCTTTTTACAATAAAAATTGAATGGTATTTCTCAAATATGCATTTTTAAAATGTATTTTTAAAGTTATTTGTATGGGTATTTCAACTAAATTCTTGAGTGTCTTAATTACATCTTTTTTTTTTTTTTTTTTTGAGACAGAGTCTATCACACAGGCTGGAGTGCAATGACATGGTCTCGGCTCAATGAAACCTCTACCTCCTGGGTTCAGGCAATTCTCTTGCCTCAGACTCCCGAGTAACTGGGGGACTACAGGCATGCTCCACCATGCGGGGATAATTTTTGTGTTTTTACTAGAGATGGGGTTTCACCATGTTGGCCAGGCTGATCTCCAACTCCTGACCTTACGTGATCTGCCTGCCTTGACCTCCCAAAGTGCTGGAATTATAGGTGTGAGCCACGGTGCCCAGCCCAAATGTATTTTAATCATAAATTTAACGTAGATTGGATTTTTTTTTTACTTAATATAACAAATATGTGACTGGGTGCAGTGGCTCCCCCTGTAATCCCAGCACTTTGGGAGGCCGAGGTGGGCAGATCACCTGAGGTCAGGAGATCGAGTACATCCTGGCCAATGTGGTGAAACCCCATCTCTATTAAAAAAAAAAAAAAAAAAAAAATTAGCCGGGCATGGTGGTGCGCACCTGTAGCCCCAGCTACTATGGAGACTGAGGCAGGAGAATCACTTAAACCCAGGAGGAAGAGGTTGTGGTTAGCCAAGATCACACCACTGCATTCCAGCCTGGGCAACAGAGTAAGACTCTGTCTCAAACAACAACAACAACAACAAATATGTATTAGATCCTTAGGTGCCAGACATGTGGAGGATAAAATAAAAAGGCAGTCCGTTATTGAAACCATTTAAAATGTGCTGATGGTTAATGCCATGAATGCAGCTTTAGCCCCAAATTAAATGTCAATTAAGCAAAATTTCTAGGCTGGATACAGTGGCTCATACCTGTAATCTCAACACTTTGGGAGGCTGCAGTGAGGGGACTGCTTGAGACCAGGAGTTTGAGAACAGCCTGGGCAACACAGTGAGACCCTGTCTCTTAAAAAACAAACAAACAAACAAAAATAAGAAAAAAAAACAAATTTAGCTGGGCTTAGTTGTGCACACCTGTAGTACCAGCTACTTGGGAGACTGAGGAGGGAGGATTGCTTGAGCCTGGGAGTTGGAGGTTGCAGTGAATTATGATTGCTGCACACAGGAGGAGACACCATCTCTAAAAACCCCCAAAATGATAATACTAATAAACAAATAAAACTTTTGTTAAATACTAAAGTGGTTTATGCATCCATAAAGCAGGCCTTGGAATAAAGTATTAAACCAAGTCTGTTCCAATGAACAATGTCATGTCAGGATTTGTACAATTCATCTTTCCTAGAAATATTCTAGGGTTGATGTGAGAAAACATCAGGAGTACTTCTGCCATGTGAAGGCCAATTAGGTCAATATTTTGAACATGTCTAAGCATAATGCACAATGGTAGCAAAGGACAGCATATTTGTGTCAGGAATGTCAACAGTGCCCTTAATAAACATATGAAAGATGTCAGGTACCATTGCGAAAGCAATCTACAACTCGAGTAGCACGAAGAATATCACGTAGGGCCAATGAATATATACTTTATTTAAAAACTTAGTCTCATCTATGGTAGGCAGAATGTTGTCCCTCAAATATGTTCACATTCTAATCCCTGGAACCTGTAAATATATCATGGTACATGGCAAGGGGGAATAAGATTACTGATGGAGTCAAGGTGGCTAATCAGTTGACTTTAAAATAAGGAAAATATCAGATAATATTTGAGTGGGTCCAATGTAATCCAAGAGTCCTTAAATGTGGAAGATGGAAGGGCAAGAGGGTCAGAGTCAGAGAGAGATCTGAAGATGACAGGCTGCTGCCACTGAAGATAAGAAAGGGGCAAGTAGGTAAAGAATGCCGTCAGTTTCTGGTTGACGGAAAAGGCAGGAAACAGATTCTTGCCAGAACTTTCAGAAGGAGTGCAGCCCTGATGAAACATTGATTTTAGGTCAATGAGACCCATATCATACTTCTGGCCTTCGTAACTATAAAATGATACATTTGAGATTTTTAAGCCACTAAATTTGTAAAAATCTAGTAGAGCAGCAATAGGAAACTAATACAGCATCCTTCTGTCCCCAACTGAGGGACAACATCCAAGAGAGTTGGGAGAAACATGTCTGAACAATCTCTCTTATAAATCAATATCCTGTTCCACCTGAAGTCAAAATTGTTCTTAAGACTCTCCATACCTCCAAATGAAGCAGATGTTAACATAATAACTGTTGTAATCCATAAAGTCTGTTTCTACATGATAATTCAACTTGTTATTCTGAAGTACAAAGTTAATCCTCTTAATACAAGGTACTTTGCCTGTGTGATTAATTGTCACTGTATTAGTCAATTTTCATGCTGCTGATGAAGACATACCTGAGACTGGGAAGAAAAAGAGGTTTAATGGACTTACAGTTCCACATGGCTGGGAGGCCTCACAATCATGGTGGAAGGCAAGGAGGAGCAAGTCACATCTTACATGAATGGCTGCAGGCAAAGAGAGAGAGCTTATGCAGGGAAACCCCCTTTTTAAAACCATCAGGTCTTGTGAGACTTATTCACTATCAGGAGAAGACCATGGGAAAGACTCACCGCCATGATTCAATTACCTCCCACCTGCTCCCTCCCACAACACATGGGAATTATGGGAGCTGCAATTCAAGATGAGATTTGGGTGAGGACACAGCCAAAGCATATCAGTCACCATCCAAAATAGATTCTCCTTATTTTGGTAAAGACCCTGTCTTAATACTTACTTATAACTCTTTATGCAATGTATAGAATAGGTCATCACTAAATATGATTATTGACTGCATTATCCCAAGGAACTCTTAAAAGTTAGTCTCAGGTAAAGAGCCATCCCACCACAAGTATAAATACATATTATTGACAAAATTCCAACAAACTGAATGTGTAGGTCTTTGTTTATGAATAATTACCTAAAAATTTTATAATATAAAAGTAATATTCAAATTCTAACTTTTTATTGCCTTCTTTTAAAATGGTGGTTAGTAGCCAAAATTGTAATTCTCACAAATAAATTAGAAACTGCAAGTAATGACAAGCAATTTTTGTATTAAACTCTTGAAAATATGATACAATATTCTTCCAGAGTCTGAACAGTATATACATTCTCATATTACTTATCATTATTGTGTCTATCAATAAATTCATGGTTATACATTTTAGATATTATATTTCCAGATATAAAAATATCTAAAATCATTTTTAAAATCATTTCAGTTTTTCATCTGATCTTAGGCATGTTTGAGCTTCTGAACCACTTCTTGTATGTAGGAGAAACAAATTTAAGTGAAGGCATCTTTTTAATGGGGATATATTTTTGAATATAATCCATGAACTATAGCCCGATTATTGACAATATTTCTAAACAAAATTTGCACTCAGAAATTCAATCACTTATGTAATTTTGTTAGTGACCCCAAGCTGTATAGCTATCTATGGTATCTTGATGTAGCTCCCATAACTTTATTGGACTTTTAACTGCTTTGGAACAGATCCATACATAGTTCATTCATAGATTCCTCAGAGTGACTAACTAGCACTATGCATTTCATATAGCAGGTGCTCTATAAGGATTTGTTAGATGACTAAATTTAAAAAAATGCATAGAAGACCACATAAATGTAGCTTGAAATGGTGATTATAAAAAGGCCACCTTATTTGTATAGAAAACGCAATGCCATTGTTTTAGTAAATTATTCATACTTAGTAATAAACATCCAGCCAGTGCCTCTCTTAATTCCTATTCATTTAAAATATAAAGTGGGATAGCTATTACAGTTTTATTTCATTTTATTGAAGAACCAAATCCATTATTCCCATACTTAAGTTCATTTCTATTTTCTATGGGAGTAGCTCTGCACTTTAGAGTCCTTATTGAATTGAAGAGCAAATATATACATATGCTCTGTTGTGCCAGGGGGCACAAATTCTGTTTTGATTTAGTCATGTGCAACTCCTATTAACACTGAGGAATTCAGGGCAAAGTTTAGTTTATTTTTCAAGAAGGATCATGTTGTTACATATTCCAAATAACACATGAAGTCTTTCTAGACTATAAAACCAATGATGTGCAGCCATACACATTTAGGGTACTCATTTAGCTTTCCATTGACTAAGTCTCTCAATAGTCTCACTCATCCTTTATGGCATGTAGTTTTAAAAGCAAGATTTGACAAAGAGGGAAATGCGCTGAATTCCTGGAGCTATTAAAGTATAAATGCAAAAATTATGAAAAAAATCCCAGATTTTAAGGTTTACATATTGAAACACGAAACTAATATTCCATGCATTATTTGGTATGAAATATACAAAAATTATACATGTGTTTAGGGTAACTTTATTTAATTGTTATCTTAGTCAGCTAGAATAAGTGCTGCCTATTTGCTCTGAATTTGGATAAGTTGAGAGAAGGGAATGAAGACAGGAAGGGAAGATATAACAGAATTTCCTTCTAGTTAACCCTCCCCTGAAACCTGACCTTGTATTGCTCTGTGAGTAAGTGTGGAAAGTAACAACCTTAGACAGGTCAACACTCTTCACTGTCCTTCCCCCTGAGCACATACAACCTACCTAGCTACCATCTCAAGAAAACTGACAAACAGCTTACATTGCTGGTTACAGGGTCTGAACACTCAAGGAGTCTGTCCTCACATATTCTGGCTCAACACCTTACTAACTAGGTAACTTGGGGAAGCCATTTTTTTTCTGTATTGATTGCTTACCTCTTATTATGGGCTGAATGTTTGTGTCCCCCCAAAATTTAAATGTTGAAACATAATTCATATTGTGCTAGTATTAAGAGGTGGAGCTTTTGGAGGTGTTTAGAAAATGAGGGCTCTACTCTTATTAATAGAAATACTGCCCTTACAAAAGAGGTATGAGGAAGCTTATTGATATGGTTTGGCTGTGTCCCCAACCAAATCTCATCTTGAATTGTAGTTTCCATAATTCCCACGTTGTGGGAGGGAGCTGGTGGGACGTAATTGAATAATAGGGGTGAGTCTTTCCCCTGCTGTTCTCATGATAGTGAATAAGTCACACAAGATCTGACGGTTTAATAAAGGGAATTCCCCTGCCCACACTCTCTTGCATGCCACCATGTAAGACGTGACTTTGCTCCTCCTTGCTTTTGGTCATGATAGTGAGGCCTCCCCAGCCATGTGGAACTGTGAGTCCTCGTCCTTTATAAATTACCCAGTCTCAGTTATGTCTTTATTAGCAGCATGAAAATGAACTAATACACTTATTCATTCCTCTATCCATGTGAGGACACACAGAAGGTGATATCTATGAAAAATGGTCCCTCACCAGACGTGGGACCTGCTGGAACCTTTATTTTGGACTTCCCAACCTCCAGAACTGTGAACAATAAATTGGTTTATAAATTACCCAGTCTAAGGTACTTTGTTATAACAGCCTGAATAGATGAAATCACTTATAAGAAATGAGATATTTTTAGACTTAAAAAATGATTCTCTTTGTCCTAAGCTTCTATATATCTCTAAAAAATTTTTCAATGTTATATAAGTTAATGTTTTATTCTTAATTTTGCTTATCATAGTCATATAGCATTATGATAGTCACTGTAGCATTATTAAATATAAAGCAGAATACAATGTAGTTAGTGAAATAGCAAAACAGCTTAAAGTATGCTCAAATTTGAATCTATGTGAAACATGAAACAAGTGAGTTGATGTTTCCACTAAATCCTTACGTACGTACAGAATTATTTATTGACTTTGATTTGGGTTCTCTAGATCTCTAGTGTTCATGGAGATAGATCATGTTAGCTGCTTTTCATATATACACTTGAAGTTAAATGTGTCAAATCAACAAAAATGTACCAAATGTGTGTGTGTATATATATGTCATTTGGTGTTAAAACATTGAAACACAGATAATATGGAAATCCTATTGCATATTAAGTTTCTATTAAATATATTTATATTCTAGTAGGAAGGTTATTGAAGGCCGTGACAAGACATTCTCTCTGAACCCAAGGAGTTTAAGACTGAAGCTGAGGAGAAAAGACAAATAGAAACAAATCTGCACTGAACCCTTCCAATATCAATTTTAGACCATATTTCTATAACAACAACCATATTTCTATTTTCTTTTTTTTTTTTTTTGAGACGGAGTCTCACTCTGTCACCCAGGCTGGAGTGCAGTGGCCAGATCTCAGCTCACTACAAGCTCTGCCTCCCGGGTTCCCGCCATTCTCCTGCCTCAGCCTCCCGAGTAGCTGGGACTACAGGCACCCGCCACTGCGTCCGGCTAGTTACTATATTTCCATAACAAGTCAATGCCTATAAAAATAATAGATTTAAGAACAAGAAAACCATTATCTTATTATTTGTTTATTTTACTTTAAGTTCTAGGATACATGTTCAGACGTGCAGGTTTGTTACATAGGTCTTCATGTCCATGGTGGTTTGTTGCATCCATCAACCTGTCATCTAGGTTTTAAGCCCCACATGCATTAGGTATTTGTCCTAATGCTCTCCCTCCCCTTGCCCCCCACCCCCTGACAGGCCCTGGCATGTGATGTTCCCCTCCCTGGGTCCATGCGTTCTCACAGCTCAACTCCCACTTATGAGTGAGAATATGTGGTGTTTGGTTTTCTGTTCCTGTGTTAGTTTGCTGAGAATAAAACCATTTTTTTATTAAGGAGAAAGAAATGGGCTAATTTGGGGAGGTGGTGGCTGATAGGGTGAAGGTAACCAAGATCTGCATCAGGAAGCCTAAATCTTCCATTTGTGTTTTCTCTACTACAGAGGAGAGAATTTCAAAGTGAAGAGATTACTTGAGAAAGCGTACAAAGGTAAGAGAGCTGGGAACAATAGTACATACAGCTAATACCTTTTGAATGATTATTGTGTGCTATGGTGTGAATGTACCTTCCCAAAATTCATATGTTGAAACTTAATCACCAATGTGATAGTTTTTAGAGGTGGGATATTTAGGATGTGATTAAATCATGAGGGTGGATCCCTCACTAATGGGATTAGCTCCCTTATAAAACAGGTGTGAGGCAGCTGTCTACTGCCCTTTGACCCTTCTGTCCTTTCTGCCCCGTGAGGATACGGCATCTCTTTCTTCTTGAGGATGCAACAGCAAGGCACCACCATGGAAGCAGAAAGCAGCTCTCACCAGAAACAAAACCTCTGGGTTCCTTGATCTTGGACTCCCCAGCCTCCACAACTGTGAAAAATACGTTTCTACTGCTTATAAATGACCCGGTCTGTGGTATTTTGTTGTAGTTGCACAGAGAGGCTAAGACATTATGTGTCAAGCACTACTTTGAGTGTTTAATACATTAACTCATTTAATCCTTGCAACAGCTATTAGGTTGGTACAAAAGTAACTGTGGTTTTTGCCAATTACTTTTGCACCAACCTAATATATGAAAGGTGGACTAATGTTATCTCTATCACATATGTGATGAAAGAAACACAGAGAGCTTCAGTGAATTGCCCCAGGTCTTAAAACTGGAAAGTCACAGAATTGGTTACAGACCTGGGCAGTCTGTGTTCAGAATCAGCACTCTCCAATGTGATGCTGTCTGTCTTCAAAAGCTGAACAAGGAGAAGAATGCACCCATTCCAATTATAACCTGAGGCACCCAGACACGAAAAAACGGCAAATATTTCAGTTTCAGAGGAGGAAACTATGTTATGAAATACTCCAGAAAACAACATATATTTAAGTGTATCATGCCCTTTAAATAAGGAGCGATATAATAATACAAAATGTGTACAGGTGAAATGTGGCCACCAACTAATCAGAATGGACTCTAGCTAGACAGGTGCAATCAGCTGAATATCAGTCTTCTTCAAACTATGGGAGAACAAGCCATTAGAGTACCGAGTTTAAAGAGTAAATATTTCTATTTTGTCTTTATTGTAATGAACAAGCCCTATCTTTAGCTCCTGCTGTGCACTTTTGGAGGGTCTTCCATATGGTTGCTGCTAAGTATTTTGGCATTTTCCCAACTGTTACAATTGGGTCAGTGGGGGGGATTGTATAGGAGTAATAAAACAGGGTGACTATAGCAGGGAGGGGTATGATTACTACACACATAACAGCTTATTGCCTCTCATGCGTTCAAGCACAGCTCTATGCCATTCATTACAACAGACAGCCAGGGCAAACTGCCATAGAGCTCACTCCGGAAAAGGCCAGGTCTTGAGTGGAGAGACTAAATCTTCTCACTGACATGTCTTCCTAATGTTTCCTTACTTCATCTTCCCATATCAAGAATAACTTGAGGAGAAGCAAAACAATTATATCTTGCATATTACTACGTCATTCTTAAGAAAGTTTTCTCAAACAGACTCTCAGCTAACTTTCAGCAGCAGCAGCAGCAGCATTAAGAGTGGCTATGAGGGCTTGGCTATCTCAGGAGGGGGAAAAATGGGAAAGGCCGGCTTGATTATCATAAATATTCAATAAGCCTTGAGACATGATTGATAAATCCAGAAGTGGCTAATAATAGTGTCAATATTCTTCCATATCAGAGATCATATTTATGAAAAAAAATGCTACTATTAGTTTTATCCTGTGGAAGGCAGTGTTGCTTTAAACAGTAGAGAGTGTATACAGGTACACACGCGTAGATTGTATTTTCCATTTTATACATGCAAGGATTCTTTAAATAATTCATTATACTTTTTCTTTAACATATGTAGTTTTTCACATAAAGCCCAAGTAAAGGGCTGTGAGGACTTCTAATAGGATCACCGTATAGCCATGACACTTTCTGATTCATGATTTACAAGAAATCAAGAAATAGAGTTGGAGACATTTAGACTAGCCTACAAATCTCTCTCTGTGTGTTTTAATGTTTCCAGCCAAGAACCTTAAACAAAAAGTGTAGCATTAAAAAACTTCCCTTCGTCCCCGAGACTCCCCCAACTCTAGACACTGAATCCCCGGAGACCTAAGCTGGGTCGTCGGAGTCTGGGGCGCGAGGCGGCAGGTGAGCGGCTCGGGTCCCGCAGGGGTCTGCGCGGGTGGGCGCCGGGAGGTCGCCGAGCCAGTCAGTGCCGAAAGGACCGTGAACTCCAGGGCCCAACGATCACCGGGTGCGGAACTCAACGTTTCTGCCAGTTCCTGGACTTACTCGAGGAAAAACAAACAAACAGCAACAACAACAAAAATACTAACAGCAATGGGACTGTAATAAATCAACTCGGAGTGGGTGCAGGCGGTTCCAGGACAACCCACACTTAGTCTAGGATCCCGAAGATCCCTCATCCAGCTTTCCCCGGGGCAAGCGGCGAAGCGCTAAGCAAGGCTGATCACTGTCCTCAGTGATCACCGAACCCGCGCTGTGCGCGGGTTCTGTAACCCGTGGTCCCACGCTCTCCTCTCCCCGCCAGCCCCAGACTAGCTTCACTGCCACTCCGCGCACAGGAGGAACTGGCAGCCGCGGACGTGAGGGAAGCTGCCGCGGCTTCAAACTCCGTAGTGCGCAGGCGCGACACACAACGCGCAGGCGCCGCCTAGAAGTGACTTCTCCAAAAAGTGTGTTAGTTCCTGGTCACCTGAGCTCCGGGTGACGCGGCTGCGGTAGCTGCGGATACACGCCTTCCGCGGGTCCTGCCTGGCGACCCCGACCTCCTCCTGCTGTCTCTCCGCTCCGCCACCCCAAACCCGCCAAGGTCCTGTCCTTTTCCTCCTGTCCTTTCCCAGCGTTGGGCCGGACCGGGCCGAGCCGGGCCGCCCGGGCGCGGTCTTTAACCATGGCGTGCCTCTTCAAGAAGAAAACCGTGGATGGTGAGTTCCAGGCCGGGCTGAAGGGGCCCAGCTCTGCGTTTTCCCAGCGTCTTTCGGGGCCTGCCGGCCGGGATTTTGCCTACTGTCTGTCCCTGGAGGCGGGGCTGGATCAGGTGGTCCCACAGGTGACCGCCCTCGCTGCACTTCTCTGCCTCCCTCTTGCTTCTGACTCACCTCACCTGAGGCTCACCTAGGCAGTCTGGTTGCTTCCCTAGCCTCACACTTCCCCCACCCTCGGGTTTTCCTCAGCAGGATGCTGAGCGTTTCGAGAAGGCTAGCGGGGTGCTGCTGGCCCTTGAGTGCCAATAGATTGGAGAGCTGATGGATTTCTTGTTGGTTTCCTGTGCTTCGATTGTTGCTCTTCGGCTGGGAGATGTACTACTTGTAGGCGTCCAGACAGGAAACTTGCAGTCTCGGAATGGGGAGGGGAGGGGATAACAGGCTCCAGTTAAGAAATGAAGTTGAGTCTGGGTCGGTTGCTTCTTTAAGAACACCCCATCAGTAAAGAGATATGAAACAAATGCTTTTTTGATTGACCCCAGTAGAAAAATAAAACCCAGAGAAGTGCCCAGATTTAGTTTTCATAATGGATTTTTCTCCCTTATGATTATCATTTGCCAACTAAAATAAGAGATGGGGTATATATTGTCTTCATAGAAGTTTAACATGTAAAGATACTTGGGTTGTTTCCCACATTTAGCTTAATATCATCTTGAGGGGAAAAAAGTGAATGTAAAAGAATGTATACGTTTTATGGTGCTCATATGCGATGCCTGTGTTTATATAATACTTGATATTTTCATTGACTGCTACCAGCAATTAAATTCATTCAAGTTATTTAAAAATTGTGTTCCTCATTATATGTTTAGTCTAGGTTGTTGCTGGTTCAGCCAAAGAATCACTTCTTTGTAAGGGTCTAATTCTGCCACAAAAGGAGCAGTGGTAGCTAGACGGTGATTGGTACAAATAGGGTGCTCCGTCCAGACCTGGAAGTAACTCCTTCATTCCTTTGTGTTGACTATTCCAATGCCAGCAATATTTTGGGGAGGATAACAAAGAAGTCATCTCTGCCCTGCTACTCTACTCTTCATTTCAACACATAATGCTACTTTACCTCTAATTTATCAGATGACATAATACATTTTTCCTTAATGTGGGTGACTGAACATTTTTTTGATTTATTGAGTTTTTATTAAGTATCATTTGCAATACCTGGAATAACTACCAACTTGGTATATAATGTGATCAATGATGTGAAATGGATTTTATGTGTGCTTTTCATGAGAATGCTGCTTAATCTTTAATATGGCACTTTATTTTTTCAATGTTTTAGCTACCACTGTTGTGAGCTTCACTTATTTTACAGTACTCTAGGGAGTGGGGATGGGGGAACGATTTATTTTCTTTTTGCTTGAGTTTTATATAGTTACAGGTTTTTTTGTTGTTTAGCTTTATACAGTGAGAATTTACTAAATGGAGGAAAAATGGTTTAATCTCCCTTACTGTGATGTTACGGTTAGAGTTAATTTTTTTTAACAATAAAAACCAAACATTCTAGTTTTAATTGCTTAATACCGTCAAGTATTTTCAAAGACATAAATCTCAGTTCTGTGCTTCCTGATGCCTTTGGAAATCTAGTGACTATTGTACTTGAAGTGTAGAGGGGAGAAAAGAAAGACAATGGGGATGTGCAATGAGTGTTTAACTGTATACTCATTTGCAGTTATTTCTTCCAAGAAATAACGTTTTTGCTGAATAGATTTATTTGTTAAAAAAAATCTTAAGGACTCTTGCTAGGAACTATGCCACTAAATTAACCATATGTGCAATTTCCAAATGTAAATTTGGCCAGCAGGTACATTTACTATAAACTACCAAGATACCAAGGTGCATACTTGATGTTTTCTTACATTATCATTTCCATTCCAATCATTTACTGACATCTTAATAAATAGATCTGTATTTTCATTATTTTGACGTAGAGCTTTACTTTTTTTACTCCCTGTTTTATTGAAAGGAAGGTTTTTTGTTTTGTCTAAAAGGTGACAGCATTCTTCTTGGTAATGAGGCTGTATGTTATGAATATGAAATTTAATGTATTTTTATTTCTTTCTCTCAGATCCTTGGATTGATCATGAGCTCTTTTATTGTATGCTGACTTTTAAATCTGTTCCAGCAGTAATGAAATTCTGATATATAAGGGAAATATGTACCTGCCTATAGATCTGGGGAATAATTGAATCTTTTTTTCTGTTTGGATTGGCTGGAAGAGTTATATACTGTATCATTAAAGACTACTGCACATGTAAATTAAAAAGGAAGACAACATTACAGCACTTATTACTATTCAGAGTTATGTTTAATTCATTTTTGACAGAAAGATGAACAAGTCTCTGCAGTGTACACTTTGCTAAAGAAATTAATGAGAGATACACCTCAAGAGAAGGGAAGGATCCTTTGGAATTTGAAATTACAATTGAGTACTACTTGGTTTTCCTTTTACCTGTGTAAGGATATACATATGTGTGTATGTGTATATATATAGTATTATGTTTACCTACAGTATTTATTTTCCCCCTTTGTAGACTAATAGTGACCTATTTAGGGAAGCTAATTATGAACCTGTAAATCAGGATCCCACTAGGACTTGTCATAAATGCACAACTAAACATGCCTTAAAAGTGAAGTTCTTTAAACACTGTATAATTTTTGTCTGTTAACCTCAGTAGAGACAAATTTGACTAAACCAACACTGTGCTAACCATTGTGCATGCAGTATCTTATTTCTCGTAAAACCTGCAAGTACTTATATAACATCCTTATAAAATGAGAAAAGCAAAGGACTAAGTCATGTGTTCAAGATCATACAGCTATTAAGTGTCAGAGCTAGGACATCATCCCTTTGAGTATTATTATTACTTTTTTCTTACTAGAGATTGATAATGAAACAGTTTAATTTTGCTCCTCTTATCAAGCACATGGAATTCTCAACGTTTGGTAGATACCATGCAACGTTTGCATTCTTTCTGGAACCAGACTTTTCTTTTGGAAAAGAAAAGTGGTAGAACTTTACTTTGTAATGGTGGTGGCACTGGAAATAACCCACTCCTGACTCTCCCTGGACACAGCATTTCTTCGGAAATATGACCAGTTTCTTTTTGCTGTTATCTAAACCTTTTGAAGGAGTAGTGATGTCTTATCTCCACTTCTTTACTTAACAGACTGCCTCCCCCACCTTGTAGCAGTAGATGTTGCTTAGATCATCAGTGACTTCTAGATTGTATCTAATGGCTGTTATTAGTGATCATCTCTTGGGCCTATGTTTTGCATTTGATCGTGATAATTAATTTATTCTCTGAAATTCCCTCTCTTAACTTCCAAGACATAACACTCTCTTAATTTTCCCCAAATTCCTCTGACCGCTCCTTTCTTTCTCCTTTCTGTATTTTTTTTTTATTTTTATTTTTCTTAAACCTACCCCTTATATGTTAGTGTTGTTCTTGGTTCCATCCTAGGCTACCACTGTTCTAACTGCATTCTCTCCCTGCATGATTTTATTTACTCCTATTTTAAGTATAACTTAAGTACTGATAGATCCCAAATCTGTGTCTCTAGATGTATTTTTGAGTTTCAGGCCAGATGTCCAACAATTCGCTGAATATCTGTACCTAGGTGTCTCACAAAACCTGAAACTCAGGATCCCATACAGAACTCATCATCATATCCTCTTCCAGTATTGACAGTGCTTGATATTGCCCTCTACCATCAACTAATTACCAAGTCCTGCTTCTTTTGCTTGTTAAATAGTGGACACATAGGATCTTCCTCTGTGTTCCTGCAACTCTTTGCTCTAATTCGGATCCTACTTACCTTGTACTTGACTATATCAACTTTTTGCTTTGCTTTCCTATAGCTTCGTAGCCCTTAAATCCTTCATCCACAAAGTTGCGTGTGTAATTGAAACTTGAACCCAAATCTGACTATGTTACTCCTCAGTGTAAACCCCTTTATGAAATCTCTGGCACCAACAGGATCCACTGTGAGTGTTTTAATAATGCATGTATGGCTCTCCTTGAACGGACCCTTCCCGTTCTAGCCATCTCTGGACATTTTGGTGTCCAGCAGCACTGTTCTTCTGTTCATTGGTATCTACCGTACTCTTTCTCGCCCTGACATATTTTTGCTTTTGTTGGCCTTATGTCTAGAATTCCCTTTTTCTCTTCCTCTAGCGAACCTGAACTATCCTAGGTTTATTAAGTACCTCACTACTTGTGTTCCCCTTTTGTAGCATTTTTTTTTCTAACTTGGATTCACTAGAACCATAATAGAGCCTCCTGTACTTTCAAAGTTGAATAATGCTTATTCTGAGTCTCTTCTACATTCCATGTTTGTAAGGGGCTTCAGAGTCTTCAGCAGAAATGAAAATATATCTGCAAGAGTTTCTAATTTAGAGATTAAATCTCTAAAATAATATCATTTACTAACCAAAGTAGTATTTCCAACATCCAGGGCTTAGAAGAACCTGGATCCACACTTTGCCACCCACTGTGAACTTTAATGCAAGTTAGAGGTAATTTGAAGAACACTACGGAGAGAAGAGGAACAAAGCTTCTTGGCTTTTGCCTCATTGGGATGATATTTGCATATGCTAGTTGTCCAGAGTTCAGAAACTATGAGGTTTTGACTAAGTTGGGATAAATCCCCTGTCAGTGTATCAGTTGTGATGCCACATTTCTGATGTTAAAAGGAAGTAAAATGGAGTATCTTTCAGAGACATTTTTTTTTTCTCTATTCCAGAATAAAATACACCATTCTCCTGGTGGCACCTGCAGAATTCAGGTCTTTCCCAGGATGTTATGTGTCCCTTTAGTACTCCTTATTCTGGATATTTAAAAAACTCAAATTTTACTTTCTACTTAACCCCTCCATTCTTGACATACCATAGAAAAATAATTGAACATGGGATTGAGGAACACAGTATACTCCTCTGAGCATTTTCTTAGAAAAACATTCTCCCTCCTTTTAGAACAGTTATTTCTGTGGGCAAAATGTGTTCCTTCTGTATTTCCACATCCCCAGCATGACACCAAAGACAGACATTTCCTTTCCGGCTACCATTTCATATCTTCAGGTCCATTGGCCTGTGAGGCTTTTCTTCCAGGACACATTCCCTCTCATTCTCTCATTTATCTAAGCTGAAAAATGTGGTTTGACAGTTTCCTGAACTGAAGTTTTATTTTGATGTTACTAAAGCTTTTGTCATTGAGGACCAAACGAGACTCAAAAGTCTGCTGACATGTGCCCATCTCAAAACCTTGTTTTAGTTCTTGAAAACACTGGCATTTTTATGATTATGAATTGTTTCAGATTAATTCCTTAGGGCTTGAGTGACTTTTGAGAGTTACTAGTAGGAGAAAAAAATTATTTTTGCTACCGCATATGCTACCATAGGTCTTGGCTTGACTCTCCCATTTTCTCTTCAGTGTTTTGCCTCTTCCAAGTCCTGCTGTTTCTCAGCTTAAACCTGGTTCTTAAGTTGGTTGGCTCCCTGACCATGTATAAGTGGAATAAAGCTGTTGGCATGATCCCCCTTTTTTCTTTTTGTTTTCTATAGTTGCCTTTTGTTTTCTTTTTACCATGTATTAGAACTGATTAGTTAAGCTGATAATATTTGTCCCTGAGTGTCAGTATACCATTCCCAAAACCTGAGAAGCAAATTTGGTTTGCATATCAAATTCTAATTACTTTGTACCCACTCTCACTCATTTTCCTTCTGCATTTGAGTAAATCTTGTTCCTAGAACCAGAACTTTCTAGATAGTGACCTTTAATGTTTCTTTTTAATGCCTTAGCTTTTGAGTTTGTAATATTTTTGCAGTTTTTTTTTTCTTCATCAACCCAAGATGAAACATTCTCACATAGCCAGGACTTCTTTTCACTTTACTGTTCATTGGCAAGCTCCATCATGCCTAGTTAGCTGAATTCGCACTCACTCTGGGCTTTTCTTATAGCCATGGCACAATTAGGGTTTGTCCAGTGCTGTTACCAGTGTCACAGTGCTCCCTGTTCCCACTGATACCTTACAGAGCTTGTAGGTGAAGTCTAAAGTAGAAGCTACCTCTTCCCTGGAGATCTTGATACCTTGAAACTGGTCAATGGAGATTATAAAGTAGGATGTGGGAACGTTTTGTTTCTATCTCAATTCATATGATGATTAGGTTTAGAGGAACTGATAGGCAATAAAATCGCATAGATAAAAATGTATTTTCTCAAATTAAATATATTTAATAGTAGGAAATTTGGCTTATTAAATTAAAAAGTCTGTTATGACCTTATAGTGAAAAACACAACATACAGTATAGTGGCTACTTGTCTGGTAGATCAGCTTGAATCCTGCTGACTGGTGGAGATTCGCGTACTGTTCCCGCATTCCTGAGGCATTCATCCCGAACTGCCTTACAAACTTGAGATAGCCCCCCACCTTCCCCCAAAAGAAAGGCACTTTAAATAGTGTTACTCACAAATTAATGAATGTCCATATTTATGCTTGATAAATACTTTTTGCTTTTATCCTCAAATGTACAAATTACATCTAAACTAATGATAGGGAGGACAGGCATGATTCAAGTTGGGGCTTGCCCTCAAACCCCAAGCAGAGAATTCTGGTGAGCTAGACTAGACCATATGGGAGACCATTTTTGTTTTGTTTTTATTTTTTATTTTTTGACTTTTTATTTTTTGTAAGCAGATAAACCATATTGACTCAGAACCAAACAAGGCGGAAACAGCTTGTGTCTCCTAAGTCCAAGACTTAAGTCTATGATCTTATCACTCTGCTGTAGACCTGTCTATTTCCTTCAGAAAGAAGAACCTGAAAGACTTGAGATAGGCTTTTAATGCCCAGGGTGGAGCTGGCCTGGGTGGCCTTTTCTAAGTGTTGTGCTGGGCATGGGCGAAGAGAGGGTGTTGGATGAATCAAGCCTCCAGACCCTTTTTATCTCACTGAATGGTAAGAGAGAGAATATGCTATATCATATCCATGTACCTTTGGCATTTTCACAGTGTGAAGTTTTCTATTACCACCTATTGTGATGTCTTTGCAGCAAACCACAAGGTAGATGAAATCCTAGAGAACGAAAAATTCAGTGTACACCCTTATCTGCCTGAAGAAAGAAGCAGAGGATAGACAGGAGTCAAGCACTCTGTCTCTCTTAGGTGGCAACAGTACCCTGTACATGTTTCTGTCATGATCTTGCCTCACATTGAAAAATGGGGAAAGTAGAAAGTTATAAGGGAAATAGCCTATTATTTCAATGCTCTACATTTCCATTGTAGAAAGCTAGCTATCATATTTCAGATTTTACTACTGTTAAATTATCTTTTTTGACAACTGATTTTGTTTTACATTTTAAAGATGTGTTAAATATGCCTGTAAGAGGAATCCTTTCACATGTCAATGTGTGTGTTTGTACTCCCATAGATCGCTACTAAGTATGATGTATGGGGATGGTATTTGCATGAAGAAAGGTGGTACTACAAACAAGCAAGTAAATAAATATATGTATTCCCTTCTCTTAAAGGGATTGTAATCTTGGGATGAAATCATACCTACTAAGAAATAAATCTAGTGGATAATAAACGTGGCTGTAAAAACATGAAAATTGTCTCAGACCATTTTCATATTGTTCCTTCTGAATTATCTAGAAGACCAGATTATTAAACGTGGATTTAATATAGTGATTGTTTTAAAAAAAGAAGAGTAATTTGTTAGTTTTATAGTATATTTCTATTGTCTCATATGAAAATATGTTTTACTGTCTTTCCATAATATGTTTTAAAGTGTTGTGATTATGTTTTAGTATGTAACATTAGCCGCTCTGAGTTTATAGCTTAGAACTGTTTAAATATTAATAGGCCTATTAACAACTATGAGGCTGTGGAATATGCGGTAGTAATTTTCTTTATTTTTCTTTTATGATATACAGTGACTGTTATGGTACATATAGTTACATTAAATTAAGAAAAGTGAAATCAAACTATTTTAATTAAATTACATGTTTTGTTGAATTTTCATGTAATCGTACTTGTTTTTTCATAAAGATGGCTATACCTAGCCTCGATGATTCTCAGATACCTATGGGGTGTTCAGCAATTCAATTCAATTCTGACAGTAATTATCTAGAATTAGGGCAGACCCTATAAGTGAAAGACAGTCTCGCAAGACTGCCCTACTTCAGATGCCACTTGAAAGTCCCAGGTTGCCACCAGTACTTCTGACTGACCAGGTTTTCCTCCAACTTCATCTTCAGGTTTGATAATTCACTAGGACAACTCTTAGAACTCATCAGAATGCTTCATTTGCTGTTACTGGTGTACTTTAAAGTATACAACTAGGAATAGTCAAATGGAAGTGATCCATAGGTCAAGGGTCGAGGGTGGAGGACAGAGCTTCCATGCCCTCTCTGGGTATGCCATCTTCCTGGCATATCAGTGTGTTCACCAACTGAGAAATTCTCTGAATCTCTTAGTTAAGGTTTTTTTATAACCCTATCTCAAGCACCCACCTCTGCTGACATGTGGGGGTGGGGTTAAAATGTCTCACCCTTTAGTCAAGTGTTTGGTCTTTCTGGTGACCAACCTTTCTGAGGCTATCAGCTGCCCTCCCACACCTACCATATACTCAGATATGGTGCACAGGAGCTTGTTGTGAATAACAAAAGACATTCCTATCATTCAAGAAATTTCAAGGGTTTTAGACCCTCTGTGCCAGGAACCCAGGACAAAGACCAAATTTATATGCGTAATTATATCACCCTTGTAATGAAAAAATGTATATAGATAGAATTTTAGATCTTAACTTTCAGCAGTTGCTGTGCGCCTGTGTCAATTATCTGGCCACAGTTTAACGTCTCAGTGTAGTGGCTTGTCTTTCTGAGCAGTACTGTTGTAGCTTGTGTAAGACCATCATCATGACCGGGCGCAGTGGCTCATGCTTGTAATCCCAGCACTTCGGAAGGCTGAGGCGGGTGGATCACCTGAGTCAGGAGTTCGAGACCAGCCTGGCCAACATGGTGAAACCCCGTCTCTACTAAAAGTACAAAAATTAGCCAGGCGTGGTGGCACATCCCTGTAATCCCAGATACTTGGGAAGCTGAGGCAGGAGAATCACTTGAACCTGAGAGGCGAACCAAAATCGCGCCATTGTACTCCAGTCTGGGTGACATGAGTGAAACTCCGTCTCAAAACAACACAAAACATCTGATACTGCCAATTCATCTTATACTAGTTGATTTTAGGGAGTCCTTAGTACACAAAGGAGTTGTACTCCAGAAATTCATTTATTTTTTGAGTTTAAAATTTAGAGCACATTTTCTATGGAAACAGCGGGGTAAGTGGTAAATGTTTTTTATATCAGTCCATTGGCTTTGACAAAATAGGGAACTAAGTCCAAAAGAAGATCGGGTGTGTTTGAGTGTTGCGGATGAAGAGGTTCATGATTCCATTGAAAGATAGGGAAATGAGAGTGTGTTTGTTATTTGGGGTCAGTCTATAGATGTCTGAGGAAAGGTGTGTATTATGGACTGAATTGCCCCCTCTGCCCCCCACAATTCATATGACAAAGCTCTGACCACTCATGTGACTATATTTGGGGATAGTGCCCTTAAGGATGTAATCGAGGTTAAATAAAGTCAGATGAGGCCCTGATTCAATGACTGCTATCCTTAGAAGAAGAGAAAGATCCACAGGGAAAAGGCCATCTGAGAACACAGCAAGAAGGTGGCCATCTGCAAGCCAAGGAGAGAGGCCTCAGGAAAAATTAAACCTGCTGGCACCTAGACTCCTTTCAGCCATCAGCACTGTGAGAAAATACGTTTTTGTTGTTTAAGCCATCCACTTTGTGATATTTCGTTGTGGCAGCCCTGGCAAACTAATACAGCATGTTCCAATCTATACTCTAGGGAATACTAGTGTCTAGGAAATATTAATAGATATTTCTTAAAAACAATTCTTAATACATTTGGTCAATAATCTATGATATATTCTCCATTTAAAGATTAACAATGCATACACATGTATTAAACATTCCCAGAAGCCTTGAAGCCAAGAAATGTGTTTAATTTTTTTTTCAGTTTTAACATTTCCCAAATATATTTATCTGTGGATCTTCCATACCCTCTCTTTTAAATGAAATGTATGTTTCCCATTAAGTCTCACTCATTTTAGAAGAAAAAAGTAGGTGGCAGGAGAGAAAGCCCCCTCTTTCTTTATCTCTGTTAGAGATATGCCATGGTTTCATATTCCTGTATTTAAACAACATGTAGAATACCTCACTAGTAAATCCTAAGTATTAGATGCCCACCAGTATAAAATTGAGAAACAGAATAAGCGAAAGAGATATGATAGATGTCTTGTAGGTAGGATATATGAGTTTTGACATCTTATTTTAACTTTTATTCAGAAAGTCATTGTGGTTGATTAGTTTTATCAGTAATATGACTATAGTAACTAACTGTAACTCTTATAACTCTAGAATAACTATCTTAAAAAAGATAATGATTTTTGACTTTGTTGTTTTAATTGAAGTTGAATTCATATAACATTAACCATTTTAAATTGAACAGTTCAGTGACGTTTAGTTCATTCATTCACAATGGTATGTTACCACTACCTGTATCTAGTTCTAAAACATTTTCATCACCTCAAAATAAAATCCTGTACCTATTAAACAGTTCACAATGGTGTGTTGCCACCACCTATATCTAGTTCTAAAACATTTTCGTCACCTCAAAATAAAATCCTATACCCTTTAAGCAGTGACTTACCATTCTCCCTTCTCCCCAACCCCTGCCATATACCAGTTTGCTTTGTCTGTGTGGATTGACCTCTGATATATAAATGTAATTATAAATTGTGACCTTTTCTGTCTGCATCTTCACTTACCATAATGTTTTTGAGGTTCACTTATGTTGTAGTATGTATCAGTACTTTATTCTTTTGATAGCTACATAATGCTCCATTGTATTTATATACCACAATTTGTTTTTCTGTGCACCTCTTTGTGGTCATTTGGGTTACTTCCACCTTTTGGCTAATGTTACTAATGCTGTGAACATTCATGTAGAAGTATTTGTTTAAATACTTGTTTCACTTCTTTCTGGTAGATATCTAAGAGTAGAATTACTCGGTCATACAGTAATTTGATGTTTCACTTTTCGAGGAATCACCAAACTGTTAAGCATAGTAACCAAACCATTATACATTCCTACGAGCAATATGCGAGGGTTCCAATTTTCACGTTTTCATTAGCACTTATTTTCCTTTTATAAAAAATTATTCATTCTAATCCATGTGAAGTAGTAGTATTTTCTTTAGGACTAATGATGTGGAGTACCCTTTTTATGTGTTCATTGGCCATTTGTATATCTTCTTTGGAGAAATGTCTGTTCAAGCCTTTAGCCCGTTTAAAAGTTGGGTTGTTTGTGTCATGTTTCTTGAGTTATAAGAATTTTTTTATATATTCTGCATACCAGACTCTTATCAGATATATTATTTGCATATATTTTCTCTTATTCTGTAGGTTGTCTTTTCACCTGATAATGTCCTTTAATGCATAAAAAATTTTAATTTTCACCAAGTCCAATTTATCTTTTTTTTTTCTTTTGCTCTTTATGCTTTTAGTGTTATATTTAAGAATGTAATGCCAAATCCCAGGTCATAAAGATTTACTTGTGTGTGTTCTAAGGTTCAACTCTTACATTTGGGTTATTGATCTTTTTTGAGTTAATTTTTGTATACAGTGTGATGTAAAGGTCCAACTTTATTCTTTTTCATGTGGATGTCCAGATTTCCCAGTACTATTTGATGGACTGTTCTTTCTCTGTTGCTGCTGTTGTTTTAAAATCTCTTTATTAAAAAGTTAGTCTAGTGAAGTAATTAAGATCACTAGTTCGAGAGACAGAATGGTTGGATCCAACCAAATCTGGTGTTACTACTTGCTACTTATGTGGCGTTGGGCAAGCCACTTAACCTTCCTAACATTCAGTTTTCTTATATATAAAATAATAGAAACTCCATAGCATTATTATGAACATTAAATTATGTAATGTCTGTAACTTAACACAATTTCTGACAATAAGAGATCAGCGTTGCCAAGAATTAACACTGATATCTGATTTTTTGAAGAAATCACTGTTTAGTAACAACTAACCCAGATTACAGTGCATCAGGCCTAGAGTAAAATTTTAATTCTTCAAAAGGTAGGTCTAAAGAATCCCAATGAATTCAGATAAATTAGAAAGATACTATAATTGAGAGGATACTTGCAGTATGTCAGAGCATTTGTATGTTATTTACTCCTTACTGTCCTTTCTTATGAAAAAGAAAGCTGAGGTTTCGAGTATCAACTAACTCTTCCAAGGTGTAATCATGATGATCAGGTGGCTGAGGTGAGATTCAAATCCAGATCTGCCTCATTGGAAAGTCTGGTGTTTCCCTCTGTTAATACTTACTGCAGAAAACCAAACATATTTAATGAACATGTAACCTGTCTTCCTTTCTGAATTTCATATAGTATTAAAGTAAGGAGACATGAAAAGCTTGTGTGTGTGTGTGACATATATATGTGCTATATAAAACATTGTATACTAATCAGTTCTCTAGGGGAATATTTTATTGTGATTTAATACTTTTGGCTAAATCTCAGACTGTAGCATATTTGCATTCACCTGCTATCACTTCTTTATATTTTATTAATATTTATAATTCGAGTTTTAATACTTAACTAATTTTTTTAGCATACCAAAGTAAAAAAAAATTGACATCTAGTAAATCTAAGGGTGTTTTTTTTTTTTTTTTTTGGAGACGGAGTTTCGCTCTTGTTGCCCAGGCTGAAGTGCTGGAGTACGATGACATGATCTCCGCTCAGTGCAGCCACCTCCCAGATTCAAGCTATTCTTCTACCACAGCCTCCCGAGTAGCTGGGATTACAGGCATGTGCCACCACACCCAGTTAATTTTGTATTTTTAGTAGAGGCTTTTCTCCGTGTTGGTCAGGCTGGTCTCAAACTCCTGACCTTAGGTGATTCACCCGCCTCCACCTCCCAAAGTGCTGGGATTACATGCGTGAACCACTGTGCCCAGCCAATATAAGATTTTTAAAAATCATGATCTGTGAATCTGGTATTTTAAATGTTATTGAAAATTTTACAACCCATAAATTTAGGTTTCTCTTGTGCTTCTCCTAGATGTAATAAAGGAACAGAATCGAGAGTTACGAGGTACACAGAGGGCTATAATCAGAGATCGAGCAGCTTTAGAGAAACAAGAAAAACAGCTGGTAAGTAGAACATTAAATTTCAGTTTAACTTTTCAAACAAATTTAGAAATTACTGTAGGAATAATTAGCTAACTAGGAAAAAGGCACATGGCAGGTGGCAAGTGATTTACTTAACTAAGAAATGGCAGTTAATAATTTTTGTATCTTCTGCTTGCCTTTGTTTATTGTGTCATTCTGCTGACTTTTATTGGGATTCTGTGTATTCTGTTGATTATAGAATCAAATTATTCTTCAGTTTGTGAGAGTCATGAGTATCTAGGAAGAAATATTGCTCAAGGCAGAACCACCTTCTTAGTTAACAGCAAAGATAAAATAGTCATGGAAAACAAAGGAAGGTTATTTTAAAAATTACATTAACTCACAGGAGTCTTGCTTGATGTTTTAAAGATCATTGTGTCTTTGACAATGAATGTACTTTTATAATAGACTGATCTGCTTCATTTTTAAATATTCTTTATGCTATGTTTTTATGTGTATGTTGCCTCAAATCTTTAAAAAATAGCTTTATTGAGGGATAATAGACATGCGATGAATTGTACATATTTCAGGTGTACAATTTGATGGTTTTGACATATGTATAAACTCATGAAACCATTATTACAGTCAAGGTAATGAACATACCCATCTTCCCTAAAAGTTTCCTTATGCTCCTGGAAATCCCTCCTACCCATCCCTGCCTGTCTCCCTTTTTCCTGGTGAAGCAAATACTGATCTGTCACTGTAGATGAGTTTTCATTTCTAGAATTTTATGTAAATGGAATCATAGAATATCAACTCCTTTTTATGGCATCTTTCACTCCGCTAATTATTTTGAGGTTAATCAGTGCTGTTTCATGCATTAGTGTTAATTACTTTTTATTGGTAAGTATTATTCAATTGTTTGGATATTTCACGATTTGTTTATCTGTTTACCAGCCAGTGGATGTTTGGGTTGTTTCCAGGTATTGGTTGTTTGAATAAAGTTGCTTTAAACATTCAATCAAAGTTTTTGTGAACATGGTTTTCATTTTTCTTGGGTGTATTCCTGAGTGAGATTGCTGGGTCATAGGGTAAATGTATGTTTAACTGCTGAAAAATTAAAACTAAAGTGCTGAAAAATTTGCAGAGTGCCCGTAATGTTTTCTCTTCCCATTA